>NC_083792.1:12493558-13137682 GCF_015708825.2 Lethenteron reissneri | reverse complement strand
AGTCCTGTTGAGTACGTAACTAGACCAGCGATCGCTTTTTTCTTTTTCTTTGGGCGAGCATTCGGTGCCACGTTGGCGAACGTGGCACGCGTAGAGAGCCACCCAGGGGGCGGTCCGCCAAGAGCTGCCGGAGGCAAACTCAGAACTGCGTGACCACCGAGTCGTCGTCGCAGTCGACCGACGCCGAGAAGCCAAACTCGAAGGAGCTGCGTGAGTTTGTGCGGAAGAAGTACTCCGGCTCCTGGGGGAGCTGCCCCTTCATGCCACCCTCCACGTAGTCCTTGATCTCCGTGGGCAGCCGCTTCAACTTCTCATCGTACTTTATCTGCAAGGACTTCAGTTGCTGGGGAAATGAAGGAAAGGGAGGTGGACATCATGGGGAGGTTGTTATTCGTGTTATTTATAACAATATTGTTCCTTATTTAGCCAGGAAAGCCTTGCTCTGAGTCTCAAAACCCATTTTAAAAGGGCCTTTGGCTTTGGGATGTTTCGCCAATCTCCTTAACGACTGTCAATGTGGGAGGAAATGAGAGTATCTGGAAGAATAAAAACCCCTCATACACGAGGGGGGAAACCGCTCAGAAATCAGGAAGGGATAAGTTATCAACCCTCTTACTGTCTAACCACCAACTGGGCATCTCCTAGTTCAACAGGACATGGCTGAGATCTGCATGATACATCAACCATGCCTGCAAAGTGCTGAATCGCGTTAAGAAATGATACTCAACTATCATGCCTGGCTACATACCACTTAGAGATGGCATTCTGCTTGAAATTGTGACCCTGCAAAATATGTTGACGAGGAGTTGTAAGCATGTTGAACGTCTTTTGCACCGTGCATAGCCAACTATGCTAATCGGAGGGGAGGTGCCAATCTTCTGTGGGTGAACTCATAAACATCTATCATCAACAAAATGCTCCTTTCTATTCATTATTCAGAGAAACTCTACATCGCCATAGCAATGGGAAAATTACAACCGATGTAGAGGTAATACAGCACACGTTTTTTAAATGCAAATGTGCTAAGTCCTGAATTGCAAAGTGAAATTGAAAGTTCTTTTTTTTTATTGAAGCCATCTCTTATGAGGCACATTTATGGATTGCAGCTTCCCACATCACAGCCCACTGAACACCAACTCTTCAATGGTGGATTTCACACATGAGCTGTGTTTCAGCCAGGTAAGGCCCACTCTTTATCAGAATTGGACCTGGCCACAAATGATAGCGCAACGAAGTGGTTTATCATGTGGAAGCCTGGCATAGCAGCCAAAAACTCTAAATCCATGTTTCTAAATGTTGGAGGAAAACCCAGAGGAGCTGGAGAAAAACTCTACACCACACAGGGAGAAGATGTCATCTCCACATAACATGGCATATCAAGGTTCAGGATCGAACCCACGACCTCCTGCATACCAAGCGCATAGGTAGTTAACATCTCGCCGATTCAAGGCAAACAGCCACCAGCGTAGCAATCAAAAGTACCGCTCGAAATGTCAAAAGGTAAAAAAAATGCGCTTCTTGTCATTTGCTCAATGAGAACGTGAGTGACAACACAAGCCGTTGGTTTAATGATAAATTGAAGGAAATAAATAGTGAAGTATATTTTAAAGGCTTCACGAGCAATGCAAGAGACATTCAATGGAAAGAGCAGAATCACGAGGAACGTGAGAGGCCAAATAACCGTCTGCTCCTCGTCCTTTATCTGCTTCAGGAGTTGCTCGTACGTTTTTGCAATCCTTTCCTTTCGCTTTTCTTGAGAATCCTGCAACTAAAGGCATGAACACAGTCACAGCGATTATGCTCAAGAACCCAAACACTTAAACTTCAAAAAGTGTAAGAAAATATATGGAACTCTCCATCACTTCACGACACGAGGGATAATGACAATTACTGGAGCATTCCATTTAATTTTCCAGGAAAGGTTTCAGGCAATAAAAAAAAATATATTTTTTGGTCCAACGCGGACATAGCGGGCGTGCAATTAAAGTTGCTCCGTCTGGCTACATTGGGAACCAAGAAGTGGACTTCTCATCTGCTGCGATAAAATCATGATAATTTACAGCCCTTTGTCAAGCCGCTGTCGAATGAAGGCCCTCTCTCCACATTGTGTCGGTCATGGGAGTTGTTGTTGTGTCGAACTTAAAATCACTGGTCAGTGCAGGGTAGTGGATGGGGACCACTTAGGAATGTATTAGCCACTGAATGTTAGTCGTCACAAGTAATGAAACTCAGGTTCGCCGGCTTCCTAAGCACAGAGCACAAATCACTGCGCCACCACTCTCCCCACCGCGCAATTATGATCTTCTTTCGTTCCCTTCCGTGTGTTTTTTATTCGACGGAGCCCTATGAAATAGTTCAACTTGTGTCTGTCTTCTGTCATTATAATTCTGAAGTTAAATACAAAGGTCTGTTTTTGTTTGTATTTCTATTTACAATACAGGTGAGTCACTACTGCAATAGAAAACATATTTCACCAGAAGCACAGGACATGTGCTGGTATGTGAGTTTGGAGCCTCCAAGTGTTCATTAACACAAAACCTTTACATGCAATGGAAATGCTCACTTACTGTTTTAACCTTGACAACTGTGTCCTGTATGTGCATGGTATTGATCTGGTTCTTTTGCCTGTAAAGAAATGACATTATTGTGCAAACCTGGGAATATGAACAGCACCAGGAATTTGCCACCGTCCAGCGATCGGTGTTAACTCATGAAGAGTCAGTCAATGCAATTATACATTCCAAGTGTGTAATGTGGACTCCACCGTTATAAACATGCACACGCACTTGTAACTTTAGATGGTGAGAAATTAAAATAAAAGTTTTTAAACTTTGTGTAAAGAGTATATTTTGAAGTATTTTATTCCAGTACTTGTTCTAAAGCCTATTGCCATTCTCCATTTAAAGAGTTTAATTAATGTGTACATGTGCAGAAAATATATCTGTGAATCACATTTGTTAATAGCACTGCTTTAAAAAGAAAACAAGCATATAATAATAATATTTTTTTAAAATTAACAAATAATTTGGTAATGCTGCATTGGCAATTAACAAAAAAAAAACACACATTTTTCAATAGCAATGTCTTAAAACCACAAACTAAACTTAACTATTTTAATTTTACCAGGTAAGACCCACTGAGCTCTTTTTCAGAAGCAACCTGACCACAGATGATAGCTCAAGGAAATGGCTTATCACGTGGAGAGTAAAACCGGAGGTCCCAAACAAAATTCCACACGACCACAGGGAGAACACGCAAACTCCAAATATACAAGCGTCACGGTCGGGATCGAACACACGACCTCCTGTATACCAGACGAGGTAGTTAACATCTCGCCACCGTGATGTCCAAAATGAAACATAGAAACAGGTGATATTTCAGGTAATGGCTCTTCTGATTTATATGCTATGAGGAAGTGCCACTGCCCAAAACATCGCTTGTTATATATATATATACTTTCCCCCATTATGGCCACAATGTTATTTGACGGACCTGCTGAGTATATATTTTTTTTATCAAAAAGTTTATCGTCAATTGTGCATCAATTTCGTGATGAAAGCAGTCCACTTGTACACTCGCCGCTGCCATACCAATA
Organism: Lethenteron reissneri; assembly: GCF_015708825.2. Classification (NCBI taxonomy): domain Eukaryota; kingdom Metazoa; phylum Chordata; class Hyperoartia; order Petromyzontiformes; family Petromyzontidae; genus Lethenteron; species Lethenteron reissneri. The sequence goes on along the minus strand of NC_083792.1, from coordinate 13,134,087 downwards.
TAGAATTTCTCCCAAAGGATCAGGACAAACAATATGATGAGCACCCACAGAAGCTCATTTGAGTATGGAGACACTTCAAACTAAATTCACCTCTTGACAATTTTGTTGAACTACATCGCCTGGCTTATGCCATTTGCGCGCCCGTGCTAACGTACACCTTCGCCACACAGGGAGAGCTGCCATTGGGGGTCCCCTTGACCAGACTGCAGCAGGGCAATTGGAATGATTGATTATGAGATGTGATCTCAGCGGCTTTAAATTGCTTAGGCAATTAAGCATCTGATAATTGCCAATCCTTTGCCTTATGCATTTTTTGTTAGCAAACGCAGGAATAGTCCCCGCAGGGCCGTGAGACTTGTCCAACCTGCCTGGCAACGCGTGCTGCCCTCTACCGTGCGCGTTCTAGACCTGCACGGGAGAGGTGCGAGCCAGCGAGCCGTGGCGAGGGGGGGGGGGGGCTCCTTGCCGTCGAGGCGCCCCACAGTCGTCACATCCCCCCGAGTCTACCTCTCCAGCTCCTTCTTGTCCTTCACGTCCTTAGAGGCGTTCTCCAGCTGCTCCTGCCGAACCGTGTCCATCTGCTTCCTCGTGTCCTTCTCCTCTCTGGGACGCAGAGGGCACGGGCGACAACATCAATGACGATGACGGGAAAAAAACTGACGATCTGCCGCGACTTGACCACGCGCGCCAGTGAGTGGTGCGGAGTTGTAAACGATGAATTTCTGGCCAAGTGTACCACTTTAGGTGGTCGGTAGACGGTAGGTAAAGGTACGGCGCTGAAATTGCCTGCAAACGCCACTGCTGGTGGAAGGGCCACCACGAGAAGGAGCTCAGTCAAGAGACACCCTCCAGAGGGGTATAGGCCGACTCTTCCAGGCTGGCCAATTATTTTGGAAGACGGTACTTTCTCGCCAAGCCACCCTAACCATATTGGATAAATAAATAATAACGCTTACGTTGAATAATGTTGATGATCGTCTAATGAATGACAATTACGAATATATGTTGTACAAGGAGGTTGGGGAGGTGGGGGGGGCCATGATGACAACATTTCAGCGCAAACACTGATTAACATTCCTGTACGGTGATAAACCACGCTTTGCTTTCATTGGCGTAAGACGAGCTGAGCGACTGCATCTGGCAAGAGCATGGGGCTTGCTCTCTACACTGACGTCATCCTGACGGGAGGTGACAAGGAGCACGTGCATGCCACAGCAGTGACCCGCAGGGTGGTGGGTTGCGGGGGGGCGAGGGGGGGGGCAGCGTGGGTGGGTGGGTGGGGGATTGAATTGCTCCTTACGTAGAAAAATGAGTCGCTTCAAGTTTTTCATCGCAGCCACGTCAGGTAAGAAGCCACGGAGTTTAATGTGAAATGTGCGGAGGGCGATCCATCATTAGAATAACCTGCGTTGGCCACACCTGGCGCGGGTTCTCTAGAAAACCCGAACCGGGTCATTTTTCAAAATAAAGTGGAGTTTAATGAATCCCCCGATAGACATTTCAGAGCTCCGCGCCCTATCAATGAATCCCCACGGGACGCGTTTAAAAGAAGGAATGCCAAATAGATGGAATTTTTGCAGGAATAAGCACAAAATGGAAAAGGAGGCTCCTGAATGCTACATTTTTTGCAGCTGAAGCAGGAAAATTCATTTCTGATCCTGTAAAAAACATTACTTAATGCAGTAAATCCCAGACTTCGGTGTACACAATACAAGAGAATGCACTCTCTGATATCTGAAATAAATACAAATTCATATTAAAGCTTTGCTATTTTTCACGCAGGCAGTGATAAGAAATCCTCAACTCTTTCTATTTATATATATACGGGATATACGTTTGCTCTCCGATGTGTTTTCGGGTCTTGTTCGGCATAATGTCCAACGTTTTGCCCCACGTGCCGCTGGGAGCTTCTTCAGTTCGATATGAATGAGCTCCACAGCACGCGTCGCGAAACGTCGGACATCACGCCAAACAACGAGCAGCACAACCACGACAACCTACACAGCATGAACGGTCAACTATGTATTAGTTTTATCATGCATCTGTAAGCAGAAGAAAATTTAAATGTCTATGCACTCCCCGTGACAAAGAGGTACAATGTTATATTGTTGTCCTGCCCTGCCGATTGTTCCGTTACGTTTCATTTCACGGCTGAACGGAAGACTTTCACTGGCTTGTGTGGTTATGTTTCTTCTGCCTGGTTGCGTTTCTCTTTCCGACAGATAGAACGCTATCACTTGCCTCTTTGCTAGTGCTTTAACGGATTGCATTTCATCTTCTGGGTCTCTCGCTGGCTGCGATTTGAGAAGGTAACTAACCGATGATCTCACTTGACAATGGCTCGTCTGTAAATGTGCACACTGCAACCCTAATCGTCATACAGGCCAGGACAGGGCATAGGTTACTGCCCGCTTGATCACTTCATTCTTTGCAGATGTGCGGTAGGTTACAAAAGGGATACCATCTCGAGATTACTCTTCTGGTTCTTGCTAAAGGAACTGTGAACACTCTGTGCGCATGAATCATCAACACCATCATGATCGATTCACTGACAGATGAAGGCCTCTCCAAGCTGCCCCCATCTCTTGTGGCCCTGCAATGCAACAAGCCATCTTGCACGTCCACACGGGCTGATTTCAAAGCTCCATCTCCAAGGAGGACGTCCCTCTAGGGTGTGCTTCCCTCCTCCGTGTCATTCCCCAAGCCCACTTCCTTTTCTTAACAGTCGAACTCATGCCTCTGCAGCTGCATATGTTCTCTCATCCATAAGTTTCTCTTTCTGCCTCGCAGTGCGACTGCAAGCATGCGCTTATCGGTGCAAAGAGAAGTGCATACCGTGTGCACGTACTGCCCTTAAAATTATATTCAATAATAACAAAATAAATAGCTGCGGCAACGTGCACCGGTTAATTCTCGGAAGATGCATTGGTGAGAGAGATGTAATCTATCGTTGTGCGACATGTGGTTGTGCACAGCGAGGGACGTTGTTGAGACAAGTGTGCTATGGCGGCACTCGGGTTACGCAGCGCGAACGATTCTCCGGCCGTGCTCACTTCTCGCACACGTCCTTCAGCTTCTTCTGTAGGCTCGCGTAGCTCTCCTGAGCCAGCTCCAGCAGCTTCTCATACATCTACAAAGAGAGGGGGGGGGGAAATGAGGTTAGCAAAAAAAAATGAAAAAAACACACACCGGATATAAATTTAAATTGTGGGCAACAGCAAAGTGCGTCCTCAGCATTTCACGGAGCAGGTTAAACAAAGCAGCTGATACTGGGTTGGCAGTGCGGATAACAAATCTAAAATTACATCTTTAATATGCTGCCATTAATCTGTAGGAAAGGAGGCCGGGTTGGCAGTGGCGCACACGTACATTACAGCACAACATTCAACACATTCATCCACAACACTGGCCTAAAGAGGAAATATATATAATCGGAGATGTTTTTCAATCGTAGAGAGGCAGTGTTCCCGTCTTCATGAAACAAGTTGGTGTTGTAGCCCTTGATGCTTTAGCAATTCCCTTTCCAGGTGTTTACGTGGGTTCCACAGAGGTTAAATGTCGCTTTGTAAAATACGTGACAGTGAATGTAAGGCCCATACTAATTCCACCAAGTTATATGGAATTCACGGAGACAGTCATGTAACTCCCTAGCTATATTGAACATACTGATAAGGGTGCCCTATGCCAACTACCATTAATATTGCCAAAACAACAACAGGCGATGCACACGTCTCCTTCGTAAATGGAAGAATCAATGACAAGCCGTGGCAGTGCGATTGTGGCCCTGCAACCCAAACATCGACCACACGCAGTAGGCCACTGCTGCCCGTGCTGCTTCAACGGAGGAGGAGGAGGAACAGCAAAACCGCACGGAACTCTCTCCCGAAGCCCTCTCATGGCCAGCAGACCTCGACATTGGCATTTAGCGCCCAAACGTATCGCCGTGTGCAAGAATGGAATTGAATGTTGCTTATTGTGGTTTTACTTTTGTGTTGTTTACGTCACACCAAAGAACCTTGTTCTTCGCTTGCAAGTGCATTGCATACATTGTCATTAACGAATTCATAAACGCGCAATTTGATGTGTGCATCATCGTGAGTGTCGGCAGGGATAATTTTTTCCCTGAATATGTTATCAGTCGCTGGTAGACTGCAACAGGCACATGACCGGCAGGCAAAGCTATAACAAAAGGTACACTGGGTGTGGCGTGGTGGGTCTTGACATATTTTGCTGGTGGCCAAGCCGGATAAACAAAACCAGGCTGCAATTAAGCCGTGAGCGTGAGAATCAAACTTGCATCCATTCCCCGATGCATTCACATTACATGCCCACTTAATGTGTTTCAAGTTTCACCTTTAAATTGTATTTAACCGGGTGAGAACTCAGGAGACCAGGATGAGTGTCATTTGCAAGAGAGACCCTGGGTCACCAAAATTACTGAAAACAAACCAATAAAACAAGGCACAGCTAACGAAGAGAATAGGAATTGGAGCAAACGCAACTCAGTCACACATGAGAAATAGAAAAATATTCCAAAAACATAAATCAATGTGAAACAATAAGTTCCTTGCAGCATACGTTGGCTCATCAGATTATTTCTAAACTGATCATAGTGTCTTAAATATACGCTGCCAAGCCTGGTGGTGCTCATTCAGACGCTGTCTTTCCGACAGACCTGTTCTTCACCTGAAGACGGCTGCTTGCGTTGTGGCCGAAACGTCGTGAGAATTATTTTATTACGTTTTATTTTTATTATTTTATTATTTCCCTTCTACGTGACTTTACCGAAAGAACCAAGAAGATGAATCCCTGCAGTCACGAAAGCTTTAAATCGAAATTTGATCATAGTGTGATTACATTAAAGTTACACAAACATTAAACAGATACAGAGTGTACTATTATGCTAACATGTCAACAGACAAGGATATAGCCCCTCCGATTGGTACAGTTGGCTACGTACAGCGCGAAAGAAGTTCCACGTACACGCATATACATCGAATGCGATTGCAAGTGAAGTCATCAGGCGCAACGTGGAGAAGTCCGGAGCCTCTGTCATCGTGTGGCACACCGCTCACTCCTCGACCTGCTGCCCCGTGCCCACCTGTGCGTTGTGTTGCCCCCTCTTGCGCAGCTCCTGGGCGTAGTGCTCCTGCCTCAGCAGCACAAGATCCTCCTGCTGCTTTTTGCGCATTTCGGTCAAGGAGCGGCTCAATTCCGAGTCCACGAATGGCTCCTTGCAATCCACACTGCAGCGCGCACACACGCGCACAATAAGAGGTTCAGGTGCAGCCCTGCAATTGCTTGCTCACACGACTGTTGGTGAAAAGGCCTCCACTACTACAGGTAGCCCACGAGAGAGCCCCTCGAGAGGGTTTTACCCTGACGCATGCTGGCCACACGTCGTGGAAGTGGTGGGATTACCCCCACGCTTTGGCCCACCCTTTGCAACCTGCCGATTGACTAACATAATTTGACCATCGTTTCAACAGGTGGAAAAAAGTTACATTTTTTTGTGAGTGAATATTTCAAGACGTAATGCAAAACTAATTGCAATTTCATACTTTGGTATCTATATATATAAAATCGTTCATGTCTGTCTGTGTGTGTGTGTGTGGACTTTGGCCCATACGCACTTTCATTGGACGGCGGTTGCCCCTGGCAACGGCTAGCCACGCCTTCGCCGCTTTCATTGGACCTGGCAACGGCTAGCCACGCCTTCGCCAAGGGCTGCAGTTTCATTGGACGGCGGTTGCCCCTGCCAACGGCTAGCCACGCCTTCGCCACTTTCATAAGCTCCGTATTTAATTAAATAATAGCCATTACACAGTATTGTTGGAGCGCTAGGGGGGGGGGAAGGAACGCCACCCGTACCCTGCCTCTTCCAAGCCGACAATTTTAGGCGAGGCCGCAGGCTTTGCACGCTACTAGGCCTCGACACCCACCACGCCACTCTGAGGTAAATTCATCAAAGTTTTTCCTACTCTTCACTACACCCCCACCACAATGTGTGCTATTAATATTACTATTAAACCCAACGCGCCAACAATCGATTACTTTAATGTTCACTGTACAAATACTCATTAAGCTGGGTGAGCGTACTGCCAGTCTATCATGTACACTGTAGCCTGCTTATTAAGCTCGGTGAGCGTACTGCCACTCTATCATGTACACTCTAGCCTGCTTATGAAGCTGAGTGCGTGTACTGGCAGTCTATAATGTGGACTCTTGCCTGGTTATTATAATCGATTCTTTATATGTTCTTTGTACAAACAGTCATTAAGCTGCTTGAGCGACCCCAGTTCGATTCCAACTCACGCCCACCACCGCTGACGATTATTTGAAACGGACCTGGCCCTCCCCTAGGTCCACTCAGCCTCAAAAGCGTAACTGCTGTCGTGTGTGAACATCGTCACTGGGGAGACAAAGGCGGCGGGGCATCGTGGATCCAAGTCCCGGGCGAAGCCGGGTCATGTGTATGTGTGTTTGTGTTTATGTGTATGTCTGTGTGTCTCTATGTATGTGTGTATGTGTGTATGTATGTATGTGTATGTATGTGTTTGTGTGTATGTGTGTGTGTATGTATGTGGGTTTTTTTATGTCTTTATGTGTATGTCTGCGTGTCTCTATGTATGTGTGTATGTACGTGTGTGCATGTGTTTGTGTGTATGTATGTGTGTGTGTATGTATGTGTGTGTCTATGTATGTGTGTGTATATGTATGTGTGTGTATGTGTGTGTATGTATGTGTGTTATGTGTCTGTCTGTGTCTGCATGTATGTGTGTGTGTATTGTGTATGTGTTTGTGTGCATGTATGTGTGTGTTTGTGTGTATGTGTATGTCTGTGTGTATGTGTTTGTGTGTATGTGTGTGTATGTATGTGTGTGGGGAGCGGTAGTGTAGCGGTTAGCGCGCTGCGCTATGAACCTGGCGACCCGGGTTCGATTCCCGCTCACGGCTAACACCAGTGACGATTATCTGAACCGGTCCTGGGCCTCCCCTAGGTCGACTCAGCCTTAAATGAGTACCTGGTGCGGTGTGTAAACATCGCCACTAGGGAGACAAAGGCGGTCGGGCGTGGTGCTGGCCACCCACCCCCTCGTGTACCGTTCCGGCCTTCATAGGTGCTCGCTAACAGCACTTGCCCCTACAGTCTGTTCAGGCTATACGGGGGATCTTTGTCTTTGTATGTATGTGTGTGTATGTGTTTGTATGTGTTTGTGTGTTTACGCTCGCATTACACAAATGTGTTGCTGGTCTAAGGCGTTCCTCGCACAGCATTGCCGCTTTATTATTCCAGTCGTTTACTGCCTTACGCACCCTCAAAGTCGTGTGTGTCTGCAGCAAGCGCGTGTATGTGTACCTATGGACGCGCGCGCGTGTGTTGTGTAGGGGGAACGGTAGTGTAGTGCTTAGCGTGCTGTCTGTGTCTGTGTGTGTGTGTGTCTGTCTGTGTCTGTCTGTGTGTGTCTGCGTGTGTCTGTGTGTGTGTCTGTGTGTGTGCGTGTGTGGTGTGTGGGGAGCGGTAGTGTAGTGCTTAGCGTGCTGTCTGTGTGTCTGTGTGTGTGTGTGTCTGTCTGTGTCTGTCTGTGTGTGTCTGCGTGTGTCTGTGTGTGTGTCTGTGCGTGTGTGGTGTGTGAGGAGCGGTGGGTGTAGTGCTTAACGCTACGCTGCGCTACCAACCCGGCGAACCCAGTTCCATTCCCGCTCACGGCCACCACCGGTGACAATTATTTGAACCTCCCCTAGGTCCACTCAGCCTCAAACGAGTAACTGGTGTGGCGTATTAACATCGGCACTTGGGAGACAAAGGCGGCTGGGCGTGGTAGATCCAAGTCCCGGGCGAAGCCGGGTCATGTGTATGTGTTTATGTGTATGTCTGTGTGTCTGTATGCATGTGTGTATGTATGTGTGTGTATGTGTTTGTGTGTATGTCTGTGTGTGTATGTATGTCGGTTTTGCCGCCGTGGTGGATCCAAGTCCCGGGCGAAGCCGGGTCATGTGTATGTGTGTATGTGTTTATGTGTATGTCTGTGTGTCTGTATGCATGTGTGTATGTATGTGTGTGCATGTGTTTGTGTGTATGTATGTGTGTGTGTATGTATGTGGGTTTTTTTGTATGTGTTTATGTGTATGTCTGCGTGCCTGTATGTATGTGTGTATGTACGTCTGTGGATGTGTTTGTGTGTATGTATGTGTGTGTCTATGTATGTGTGTGTATGTGTTTCTGTGTTTGTATGTGTGTGTATGTATGTGTGTTATGTGTCTGTCTGTGTGTCTGCATGTATGTGTGTGTGTATTGTGTATGTGTTTGTGTGTGTTTGTGTGTTTACGCTCGCATTACACAAATGTATAATGCGGGTCTAAGGCGTTCCTTACACAGCATTGCCGCTTTATTATTTCAGTCGTTTACTGCCGTATGCACCCTGAAAGTCGTGTGTGTCTGCAGCAAGCGCGTGTATGTGTACCTATGGACGCGCGCGCGTGTGTTGTGTAGGGGGAACGGTAGTGTAGTGGTTAGCGTGCTGTCTGTGTGTGTGTTTCTGTCTGTGTGTGTCTGCGTGTGTCTGTGTGTGTGTCTGTGTGTGTGTCTGTGCGTGTGTGGTGTGTGAGGAGCGGTGGGTGTAGTGCTTAACGCTACGCTGCGCTACCAACCCGGCAAACCCAGTTCGATTCCCGCTCACGGCCACCACCGGTGACGATTATTTGAACCTCCCCTAGGTCGACTCTGCCTCAAACGAGTAACTTTACTACTGTAGCGTATTAACATCGCCACTGGGGAGACAAAGGCGGCCGGCCGTGGTAGATACAAGTCCCGGGCGAAGCCGGGTAGTACAGCTAGTGTTATTTAAAATATTACTTCATGACTCGTTTAACGAAATTAACAATTCTCTTCAGAAGGGTTTGGGGAAATGTGTCCATAGTGTATGCATAAAATCATCACTTGAAGGGATATCCCTTCAGGAAACCCTTTTTTTTCATTTCTTCAATTATGCATCTGAAGCCCTGAATGATGAACCAAAAGTGCAAACCATTATCATAATAAAGTCACTGCCCATCATCGACATTTTCATAAATAGGTCACCGTAATTACCATCGGCACGACCGTTTCATCCGGGGGCGTATTTGTACACTCGGCTTTAGTTGGCAACACAAGAACAGCATCAAGATGCCTCGCCCGCTTACTAGGAAGGAACCAAAGAGGGTAATTAATCCAAATTTCCGCAAATTGGACAACGAGCACTTAATGATCCAACCGGAGCAGTCTGTGACCATCACTGCAAGCGGTAATTGTCAACGCCGCTGGAAAGCGGCGATGTCGTTTGTGTGAAAAGCGGCAACAGATTTCCTTCATCATTCCGAAGCCCCTGCAGGGCGCCCATTGTGTTTTGTTGACATACCACTTTTATTATTAGCACAGCGTGACGTGCTACTCCAATAAACCTCCGAGGGGGTCCTTGCGGGAGGGCGGGGGGGCACTAATAATGGCAATAACTCCTCCAGCAGATTTGTCTTGGCTTGTGTGTTTTGAACACAATTGGCAGCTGCATTAACACAGGAATGGACAGATTTGCCCGGCAGCTCTGTGCTACCATCTGGTGGGAAATTCTGCAATGAGCGCACTGCGCTCCGGAAGACACACGGCCGTGCGAGTGAGGTCCATTGGTGGTGCCATGACCACTGGGGGGTCCTGACACGGAAGTCATTTTTTGTGTGGCCCCCCTATCCTTTCAATTTGTGATGGCAGAATACATTACAGGGTCGCACTCGCTTTCGGATGCGCTTCTGCGATCGTCTGGAAGCTCTTCCTTCCGATATTAGGAAGCCACTGAACCTATGCACTTCTAAATCTAGATTGAAAACTAATTTCTTTAGAACTGCTTTTTGTGTTTAGTTTGTTGTCCTTCCCCTACACCGAGGATTAACATGGTTGGCTATGTATGGTGCAATAGAAGTTCAACATACATATTAATACGTACAGAAGAGATAAACGACTAGGGAAATGACAGGTGAGATTTAGACAAGAGATGTTGTGAGATTGCGGATTGAGTTTGAGCTTATTTGATTTGTTACATATGTAGTGTAATAGCGCCGACTGGTGGACAGCAGTGGCAACTGTGGTGGACAGACAGAAGTAAAAGCTCTGAGTTCTAGAGGTAGGAGCTCTGTGCGTTCTAGAGGTAGGAGCTCTGTGTGTTCTAGAGGCAGGAGCTCTGTGCGTTATAGAGGTAGGAGCTCTGTGCGTTATAGAGGCAGGAGCTCTGTGCGTTCTAGAGGTAGGAGCTCTGTGTGTTCTAGAGGCAGGAGCTCTGTGAGTTCTAGAGGCAGGAGCTCTGTGCGTTCTGGAGGCAGGTTCACTCTTTCACATGACACTGTCGTGGTCTGCAGAGCTCTCACCTGGCTCAACAAAATAAACTCGAACTCCTGTTACTGAAGAGTGATAACAGACGTTGTCGGCAGTGGCGGCTCCTGCAAAATCTCTCAGGGGGGGCAAATGTCTGGATGATTGATAAGGATAAGGTCCACCCATGCAAAGGATAAATTAACAGCTTAAGCATGTAAAGGCAACTTCACTTCTTTAATATTAATGAAAAATAAAGTGACTCTTACAATACATCTTGTTTGTTTCTATACTCACTATAAATACAATTCACTCATGTTTCTTTTATTAAAGATTCCACTAGGTGGCGACAAATAATTTTGTTGGATGAAACGTGCTTACGTATGATGACGTAAGCACGTTAGTGCGAGCCCTCCCGGAAGCCATAGAGAATGCATTGCAGCGCCCCCCCGTTCGAAAAAAAACATATTTGAATGTAAGTCTATGGGACCACTCGGGGCGATTCTCAGCCGGAGGGAAATCGCCCAAAAAGAGGCGGTACTCCACAGAACGTAGCATGACGCTGATTGGACTATATCCAGAGGTACAGTGACGGCTAGCGTGACTCTGTGGTTGAATGACATTGGTGGTGCGTCGCCCAATCGCCCTAATGAAGAAACCGCCCCTGGTTGTCGATACAGGGCAGGGTTAGGGGCTGTGCCAAACCCATCGCGATTGCGCGACCCGACACCTCACCTCTTTCCCTTGAAGAGTTTCCGTTCAAAAGACGCCCTCTGCCTGAGCAGGCCAGACTGCATGTCGGACAATTGCGACGACTGCTCCTTGATGAGGTCGGCCGCCTTCTTGCCGTTCTTCTTCTGCAGATCCTGCAGCTCCTTCATGTGCCGCTTGGACAACTTGGCGAGCAGCTTGTTGCACTTAAGGTCGTCCAGACTTGCGAGGCGCACGTCCGCTGTGAAAAGCCACGAGCATCGCGAAAGGATTTTCATTCACAGTGGCACTCGCAGGAACACCTCAGCGTCTCAAAGCGCCTCACAGCCTAGCCAAGGTAAACCCCGCCCAGTGGAGAATGTCCATACACCACCACACCAAGGGGTCTGCAGTAATGCCCTGCAATTGGGTATCATCTACCGTAGGGGGCGATGTTGTGATGCGGTTTTTACAATTTATATAATTGGCAAAATGTTTTCAGGTTTTGGAAATTTGTGAACAATGGCGCCGACATCTATGATCTACCAGTTTTTGAATAAAGTTACAGGATCTGTGATGTCCACCGCGAGTGTTTATGGTAAATAGACCCGCAGCATGAACCATGAACTCACATGCATACCTATCCTCCATTTAAACAAGCCTTAGACCAAGACTCTCCCTTTCAGAGGAGAGTGTGGGATGCATGAGAATGCAGTAAAGACAAAGTATAATGACTCTGAACACTCACCTTGAAAATGCTCATCAATGCTGCATCTCTTATCAACTTTCGGGGACAGGCCTGTGAAACCCCGCACAGGACAATACATTGCTGTCAAAAGTGAAATGGCCACTCCAACTTAAATTCAATTTATCGTTAGTGGGCCATGAACATTACTTTTTTCAGTTACTCAAGATTGTATACGTGAGAACCTCAAACTGGATGCAATTTAAGCCTGAATATCAGTTGATGTCGTGAGAATAATCTTAGATCGTTCCTATTGTTTACATTTATATTCATGCCTTCATCTCTCAAATCCAATCTTCAGAAAACACCGTGTAGTAAGACTTTGAAAAGCCTTTGTGAGAGCGTATTTCCTTGCCCGACTCCTATTCCATTTGTATTGTATTACTTTGATACAATCGCAATGTAGCTCTTACATCTTTATATGTGGTTGTTATGTCTGAGTGGAAGGAGCTATAACATGAGTCATCTGTGTGTTATAAATGCAGGAGCTCCGTGTGTTCAAGAGGCAGCAGTGTGGATGTGGCCACGTACCGAGGCCCAGCAAGTCTGGCGGGTTGGTGATGCTGGCCCGGTGTTTGTCCCGCGGTGCGGCCACAGGGTCAGGCCGAGGGCCTGGGCTTGGCCGCTGCGGGGTCTGAGGAGTCTGCGGTGCAGCCTGACCATCCACCTGGTCCTGCTCCACGCGGAGCCCATCACAAGCTCACCGTTAACATACAGCAGTGACTACCCTGATGATGATGATGATGGTCATAAAACAAATGTCTATTGGGACATGCAACGATGGATTAATTTCACAATTAAAATCCTTTCTGCACTTGAGAGCTTGGTTTAACCAGACAGCGGGCTGGAGTCAGCAGAGCCATTTCAACGCTCTGATCATCCTTGAAGATTCTTTTTAAATTCGTACCTCGTCCATGGTGAGAGATTCCAGCTGCTTGGCTCGCTGCTCCATCAACCCCTGGTACATTATGGGGTTGGACAATCCGCTGATGATATCTTTAAAGAGACATAACACGAATAAAGACACACGTGGTTATTTTTGAAATTTCAGAATTCTATTCAGAAATTAAGTTACAGACACCCCTTGCTCAATTGAATGATGTGCAATTATTATTTACACTGATGGAAGTCGACAACCCATGATGGAAATTCCACATTCATTTGGCAGGGACCAGTCTGTCCTTAGGGAAAGCTTTAGTAGGTGGTGCTCATTATGATGATCGGATGAGATCATGCTGGCCAAGGTTTAAACTCACATTGCTATGTTTGGGAACCTTTCCACTCAATCACCTCGCAGTACTTAAAATTAAGGCTACAATTTCGGCACATTCATCTTCAGTGAGATTTCATGGCATTGTTTAAAGTAAATTTAAGGCACACCAAATCGAACGTGTTTCTATAGTCCTCCCCACTCCTCCCCAGCCATTTACAAGATTGTACGTACTTCCGTTACCACCACGAGCGAACTCCAATGCCCTTCTTGGACATTCAAAGTAGCATTTATCTAAAATAAATACTCAGGACAATAGGCTCAACTCATCGGGATTAGTGGCAATGTTTTTCAACCACTGTGCATAATGACCTTAAATACAATAAAGGGGGCAAGGGGGCAGGCTTATTTACTTAATGTTACAGAGAACATGATGGGCCAGGCCAGAAGGATCTTGAGCCTGGAATTCTTGAGTCAGTCACAGACGCTACTGGGGCAGAGCTCTACAAGGTTAGTGCCTGTGATCGATGTGAAGAGACAGGAAAGAGCCAGGGTCACGAGACGCCCCATACTCACTCTCAAAGGCGACCGGGACATAATCCTTGACTTGAATGAAAACGAAAATTGCAGGGAGACTCAACGGCTGGTTGCTCTCATTTCGCAGACAAATGTGGTGGAAACCTGGAATAAACAAACCGCGCCAAGTCAAGCGTGCCAAACAAATAAGAGGTGGCATTTCTCGTGTGCACAAAAAACAAAAGCATCAATTATTGATTCTGGCGGTCACAACACTTGCATCAAATCGTACACGTGAGAATAGATATTTTTTGTGATAACATGGACTGATAAGTTGGGACAACACCTGGAAAAGACTGAAAAGGACAGGTAAAAGTGGAGAGTTGACAGCCAGGCCATCAGTGGAGCCCCCACAACCACTGTGGTTAAGAGAAAGACAACGATGACAATGATGATGACAATGACGATGACATCTGACTTATCCAAATCACACGGAACACTCCCAATCTCATCAGATATCTCATGTGAAGCAAGAGTTGAGCCTGAATTGTGCTTGGATGGGTGAGCATCAGGTATTATAGGCTTGCTGTGGGGCCACATTGTCAAAGCAGCAGAGGGCAGTGCAGCAAAAGTCACAGTTATATGATATTCTTTGGGTCTTTCGGTAAAGTCACGTAGATAGAAAAAATAACAATAAAATAATGAAAATTAAAATGAAGTGAATAATAAAAAAGAATATATATATCACGACGCTTCGATCGCAACACAAGCAATCGTCATCAGGAAAAAAAAGAGGGGGAAAGCTGCTGAGGCAGGCTGTTTTAAAGGTTTGAAATGTGTGTAGCCCAAGGGTCATAAACGAAGTGGGCGGGGCTCGTGATGTCAAAGTGAGAGATTAGCAAGTCAATGTAAGATCTGGGAGCTACCTCCACGACTAGGGCGTGGAGGTGGCCATTGTATTGTGAGAGATTAGCAAGTCAATGTAAGATCTGGGAGCTACCTCCATGACGAGGGCGTGGAGGTGGCCATTGTATTGTGAGAGATTAGCAAGTCAATGTAAGATCTGGGAGCTACCTCCACGACGAGGGCGTGGAGGTGGCCATTGTACTGTGAGGGATTAGCAAGTCAATGTAAGATCTGGGAGCTACCTCCACGACGAGGGCGTGGAGGTGGCCATTGTACTGTGAGAGATTAGCAAGTCAATGTAAGATCTGGGAGCTACCTCCACGACGAGGGCGTGGAGGTGGCCATTGTATTGTGAGAGATTAGCAAGTCAATGTAAGATCTGGGAGCTACCTCCACGACTAGGGCGTGGAGGTAGCCATTGTATTGTGAGAGATTAGCAAGTCAATGTAAGATCTGGGAGCTACCTCCACGACGAGGGCGTGGAGGTGGCCATTGTACTGTGAGGGATTAGCAAGTCAATGTAAGATCACAGAGCCACCGCCACATAGAGGACACGAGCTTCAAGTCGAGTTCTATGACACTTCTATGCCTCCCCTCCCGCCCACATCAATGCTCCCAAGCTTCACAAACACATACAAACCAGCGGAATGAAGTCTGGTCAAATAACCCTCGCGATCCACATGACATTGACCACGACGTAGAAAACACTCGTTTTAAACATGAAACGGAACAATTTATCGACTTGAGTTGGGGGTAGAGGGTGTGTGGGAGAGGCAAATCATAACACAATTAATATTTTTCACGAGCTCCCGGTACTCTGCGTCTACCGTTCTAGCTGAAGGCAGATAAAAGCGATGAACATTCTGGGGGCCGGAAAGCAGAGAATTGAACGTTATGAAGTCCACGAATGAATGTGTCACTTCAGTGCTGATGTATGGTGGCAATACGCAGACTGCGAGGCGCAGAGATCATTCAGCAGACAGCGTGAAGAGGATTCGTAAGCTGTGCTGCGTGTGACAGTTGATGCCTTGTGGTGCTTTTATATATATTTAGTGCTCATGAGATTACACCCAAAATCACCGGTTCGAAGCTGATCATGGAATCATCGTTTATCATCCTAGTCACACGTTGAATTGCCTATGAAGATTGATTGAGGGGGGAAGTCGTGGAGAGACAGAAATGCTTTGGTTCCCACACATTATAAGGCCAGATCCTACAGCTCTCCAGCGGCTCTGAGCAGTATGTTGCAGTTAATCTTAAGTCGTTACTCAAATAGAATATACACAGCAACTATTGACCCCCCTACTGCAAACCATAATAATAATACATTGGCAGGACCCTCGTGAAAAAGATTTGTGAGAGGCAGTGAGGCTTTCCTGGGAAAATTAGCATAATAACAAAAACAATGCATTAATTTAAAGTTATTTAAAAATGCTCAAAATGAAAATAACAACTCTTGCCAATTAAGCAAATACTGAATGAGCTGCCCCACTGCCACCATTGACAACTGCCTCGTTAAATAAAGACACACACAGTAGTGTGATGTTTCCAGCAATGCCACTTGTGATTGACAGGTCACTGGCTAAAACAGCATCCCTCCTGCAAGTGACCATGCGGTGGTGATCATCTCTATTGGGGGTGCAGAGAGAATTCCACATTCATATGGTGGGAGCCAATTTTTCCACTGGACATCATCATCATTCAGCAGCAGATGCAGCAGCAGCAGCCATAATACACTTCTGGATGAAGGAATCTCCACGCTGTTACCATACGATATATATCCAGCTCGTAGGACAAATGCAGCACTCATTTAAGGAATGCCAGAGAGATGATACACTGAGTGACATTGATTAACTATGTTACGTATCTCTTGGATTCGTTTTGGGGTTGTACCGCTTGTTATTTGGCACGCTGTCCGAAGTTTCGCTCTACGAGCTGGGAGTTTCTTCAGGAATCGAATATTCAGCGCATGCCGACAGGTACAGATTGCAACATGAAAAACATTGGAGAGCTGTACAGCCCAACAGCTACAAACCTACGCAGTAGTCCTACGCTTTGAACGTGCTACTGTTCAATGGCAGAGGCAGGGTGATTGACGATTGCGGTGGTTTGTTTTTGTTTGGGTTTTTAGTTTCATTCTCTGAATCAAGTGTGCAGCCCTCCCCCCTCACCAGGGCGGATGGCAGACACAGGCAGGATGCGGTGTCCGACGAACTTCCCACCCTCCTCAAACACCCCGATGCGCAGTGACGCAAGGCTGGGCAGCACCACCTGCGAACACAACCACGCAGACTCGTCATCACGACCGCCAGCCATGGTCAACCGGCATCGTGGTCATGCAAGCGTGGTCTCTGTTGGTCTCTATGTCCAGGCACTGCCTGGGTAGGTTGGGCAAAAACATCTCTCCATACTTTCCACACTTTTCATTTTCTGTCTCTATTACTCTCCAGTCCTCTCCTTTCTTTCCCAAGGCCTCAACAACATTTTCTGTAAACCTCATTTTTGCCTTGGATCCCAGTTTCCTTCCCTCTGAACAAAAACTTTTTAGTTTGGGCAATGTTGTCCCCTCAATCCGCCAATCTTGCCTATTCTATCCTTTCGAGCACTTCTCATTCTCCTGCCAGGTCGCTGGCATGCTTGTCCTTCACCTGATGTAATCTCGCTGGATTTCATTCATTTTAAATGTTGGTCTCTGCATACCACCTGCAGTGGCCAAACTTTATCGACACAAATATCTTCATGAAGTCGATAAAACATGGAATAACCACATAATGGGAAGTTTTATCACTCTTCTTCATCATCACCATCAGCCAAGATAAATCCACTGCTGGATGAAGGGCTCCCCATGTCGTCGCATTCTCTCATGGGTTCTGTGAATGTAACAATCAGCTTGGCATCTGCACATGATCTGATTTCAATGCTGTATCCCTTGGCCATCATCATGGATGATGAAATCGGAGTTGCAAGTGACCAGGTGTCAGATTTCAGGCTGCATTGCCGTTAACATCCCACCACGGTGGTGATATGTTAACTACCTCTCCTGGTATACAGGAGACCGTGGGTTCGATCCCAACCGAGGCCTGTTGTATATCATTTGTGGCCAGGTCGCTTCTGAAAAGGAGCTACATAGCCCAGTGGGTCTTACCTGGTAACAGAGGTGGGACAAAGTCATTGTTATGCAAGTCCAAGTCGAGTCCGAAGTCATCAAATTCATGACTCGAGTCTGACTCGAGTCCAAGTCACATGACTCGAGTCCACACCTCAGAGGTGGGACAAAGTCATTGTTATGCAAGTCCAAGTCGAGTCTGAAGTCATCAAATTCATGACTCGAGTCTGACTCGAGTCCAAGTCACATGACTCGAGTCCACACCTCAGAGGTGGGACAAAGTCATTGTTATGCAAGTCCAAGTCGAGTCTGAAGTCATCAAATTCATGACTCGAGTCTGACTCGAGTCCAAGTCACATGACTCGAGTCCACACCTCAGAGGTGGGACAAAGTCATTGTTATGCAAGTCCAAGTCGAGTCTGAAGTCATCAAATTCATGACTCGAGTCTGACTCGAGTCCAAGTCACATGACTCGAGTCCACACCTCTGCCTGGTAACATAAAAAAAATATTTGTTCAGTAGTTTTAGTGAGCGCTTTTATTCGTAATCAAATAAACGTTGGTACCAATAAAATTTTGCAAGCTAAGATGGTGCCAACAGGTGAAATATCTGGCCTAAGCCCATCATAATTTCTTATTATTACGCTTGTTAACTCAGGAAAGCTTCACCAATTCTAAAGACATTTCTATCAGGAGGGTCCTGCCTTGTTGTCACAGTAGGGGGGGGGGGGTGGGCAATGCTGCTTCGTAGTGTAATTTCAAGATTTTTTTTTTTATTATTGGGATAATTGAGCAGTGCCAGTTTGTTTTGTGTGTTAATAAAAGGAAATGAAAACGCAGTGGACTGACCTTATCAAAGACAAAGGGTTCCTCTTCCCACACCGGGTTGATGGAGTTGTTGTCTTTGCTGGTGCGAGTCTTGTATTTCCGCTTGGTGTCCACGGGCAACCCGAACATATCCACCTCCACGTACGTGCTCACTTTCCTGTCCGACAGGAACTGGCCCGAGATTACCTGAAGCGCAGAAGATGCACACACAGAGGATTCCTCTCATCTTACTCCTCCCTTCGGTCATCTCATGAAAAGTGTGTACATTGAAAGTGGGGGCCTCAAAATATTTGTTTTGCTTTGGGCCGCCAAAGGGGATGACACCACCACTCTCCGTCTATTCCTATGCTGCCACTCCAATCACTGTCTACCCCTGCCCCTATACTGCAATCCCTGCCCGTGCCAACGCTTGCATCGTTCACGCGGGGGCCACCTTGACAGAGATGGTGTTGGCGATGACCCCGTCGATGATGTCCTGCGTGAAGGGGTCAAACTGCTTGTCAGCCCGGCGCATGAACTCTGGCTTGAGTAGGTAGCCACTGCGGCAGTTGTACTCGAAGATGCCGATGTTGAGCTGCATGGCCAAGTCTGGGTGGCGGAGAAGGTGAGAGAAATCAGTTCTCACTGTGGGTTGTGAAGGAGTGTGGACATCTACCGGAAATTATTGTAAATATTCATAGAGTGAAAGAAAAAACTGTCCTTGGTTAACCCAGCACAATACAGTTTGGATGTATACAGCGTGTATAGACACAGCCATAATTCAAGGTGTTGTAAAAATAGTGCGACGTGAGCATCCAGGGGAAAATAATATATTTATTTCCTTATTTCGTAAAGGGAAATACACGGTCACAGCAAGAGGAGGAGAGGAGGTCTTGAGTGTCCACTTGAGCAGGGAGTCGATAGAAAAGCTTGTTGGTGGAAGGGAGGTTCAGATTACAGGGGCAGCAGCAGATAAAGAGCCCCCTCCCGCTTGCAGGAGGTAGACTCTGCAATGTGTCACAGTACGGCTGTATTGAGACTTTTTACTAATATGAATTTAATTTTAGTGAAATACCTACTATAATCACCCAGCAATGTCTGTCCTTAACGAACGTGACGTCACTCCACATCGACCAGCCCCCCTCATTAATATTCATGAGTGGGTGACATCACTCAATATGGAGAACTCCCCCCCCCCCTCACTAATAATCATGCGCAAGTGACGTCAGTCCACATCGAACAGCCCTCCTCATTAATAATCATGAACAGGTTACATCCTCCACATGGACCTCCCCTCATTAATAATCATGAGCAAGTGACGTCACTCCACATCGAACAGCCCCCCTCATTAATAATCATAAGGTGACGTCCTCCAAATGGACACCCTCCTCCATTCATAATAATTAGCGGCCTGACGTCACCGTCACTGTGGAGTGACCTCCGTGACGCTATTGAGACATTAAAGTAAAAAGGACGTCATGATGAACAAGGGATTATAACCTTAAAATGAAATAGGTCTGCGTCACCGCGCCCTTACACACATTAGTGCAATGAATATCACTTCGCGGTCTGCTTTCTGCTTGCAAGTTTCATATTTACTGCAATACACCCGTCCTTGGATGGGCAAAAGGCAAGTAAATCATAATAGGCTATTCTAGGATAGGCGAGGACGGTGCTCTGTGCTGTGAACCCAGTGACCTAAAATTGATTCACGGCCATAGCTAACGTCAGTGGAGAGTGACCATCGGATCAAGTCCTGGCCATCCTTCACCCTGCAGTAGCAATAGAAGAGTGATACAGAGGCAGCTGAGCAGCAGTGAGCAAATTAATTGTCGTTCTTTTTTCGATCTATGTAACTTTACCAAAACTACCATATTATATGAATTCCTGCAGTCACGAAAGTTTAAAGTCAAATTTCTAGATTTGAAGCTTTCGTGACTGCAAGGATTCATATTCTTAGGTTTTTTCGGTAAAGTCACGTAGGTAAATTATTTTACTTTTATTAATTTTCATTTTTTACCTACGTGACTTTACCGAAAAAACCTAAGAATTTAAAGTAAAAATTTAGCAACTGTAAATCGATGTCCTATCTTGTACATCCACATGCTGGTTTTGGGGGACAAGACGCGCGTTAGTGAAGGCTTTGGCACAGAAAAAGGAAGTGATGTGGAGCAGATCAGCTCACCTAACGTCTGGTAGTTCAGGGCCACCATCTGACAGCCGGCGTTCCAAAACACCTGCGGCATGTAGTTGGAGGAGTCGACTCGTGTGCCCTTGGGATAGATGCGGCTCAGCTGGGTCTTGTTGTATCTTCAGGAGTCGATGTGGTGTTGATGGCGGTGGACAAGTCGAGAGGTTGCTGATTAAGGTGCCACAACAGCCTCTTACTTTGAAGATTGTTAAAAATAACTGGGTTTTAGCGCCATATACATTTTTTTAAATGAAATATGTACATTTGTAGGGAATACTGCAACGGACCAATGGTTATCCACGCTGCACTTGCAATCCGGAGGGTGCGGGGGTTCGCCTGGCGGCAAGTGAAAACAATGGTGCAAGTTTCTTAAATCCGCCTGCCTCAGCCCACCCAGCAGTGTCAACCGGTGCACCACTGTCAGGTCAATCATTAGGTGATGTGTGGTGGGGTGAAGTGTCAGTACTGCTACACCTTCAAGACTTCAGGCCACAGTGGAAAAGTAGATTAAAAACTACTTTTGAGAAGGGCTCTCTAGAGCTCACTAGAGTGGAGGCTCTTCAGCGACCAGCAGTGGTGAGAGAAAGCAATTGCAGGGCTGTACCTTTGCCTTTATAGTTTTTAACTGCCACTGTGCTATCGACATCAATCATGAGATGAAGAAGTGTCGATACAGAACTTTCGCAAAGCAATGCATCACCTTGTGTCAGAGCTGGAATTTCGCCAATTGAATTGAAAAGAAAAAAGCGTAATGACTTTTTTTTTCTCTCTACAGTTATTGGTAACCGGGCTGAGATCAATAATTCACGACACTTCAGAACCGAGTGTAATCATGGGCAACTGAGATCCTGGATTAAAACCGAGCCTTTCAGATGTGCTGGCTCAGAGCTTTGAGCCCCGAGCTACCTGGTCAAATGAATTAAAAATGTTTTGAATACCGGATTCACGTTTAAGAAAATACATTTTTCATACTATTGATAGTGCAAAAATCTACTGCATTCTGCCTTGGTTAACATTTTTGAAGAGTTTTTTAACGGCCACAATGTTTGCAATGAGATATGTAGTTAAGTCGATTGGAAAAAAAGGAAGTTAATACTTTGGCACGTACAAATAATATCTTTGCAAACGTGAACAATCTTGTTTGGTGGTGGAAGTTAATCACAATAATGTTGGCATACAACTACTTTGCAGTCATGTAGCCAAACCCACTGCACTGGCTAAACAGGATTATATTTAAGTTAGTCTTAAAACAGTAACCTTGTTGTTTTATTACTTTGGTGATTACATAAACATAAAAAAAAACTTAATTCCAACTCTTTGGAGCTGGTGACCATTGCAAAGATTGTGCATACACACCATGCAATGAGTGCGTTTCGAGTGTAAGAATCGATTTCAATCGATGGATAGTAGCCTGCGGTCAGCTTATAAAAGTTGAGAAGGCTGTACCAAAACATTGCCGATGCAGAAGTCCAACACTGCCCACTAGTGGAAAGGATGACCAACCGACAGCAGAAGTTTAAATTCCTGTGGCACACCAACAACACCCTTTGTAAACAGCACTGCCGTGGATCGACCTGTGCACAGTTACACCCCCACCCACCCACCCCCCGTATGAACATACTCCAGGTAACGAGCCCAGGCACGTTGGCCGTGTTGCCATAGCTCAATGGGCCCTACCCGAAATAAACCGACCGACCGTCTGGGTGCGTTTCTTTGGGTACCTCGATTTTTCGCCCGCAAGCCAAACAGTCATGAATGGAATTGGCCAATTATCCCAATTGCAATACACTCCTTAAAGAGTCGGGGCTCAATTGGGCTTTTTATATGAAGGATATATTATGATGAATAAATAGTCCCCGTGAGGCAAGCCCTCTAAGTGAAACCCACAAAATTGTACCATGCTTGCGGGGAATCTAATAGATGAATCTGATGGATTGCGTAAGTAAAATGTGTATCATAAATCCTCCTCCACTCAGCAGAACCAATTAATAAAGTTGTCACATGAACAAAGTACTCGTTTATTACTGCTTCAGCACCATCGGTGTGTTGTTGGAAAGCAACATTTAACGAATTGGGTACGACGTTTAGCTGGTAGTTAGAGCCAGTATCATTAGGCAGTTCACAGATTTCCCAAAATATCCTTCAGCATTTGATTACGTGACTTTATTAATTGGCTGTGTTGAGTGGAGGAGGTTTAACAACACACATTTTACTCAAACGATCTGGTTAAAAAATAAATTACGGATCACAACAATTGTCGTGCAAGCTTACGCATCAAATTAGATTAATCTGATATGAGACAAATACCAAATCTAAGAAAAAAACATAACAAAAAGGACATTAAAATGCTTGCAAGTAATTCAGTCTATAATCAGCAGTGGGAGAGAAAATAAAAAGTAACGTACCTGCTATGCCGTATGATTCACAAACACGGTCATTCACAAAAAACAATGGAACTAAAACTGAATAGTGTACAACGAATCGCGAAGAGACGTATTACATTGTGAGGCACAAAATGAATGGAAGGACATTAAAAGAATATGAAGACAAGTAAGTGTGGCTTGGACAGGACACGTCGCTACGAGCAATGATGGCTGATGGGCCATAATAATCACGGTGTGGCAACCAAGTAATGGAAGTGTATTTAAAAGTACCTTCATATGGGAAACGGAGCGATGAAATCAGCTCGTGTGCATGTTTTAGGTGAATTATTATATCTCATGCTCATGATGGACAGTGCCTTGTGGAGGCCTTCATCCAGCAGTGTAATGACCATGATTTATCTCACTGCATCACGCGCTTTCAGGTGCGCTTCTGCGGCCGTCTGGAACGCTCTTCCTTCCAGTGTTAGGAAGCCACCAGAGCTCTGCACTTTTAAGTCATCATCTGGATTGGAGGGGTGAGGATGCCACGACGCCAGTGGGAGGATACTCCACAAACTCCACGGGACACTTGGTAAGCTGCTCCATGCCCTTGCTCTCCACGAAGGAAGACATCTCGTAATTTCGGTTCCTCTCTGAGCGAGAGAAAATGGAAATTATCACGTGTTTTTTGTTTCGGGCACGGAGAATTGTTGAAACACGTGTGGAATATCCGAGCGGGATATATTTCACGTACCACAAGTCTGACGGCCAATAGCAACGAATGCTTCTACACGTCAAATTAAAACATAATTTCTTTCTTCTGTAGAATAATGTAAACTCTTTAAGCAATGTTTTAATACCAGTATCACATTTTTAAAATGATCTTCATGAATATATGTTTAAAACGTTGTTTTGTATTACATGCAGTTACATAAACATTGGCATCACAATTTCCATCAGGTTGTGAAGAGAATACCAAAATGCATCTCCGAAATAACAGAAAAAGGCCTCCTTAAGTCAATCTGTATGCAACACAATTGCAGCTAATCTGTGATAAGGCCATAAAGCAGTGTTAATTTAGTCAGCTGTGAGTATAATTATGTTCGAAACAACCTGTGGCATTTTAGTCAAGGCTTAGTCTGTGGATATCATTTAGTCAATAACACTGAGAATAGTGTTAATTTAGTCAGAACTGTGTTATTTGAACGACTTGATCAAATCCACAGACTTAGACCGGACTAAAATTCCACGGATTATCATTGCCCATCGTCGATTTTAAGACTAAAGCGCTGACGGCATTAAACTCTGGCCGTGAGAAAACCATAGAATGCTCCTTTATTATAAAGAGTGGACAACATGTTGGGCGACGTGCCTTTATTAAGATTGATTAATGATTATGATCGAATGGTGAATGTGCAGGTTTCCATTAGAGCGGTAAGAGCAAATCCAATAGCCTATTTGAGTTCTGTTTACAATGAGCAAACCTGATTAAGCATGCAAGGGCACGTCTGCCTTGCCAAGCAGGTCTCTCTTTCACAGGAGCGGAGATGATCAAGCAATTCCGTGACTTACACAACAACTTTTGCAACAGATGTCACGTCCCTTGAAATTTGAATAATAACGTATACAAGATGGGGAAAAAATAAAAATCGTTTTGCAGGAAAATCTGTGATCTCGGAGTGTGCATTATTATAGCACTGGCCTCTGTAGCGAATGATACAATAAAGTGACATTCTTGATGTAAAAAAAAGATGACAGTTGAAATCTAGTTGAGGCTGCTCATTGAAATTCAAATTATCGACGGCGAGTAAACTACGATAAAATACAGCAAACAGAGACACAACAACGATTGTGGAGCACTCTGTTTTTCAACCCTGCTGCTAGACTTTATTTATTAAAAATCCCCATTATAAGACGTACACTCTAGTACCATCCCAACCTGCTTTTTTTTACGTGAATTTAAATCCCGCAGGAAACTGCATTGCACGAGTGACCTCACGCTTCGTTGGGCTTGCCCTTCAGTACCCGGTCACGTTTTTGTTCATTAGTGCAATACACACGTTTTTCACCAGGCGGCGTCCTAGTCAACACGATGCCTACTAAAGATGTGTTTTCTCTTTCACGCAGTGAGTTTTCTTGTCGCTATTTCTGGTTTCGCACCAATGCCAACGCAGCATCGCCGAATAATTTACTCATAACCCTGGGGCATTCTGAAAAACATGGCATGTGACCTCGGTCTAAGGTCATAGGTCGCACAGAGCCAATCGTCAAATTCTTAAGTCCAATACTCTTTCCATTCAGAAAGAGCGGGTCCTCAATCCACTTTGTAGGGGAGCATATTGCTCAAGCAAGTCCTGCGACTGACAAAAGAATGATGCACAAGGAATGGAAGCTGACACTCACTCTTGGCATCCTCAAATGAGTCGAACTTGATGGGCTGCACGTAGTTCACCAGGTTGGACATCTCTTCCGAGGCTCCCGCTTCAATGCTTGCAGTTCCCTGAGCATCCAAAGCGTTCATATTTAATACAAGGCAAAGGTACAGGGCTACAATTATTTCCTTATGGCACTGCTGGTGGAAGGGGATCCATTAAAGCAGAGCTCAAGAGAGCCCCTGTCATCCGGCCTACTCTTCCACACTCGGGAGATGTCTTTCCACACAGAAAGGCATCCAAGCCGGGAATTGAACCCAGGCTCTGCTTGCTATGAAGGAAGAAAGTTACCACTGCTTCCACCCTGTGTAGTATTTACCTATTTAATGAGATATTCTGGATTCGGTGTGTTACTGCACCTCATCTGTGTTGGCCTTTTTGAGTTCCTCTTCATTGTAGTCTTCATCATCGCTTCCCACGTCCTCATCGCCTGTAACAAGTTGGCATCACTACTTCAAGAGAATCACCCAAAAGAACGTGCATATTAATAGGCATGAACTCCAGCCTCCAAGCAATACCATCCTTGCAAGGCTAAGTGTCCGTCCGCACCACACTCGCGCTCCATGTTCAGTAGCACACGTGACATGGCAGTGACATGGCCGAGTGGCAGCAGAGGTTTGCGGTTCGAGCCCAGAGGCCACCCTGGTTTATACTGCAGGAACATTAACTGTGTGCTTCACAGCGGGCATTAAAAAGGCCACCGTGCGTCGGCGTCATGATCCAAATTTGCCAAATTTGATAAATGATGAGCAAATTATATTTATTACGCAATTGGGAAAAGCCACAGACCAAGATTGCATGTACATGCCGAGGCATTTCAGAATCAGAATTATTTATACTGAAGCTCTTTTTGCCACACAGGGACAGCTGCCACCAGGGGGGGTCCCCTCAGCTAGACTACAGGAGGGCACTGGAATGGTTGAGATGAAATGTGATGTAAGGTGCTGTGAGTTGCATGTATGATCCCTATGAATGTAAATCCTTAACAGCCCCATTTAGTCATACATACATAGGTACTTCCACGAACATTTTGGCTATTTGTAAAAACACAATCTCCTCTCATTTCTACGGGAGGCACTACTGGTTGGGCTACGGTTCGCTATAATTTGCAGCTGCGTCAATTCACCGTGCTCAAACTACTGAGCGAGCACTTGATGTTGCAGAAGCAAGGAGCGACGGTACGTCAGCGCAGTATTCTTGCGTATGCCCAGCGTCGGTCTCATGGGTTCGCTCGGCGCGTGAATTACGGTCTGTGTGCGGAGCTCCGTTTGACATCTATAAACGTGTCAAACGGCCATTAGTTATTTCACCTTGCTTTCGCTCGCACCTCCCAGAGTGCGTCGCTATCCGGTGCAAACACGGGCACAAGGTGTGCCATGAAATTTACTGCGCTGTCCAACCGTGTCCGTAAACAAAACAAGAAATGATTTTAAAAAGCTTCCGAGCTTGTCAGTGCCTTCACAAATCTTGGCAGCCCAACGTAAACTTCCCTCGTGCCGCCCTCAATCGTTGCCGCGCCGTTTGCCGAGCACCGCGTTATAAATAACGGGACATCTATCATAGGCCTACGCATCAGCCCCTCTGCCCAAACGGCGCAGTCCGTGACAGATATCCCACGCATATATTTGACGGCTTAATACACAGGGGGTTTGGAACGTTCTACTTGTTTGCACACGGGGGTGGCACGGCGATTCTAACTGTCCTTGGATCAAAATAGAGTCAACCACCGCTGACTTTCCCACAAAGTGGTAGTAATTTTATTGACCCCACAGGAACGATGGGCTGAGTCAACCCGCGGCCAGGCTTTGAACTCGCCGGCTTGCATTCGCAAGCCTCTTACTCTGCCCCCCTGAGCCACTTGGATACAGACCTGAATTACCTAAGGATTTCTTGAACATGGTGGACTTCTGCCAGTCAGTGTTCTTGGCGACTCTCTCTGTGCCGTTGGGTGTAGCTTGAGCCTGTGAGTTGTCTGCTGGCTCCACTCCTATGGGAGATGCTGGGGTCACGTAAAATGGTACTGTGGGTGCGACGTGCGTCTCACGAATGCATGAACTAAACGCACTTCGCGCTTCTTTGCTCAATTATGCTCCCATGGGAATATGCTCTGTTCTATACTCTCTTCGGGTGATTAAAAAATTAATTACGATGACGATATTCCACACGGTGTCCGTGTCTACCACGGGATTATGATGATGACGATGATAAAGATAATGGCGTTCAATTATGGCCATGTTCTATGTGCCACAACATCCACTGTTGGTCTGTCCTACCCTTACCTTCACCAACCCACACTGACCAGTGTGGTGAAGGGGTGTCAACATGACCCTCACAGTCTGCGTTGCTTGGGGAAACTCTATTCCAACAGTGGATTGGCGAATGGGCTGTGAATCTACAATGTCTTCAATGTGATGTCAGAAACCACAGTACACAGTGAATATAGTTATGAATTATGACAATGAAGATGACAATGTATGTAATTTACAATTGTGTGTTCATGCGTTGGTGGTATCCACAACACAATGATGATGATGAGCATCATGACAATGACGATGGCAGTCGTGACGGCAGTCGTGACGGCCACCAATTGTGGCCTCTGCTCACCAGTTGAAGCAGGAACGTCCCCGATGCTGGACTCGCTCGGAGTGTTGGAGTTGGTCACCTCCAGCTTCTTGCGGGCCGTATCCACCTTGGAAATCTTCTTCTTCTTGTTCTTGATGAGAATTTTCCCTTTGAGCTCTTCAGGACTGGGTAGCGGCACTCCAGATTCCAGCTAAACAACACAAAACGGACAAAATAGGGGCTGATAGGAGGAAAGGCACATGGGAAGAGTCGTCCCACGCGCCAGAGCATCCGTTATTCAATGAGCCGCACGGGGAGGGAGGGTTTCGAGCGTTGCGTGCGTACCGGATATTTGTCGAGAACGTCCACGAGCAGAGCGTCTCCAAACATCAGCCTGCAGTACTCCGCCATCTTGGCCTGCTGTTTGGGGCTGTCGCGAAAACAAATATATACATTAGTAAATAAATACATTGACGATACAAAACACGACAAAATCAACGAAAACTAAACATTTACAGAACACGTAGCTTTTATCGGCTAATGTTACAATTCATGATTTCAGTGGTCTAAAACCACTCTGAAATCATGTTTGGTTTTGATGTCACAGTATGAAGGCCAAGGCGTTCATGCAGGTGATTTAAATGTTTTTGGAGTTTTTGTATATTTGTTTACTTCACAACTGTGTAAAGAACGGGTGCAATATAATCCAAGTAAAAAGCAAGAAATTTGCATGACATTCAAAATAAAGTGCCCAATAAAATGAATACATTGTTACATATATAACTGAAGGAATACTATAACATGGAATTCAGTACAGTATACATATGCAATCTATGGCTTAAATGATACAAATTAGTCTCTCACTCAAGACTATTCACAGGTATTGAGTGACGATATTTTGTGAACATTATAAAAAACCAAAGGTGTTAACATAAATTCAGAAAGTATAAACCAACCAACTCAATATTTGCCAGTGCCAGCCATTGTGAACGATCAGTAGAATTGAACTTCAGGAAATTACTGAATATCTGAAACGAGGAAGTCTGCGAATTTGGGAGAGCGATAAATTAAAACAAAAGTCACATTCAACGAAGTTTTCTCAACGAGAGACAATTATTGTATTGGCGTTACACAACTTGAACAGACTAAGGAGCATTTAATTATTAAATTGTGCCCTGGATCAAACTGATGAAATGAGGAGGTGAGGCGAGTGCAGGTTGCAGTGCTTTTGAATTTTTTTTTTCAATTTATAATTAAAATAAACACAAAAATGTTCCTTTAGAAGAAAGTTTTCCATCAGTGCGTATTGTCGAGGATGACACGTGGATGGTAAAGCATAGACGCTGACAAAAGAAGTGGAATAAAAGCTGCAAATGACACACACACAACACATGGAGGGATGCACGCTTGGGATTATAATGAGAGATAAAAACAGGAACACGTGGACTAGACGTGGAATTAAACATCATATCTACTCTGAAGAAATGTAAGTGGGCTTGGGCAGGACACATTTGCTAGGACAAGACAGCGGACAGAATAGCGGCCAGAGCGAGAGTAGTGAGAGGATGACCGCCACAGAGATGCAGCGAAGCGATTAGCTCGCGTGCAGGAACCAGATGGACTATGGCCTTGTCAGACCATGGGGAATGGCAACGACGTGGTGAGGCCTTCATCCAGCAGTGTATTAATCACGGCTGCAGCTACTGCTGATGAAAATCAAGAAGAAGTTTGTTTGATGTCACTCTGACAATTGAACAATCACTTGCAAGAGGGTACATTGGGGCATGGTGCTAGTATCTTGCAGAATGTTGATTGAAACATCGATGAATACAATTTAGCAAAAGAACATTTGATGGAACAACTGACTGTGTAGGGCATGTAATACTTTACCCTTGCCCAATGATTCGATGAATTGTCACAATTCAATGTATTAATACATTTACATACTTAATTTAAAACATGTTTACCATCTCATTTGTGTCGTCTCCTGTTTATTCCGTCTCAGGAGGTCTTCTCCACAAATCTGGCTGTCGCCTGATGAAGCTAGTTGTAATTACTGGCGAAACGTCGTACTCAGATTGTAAATGTTGTGGCTTGGCTCTCCAACACACCGGTGTGCTGTACTAGTATACTACACTATATACTACACTATACACTACTACACTATACACTACACTATACACTACTACACACTACACTATACTACACAAAACACTATACACTTGTGCTGTACTAGTGACGAATTGGTCACGTTCTGTTTACGTGACACCTTTACTCGTTGGCTGTGTTGGGTGGTGGCGGGTTGAACGACACATTTAGAAATGTACACGATCTAACCCAAAAAACCTCTATTATTGTTCTGTCTCGTTTGTGCAATTTTGTTTTTGCTCGTTGAGCCCAAATGTGCCTTAAGCCAGATCACTTGCATATGAACAGCTTCAATAAAACAAAAAATTCTCAACACGCGCAATTCGACACACATAAACGTGATAGAAATAACCTATTTAAAATTATTAATCAATGCGCTGTCACAGCACCTAGACTAGAGTGTGTATGTAAGGAAAGATGGGAGAGTGACGTACGAATCAACGTGGTTTTCAAAGGAAAGGACCACGGGGTATGGCGAGGTCTTGAAGGCAGTCTCAGCGATGGCATCGATCACCTCCTAAACACACAGAAGCGAGGACGCAGCCTCAATCAGCTAGAAATGAGAACAGCAGCAATAGCTGCAGCAGCAGTAGCAGCAGCACCGAGTCTTCAAGTCGAGCACTCTCTACACATCTCACCTCTACAGAAACCTGTTCTTAGTATTGATATTTATCTAACCAGGATAAAACCAATGACAACCACATCTCATTTCGCAAGGAGGTCTTGGCGAAATGGCAGCAATACAGAACTTCCCACCTTCATTATTCTTAACTATTCAGTTCCCCAAGAAGTTCCGAGTACATGGGAGGGAAATGTCGGACATGGTTCCCAGCAAACTCGCGGTAAAACCAAAAAAGAAACGATTCGAACAGCGACACCACCAAACCGACCCGAGTCGTACGACACAAATGCAATCCGTATATCACGCTGCGCGGAAGGAAGACGCAGGAGTGCGGGGAAACGGGGACACCGCCACACCTTGAAGGGAATCTCGGTGGTCATGGTGAAGCCGTGGGTGATGATGGGGTCCTCGTCGGCCGTGCGTCCCTTCCAGCAGTCGAGCTCCACGCAACGGCACCCGGCGAGCAGGGACTGGCGGTACATCTCCACCGACGAGTTGCCCTTCAGCTGCCCCCCTGGGACAAACACGGACCCTCCACTTTGTTACCGAGCAGCGAGAGACGAGGTGCCTGCGTTAGGCAGCGGCACCACTTGTCTTGCCGTCGCGCTGATTATCGACAAGCGTGACATGTACGCACAGGCACCCATACTCATGCACACATGTAAAGACGTACACAAGACAAGTAACTCCCGTATAGCCTCAACTGACTCTAGAGGAAAGTGCTGTCAGCGAGCAGGACCTGTAAAGCCTGGCGTGGCACAAAAGGGGGTGGGTGGACAGCACCATGCCTGGCCACCTTTGTCTAACCTACTATTGATGTTGACACACCGCACCAGGTACTTATTTGAGGCTCAGTCAACCTAAGGGAGACCCAGGACCAGTTCAGATAATCGTCATTAGTGTTGGTAGCCGTTGGCAGGAATTAAACTCGGGTCTCCAGGTTCGCACACAGAGCCATAAACAAGTGGCATAGCCCTCTAGTGTGCAGGCAGTGCAATTGCTCGGGCACCAGGCTACAGTGAGGGGGTGGAAGGCAGACAGGGCAGACTCAGATATCCCCTTGTACCAGGGCCCACGCCGCTTGCTGCAGAGGTTCGCGGTTCAAACTCAGCAGCCGCCCTGGTTGATACTGCATGCATATGAACCATAAGTACACATTGTGTCACCGTGGATGTTAAAGATCTGGTAACGTAAGAGAACAGACTATGCGTGCATGCTTCACTGGGTCAAATGTCAAATTAAATCAATCATTTACCTAAATTAATTGGGGTAAAAAACAACATAGCAACATCGGCCCCTACTGGCAGGTTAAAACCTCTTTGTAGTCCACCTTGTGCCACACAGGGACAGCTGCCACCTTGGGTAACTCTTGACACGGCTGCAGCAGGGGATTGTAACGAATGAGATGTACGATGTAAGGTGCTATGGTTGCCGAGGCATTAAAGCGTCATGTAAATGCAAGTCCTTACCCGTGAGGTAGGTATTGTGCGACGAGTTTATAAAGTAATGAGACAGCGGCTGAGTCATGTCCTCGTTCAAATCCAGCTTCTCTGGAGGGACAATGCCATTCTCCTCCCCGTTCAGGTACCGCAGGAAACCCAGCACGGAGATTTGGCCTGAGGAGGTGAAGGTGGGGAGTGGTGGGGAGGTGAAGGTGGTGAAGGTGGTGCAGGTGGGGTGGTGAAGGTGGCGAGGTGCAGGTGGGGAGTGGTGGGGAGGTGAAGGTGAAGGTGGTGAAGGTGAAGGTGGTGCAGGTGGGGAGTGGTGGGGAGGTGAAGGTGAGGTGGTGAAGGTGGGGAGTGGTGGGGAGGTGCAGGTGAAGGTGGGGAGGTGCAGGTGGGGAGTGGTGGGAGGTGAAGGTGAGGAGGTGCAGGTGAGAAGTGGTGGGGAGGTGCAGGTGAAGGTGGGGAGGTGCAGGTGGGGAGTGGTGGGGGGGGGGAGTCGTGGGGGACAAAAACACAGGCAGAATTAGGCCCTGCTGTCAACCCCACGGCTCAAGCACAGTAGGGCACATTCCATCACGGGGATGCAATGTGGCACAAAACAACAGGACACCACTGAGAGACCAGTGGAATGTTACTCTGCAGTGGAAACATACTCGATTTATTTCCTTATAGTTATGGTTGCGGCGTGGCTGCAGAACAGGTTTTGCAACATCCGGGAAAGTATAAACCTTCCTATGTTTATGTGCAGTAGAATGAACAAAAATAACCTACCCTGGACTTTACAGGGCAGTCCTTGCTCACCAGCCAAATCCACATTAACTTAAAGTGCTTTCGTTTAACCTGTTCTTTTTTCCCCTTTAAATGAGGTTAATATTCAATATATTTATTGCAAGAGTGCCCGGGCTTGAAGGCTGATATTATAATTGCTCAATAAACACTGAACAGGAGGTCCCATGATATAAATAGAAAAGTTCACAGTCAACACAAAGACGCATCAAACGTCACTATCATTCGAAGAATAAAGTGAGCAGAATAACAGGCGGGATAAAATTACTTTGAGAATACATGAGAAGTTTTGTTTTTACCCTCATGTTTTGGGTACTTACATTACAAATAAGTGTTAGTGACATTCCATGTCATTTATTTGCCTCTTTCCTCACCAATGTATGACAACCGTGTCACTGATGCCATGGTCATTAGACCAAATATAGCCAAATTTCCATTCGGAGTCAAAATTGTGGCCATTTTAATTTAGACAGCAGCAGGGAATGAGACAACTGTACACGAGTTTCACCCTGATTAGGAATCATCAGTGCAGTAAAGCCCTCATTGCCTACTGCTGTCGTATGCCGATTGGGGCTCATTCAGAGAACAGCACCTGAGAGATGGCTTCCTAAAACTACCGGATTCTCTGGATTGCCAAAAGTTTGGCGGTGCGTCTTACTTCAAACAATTTTTTTTTTATTTTACAAGGTAAGGCCTACTGAGCTATATAGCTCTTTTTCAGAAGTGACCTGGCCACAAATGATAGCTCAACGAAGTGGCGTATTACATGTACATTTATAGCAGCCAAATACTCTAAATGCATGTTTCTAAATGCGAAGGGTAAAACCAGAAGACCAGGAGAAAAAATCCACGCGACCACTGGGAGAACACGCAAACTCCAAATATACAGCAGGCGTCAGGGTAGGGATCGAACCCACGACCTCCTGTATACCAGGCGAGGTAATTAACATCTTGCCCCTTTTCAAAGCGTCTTAAAATATGGAGAATACGCAGGTTTATAAGTCCCTTCTAAAGACCTAAATCTTTAAATCCCACAACAAATAGTGTGCTTTGAAGCATGGCAATAAATCCAATACTTATAACACGCTGAGCCGAAATAAGCTGCAAAAAGTGAAAATCCAAATATAATGTATTTTGTTTTGCAGACATTGCTAACTACACTGAAAGCATAAACTCACTGCAATTGAGCGATGGGTGAGCGTTTATGGCAGGGAAAAATAAAAAAATAAGACGTTGTCAGGTTCGTCGGTGAGAGGTCTTGAAGGTCATGGTGAAAGGTCGTTAAGATTGCGGGACATTACAACATCCCATATCAAGCCCTGGCCAATGAATGGCCATAAACAAGTGTGGTGTTTGTGTAAAGTGTCACTGTCATTTTCTGGATGTTGCATGTATGCTGAACTTTTATCGCACTGTACGTAGCCAACTGTGCTCATCTTGTAGATGCTCACATATCCGACCTTTTCACATGTCCGCCTATACCGCTGTCCGCAGAGTCAGATATGCGTCATTGTACTTTAGTAAATCAAGGGCGGCTGAAACTTGGATTCAAACCTAGGATATCAGTGGTGCAGGTTCAATGCTACTGACATTGTATTCGCCACCCCAGAGCTAACTGGCCACCGATGAGCATATTCCCACAGTGCATACATTATCAGAGTTATGTTTTTTGTTTGCATTATGACCGCAGGTATTGTGGTCTATGCAAACATGACTCCTTGTAAAAGGTGTCAGTTTTGTTGCCAGATAAAAGGGTAAAAAACAATTATCATATTTTTTACTGGAAAATGAGGTTCCAATGGCATATTCCCACCGTTAAGAATCACGGGCAGCGGACAAGCGACGTGTGGAGGGGCACGGGCGACAGGGCAGAGGGGCACGGGCGCACCTTTCTTGGCGAGGTTGGTCGTCTCGAACTTCTCGATGAGCGCCTGCACCTGGTGGGTCTTCATCGGAGGGAAGAGGACCTCGTTGAGACGAGGGTCGCGCTGCTTGCTGTTGATGAAGTCCGTAAATTGCTCGACCGTCATGTAGGGCTTATTTTTGGCGCCGCTGGTTAAAGAGAAGGAACAATCGTGCTGCTGTTGATTCATGGATGGACGTCGGTTTGTTGTTCCGACGTCCAGAGAGTTAGTACGAGCATGAGCAATACACCAAAGATAGTCCGTGCAGGTTTCCATGCCGAAATGCATACGTTTATCTTTTGAGATGGTGTGACCCAACCTGGAGAGTGGGTATGAACATTTAATACAACAATTGAATGAGCTGAGATTACTCGCTAGAAATTAATATCAATAGAAGGCTGAAACACAATGTTTTTTCACACCATGATTGATGTATTGAAAATGTCTGTCCCTCCATTTGGCTTTTAACTCCAGAACTAAAAGAAGTACAAGCCCCCCCCCCCCCCCGTGCACAGCTGTAGTAGCCAGAGTACAGTATAGCAAAACATTTAGCTTCAACTGCACTCTGCTGTCCCCCACATCACCCCAAAGCCGGCTATTGCAACCTGCTGCGCCTGGCAGTAGCCGATCCACGCGCTGCCCGCACTCATATAAACCCTGATTAGCTTCCGGGATGTGACGAGATGTCAGGCACATTCTGGGTCATCTGGTCAAAGGCCGAGTCCACGCGCTCTGGATTATGAATTTGTTTAGCTCCGCGCAACACAGCGGCGTTCACCTTTCGGCGAAGATGCTGTCTATGTCGGTCCTGGGGCAGAGTTTGTTGACGAAGCTGTAGAATGCCTCGTATGTGAACTCCGCTAACGGGATGTTATCGTTCTGCAAGAATGAGAAAAACAAACATCTTCTGCTTGGACTGCGCACATACACGTGCGCGCGGATACACACACGCACGCAGATGCATGCACACACGCACGCGCCCGTGTGTGCGCGTGCGTGCTCCGTGTCTGGCTCCGCACAGCATCCACCGCCGCTGCCCCCCTGGGTCTCGTTAGGAGTGTGCCACACGGAGTCGCAATCTTGCCAAATTCAAGATGTTCATGATGCCTGTGCACGAGATATTTTAAACAAAAACACGAATATAAAACTTCATCGCGGCAGATTCACCATGAGACGTGAAAACACCACGTGCTTTTTGTTTTTACTCGTTCACACGTTTGTGCTTGTGTTGAAATTATTCAGCAGGCCAATTTTTGTTCCTAAAAAGAAACATTTGACAGATTTTATAATCCACATTGTTTTTTTTTACTTTTGATACTTTTATTCCAAAGTTATGAGGATTTTATTTTCAAAATAATTGCGTACTATTCAACGATCCAAGCTGTTGAATAAACGAATAAATTAGCACATTAGCCCATCTGACGACCTGATTTGATTAGCTTTATCAGTGGAAGATTAGAATAAAAAAATTGTCATTCTGTCGACACGATCTAACCAATAAGGCACCAATTATGAAAAATAAGCCGATGCATAATATTAACTATCGGCTCCATGTCATTACGAAGAAATTTCCAATCAGAACTCTTGCAGTAAGCAGTGCATCACCCCGAGTTAGAGGATGGCCCACAATAGGAAAAATCACAACCACTGTACGTCATATTCCCTCAAGTGACTTATAATCCTCAGAGAGAAATTTGTCAAGGCTAGAGTTTGCAAAATTGAGGGGGGAAAAAAAACACCCATTGACTGAACTATGCCCATGAACGCAAAAAACGTGAGAATTCAGTGTCATCAATAAAGGCTGAATCCCGGATCTAAACTGAGGAAATCAGCTGTGTCAGCTCAGCGCTGATTCCTCGCGGAACTGTTTTAAAATCCAAGAATACGAATTCATGAACCGAAGTATTTATTATAAATTCTACACCACTTACAAAAAATGTCATCATAAGTTTCCCAAAGTGCCTACTGATTGCTGAAATGAGAGAAACGGGCTTAATATATTTCAAAAGTTAAAAAAATGTTTTACGAGTCAAATAAAACACGTGATGCTAAGCCGAGGCTTTATTGCTGTGCTTTGTGTGTGACTTTAACTCCTTAATAGGCTTCATAAATCTCAGGAAACACCGAGAGCGAAACTTTTAATGGAGTAGAACAACGAGCCAAATTAATTAAATTCACACAAAATCCGGACAGACAACTCTTGAAGATGATCCCCCCACCTCTCCCCGCGGACGTGGAGTTGTTCCTAATCTCAGCCGTTGTCCCATTCGCATCCACGTGGAACATTATGCTCTGTGTGCACGGAGAGAGAGAGAGCAGTGGTGTGCACCCTTTGGTGCAAACCACTGCGCCGTCGAGCACACCGGTCTATCCCCTGTCCTCATACTCTCCCCACCAGCGTATCGGGTTTACTTTTTAATTAAACAATTCACACATTCCTACATTGCAATTACATTCGTAAGTAATTAACACCTAAAACAATTAGCTGAGAGCTAAAAACTAGAGATGACAGCCGTAAACTCTAGCGATGTCACGTGCACCCCCGCAGAGATGTCTCACATACCCCCAAGATGCCACGCGCACCCCAAAGAGATGGCACGTGTGACTACTAGAGATGTCACGTGACTACTAGAGGTATCACGTGACTACTAGAAGTGTCACGTGTGACTGCTAGAGGTGTCACGTGACTACTAGAGAGGTCACGTGACCACTAGAGGTGTCACGTGACTGCTAGAGAGGTCATGTGACTACTAGAGAGGTCACGTGACTACTAGAGGTGCCACGTGTACCCCTGAGAGATGTCTCGACATACTGCTGGGTCGGGGACCACGGAGCCAGAGGAAGGGTGAAGGGAACGTTGCCTTACCCTTCCAAAAGGAAGCGCACAGCTCATCAGAGCCATCTCCACCTTCTTCTTGTCCGTGGGAAACATGCGCAGAATGCTACACAGAGGAGAAAGGGAAACACAAATAAATTCAGCTGCAGACGCTGCTCCGTTTGACATGCAGACGGCTTTCACCACCAACGTATGATTCATAATTAATTTTAGGGTCCGATTGCATAACTGAAACGTGTGTCGTAAACCCCCTCTGCCTGCACAGTCAATTAAAAAAGCTGGCACGGAAAAACAAGACGTGGCCAGTTTATCACTTTTTCAGCAGCAACACCGGTGCATTGTTGGAGAGTGATCTCACCGCATTTAACAACTGGGTACCCAATTGTTTTACATGACGCACATTATTTGTGCGACCAGATCCAAAAATGTAAAACACATTTGTAAATTACACTGCAATAAAAGTACAAGTATTACCGGGGATGTTTTGGCCAATGCTCCATCTTTAAAGCAAAGAAGGATCCTTCTTTCTCTCTGTTATGAAGAACAATATCCCTAAATGTTGCCTATTATATATATGTTTTCCTGTGTTGAATGTCTGCTGTTTGCGTTTGCGCACCATTGCCAACGATGTATCAAAAATGTGTCCTTCAATTTTTTGATTTAAAAAACTTAACGTTTCCTGAAATAAGGTAAGCTCAAATAATCAACTCATAACGGAAGCAAAGGAAACGGTTTAGTATGTTTTTATTAAGCAATTATTAAACAGAGAAATGTCTGTATTGCATTATTGAGTGTTTTCCAGTTTTGAAGAGAGGATTTACCTTAAATGTCAACTACAGTCAAGGCCGCGCACGACCAGAGTGGGGGATGGCTGTCACATTCCATGTTTTCACATTCCATCAATCAACACAAGCTCGTAAAACATCAGCAGTGAGCATTGCGCATACCCTTTGCTTGATTCACAGGATACATTTATGCTCTAGCTACGAAGCAGTATAATTGTCCAAGATAGGCTATAAACAAGAGGTCAATGTGAAATGAGATAAACCTTTTTTTTTATTTTACCACTAAAGGCCCACTGAGCTATACAGATCTTTTTCAGAAGCGACCTGGCCACAAATGATAGCTCAACGAAGTGGCTTATCATGTGGATATTTATAGCAGCCAAATACTCTAAATGTATGTTTCTACATGTGGAGGGAAAAACCAGAGGACCTGGAGAAAAATCCAGACGACCACGGGGAGAACATGCAACTCCAAATAAAGAGGCATGAGGGTCGGGATCGAACCTACGAACTCCTGTATACCAAGAGGGGTAGTTAACATCTCGCACGATTGGGCCACCGTAAATAGTGTATATATCAGTTGAACACGTCGGCTTTCGCGACCAATATTATTAATAATTAAGGTTTTGTGGGTTAGATCGCGAAAGTATAAATTAACAATTGTAAATGTTGTGGATTTACTCTCCAACACACCTGTGGGCTGAAGTAGTCACGAGTTTGCACGCTGTTTACGTGACAAACCCCTTACTGGCTGTGTCGGGTGGTGGAGGGTGACGACACATTTATACTTACGCGATCTAACCCAAAACCCTTTATGATGAGTGTATATATCGATGACCACCATGGGTAAAAAAGTGTTATAAAGCTGCTGCCAGGACACGTTGGGGCAAGCAGGGGGCAGTGTACATCTATCCTTCCCACCTTTACCAGCTGGCACATGACCAGTGTGGTGATGGAGGGTCAAATATCCCTCACGGTCCGCATTGTGTGCTGCACTAGTACTTGATTCCCATACACCCCGAGTTTCCCAACAACCCAAATGTTGTCATGAAGGATGCTAAGACTTCAAGAGAGCATTTGATTTGTGGATACATGCGCCCCTCATCGTGCACTGTGTAGAGGATCGCAGGTAACGTGTCAGTAATGACCAGACATGGAGGATATTGGATCATGAATATCTAATTAACATACACGCAGAGAATCGTGGGAAATGAATATTTGCACTATCAAAGTAATGAGGGCTCGGGGTGAGCATCTACATCATTAGACCTCCTTGGCCAGTACCAAAATATGAGCTGTACGCCTTTTGGAGTCCTCTGGTCGAGCACCAATTGGGTTGAGGCTCAAAAGAAAGTCGTCCCTTGGTGTGGACCAATCAGTTTCAAGGACAATGCATATATTATCATAGTGTGTTTTTGTTTGCATTTGACTGCAAGTATTGTGGTTAATGCAGACATGAATCCTTGTAAAAAGGTTTCAGTTTTGTTACCAGAAAAAAGGAAAAAAACTCTATTATTATATTTTGGTACTGGCCAAGGAGGTTTAATGATGAAATTAATATTTAATTAAAAAATATGGAGGAACCTGAATCGCAAACTATTCGGCGTAATCTGCAACCTTTCACTCCACGTGCGAGGAACTTCTGCAGGAACGTGAACTTTTCAGAGCTATTCCGAAACATTCAGTTCCTCAGGAAGCTCCCAGCAAATGGGGCGAACCTGACACTGCTGATTAAACCCTGAAGGTCAACTCTGGTCCAGACTTTGCCTGCTTAAACAAATGCTTCAGGGGAAGATTGGTCTATAAGGCCAAAAGACCAATGGGCTATATATATTAAATTCAAATGGAGAAATGGACTGCAGTTCATTTTACTAATATATTTTTCAAACAGACTACCTGTAGTCTGTGCACTGCAGCGTAAATTTGCTGGCCATGGTGGCAAAAATAGGTGGCAAAACTTTCAACGGTACCAATTTCATTACATGGCCAATAGAAGTGAATTCATGCGGCAGCCTAATTATTTTGGGTATCTTAGAACTAACACTGTATATAGATATAAAAAAACCAACTAAGTTACGCCACCTTATATGGAAACGAACAAGTGACATTATCTAGTCGGGGCCTGTGAACTAACTCTGGGTATGGCGCTCAGTTGCCGACCGGCAGATAAAGACGTCTGGCAATTTCGATTTAAAGCTTTCGTGACTGCAGGGATTCATCTTCGTGGTTCTTTCGGTAAAGTCACGTGACTTTACCGAAAGAACCAAGAAGATGTCTGGCAATGTTCCGTAACGGCGATAAATGCACAAAACAAATTGCAACAAAAACGCTAACAAAATTAAAAACAATTTATTTAAATCCCATCTTACACTTGAATACAATTTTTGGCCACAGATGTTGTCATTAACTTCCTTCTTGAACTATGCAAGAATTTTCACAATGCGTTCCTAAATGAGCCTCATCAGCAGTAACAGTGAAATAGAATTAATATGCTAATTGCCTTTTAATGCTTAAGCAGCTGTAGTGAACAGTAAATTGCTCCGAGCCTAGAACAAATCCTCTTACCATACATAAAAAAAACAAATCACAAGTACTCCGTGAATACAGCCTCACTCACCTTCTGACTGGCAGTTTATCTTCAATTTTCTGCAGTGTCAGTTTTGTGTATCTGCCAGAAGAGAATAAAATGATATACGATTAGACACACCCCAAGTTTCTCAAATCCCCATGCACCAGTCCCACCCAGCAGTATCGTCAAATGCAGTGGTGGGCTGTGCATTTTACACATCGGCCTTCAGTGCTATCCTCCCGCATTTAAACCGCCTTCGAATAACCTCACAATGACACCCCATATTCATAGACCCAGTAACCTTTATCGAGTGGAATAAAGTGATTTAACACGAGGCTCAACACCTATGAGAGTTACAATACACTAATTGCAGAGACATGAATACATGGTGACTGAAACCATCAAGGATGTATCACTAGTACGCAGTATGACAGGATGCTACATCACAAATAGACATCGCATAGCCCAAATCAATGTCATTACCAAAGAAACAAGAACAAACTCACAACAACCAGTCACATTTACTCATACGACCACCAAGCAAGCAAAAATGCCGTAAAACACAAATAACACAATCAGGATTCAATAGGCTTCCCCACAGAAAAAAAAATACACTAATCTAAAATCTAAAGCACTACATCTAAAAAACTAAACGTCACTAAATAAAGTTTAAATAAATCTTAGATGATGCTACGTTACGTGCTAGCTAGGTTTACTTCAGCTAGCTAAGTGGCCCTCCGATCACGCCACACGAAATATGCTGACGTAGGCGACTAGGCCAGCTAGAAGGCTCCCGCGTGTCAAAGAATACGCCCACCATGGCAAACTCAACACCTGATTGCTTCAAGAATATGACAATCAACAACATCATCCCCATTTGCTTCAACAGCAGAGGGGATTCACTCGACATTCTGAAGGCCTCAGGATAATTTTTTTACCCGGAGAGGCGGAGACAGCACAGGTGGTATCGGGTAGCCGGGTACCCGTTTGCGACCCTGGTGCGGCCGGCTACGGGTACGGGTAAGGAATCAAAACCCGTTTGCGACCTCTGCCTGACGGCCAGGCTCTGGTCAAATGGCAGTTTGCGTGTGACGGGGTAAAGTGTGGGTTTACTCCCACTACCTCTAAGTTTTAACTATTTTTTTTTGACCAGGTAAGGCCCAATGAGCTATATAGCTATTTTTCAGAAGTGACCTGGCCACAAATCATAGCCCAATGAAGTGGCTTATAACGTGCAAATGTGTACCAGCCAAATACTCTAAAGGCATGTTTCTAAATGTGGAGAGAAAAACCGGAGGACCCAGAGAAAAATCAACACGACCACGGGGAGAACATGCAAACTCCAGATATACAGGAGTCAGGGTTGGGATCGAACCCATAACCTCTTGCATACCAGGCGATGTAGTTAACATCTCGCCACTTTGGCGCCCAGTGTGGAAGGCCAAAATACCCATCTACAGTTATCGCAAGTAGAAGCCCTTCACGTGCATCACCGCTCCCCATCCCCCCACTACAAAAAGACAAAGATCCTCTCCCCTATAGCCTTAACACACTGTTGAGGCAAGTGTTGTAAGCGAACAACCTGTGTCGGCACGGCACGAGGGGGTGGCGTGGTCAGGACCGCTGGCCGCCTTTGTCTCCCTAGTGGCTATCTGTACACACCACACCAGCTTCTCGTTTGTGGCTGAGTCAAACGAGGAGGGGGCAGGGGACTGGCTCATATATCGTCGGTCGCCGGTGTTGGCCATGAGCAGGAATCAAACTCGGGTTGCCGGATAAATCATGCGGCGTGCTAAACACAGCACTATCACTCCACAAAGACAAAGATCCCCCCGAAACTCTTTGTTTCTTTCGGTAAAGTCACGTAGATAGAAAAAACAACTAATAAATCACGACGTTTCGATAGCAACACGATAGCAACACAAGCCATCATCTGAAGACGATGGCTTGTGTTGCTATCGAAACGTCGTGATTTATTAGTTGTTTTTTATACCTACGTGATTTACCGAAATAAACAAAGAGTATGAATTCCTGCAGCCACGAAAGCTTCAAATCCCCCTTTCGCCTTAACAGACTGTTGGGGCAGCACACATAAACACGAAAACAAATATTAATCTCTGTACGAGTTTGTTACACAGGTGTGCACATGAGCATATGCGAGTGCACAGGTTTACATGCGTGCAACGAGTTTGCGCGCGTGCACATAGACGCACACACATATGGTGCCACCAATAAATCTACTCAAACGAGGTACTGAACATCTCTTTTAAAGGGACCTCTGGGGCTACCGTGAAGGCCCAAGGGGAAGGTCAAGCCTTGAGGAAGTTTTCAGCAACCGTGTGTGTGTCTTTTGGGAAGATGCTAGCCGCAAGTTATGTGGGAGCCAACACGGGCACACTTAAGCCGTGCACTGCATTCCTTGAAGAAATATTGCCTGTGTTTACTTTGGCTTCGCACATATTCCAAGACATACTGTGGAAATTACCCTAACATTCAAGCATGGCATCGGGGCTAATATTTTCTAGGAGGAAAAAAAGAGTGGGTTACATAACAGTCAAGGTAACGTGTGGGGTATTCTCACAATCTCGCATGGAAGAGTAGGCCAAACACCCTCTGAGCCGGATCTCTAGATCCAAAGGCTCTTCCACCAACAGTGGAGTGAGCAATAAATTACAGGGCTGCACTTCACCCTTCTTTTACATGGCAGTCACCGTGACATTTTAAGAATAGCAGAACATTAAACGACCCTGGTTATATAATCCGGTATGCATTTTGTCGACACGCATTCTTAAACACGACTGCCGAAACGTGA
This sequence comes from Lethenteron reissneri, assembly GCF_015708825.2. NCBI lineage: Eukaryota > Metazoa > Chordata > Hyperoartia > Petromyzontiformes > Petromyzontidae > Lethenteron > Lethenteron reissneri. Next base: position 13,090,314 of record NC_083792.1, on the reverse strand, counting down.
CACTTGTCAAGGAATTGCGTTTTAGATAAACACGATAAAAAGAAGCACTTGAAAGTTTCCAATCTTAATACTTTTTTAAGCGATGTATTTACATAGTCAGTGAGGAATTTTAAGTCCGCGGAAATATGTGGGGTTGATTTATCTCATGAAAATGGCACTCCCAGATAAGGCCACACTATGGGACATCAGAGACATTGTTTTTATATTTACATATATTATTAGAATCAGGATACACCTGGAATGGGTGGAATTTCCTCCACACTACACCCTGGCCAAACATCTAAATTGTTTCCGATTTATACTGACACATTTTTCTTGTTTGGGTTCAAGAGGCTACCAATTATGATTTTAAGTTTCTAATCCCGGTATAATTAACTCCGTAATTATTTTTGTTTATGAATAACACATGCACATAATTAACATGTCCATTACATTCAATGCTGACGGTTGATTATTTCATGACAGCTAACTAAATTGTTTTGTTCCAAGTAACATTTGTATTTTCTACTTTCAATGTCATTATATAACTTTCCACTTGCACTCAGTCTCATGCAACACTGCCTGGCACACGCATTTGCTTGTCAATTCATATGAAAACGAGTTGGACAGCTTAACCCAGGAATGCATTTGCATTAATGAACACGTTTTCTGTGTGCAGGGGGTATGCTCAAACACTGTCGTGTTTTTTAAGTGTTTAGAATTAAACTACTAAACAATACTGCCTGTTAAAATAAATACAGATATGATATTTCCATATGCAGTTACCTTTTAGAATACAACCTACAGCAATTAAATATACACATTTGCATTGTATATACATGCGGTGGAACATCACAATAACCAATTAATTTATAATGAGACGTCATGTTTTCCAAATGAAAGCATTAGAATTTAATATTAAAATGAACCACATATTGAAACAATATATTTCCGAGTATTTTAGTTTTTTACGGAGTAAATTCCGGCCAGGTGACTCACAATCGAAAGGTTGTGAGTCCAAATCCTGGTTGGGGATCAACTCAGCCCATCACACCTCTAGGGTGAATAAAATCGGTATCACCTTGTGGGAAAAATGAACAGTTGTTGTGATATTCAGAGTCTTAACCCGACCACTGGCTCAGGACTGTAAGCGGAAGATGAGGACCGCCTCAATGCTCATTTGAGCAAGAAATCATCTTTGACCTTTTTACTTTTTAAAATTATAATGCAAAATTATAGTTCTGTCAGAGTAGTCTGCATGCTGTTTCTTAAGCAGTCTGCATTATAAAGAGATGAATGCATTTATATTAACACATTAATCAATACATTTATAAAACATGGAATGCTGTACAAGCGCAACTCACACTTTGTTCAAAAACTTATCTCGCGATGAGTTCTGTGCGAGGAGGTTTGTAGCCAAAGTGAAGAGTTCATCCGTCCATTCCTTCAGTAACGCGAGATGGGACAGTCAAGAGAGCAAACGCAGAGTATTAATGAAGAGGGAAAACATTCGCCGTGGATCAATAACATCTCAGCATTCTCTGACACTCCGCAAAACTTCACGTGCCCTGTCGAGATGACCCAGGCTACTTTGCAGCGGCGGCAATTTATTTTTTGTATCTTCCAGAACTGAATCCAACATTTCGAACGGACACTGAGGCCAAAGTTTTATTTTCCCATCAGAATCAATCACCATCAAACGCCCTCGATGGCCTCGGCCAGGCTGCAGTGCCGCCGTAAATACTGTAAACCACACACACACTGTGCCACGCGATGTTGTGTGTTTGTTTTATTTACTTTGGGATATTTATTTCAAACTAAATTCCACTTGGGTGGTTTCAGTAAAGCTGGGCTCCGACAGTTGAAGAACGGAAAGTGAAGTGAGGAAGTGAGTGTGCACGTGAGCGATACAGAATATGGCCACAAATGTGAGGATGAACAGGTGAGCGAACACATAACCGAATGAGCAAGTGAGAGACCGAGCAGTTGCAGATAGCACTGGCGGGGGGCGTTGAGTGAGAGAGTAGGCGAGTTTATGAGCTGGCGCAGATGAGAAAACACTTACGTGTGAGAACAAGAGTGAGGAAGAGGCGGGTGGCATCGCTATCTTAATTCCTCTCACCAATTCCAAGATCATCTCCCCCTCTCCCCTCCCCACCCCCACCTCACCACTCTCACCTCACTCTGCTTCCTGAACTTGTTATGCTCCAGCAACCAAGGGTTCAAATAAAAAACCTGTCCATAATTCCCTTCTCCTTTTTAAGTCAAGGCTCAGGACCTCTACTTCTCCTGCCCATATGACTGTATCTCTCTCTCTCTTTGAGGTGTCTTTCTATTCACTTTTACTATGAGCTGTATATGGATCCAAATTATATTGGATTGCATTATTCACTTTAATTCTATCCTCATTCCCTTTTCTAATTAAAAAGAAACAAAACGTCTTCTTCCCCTGCTGGAGACAGGCAATGTTTAGCTCAATGTGCGCCGCGCGATGTGATGCGGTCACATTTAGAGACGCTTCACGAGCCCAAATCGAGTGCGTCAGTGACGGAGCGAGGAACAGTCAAACGGCGAGGAGAGTCCGAGGGCCCACCTTGGCCACGGACTCGGTCAAGGAGGTGAAGTTGAGGAAGGAGATGTTGACGAGGTCTGGGCCGTGCACCACAGTGATGGTCCGGCTCTCCATTCCGACGCCCGTGAAGCCCTCCACCTGGTCTCGGAACTTGGCGTCCTACACAAGGGCACAATGCACGTCAGGCAAGAGGAGATATTAGTTCTCTTAGGGCAGAGTCGGTCGTGTAGCAGTTAACGCGCTTGCGCTGCGAACCCAGTGATCTGGATTCGATACCCACTCACGGCCAACACCAGTGACGATTATTTCAACTGGTCCTGGGCCTCCCCTGGGTCGACTCAGCCTCAAATGAGTACCTGGTGTGGTGTGTAAACATCGCCACTGGAGAGACAAAGGCACCCACTCCCTCGTGTGCCTTTCCGGCTTTCATAGGTGCTCGCTAACAGTACTTGCCCTAACATGAGGAAGCTTTAACTTTGGTACGATGTTCATAATCGTTAAAAACACTGCCTTGAAAGGGGAAAAATATATTATCGGTGACGTTTGAGGCAATGTCCCTTCTTTATAGCGCTGGAAAAAGTGCCATTGTCCAAAATGTCACCTGTTAGACATGTTGTTCCTTTAAAGGCCACGCAGTGCTCTTGATGAATGTGCCAAGGCGTTTGTTACGAGTGTTTGTGCAATCGTGTTCATGGCCCAAGATGTGATTAATTAATTCTGCATTGTACCCACAATTTATTTGCTCATTCTTTTCGAGCAGTTTGCCCGATAGTGTGAAATCAGCTTGACACGTCGGCTTTCACGACCGATATTATTCATAATAAACATTTTTGTTCGTTCCAAAATCGCCCGATGATGCTGGTTGATGTAATTACCAGCCAAACGTCACAGTACTCAGAGTGTAAATGTTGTGGATTCTCTCTCCAACACTCAACCGGTGGGCTGCAGTAGTAATTAATTGGCAGGTTTTGTTTACGTGGCAAACCTTACTAATTATATTCTTAGGTTTTTTCGGTAAAGTCACGTAGGTAAAACATAAAAATTAATACAAATAAAAAAATAAAAATCACGACGTTTCGGAGGCAACACAAGCTTCCGTTACTAATTGTCTGTGTCAGGTGGTGGCGGGTTACTGACACATTTATATTTATGCTATCCGACCTAAAAAAAAACCTTTAGTGTGAACCTAACCAAATTAGGGGTGCGACATTTGCCGCTTCACAAATCATCGCATCGTCTTTTTCCGTGTTCACCGTTTGATTCGACAATCAAATCTTGGTCAACATCGTGGTCTATGTCGTGGCCCCTAGTGGCTGGAGGGAGTCATGTGAACTTATGACTCGCGACACGTGTGAATGCATATGCTACATGCACTAAAGAATGGGTATTAAGCCATGACATAAAACATCATCGCAGCCTCAAACGTAATACAAACGAGCATAGTAAAGCATAACTGAACACGTAACAATCATCTTTACGAACCTGCTTCCGTTCCTCTATTAAACCCCATCCCTTCTCCCATGCCCATCCTACTTCTACTGCCTGCCCCGTCCCCCAGCTATAACCAGGCCTGCCCCAACCCCTATCACTACCCCAACCCCTATCACTACCACAACCCCTATCACTACCCCAACCCCTATCACTACCCCAACCCCTATCACTACCCCAACCCCTATCACTACCCCAACCCCTATCACTACCCCAACCCCTATCACTACCCCAACCCCTATCACTACAACAACCCCTATCACTACCCCTATCACTACCCCAACCCCTATCACTACCACAACCACTATCACTACCATAACCCCTATCACTACCCCAACCCCTATCACTACAACAACCCCTATCACTACCACAACCCCTATCACTACCACAACCCCTATCCACTACCCCAGCCCCTATCACTACCCCAACCCCTATCACTACAACAACCCCTATCACTACCCAAACCCTATCACTACCCCAACTCCTATCACTACCACAACCCCTATCACTACCACAACCCCTATCACTACCCCAGCCCCTATCACTACCCCAACTCCTATCACTACCCCAACTCCTATCACTACCACAACCCCTATCACTACCACAACCCCTATCACTACCCCAGCCCCTATCACTACCCCAACCCCTATCACTACCCCAACCCTATCACTACCCCTATCACTACCCCAACCCCTATCACTACAACAACCCCTATCACTACCCCTATCACTACCCCAACTCCTATCACTACCACAACCCCTATCACTACCACAACCCCTATCACTACCCCAGCCCCTATCACTACCCCAACCCCTATCACTACCCCAACCCCTATCACTACAACAACCCCTATCACTACCCCTATCACTACCCCAACCCCTATCACTACCACAACCACTATCACTACCATAACCCCTATCACTACCCCAACCCCTATCACTACCCCAACCCCTATCACTACCCCAACCCCTATCACTACCACAACCCCTATCCACTACCCCAACCCCTATCACTACCACAACCCCAATCACTACCACAACCCCTATCACTACCACAAACCCTATCACTACAACAACCCATATCACTACCCCAACCCCTATAACTACCACAACTCCTATCACTACCACAACCCCTATCACTACCCCAACCCCTATCACTACCCCAACCCCTATAACTACCACAACTCCTATAACTACCACAACTCCTATCACTACCACAACCCCTATCACTACCACAACCCCTATCACTACCCCTACCCCTATCACTACCACAATCCCTATCACTACCACAACCCCTATCACTACCACAACCCCTATCACAACCCCAACCCCTATCACTACCACAACTCCTATAACTACCACAACCCCTATCACTACCACAACCCCTATCACTACCACAACCCCTATCACTACCCCTACGCCTATCACTACCACAATCCCTATCACTACCACAACTCCTATCACTACAACAACTCCTATCACTACCACAACCCCTATCACTACCACAACCCCTATCACTACCACAACCCCTATCACTACCACAACCCCTATCACTACCACAACCCCTATCACTACCACAACTCATATCACTACCACAACCCCTATCACTACCACAACCCCTATCACTACCACAACCCCTATCACTACCACAACCCCCCGTAACCACTCCCACCTGTTCTCCTGTCACCAAAACTACACCACCACTTTTAATAACCCCACTCTATATTTTAACCACTATCATGTTATGCACAATTTTATAATCATTGTCAAGCGCCTAGATGAATCGATTTAAGAAAATAACATTTCCCCCATGCAAAATGTAATAAAGTTACACTAAGCTGCTTCTCTTGGGCAATAATTAACTTGTTTAGACAGAAAATTGGCTTCACGAACAAACTAAACACAGCGTGACATTTACATCATCTGCACTTAAGAGTCTTGTGTAATCAAAGAATGCACTTTAGTGCTAAACAAGCAACATTCACAGGCAGCCAATGATGCGAGGTTCTCTCTCTTCTCATATCTGACCACTCTTTGTTCATGATCAGGTGGCTGAGGTGTCAACTGAGCAAGACACCTTAAGCCTTCTAACTTAATTTGCCATTGGCAATACTGTACTGCGAGCAGAAGTTATTTGACAATTTTAAAGAGCATCTACACATTAACCCGCTTGAACAGATAAAGTAGGCACATTACTACGCATCAATTCATTATTTAAAATAGATTACTACGGAGATGGTATGTGAATCATATATTGCGAGCAAGTATCCATTATTATTCACGCAAATTATATATGAATTATTACACACCGAAAGACCCAAAGAATATTAATCATGTTACATTTAGTCTTTTGGCCCGTACAGAACTGAAATAATGTGTTCTTTAATCAAATAGCGGCCCTAGACATGTGACAATTCCTCGACTCGATGTGGAATGGGGCAGTGAATCGGAAGAGCCCCAGTAAAAGTAATACGAGGACACAACAATGAACACAACGCATATTCATCTTCTTGGTTCTTTCGGTAAAGTCACGTAGAAGGGAAGTAATAAAATAATAAAAATAGAAGAATTCTTCACCTGAGGACGGCTGCTTGCGTTGTAGCCGAAACGTCGTGAGAATTATTTTATTATGTTTATTTTTATTATTTTATTACTTCCCTTCTACGTGACTTTACCGAAAGAACCAAGAAGATGAATCCCTGCGTTGTAGCCGAAACGTCGTGAGAATTATTTTATTATGTTTATTTTTATTATTTTATTACTTCCCTTCTACGTGACTTTACCGAAAGAACCAAGAAGATGAATCCCTGCAGTCACGAAGGCTTGAAATCGAAATACAACGCATATTTATTTCAATGTTAAAATGTTTTAAACCGCAGGTACCGAGCGTTGTAGTGAAAACGCGCACACCGCGACAATTCACGGTCACGTCGCAGTGAAATAATCCCTCCAACAGGTGGCGACGTCACGCCGCCGGGTCCTGCACACGAGAGTGCGCAGGCAGTCCTCGGTTAACGAACGCCGCGCCTACGAACAAGCGGCCGTGAAAGATGCGTTGTTTTTTTGTTGTTTACATTGACTTCAAACGCGAACTATCACTTGCAAAATTTAACCGCGACACTATTTTGTTCGGCTGAACGATCCTCCGCGGGATGTAATGAGTCAGCCTCGTGCTGCGGGTGAGTGTTTGTGTATGCGCGCATTTAAATATACAGATTACCGTGCTCCGACTTACGAACCGTTCGGCTTACGAACGGGTCTCGGGAACTAATAATGTTCGAAAGTCGGGGACTTGTCGTATTTGTGCCTAACTCAAGAGGTAAATAAAACAACGTGGAAAGGTCATGCCATGCGCGCAAGGATTGTGGCGTCCCCCCCCCCCCCCCCCCCCCCCCAACATGCGTTGATCCTGCTGAGTGTTGAAGTGGCGACATTAACGCTGCTGCATCTCCAGCCTGACGACGAGATGGTGCGTGCCGGACAGCAAGTCATCGCGAGGGCATTGCGTGCGTCCCTCCACCGGTCTCGCGCACCCGCCAAGGCGAATATTTGCTGTGCCGGTTTAATTTTCTTTGTGTGTGTGTGTGTGCCAGACGCTTTGGGAAACCCTTTCCTCAATTGTGGGCTGGTTTTCTCAAGGGCATAGTCCCGCATAGCAACGTAACTTCATATTGTGCTAAAGTGTTGTTCATATTAGATCATCTTTAGGATAGCCCCCACCTCCATCTCGTGTGAGAGAGACAGAAGGGACCAGAGGTGGGACAAAGTCATTGTTATGCAAGTCCAAGTCGAGTCTGAAGTCATCAAATTCATGACTCGAGTCTGACTCGAGTCCAAGTCACATGACTCGAGTCCACACCTCAGGAAGGGACAGACAGAGCTCATGTGCGTCAACAGAAGTGGGAAAGCATTACAAATGTAAGCGGAAAATCCACTACTCAGAAAGGTTTCCAAAGAACATCCAACAGCAATAATCAACAAGTACCACTGAAGTCGGCAACATGTTTGCACGAGATGATTTTAATCAAACATGCCTTACAGGTTGTTAATTAGGCAGCGTATTACCAAATGGCATTGAACATTACAATCAAATCTTGACTTAAAGCTTTCGTGACTTCAGGAATTAATATTCTTTGGGTCTTTCGGTAAAGTTACGTGGATAGGTAAAAAACAATAACAAAAAACTACGGCATTTCGATCGCAACACAATCGGTCATCATCAGGAAGAACACTTGTGTTGCGATCGAAACGTCGGCGTTTTTTGTTATTTTTTGTTATTTTCCTATCTACGTGACTTTACCGAAAGACAATCAAACTAACATTTCTTCTCATAAGCGGAAGCATCGCATATTAAGGTAAAACACACGCCATATTGTTTGCTGTTAAAATGACAGCATGTAAGTAAACACAACACGAGGTGCACACACAGATATACGTGTGGAATAGAGACGCTTTGCATCAGTCGAATAACACATGAACTAAGAAGTGGATTAAAAGATTCCTTGGCCACTCCTGAACCCTGACCGCCCGGCCCTCTCTAGAAAAGTCGGGTCTCTAACTCTCTCGTTAAGCGTGAACATTTCCCAAAGAAACCCAACATTACAAACGATAACAATAAACAAATAAATACGCAGTTTTTTATTAGCCTGATTATTTTGCACGAACGTTACCATTACAGTTTACAGGTAGTCCCCGACTTACGATGGTCCGACTTACGATATTTCGATCTTACGATGGCGATAGCGATACGACAAAATTGTAAAATATTTTACATTTCACGCGGCAGGCAAACGCAGCAGCGTACGAGGTACGATGCTGTACGTTGGGACGCCGCCGGGATGTACGCATATAGTTTATACAGTATTATCACCATTCTTTAAGACTCCTGGGTAAGCTCGGCCATCTTCGACTTACGATATTTTCGACTTACGATGGGGTCGTCGTAACGCATCTCCATCGTAAGTCGGGGACTACCTGTAAATCTCCATGCGAAGTATGTAGTCAGTAATGAAACTCAAGACACAAGGTCTATAGTGCAGAATGCTTCCTCTACCAAACGTTGTCACCAGCATGGTTTTTTTTATAGAAAATTAGTATCTAATTAAAATTGCGCTAAGAATTCGAGATGAGTTTTTTTAATATTCAGGAAATATAATAAGATACAAAACACGATCAAAATACTCGCCAAACAACAATTACCCAGGCCGCTTCTTCTCTTTAATGAGCGTCTCTAATTTCATTTTATGCCGTCGTCATTTCAGCATGATTGTGAAAACCTAAATATTTTGCATCCATATTTTTACATCCAGCTAAAAATACGTACGTAATGTAAAGAAGTGATTCACCGTATAAAATGTATGCAATCTACGATACTAATTGCAAGATGCAAAGCAAGTGTGGCAAATGTACTGCTCGACCAATCAGTTGCAGGTTCTCATGCTATAATAATGCAGTTATAATATTACACACACGAGAGAGACAATTTATCAATGATGCTATCACGGGTCTGGTTTACTTAGTATTCATCATTCATGCCTTCTCAAACTCAACTCAGTGTCGCCATCTGATCGAGTTTGCACAGCGTTCGCCCCTAATCTGCTTAGAATTCAGCAAAAATGCCTCAGGCTTCATAAGCCCAAACCAAAGTACTCTTATTGTTGTTGTATGCGAACAGAATGAAACACTCAAATAAAAAATTCAAATTGCTTTAATACACCGAGAGCGTTTGGCTTGTACTACTGCGTGTTGTTCGGCATTACGCCAGACGTTTCGCTCCACGTGCCAGGGGAGGGAGGAGCTTCTTCAGGAACAGAATTCATTTCGGATCCTGACATGGATTCAGTTTCCCGAGGACGCTCCCAGCACGTGAAGTAAAACGTCGGACGTCGTGTAAAACAACGCGCGGTACAACTCGAAAACGCATCACACGGTATCGCAAAAGGGGTCGTGGCTTTTGGTTTCGTTTTTTGTTGCAATGGAATTCGTTCTGCAACGCAGTGGTTTTGGCTCCCCGCCGCACGCTCACGAGTGAAGACTTTGTGACCCTACCGTGGGGCTGGCAACGTGCGGTGGCAATTGAGGATGTTACAGCCCATCCCTCTGTTGTCGGGGAATAGCTGGGAAGAGTGTAGTCTTCTATAAGAAATTACAGAGATTTGTGACGTTTGCTAAAAAATACGAAAAGCAAAAAAAAACAGAGCACTGTCCCAGGATAGCGATCGGAACCCTCCAAGTCTCGAGTCTCAGTCAAGTCTTCTTGTGAAAATATATACATATAGAAGTAGTGTGTTTGAGACTTTAGCCTAATTACAAAACAGATCGGCAGACAATGTCTGCTTCTTACAGCTGTCTCTCCGCATAAAATGTAATTGTATTTTAGCCGAGTACGCTTGGACAAACTTTTCGGGTAGAAATTAAAATAATAAACATTTCATGGTTTTCATTTTGGTGTTTCAGGTTTCAACCTCCTTCATTCACGTCAATTCAAAACACAACGACATATTCATCTTGAAGCCACGCAGACACGGCACGTGTATCTCGTGGCAGACAGATACGATGTACCGTTGTTTGCCGAGCTGTGCACGTGGAATACAAATTCTACAGGAGGCGATACACTCACCGGATGGACACCCGTTTTGCACGAGGTATTAACTGTTACTCTTCTGTAACCTCAAGTGTAACGCAGCAATGTCGGCAGCGACCGTGCGTGTCTAAACACGTGTCTGTGCACGTGTCCGTGCGTGTGACTTCACGTGACGGGAGTGGCAGGGTTGAAGTGTGTGACCGCACCACAATGGAATCCTGGCCACCCGAGTTCAATTCCTGGCCGTCGACACCGTAATCTGGCTCTGCCTCCACTTTGCTTGACTTGGCAAAAAAGACACCTGGCGATGTACCGTTTTAAGACCAAGGAGTACTGTCATAATAGTATTATCGTAATGCCTTACATTAATATCTCCCGGGAAGTGTCAGCGAGTTGCAAGATTGCACTGACATGTTTGGTCAAATAAAACCAATGGAACTGAGGGAATAGCACTCACTGTTCTGCACGGGAACATTCAAGAATCCATACTCTTAGGTTTTTCGGTAAAGTCAGTAAATTTGGCTGTGACGGTCCCACCTGAAGACGGAGACTTGTGTTGCCTCCGAAACGTCGTGATTTAATTTAGTTATTTTAATTTATTATTATATTATTTTTACCTACGTGACTTACCGAAAACAACCTAAGAGTATGAATCCTTGCAGTCACGAAAGCTTCAAATCTAGAATTCAAGAATCCAATTGTTTACGGGCATCTTCTGGCCACCTTGCAGTCCAAGCCTATGGCACCTGATATTCTCAAACAGTCGCTCATCCAACCAGGCTCAAATTTGCTTAGTTTCCGATTAGTGTGTAATCAATACTCTCTGTCCACACAACTGGGCAGGGGACATTGGTGCTGTGTGTCGCAGACCCTACTGCTATCGAATGTGCTGTGCCAACTTTGTAAGTGCTCACTAATCACACATGTCGTTCCAGTCTGTTCAATATGAAAAGCATATCCGTACATTTGCCTGTGAGTTTTTCTTGCCCCCACATCTACTCACGCAATCTACGTTATAATACATGTGACTGTGTAGGTCAGGCTATCAATCACAGCCTTTTTTAGAGTAATTTTTGTTGTACAAAGTTGCATCAGGCCTCACTGATCGGAAAAAAACCAGGGATCTATGTTATTGTTTATGCGATGTATAACCTTGTACTTACATGTTTTAAATAATGCACAAGAATGTCACCGTGGTAATTTTATGGCTGTTCAGTAATTATTCCCATTCCGATATATGTTTTGTTGTTGAGAATTTTTAAAATATAATTCATGTAAAATGTTCACCCATCCCAGAAGCCTAACGGGCTGTTCCTGACTTTCAGCTGCATATTGAAGTCCATGCAGAAACATCATCGCATGTGTTACACAATGCTGCCAGCCAGACTCTCAGAAAGCAATTGGCATGCAAATGGGATTACCACACACAGCAGCAGCAGCACCATCCACTGCAAACGCTGCCCTCTTCCATTCAGGACCCAGACATAAGCACATGCCACCACATAAGCACATGCCACCACATAAGCACATGCCACCACATAAGCACATGCCACCACATAAGCACATGCCACCACATAAGCACATGCCACCACATAAGCACATGCCACCACATAAGCACATGCCACCACATAAGCACATGCCACCACATAAGCACATGCCACCACATAAGCACATGCCACCACATAAGCACATGCCACCACATAAGCACATGCCACCACATAAGCACATGCCACCACATAAGCACATGCCACCACATAAGCACATGCCACCACATAAGCACATGCCACCACATAAGCACATGCCACCACATAAGCACATGCCACCACATAAGCACATGCCACCACATAAGCACATGCCACCACATAAGCACATGCCACCACATAAGCACATGCCACCACATAAGCACATGCCACCACATAAGCACATGCCACCACATAAGCACATGCCACCACATAAGCACATGCCACCACATAAGCACATGCCACCACAGCAATGGGCTGCCACAGTGACGTAGCTTTAGAATATGTAGGCGGTGCAACTGCACCAGGGCTTTCCACGGGCCAGATGGGCCCAGGCTCTGGGCTATAAAGAGGGTAGGGGACCCCATTTAATTTCTTTCACCATGGGGCCCATGCCAACCACGTTATGCCACTGAGATTCCCGCACTACCACCCCATGCTTTTGCACACCAGAGCACTGGGGGTAAGCGTCCACTCGCAACGCTTAATCCTCAGCACACGTGCCCGTGATAGGGAAGTGGCAGCGTAATTTGGTCTGGAAGAATCAGATGTGATGTTTCAAATGAGATGTCCCATCTCAGCTGCCTCATCGCATTCCCCGTGCACACTCTGATCAATTTGTTACCATTGTCCCTTCAGCACAAAGTGTCCCCCCAGAAATCCCTCAGCAATAGGAGGCAGTTCGCAATATGGGCCGTGCAATTATGAGCTCTATCTTTAACTTTTCATCACAGTTCTTATAAAGATTCACCGTCGCTTTCATTCTCTCTGCCTTGATTAATTCATGATCTCTTTGCACAAAAAAAGCATGGACATGTGCATACATAAAATTGGCATTCAGACAGAAAGAGGTGGAACATGGATGAGAGAACATGTAAGTGATGGTAACATATTGCTAGGGGTTGGATAAGTATTCTTGTTATTGTTAAGGATGGTGTTAGGGTTACTATTAGTGTTAGGTTGGTGGCTAGGATCAGGGTTGTGGTTAAGATGAATGCACGTTGAACGTCTTTTGCACCACAAGTAGCCAGCCGTGCTAACCGGAGGTATGGGGGAAGGACAGCAAATTAAACACAACAAGCAGCTCTAACGAAATGAGTTTCCCATACATATTTGAAAGTGCACACGATCACATTGTACCGCGTGTTGCTTGGCACCATGTCCGACACGAGGAGAAGCACCGAGAACATGCGGTACAAACCAACAACAACACAACGCGGTACGGAACAGCGGCGAAAAACTCACGCAGTGGCTTTCTCATTGTAGTGACTGTGTGCACACAAACCCCCAGCCGTGCTCTCTTGTATGCGGTATCACCCTCAGTGATATCGCTTGTGTTGACGCCCGAAGCAGACCGGCCAGGGCATCCCCGTGAGCGTTTCGGGTGTGTGCATATCCACAAATGTATTTGTCGTCTTTACATGTTTCGCACACTATCTCTCCCTAAGCTGCACGCACAACTTCAACAAACAATCTCACATAAATTGCAGGCAATTACTTCCACTTTTCACGACTGAAAAAGAATGAAAACAATGCGGCCAGGAAAATACAATTTTAAAAACATTTGTGGCGAGCAAAGCAAAATGGAAAAAAAGACGATGATCTTTCGCCTAAACATATGGCTCTCGATACGGTGACAAAATAAAAAAAAACAATGCTGTAAAAAGTTAAGACCACAGAAAATACATCTTGAAGGAAGCGCAGATGTTTTGCCTTCAGTTAAATTATTGGAGAGATATAATAGGTGTCGATTGGCAACGTTGACTTTGCGAGACGGATGCCTTTCCAGTTGTGTGCAGTGTGTGAGTCATCCTAAACCTGCGCGCTCTATTTAGATGCGAGCCACACATTTATGCTGTGCATGACGAATGCATTCTCAATGCACAGAGCTATTGTTATTAGAATATGTTCAATGGCAGTCTCGTGTTTGGTTAAATACGAGATACGGCACCTGAGATGTGTATTTTATTAGTGGAAAAAAATAGTATTGATTTGTGGATAAATATCGAATTAATGTGCTCACAACACATGCATGCAATACATCGTGTGTGCAATAATCGACGTCTTACAATACGTATATGTTGTATGTAATGAGTTAGAAACAACATACAGTAAAACCCGGCATTCACTTGAGTTACGACCATTCACTGCAGCGTTTAAAAATGTGATTGAATCACCGACCCCTATCGCAGCAATTAATTGAATTGCACCATGAGTGCGGTACGCGCACGTTCGGAGCTTTGCCAACGCAGCACTGGTTGAAGGGTATGGGAGTTCTATTTGAACATACTTCACCGCGCTGGTCAGCGCGTGCTCGTCAAGGCGGGCAGCACAGACGTTGGAGCACATCAACACCACGTGTTCTGCAGCACGTGTTCTGCAGTCACCCCACACGCCCTATGACGACGGCCTGTCGGCTCATGGTGGTCACCTTGTCCAGGCACTCAGACCTGCTCACCTCCCGAGATCTGACGGGATCTGGCGCATTCCGGGCGAGTATTTTTGTTCGGTTACATTTCTGTTACTGTATTGGAAATCCCCGCTTCCACTCCCCGGGCCTTAGGAATGTTAATGAATTCTAGAAATTTAAGGAATCTCAAGTCAGCTCTGTCCACAAGAATTCTGTTCAGAAGGTCCCTGTAAGCAACCAGACCCTTTATCCTCAATGTGTGTGTACACAGTACTGCGAAAAGAAAAAGTGTTTTCAATCAACATTGTGTTTTGTAATCCAGAGAGATGTGAGCTCGGTGTGACTAAAACAACAATACACCTATGCGTGAAGATATCAGTGCCAAAGGGAACGTTGCTCCATTGCCCGACCATTTAACAATGATGTGAGTCAACGAGTGGGCGAGTGCCGACACGCGTGACAACAGACGGTGCAGCTGGGCTCCTGCTCCCTCCCCAGCTCGACTCAGCGCGGGTATTTGCATGTCGCCCAGCATCCACGAAAGTGGCTTCTGGTATTCCCACACGTTCCCAATTTGCATGTCATCTGTACACTTGGCACCATAAAGGGGAAGGCTGTCACATCAGTTTAACCCCCCCCCACTTACCCCACCGAACTTCAACCATTACACTAATTATTATTATTCTTTGACTCTCACAGTGATGGCATGCATTCGTGATGTCCTCCGTTTTTCAGCGACATATGGTATACAACAAAAAAATTATTGTTTCTAACGTAATGGCATGAATTTCAATGGAATTTCGAGAAGGAAATGCTTGCCTATGAAACGGCTCCCAATAATAATGAACAGAAAAAGGGACCGTGCAACGAACAACGCAACTTTGTTTTCAAACACCGCCATTTCACGGAAGAGGAGGAGTGGAAGGTTCAGCGGTTAGCACACTGCACTAAGGCGCCGGTGACCTCAGCTGGGGTCCCTGGCAGTGTGTGACACCAGCGGTGAGCGACATTGTGAACTACCCAGCCCCCCTTCGCCCTTTCTGCAAACCGCCGCATGGTGAAGGACGGCAGAACAACCCCCCCCCCCCCCCATGGCCAACGAACCATGGGCCAACGTTCATCCAGCGGTGGACTGACACAGGCCTGAACACTGTATCATATATAATATACATATGCCTATTCACACCGTAACTTGTATGTGAACATTTGCAAGGCCATCGTGCGTGTTCCTACCCAGAAGAAACAGAGGCATGTGTTGTATACCCTCAGTCACAGGACGTGGAGCACTATATGCTTTACTAAGACGTGTTGGGAGTCCGAAATGTGCGTGCAGCTACACAGGTGGACAAGTTGTGACATATCTGTTGTTCATGCCTGCAGAGTTTCAGTTCCGTTCGACTCCACGCGAAGCTACGTGACATTTAAGACATCGGCAACAAGCACCGGAGTTGAATGGCGGTGAACTTCTCTTCAAGGACAGTGCTCTCCAGCTCACAAGTACCGGTTGGTCCAGGCTGTCACTAGTGTGTGACTACTTTCTATGAATAATACTAAAGAAACAGGCGCATGGTCATCAATTTTCTAAAACTTATTCGAGCGGATGGCAAGCGTGTGTATATTATACACGATGATTTAGGGTTGTGAGCCATGTGACAGCTTTGGCAGGAGCTTTACTGGACATCTGTGAAAAATAGCTTCATAGCTCATCGGATGTATCCAGGATAAATAAAAGATTCTGACTCCGATGCTGTGGCCTTCACATGGCCCACTTGTTAAGTGTCCCATTGGACGACTAATACCACCGTCGCGTCGGCCTTTCAAAGCACGAAGAAGCCGAAGTGGCTTTGTCTGGCTGGACTGAGGAATGAGACGTGGACTTCGCTTCTGGCGGAATAAACTGTGGCCAAGGTGGTACGGAGATCAAGGGCCTCCGCGGGATGGTATTCTGGCCGACTTTCACACTGGCCAGACGTCTTGGTAGAGGTGGGAGTACACACACTTTACACCACGCTGATTGACCGACTGTGGTGTTGCCCATTTATACTGCTGGGTGGACAGAGGCGGCAGTGGGGGGAAGATGAAAAAAAAGTTGTCCCTTGTTTCAACTTCCACGCTATGCTGGGCGATCGAACCGGCAACCTCTGGATTACAAGTTCAGTGTGCCGACCATTATTGCCATTATGGCACGGCCGGGGCATTTGTTCTGTTGAAATATCCTCAATCAATTACGAGCAGAGCAAGTCGATAGAGTTGCGCAAGAGATTGTATTGAAAAACAGTGAAGGGATTTCACCATCTCCAACTGAGCTACTTCTTAATCAGGTAGATAACTTGCAATGTGCTTAAATAAGGGTAACAGCTTGCACGTTTCACATATTTAGGGTTCAAAGGTATGCACGTGATTATGTAGCTCTGCCTGAAATATCTCGTGGGGATTTCCATCGTACAAAAACCCACACTCGGAAAACTTCCTTCCTGAAGACTTGTTAGTGGAAACGACCTGACATAAATGTCTTCTTACTCATGCAACATTCAGCTGCATGAAGTCACAAAATTGTAAAATTGCACACGGTTCCAATGGTTGTAAGCGTGGAATTTTTTTTAACCCTTATTTGCATACACCTCGCTCTAAATGTGTGTATCTAAGGGTTAAACAAATAAATACATTGCGTTTATTTTTCAGTGTAATGCGGTGCCAATGGAACTTTAATCCGGCGGTGTGAGGACAAACTTCCATGGTGGAATTAAATGTGACACGGGCCAGTACCCGCAGCAATGAGATGGGGTTTTTTGCCGCATACCTGGCCTAAAAATAGACCTTGGGGGATTAAATAATCACAGAAGTACGTAGCTTGCGCATCAACCTATTTCATCGCACTTTGAAAGTGGAGTCAATATACGAGACTAGATAAGAGTTGGGTCATTTCCTGAAACGTCGGCTACTATATACTTCTCCTGTTAAGGCCGCAGTGTTATTTACGAACGTGCTGGTATACACCACTGCCAACACAGCAGCATCACCAAATAATGTATCAAACGAATAAATACACAGGAAACTAAATATTACACGTCTTACATTAACTAAAGTGCTATTTTGTAGTGATTCAAACAGAATTGGCAGGCAACAGTAATATATATTGCAGATCCTTTTGCCTCCTTTAATAACATGGATTTCCATGCTGCCATCAGTGTAGTCACTTATTATTGCGGCCACTCCCTCTCCGATCACTCGACGCCTAACAATGCTGGTCCTCATTTTAAGTGCCCACTTTTTAGCCACGGTTAAAAGCGTTTCGTGCATCAGCTCTCTCCATTTGTCAGTAACGCGGGGGGGCACAATCAATCGCTCTTGTAAAGGCAGATGAAATATGAACGAAACTCTCATGTAAAGTTGTGCTGCTCTTAAGGACTTGCCCTACAGGAAACTGATTAAATGATTTCATGTGTCCTCCCTGGCAGAGCCCCCGTCCGAGAAATGTTGTCTCACCAAAGCTTATGGACGTGTAGTGACATAGCGCCGACTGCTGTCCAGCAGCAGCAACTGCGATGGACAGTGAGCGCACATGCCGTCGAGCATACACACGGTGGGCGTGCCGGAAGGACGGAGGAACTGGGGCAAGGGTCACGGAAGACCTCACCGGGAAGCCCCTGGAACCCTCTGTAGAGTTCGAGAACGGAGGTGTGGCCAGGGCGGAGCCAGGTCGTGCCGAGTAGAATAAGTAATTTAAAAAAAAAATGTTTAAACACGCTTTTATGAAATGTACCGTACTAGTAATGGCAGAACTCCACGACTCCAGGAAGTGGCCCCGAAGCTTGCCATAACGTAAGGGACCATGGTCAATTACAGCCAACGTCAGTTTACCGTGGACAATTAGACCCAAGCCGAAACATAACATATAAAAAATTATGTTTTAAAATGTTTTTTATTTTTTATGATAAAATATAGTATTGCCATCAGTATTACATAAGTATACTAAGTTTGCAGTCGATACCACATTGGGAAGTGGGTTAAAATTTAGTTACAAGATTTGACAATACAACAACGACGACAACAGCAACAGCAGACAGAGTGAGTTCAATGAAAGTTTGTAATAAAAGCAGCGGAGAGCTCCGGCCTGCCGGTCCTAGGATTGGACTCGTCTTGTCGTCACTGTCGTCATCGCCGCCGCCTTCGCCCGATCATTGCACGGGCGAACAGTGGTTGGCTGTCTCTGTCGACGCCGTAGGTGCAACGCGGTTAGGGTTGTGTCTCGGCTTGGCTGGACCGCAACGAGAAGGAAGAAGGCGAGCACCGTGTGTGAACCGCTAAAGATTGTTACAATAAAGAAGGTACCTCCTGCAACTACCTCGTCTCTCACTTGTGCTACACTGCAGATGTACTGCTTCTTGCACCTGGTTCGAGCTCTACCATTATGAGCGACATTTAATTTCTTACGGGCACGAAGGCACGTTGGAATGTGTTGCAGAAGCCATACATATGCATGATTTTTCTTCCGTGGTATGATTGAAGGGACCTTATCAGTAAGCACCAAAAACCTCCCCTTCCTATGTTTGTGGGCAGCCACAAAATAGGTGGTGCAATGTGACTGAGTTACGTCACACGCAGCTTCTCTCTCATCACATATTAATTAATTAACAACGAGTGAAATTACACCTGAAAGTTCTTTAATCAGGCGGCAGTCCAACTAAAGCGATAACAGCCAAGAGAAAGTGGCTACAATGACAAAACTATTACATAAAGATGCCTTTGGGTCCTGATGCGAAACACTGTCCCAGCCAAAGGCTTAGGGCCATGTATTCAGCGTAAGCTGTGGCTGTGTTGTGGTGCTACAGCTTTACAACAACCAGCAATAAACCTGCCAGAGGTGCTTTTCATCATTGAAGGCTGGTGCCTCTAACTGGCAGTGACAATGCAATCTCAGAATAGACACAGCATTCAATTTAACATATCTATCCTCATTCCAGTTTAAATTTCCCCATAATGCACAGCTTATGCTTGATAAAAAATATATAATCCCACACCTTTATAGGTGGCTTATGCCAAGCTAAAAAATATAAAATATACGGTCATAACCTCTACCATTTGATTGTTTTAAGTACACTGTCGCAGTATATTAATAATCGTAATCCCTATTATAACATGAAAGTCAGCTTTCCCTATGCATAAAATAGCATTTTGCAAATTGTGCATCTTCCATAGATGCAGCATATTGACCGTCAACAAAATTAAGTGGGCAGCCAAAAGGCATTTTTCGGAAACACGCGCAAGTGGATGTCCATGATGGAAATGGAGCAATGATATGAGCTCTTGCACAGGAGCTCGATAAACTGTTGCATCACAGGACGGTGAGAGATGCGAGTAGCTTGGGAAGTACTTCATCCAGCAGAAGAAAGACCATGGCTGACAATAATTATTTAACTCAATGTCCTGCCGATGGTAATATGGTGACTTTGTTATGGAGTTGGTCCACCTCGGCCCAAGGCTGTGTCGCCTTGCACAGCGAGGACAGGCCTGTACACAACACACGTTCCCAGGCACGATGCTGACCAAATCTGTGCTCACTTTCAACCTGTGTGGTTTTTTTCTGTGGGGCAAATGCAATTTCCTTTCTAATGCTAATAAAGGACAAACATAAATTGTGCGAATTTCCCAAACAGGACCTTCAAGATAAAGAAGTCTGTGGAACTCTGTGCGGCATTCCTAGGTAAAAAAAAATAAACAAATGATCGTACTGTACATGATATTGTAATTGTTAAACAACCATGTAGAATTTATCAGTGCAGCATAATTGTGCGTTAAAGCTGCACACTCCAGCAGCAAAATATCTTGCGCTCGCTTTCATCAAAATGACGAATCGTGTTGTTTTTGTTCTCCCCTTGTACATGACCACAAACGGCTCAGCAAAAAGAAATGGGCTGCCCTCTACACTGAAACCCTCAAGAGGATCCACTGCCATGGCGTTCATAAACAAACTCATGCTGCTTATCTGAAAAAGCCTGCACAATCATAGCAGGGTGATTAGTAAAACATAACACATACAAGACAAATCGCTCACAGCGAGTAAACGCGAGTATATCTTTCGGGAACACTCTCCCCTTGACATCGAAATACCCGCGGAGGGACACATTGTGAACGTTCTAATGTCGATAACTTCACTGTGTCTATAGAATATTTATTTAAAGTATCTTAAAATTAAACTGATCCCTCTCTCTAAAACATAACTACGGTAAAACAATGTAAGAAATGGGAAGAAATACGGGCATAGTGGTGAATCAACATCAGTGGTGAATGATATTTGACCCGGTCCTGCGCCCCTGCTTCTCACACTGACTGGCAGGGTGACGTAAAGCCAAACCCTCACGTTTGGTGGGGGACAATGGGGGGAGAAGCAGCGAGAAAGACACAGGCCGGGGAACACGTTGCCTTTGGAGTAAATATGAAAGCTTCATCATAATGTTTATTTGCCACTGCAGAAATGTATCTTCATAGAAAACAAACAGGCATTCATCATATTTACGAAGCACCTTGATTCGAGTTTTTCATTTTCTCCTGCAGATAGATATTTATATATGAGGTTATGAGATGTCTATAATTATATATTTATATTCCGATATTCTTCATTATTTACAAAAATCAGGTTTATATCAAATGGATGCTCTTGACCTCTGGTTGTGACAAGAATAAATTAAAATCACTAGCATTTGTAGTTTTTAACAAAATCACGACTTTTGGAAATCAATATTTTGCACGAATGTCAGTCCTTTTCCACGCAACACGTTCTCGCTATAATAACGCAGCCTCTTCCATTACGGAACACTTTTTCACGCAACGCAGAAAGCGCACTGTCGTAACGCAGAACGCGCCCCCACTATAACATGCTTCATGAGCGGTTGACGATGAACTACTCTCTTGAGCTGCGCGCGCCTAAGCGGTATGGGAATTCTGGGTATACGCGCGCAGTGAATACGGTACACGTCGGCGTACCTGCAAACCGCCCTGGGAAGACCGCAGGCAGATTTGACAAATGTGACTCAGTACATGAATCTCTCGCCTAGCGCTGCACTTGTCAGGAACGCATCTCCCGCGTGAAACGGGGGATTATGGTCATGTATAGGAACATTTAAATTGGAGCGTTTTCCGCAGGGCAGCACCACAAAGTGGTGGCATGCAAGAATTGATTGGCACAAGGTGCGTTAAGCAGGAAGGCAGTCTGTGCGCATGCTACGATATTATCATATCAATTATACTACCGCTACTAATAATAATGAACTTAAGAAAAGACACAAATTGCCAAGCAGTGTGTTGAATGACTGTGGGTTGGTGCAAGTTGCCCTAGTTACATCAGACCGTGTTTTAAGATTCTAAAAATGCATCGTGAATGCCAAATGCTCCCAACAGCCAAATTGAAGCAACTCATTGAATATCCTAAAGCGTAGTGACGGGAGGGAGAAGCAACCCTCGCCGTCCTGCCCGGCTCCCCTTATTATGTAGTTGCGTTGCTAAGCATCTGCTGTACGTCGAAGTCAATGCTAATTCGATATGTAAGAAAATTCTATTACAATTGGGGTGTTTGTTTCAAATTGCTGTATCTTACTTCCGTCTGGTTGAGTATCGTTGACTTCTGATCAGTGTAAAGTTTTCAGGG
Organism: Lethenteron reissneri; assembly: GCF_015708825.2. NCBI lineage: Eukaryota > Metazoa > Chordata > Hyperoartia > Petromyzontiformes > Petromyzontidae > Lethenteron > Lethenteron reissneri. The sequence goes on along the minus strand of NC_083792.1, from coordinate 13,067,899 downwards.
GCATTTTGCAAATCTCCACCAGAAATTAGGGGGGGGGGGAAACACTGGCACAGTGACAAGAAGTCTGATGGCCACAGATGCCTGAGAAATGTGCAAACATGCAGAGTGATGACAAAGGTAACCCCTATCATGTTGTACTCCTATCATGTCTTTGTATTTTTTTGTATTGTTATTGTAAAGTTCTTACCCACCCCTACTGGACATCTGTGAAAAAGATCTTTATAGCTCATAGGATTCCTCCAGTATAAATAAATATTCAGATTCTAAGCCCCAAAGCATTGACGTGGAGAGATGGAAACTGTGTTCTCGGGAAGACATTTCTGCAATAAAACCAATTGTTCAAAACAAAAAAAATGATAAAGATGTCCTCTCAAAATTGTCTCAAGACAAGATATGACAAACAAACGTGGACTTTTGGCGAAATATCTGCCAAAGAAAAATATTTCACGTTGCCAACATGACAGTGATAGGTGTGATATGCACAAAAACAAAATCACTCATTCACAGCCACATGCAGGACTCACTTTAAAAAATAAATATCTACCACCCCCCCCACCACTTTCCACTGTTTATTATGACTGCCTGTTTAATCTGTGCTCGTGGAATGGGACGCAAACACACGGGATAGGAGGTAGGGGAGGGAAGTGCTCAGCAATACGTCTTCATTTCGGTACTTGGGAGGCAATAGGAAGGGAACAATATCCGCCAGATCCTTTTCCTTTCTGTGATGTCCCATCGGTAATGGGACAATGCAGCTTTGTTTCCTGGCCTCAATGTCTCCTGCCTGGGGTTGTTTGTGGAAACCAGCCACAGCGCTGCGTGCGAGGATGTCTCAGCTCTGGTGGATATTTTCCGAGGTTCTTGGAATGTATCCCAAAGTGCTGCCACATTGGTTGCCTGTATGTTTCAAATTGTAAAACAATCTTATATGACTGCAAAAAATATATATATTCAGCTGGGATTGTATTTCATACATTATTCCATGGGATTCTTTTGGAACTGCTAGTTACTTGTATATTGTGCCATGCTATTATAACTGGTCCTTCAAATACAATGGAGAGAAACAATTTACATGAAATTTTCTCATTGAATTCGAGAGCTTTCAAAGAATAGCGACTTTAAGCTGGCAAATTTGTGACATCTTGATTTGAAGCTTTCGTGACTGCAGGAATCCATCCACTTTGGTTCTTTCGGTAAAGTCACGTGGGCAGGTTTTATTCTATTTAATTTCTACCTATGTGACTTTACCGAAAGAACCAAAGAGTATACATTTGTGACAGTGACCACTAATTTTCCCCCAATTATATTCCTCTTGTGCTATTGCAGATAGTGGTGCCCTATTATGTTGCCAGAGAATTTGCCCCATAAGATAATGCCACAGACATATGCTCAAGAAACCAAAGGTCGTTTAACTCGACTATCCTATTTAGACCAAATGCCCAACTTTTATATGCCATGCAAAAAAGTTTGTCGCTATATCAATTAACACTTTCATACTCCTCAGGGGGGGAATGATGTGAATTAAGTGGGGGGGGGGGGGGGGGGGGGGAGAGGAACATTTCATGTGTTTTGTTGTTGTGTGCATTCATTAGTGACCAGGCTGAGACTATCATTAGCACGTTACACTTCAGGACCTGGTTTAATGACGGGCGGCTGATACCCACATTCGAATCCCGGCTCTCCAGCAGTGCCGGCTCGTTGCTCAGACACAATATTATCTCTCCGAGCCACCAAGCCACCCGGCGGGCGCTTAAATATTCCCAGGGAATCTTCAAATGCCGTCTGTAGACTTTTTTTTTCTTCACGAGAATCCTTCGCGGGTTGTTTGCTTCTTCTTTCTTGTGGGAGGAAGCCGCCCGACCCAGAGAAAACCCACAGATTCAAGGGGTGATCCGTCAACCTCCCCCTCCCCACCGCCCCAACCCCTTTTAAGTTTCTCGATTAGTGTGCGCCACCATTTCTGGTCTTAATTTTAAAAAAGGCGGTTTCAATAAAATTCCATGACACTGACTTTGGCGTGCGCATACCCGAGATCCGAGGATCAGACGATCCTGTGGAGGGCGCTCTGCCAAAACCCGGGATTTGGGCACATCAACAGGTCACTGGTGTCACGAATGCCCCCTCGGGCACTTTCTGTGAAACCCACGCTGAAGCAGCAGTAGCAGCTGAAGCAGCAGCAGCAGCAGCAGCTCTCCGGGCTGATGAATGACAATTGCAAGCATGCAAAGGTCAACCCATTTTACAGCTTTTGACCGACGCTTGTGCTATAATTACAGATCTGGTTTCTTTGGTCAATGATGCCCGTGTAGTTAGTAAAACGTGTGGGAGGTCACACATGACCCTGCTATGAAAAGACTGGCTTCCATCCTAATGCGTAAATTCCACATTGCCATGATGAGAGCCAGCCTATGGATAGGAGCACCACCGCATTCTCATATTAGCATAGAGGCAGTTTGACTTTGGACTATTAAAGTAGAGATTTGAAGTCTCAACAAAAGGCCCCTTTAACAATAAACACACGACTGTTTGAAAGATCTGAACGCTCCCACTCGGTTACGATACCCGTGGCAAACGTGACAGACTCAATGCATTCCTCCAGCCTGCCTGCCTACCTGCACCTCCGATTAGCACGGTTGGCAACGTACGGTGCAAAAGAAGTTGAACATACGTACACAACATACCCGGTCAACGTATATTTAAAACACGTTCATAATTTCAGTACATTGTACAAGCAGAGGCAATTGTGCTGCGTCCTCCCTGACGCATTGTCCCCCCACTATCCAATTGCACACACTTGCACCTGCGTGCAAGAATTTATTCATGGTCAGACAAAAGAAAAGAGTAACCCGAACCATCGCTTGGGTCAGTTGTTGAATTGTGAGATTGAAGACAGGCTGGAATACAATACATCAGGCAACAAAGGTAATAACATGATTAAGCTTACCCCCTCATTCACACGCAGCCATTCTATACTGTCTCACTTTAACCTGAAACGGCCATGTACATTTGAATCCTGCCAGCCATGAGGTCCAGCAGCAAAGCCAGCGTCCAGTACCACGTTGACCACGGCAACAGGCACAACCCTTGCAACGGGCGAGTGCGAGTCGGCTCTGAGATTGGCGCTCGCGGGAGACAAAGTGAGGTGGCCAGAGGTGCTAGGCACCCAACTGTCGTGTCCACAGCAGGGAAATTGGCACCAAATCTACAAAATCAGTCGGACTTTCAACTTACTGGATATGCGGCCGTCCAAGAACAACTCTTACAGGACAATGTAAAGGGACACATTTTATTGACTATCATTCTTGCACTATTAAAATAGTATGATAAAAGGACATTTGATCCTTTTTGCTACGTACGGCGGGGTAGTTGATCAGCAACGTTTATATGTTCAGGCGAACGATGGTGAGTGAGGCGGTGAAATGATTCAGGAGTAGCTGACTGAAATATCTTAAATGGTGCCAGCAAATGATGGAAGTGGCTGGTGGTATCACCATGTGGTCCATGGCACTGGATTGGTGACCGCAGTCGCACCGTGGGGTATTCTTAATTGTCCATCAGTGTAAGAGATCTGCCTTCTTTTATCAAAAATAAAAATGAGGGTCTCTATTCAACTAGGGATGCGTAAATGAGGCCCAAAACTCTGTGTCAGGATAGTCCTGTATTGGGATGTTTGGCCAATTCCATAAGCAAGTGTTTAGCTTGTGTAAAAGAGAAGCCCATGCGTAAAATAGCCCACACTCCACATGCTATAGGAGAAATACAATGTGTTATATATTCAGTTGTCAAAAACAGAAATATGCATGGAATGTACAGTAAATATGGAAATAAATTGTTACAATAAACATTGCCAATATTTCACAAAAATTGTAACAGAAACCCACCCAAACAGTTCTACATATTCTGCAGGCTCGAAATATTTGAAATTAAAAATTAGAAGCACATGGGGTTGAGCAGTGGCACAGTGGTTCACACACTGCACTGTGAACCTGACGACATGAGTTTGATTCCGGGCCACGGCTAACAATAGTGGCAAGTGATATCTGAAACAATCACCAACCCCCTCTGAACAGGGTAATGAAGTATGGTCAATAAATCCCTACAACCAACACCGTGTGGGGGAGGCCTTCAACCAGCACTGGATAGAAAATCACAACAAAAGCATTAACATGCTCAAATTTCTGGCCACAGCTGTGGCAAAGTGTAATTGCTGCATGGAGAGAGCCTTCACCCAAGCTCTGGCTTGATAAAGGGCTGGGATGCATAACGAAGTGGCTTCATAATATCCGTGATTTTCTCGTGGAAAAGAGGTGTGGCCTAGCAAAATCACCCGACTACCCACAGATAATAGAGGATGCTCTGCAAAATGGGGCTCCCTCTAAGAGGAGTAACCCTTGTGCAACAGAAAAACCACCATTTCGATGCAATCATTCAAGAAAAGCACGAGTAACCCCTGCCCTCTCCACCCCATCTCACAGTGGCAACCACAGTTTGCTTCTAGCAGGAAAAGGAGGAAGTGCTGCAAGGGGGGGGGGGGGTATGAGGATGGTGGTGGTGAAGGGCTGGTCGGAGGGGACGGGTAGTCATGTCTCCCTAAACTGTAACGCTCAATAAAATTGCTGAACCAGAACAGATCGGCTCACTTGGAAGGAGTCCCACCGCTCTGAAAAATAAAGCTCTCTGGCTACGGCTCTTCCTGGCCGTGCGTGGACTTGACATTGGAGCACGCGCTGAGCTTTGCAAAGCGCTGCCCATCCTCTGGCGAGCGAGATAGATTTTTGTTTTTGCACCGGAGACGGCCAAAACCGAGGCATGAGAGACAAAGTGAGGTAATACAAGGTTCATGCAGCCTTAAGGGCATTAAATGAAAATAAACTGCACTCATCCCAGCATGGCAAAATGAATCCCGTACAAGCTGCACAGACATTCCACTGCAAACACCGGCTCTAGACTCATATACGTGAACGCTAAACACACACATTGCTGACAAGTGCATGGACACTGACTCAAAGAGAAATGCACACGGCCAAGATGAACAAAGGCTAGCAGCACAGGAAGACAGGGCTAACGTAAAGAAAGAGACATGAACAAAACGCTTAGAAGAGAATGCGCACGAATACACCCGTAAAATGAAATACAGGAGAATTTCTCTCTTCCGTGGGGATTCTTAGAGTCGGCGAAAACTCCCATTTCCCACGGAGGTGTTTTGACAATCATCCGTCATCATCCATGACTTTTCTCGTAAAGTCACTGCGGGAATAGCTTCCAATTACCTGCAAAAGGAGCTGTGCCAGCAATTTACTCAATTATCCACAATTATCCACGATAAGTGTGAGTACATTTACAGACAACCCCGCGATGTGGGTCTCCAACATCACCACAGATAAGAGACGATCTCCTGTGTTGCAATACCATAGTTCAATTAATCCAATCATAACGCAATTATTCCACAACAAAAACTGCACGGGTGTTTTGGGCCATATTAATATAATACTCCGCTCCATTGGAAACTCTCAAGTATTTTTATTTAAACACGAGACCGCATGTCTAAACAACTTTCAACAAACATCCTGAGTGCCGCTTCCTGTTTTATTTTGATTTTTTTTAAGTGAAAGAGACAGAGAAAGAGAGAGAAAAAAAGTGGAACAGGGAAATCCCAAGAGGTCCCCACGGGGTTGGCGAGAATGAGATGGCAAATGGTCATTTGGCTTTTCTCACAGCAGTGTCCCAGCATGGCCCTAGCATTGTGCGATCTTCACACAGCCACATGACCTAATCTGCCAGATACATCCCCTACAGGTTTGAAACAACATAAAATGTACTGGGTATGATATATGTGGACACGAAATTGCTATACACATCGGTGCACTGCATATATGTGTGTGTGCGTGCAATACCGTACGCACATGTGGATAGAAATCAAACTCAGGTCACCAGGTTTACAGCGCAGTTCAATTGCTTGGCTCCGGCTAACATTAGCGGTGAGTAATATCTGATCTGGTGACGACATCAGAACTTATCTTGAGCCCCTCCTCCACCAAATCAGATTCAAATGAGTACCTGGTGTCGTGTGTAAATATCAGCGCTGGGAAGACAGAGACCTGAACAGGTGCTCACTAACAGACCTTGCCACAGCAGCCAGCATGGCCATAGAGGGAGGTTATCTGTCTTTCTTCATCAACACTGCTCTGACCGGTATGGTCAAGTACAGTTTAGCAAACTGCCATGACCACAATGGCATAGGGAGGGCCTTTGTCCAGTGGTGGTTTGACAATAGTTGAAAATTACTCTTATTTACAAGAACAACGTTTTCCCCCATCTCAGCCTGACCTCACAGCGAAGCACTTTATGGAAGCAGGTGGCACACGACATTGCATATTCAACAAACTCACCGGCAGATAATAAAAACAATTTGAAGCTAAATACACATGGCTTGCCATTCATGGTCTGCAAACAGTGCGTGCATAGCCTACACTGCAATTTCCTTTTGTAGTTGATAAATGTTTTGAAAACAATGTTGTATATTATGTATTTAAGCAAAATGTGTGTCCAGGGTGTGAGATATTCTGATGATCCTGTATGTGCGTGCATGTATAAGTTGGCACAGTGGGGAGAACAGTCATCTCAGCCACTCAACCCATGACATCTGGGTCTGTTACATGACCTCCTGCCAGCGAGCCTTTGACACCTCACGTGGCCTCAAGGTGCACCTAGCTTGGCACAGATGTCATAGTGGGGATGGCGTTTTAACTTGGGTTATTGTGTGAAAAAGTTACGATTAAATATAGTTCTCTATTTTACCATATTTATCTTGATGCCCGTAAAAATCTCCAAAGCTGATCCAGCATGTATCAAAGTTTATCGGTTATACAATTACATTTACAACCAATATTGCATTGTACGTTTCAGTTTCAGTTTCATTTATTGGGTATAGCCCTGTGAGCCATTCGGCTCTTGAATCGGGTGCAACCGCAACAAACAAAACACAAAAACCTCATGCAAACTGCATGAAGGATATCGAAGGGAGCAATTGCGATGAAGCAGTAAGTCAAGGCATGCACTGCGAGTGCAGGGGGCAGCGATGGCTCGGTGGGTCAAGCCACTTGTGCCATGAACCCGGTGACCGGATCTCAATTTCCAGCCACGGCAAACATCAGTATCCAGTGGTATCTGGACAGGACCTGTAACCTATTTTCCTACTCCAACCTGCACTGACCAGAGTGGTGAAGTTTGGTCCAGAAACCCCCCATCGCTCACATGATATGGAGAGGCCGTTACCCTGTAGTGGATTGAGAAACTAGTGCGAATTATAAATGTATTATTATAAAATATATATTTAAATATATAGGGTGCTCCAGATGTCCTTGTGACCCCCCCCCCCCCATTTAATTCTTTAAAACGACATTTTTTAAAGTGACGTTTATTTAAAACACAAATAAATATGCAAAAGTATAAATGTTCGGGTCGATGACTTGGGGGTCACGAGACGTATAAAGGACCCTGTACACTATCTGTGCTACACAATATACATTTATTAAATATAATGTGTGCATGTAAATTCGAGAGCTCTTATTTTCGCGGTGGTAGGACAGAGCTCATGGAAGGAAAATTCATCCTGCAATGTTCAACTCGACTTGACTTGCAAGAGAATAAGAAGCCACGGCACTGTTGTTTTACTTTAAAGATACCCATTGTTCCAGAAACCTGTTGCTCTTAACCTGATCGACTGGACTCACCAGAAAGTGTTTAGGGCTCCATTAACAAGCCAAAGTAATCAAGGCAAAATCCAGTTGAGCGATTTGGGCTGGTGAAGATTTGAGTTTTTTTCCTGAGCTGTTTTAACATGGTCAAACGATACTCTAAAAGATAATAATTGCTTTAAACAAAATACTTCCTCCATAAGTAATCTGCCAGTGGCACAATGCCAATTTGGATACAGTGCGCTGTTTAGCGAGTCTCAAGACTCTTTCACGACAGGTCCTGCACCGAGATGCTTGGCCAATTCCATTACTGAGAGAACGAAGTAACCCAGAGAAAATCTTGATTTGAAGCTTTCATGACTGCAGGAATCCATACTCTTTGGTTCTTTCAGTAAAGTCACGTCGGTGGAAAAAATTAAAAATAATCCAGCAGTGGAGCTGCTGAACCAGCTGCTGGATTCTTTTTTCCGCCTGAGGACGACTGCTGGTGTTGTGATCGAAACGTCGTGATGTATTATTTTTGTTTTATTTTCTTTTCAACCCAGAGAAACCCCACATACCCCACTGTTTACAAGAGGGATGGATACTCAACACCGCCACACCTCGCAGGCCCATGCATACACCTGGCAGGCCCTGGTAGTCACCCATAACAAAATAGCAACCAGGGGCAAATCAAAGTTCTGAACAACTGAATGCATTAAATGGTGATTTGGTGCAAAGTAAGTTCAAAATATCTTAAATATTTGGGGAAAGTTCTGTAACATTAATGGTTAGAGAAGAAACTCACAAATGTGGCCTATTTTCCCTTTTTAAAGTGTTGTTTTGATTGTCTGTATATATTTGCCGTTAAATGATTTGAACAAAGATGTCGGCAGAAGGTCTACATGCCCTTCTGCTAGAATGTTTGTGTCAAAATAAGTGGAGAGCGTTTTGGTTTACGGTCAAATGCAGTCATACATCATTCAGCACAAATGTTTTTGTGTTTCAAAGGCAGGAAGGAACCTGACTGTTCACTGCATAAACTGCAATGTCACTTCAGTAAAATTATAATATTTATCAGTTTAGAACCGGACCACTCTATAATACGTGCAGAGAATGATCAGGTGAAAAAAAGTCAAGAAATTCTAACATTAAATCTGTTCCACATGCAAACACTGTTTGGGATTGTTTAAGTTACAACATCTGAACACGCCACTGCTCACTCCCCAAGCGACTAACAAAAGGAGGGACAGTTATTTAGAAAAGCATTCTGACATTTTAGGATCTATTTGTATAGAGTGTAGTCATCGGAAGGATCCACAAAAACATGGAGTGCCACAATGTAGACACTTGGACTGTTACTGTATTTTATTAACATCAACAATGTTGTAAACATGGTGATGTGAACACAACTCTTGACATGCCATCGCAACCACCACCCAGGTGAGTGTAAAACCACATCTCACTCCACATCTCACTCCACTCTACAGCAGATCGCTTTCAAAACGACAACAAAGATCCCACGTGTAGCCTTCACAGACTGTTGGGGCAAGTGCTGTTAGCGAGCACCACCTATGAAGGCCGGCACAGCACACGAGGGGGTGGATGGCCAGCACCACGCCCGGCCGCCTTTGTCTCCCTCCTAGCGATGTTTACACCCCACGTACTAATTTGAGGCACTGGTGTTGGCCGTGGGCGGGAATCGAACTCGGGTCGCCAGGTCCAGCTTGCAACGCGCTAACCACTACACCACCGCTCCCCGCCTTCACAACAACACTCGTTACCCCAAGCCTTCACAACAACAGTCGTTACCCCACTCCTTCACAACAACAGTCATTACCCCAATACTTGACAACAACAGTCGTTACCCCACTCCTTGACAACAGTCGTTACCCCAATCATTTCTGCCCAGTTCCAAGGTGCTCCTCCCCAGTCCCAGATCTTCCCCAACACTCAAACACATTCCTTGCTAAGAAGTTACCCCCCCCCCGCCCCAATGTCCATCCTTTCCAACATTATTTATTTATTTGGTATTCATGTATTTGTATGTATGGGTAATTGTCTCCATGCTAGATGTCTTTTCTTGCTACAAGACTTTGAGAACAGGCTTTAAATAACCTTCAAGAGTCGTTGGAAAACCAAGCGCACCAGGGCTGAATTGTCAGCCCTGAGATTGAATTGTCAGCCCTGAGATTTTTGTGCCATATGTATTCACCCAAATCCGTAACCAGGTCTGCCTACAATTCTGATGGAACAACTTTGCATTCATTTTGTGCATGCTACAAAAGGTGTGCGCTGTTTGTCTCTGTACTCTATACAGAGTGAGTGAGTGATTTATGGTCAGTTTGCCATGAATTTTATATGCCAGGCTGTCTGCTGGCTGACAACACAAGATACACAATACAGCATGGTGTATTAAGTCGGATAACTTACACGCCAAGCGAAATTAATTACTCCCTGTGCACCGTGAAATACTCAATTGCCCGTGTGTATTGTTGGATTTTACACTTCGTTACGGTTTGTTGTCAGAAAGGATAAGGCATATTCTTATTTTTTTAATGATTTAGTTTAACAAAGGCTTATTTTTTCTGGCTCGATTATACCGATACATTAACCGTTACACCAGGGGTAGAAAAGTAGAGCGGCTGGCCGGCCAGGGGTTAGCGCACTGCAACTGTGAGTCCGAGTTGCACTCCCAGCCACGGCCAACAGCACGAACGAGAGAGATGTCTCCTTCCACTCCCGTTCACGACCCTTAATGGAGTATGGCCCAACATTCCCCATGAGCAATACAGCACTGGGAGGCCTTCATCCAACAGTGGGTTGACCCAGGACTATAAACTATTATCGTACCATTATTTACTTTAATCACACATCGGCGATACAAGTCTAAAAGCAGTGCGCAATACGTTTCTGTGGACGTGCCATGAATCACAATGTAAGTTGGCGACACGTGCTTGCAAACCCATAGATATTCTACCGATACCTAACACTCTTTCCAAATTCCATTTTATTGATGCCACCTTTAAGTAGCCCGTTACATTCCTGAGTCACTTTAGCTGTTCACTCCAGTTCTTCCATATTTACTGTCAACACCACAATCGTAACCACCTGTAGGCATTACCGAATGAAAATAAAACACTGGGTATAGTTTAACGTTAATCAATCATGAGTATCGCTATCGATCCACATTAATCGCATTCACTACGCACGTCACAGGCACATTCAGCCACGTTGTTGTTGTTACTTGTCAGCGGTTCCAGCTTTAATCTACATCGACATCACCTTGGCTACTGCGACCATTTGCCGGCTAATCACTGCCGCCGCCACCACCACCGTCCTCATTATAATCTCTTCCGTCATTTTCCCAATTAACCCCAGAGCTGGCTGTCATGTCAGCATCCCGTAAGCTTCGTAGTATCCTGCACCGCTGCCACAACCAGGGTGGACGCGCGAGTCACGGCACTGAACATTTCTTCCCCTCTTGCCAAAACTCAGCGTGCGAATTTGGTTCACAGTAACGGGGCGCTCGCACACGCCAGTGACCAAGGCGAGCCGCGAATATATCTAGAGGCTGCCCTGCTAAAGCGACGGGGTTTGTGATACTTTAAAGCACGGCATTGTGCTTCTCTGAATGCTGCAGTGGTTGGTGTAATAGTGAGCGCACAATGGACTCGAAAAATCCAGAGATTGCTGGTTGGATCTCCTCCCACCACGTCAGTTGAAATGAACCACCCAGCAGCATAGATGGGTATACACCGGTTAGTCGATTGACGAGTCGTGCGTGTTGGGGTCAACGGTGGGAACTCCCACTTAGATGTTTGGCTAGTGTGGAAGAGTAGGCCAAAACACCCGCTTGAAGGCCTCTCTCTCATTCTAATTGGAGGCCCTTCGGCCGCCATCAGTGGCTTGAGCAGAGCAAAAGCCTGCAGCAGTCCCAGCTGTGTCACGCCATCCATCGCTTTAAACATGCATGTGTAAAGGTGATTAGAAATAATTTAAATCTTGTAAATTAAGCCTCGGTATGCTCTCTTCTAAGCAACGGACACAGCTGTTTGCCATCTGGGAACAATCGCATGTGCCTGCTTTGATTTATAATAACCTTAATCAACGGCACGATGTGTCAAGAGAAATGAAAAGATGGCCTTCTCTGACCAAATTAGATATAATCAACGGGATCTCTAATTACATCCCATACGATTTGGGGTAATTTCCTAATGGTGCTGCAAGGGTCCCAACGGGTTGATGTGTGGCAACACTCTCTCAAAGGATCTCACCTGGCACTTTCCTTTGTCAAAGTGAATCAATTTCCCACGCTGAAGCAGAGCTCAGAGTTAACTTCTGAGTAGATCATTAAACAATGCTACAAAAGTTCGATGAAAATTGGCAAAAAGCTAAAAACTAAATTCCAAAAAGACCTGAACGGTATATTGGTCACATCTTTTTTTTAAGCTTATTGCATTTGTTGGAACATTAATCATGTGCTTACTACTACATTACTTATTATCAGTCCATAAACTGAAACTGCATGTCTATAGCCTAGCCTCTTTCAACCACACTCTTAGGCATGCATTACTCTGAAGTAGTTGTAATACTAATCAACATATGCAAGAAGAACAAACCATTAATAATGCCCTTTTATTAACCCAGGAAATCATCTGAGCCTCAAGATTATTTATAAGAAGGGCACTGTAATGGGATATATGGCCAATTCCATTTGTGTGTTTGGTACTTGGGAAAACGCCGGACTTTCCAGAAGAAACAAGGGAGTAAACGCTCAACACTCGCACAGATAGACCACTTCAAAGTGGAAGCCTACAAACACCTGGTAGCCCCATGGCGGTCGCTCATCAAAGTACTGCAGAGAATTAACCAGGTTATGAACTCTGATGAGATCGGGAGAATTCAGGTAAATTTGGCCGTAGGTTACTGTATCATCAAACTCACGGGAAATTTTTATGCTGAATTGTCATTGGCAATCTTCACCGGGAATAGTTGCAATTCCAGTTTATATGTCGTTTTCAGAACTGTGTCACTCGCTGCCAGTACCAAACCAGTTGCTCACAGTTATTCGCAGTAAAAATGCACTGACATGTGAAGACGGCAAGCAACGATTGCTCCCATAAAAATGCCCCCTGTGTAACCGTGACGGCTCGGGCAAGAGTGCACAGTGACGAGCGTGCAGCACGTGCGCTGCCAGGCGCGGGCTTCACGTCATGTTCCAATCGTGCTCCCAACTCCACGGCATGCGATTGCGCGAGCACGTGATGCGTGCACCCAAAAGGAAGCCGACGCTGGGCGCTACAGGGAAGTGAGCAACAGGGAAGCAACGCACACGAAAAGGGAACATGCGTTCATAAATCAAAACAGTCCGCTTGAGTGTCCGAACCCAAAAAAAAGATTCGCTTTGGCCGCAGAAAGATAAGCTGAGGCCTGCACTGTAAAAGTTAAAATTCGTCTTTTTCAAACGTACAGCATGTTTAGACTAACAAGAGGAATTGTTAGAGCCATCACAATGCGTTGACTCATCGCTTAATATACTTTGAAGGTCACGATATACGCATCGAATTGCTCGCATGAGAATGTACGTTTTGATTTGTAGACACAGTGGACAGCCACTGCCGTGACCACGCATGGGTCAGGGTGCCAGCTCAGCTTCCCGGCACGGCAGTTTTAACAAAGGTACCATGTTTCCTAAATCCTCCCGCCCCGTTCCACTCCGCAGTATAAATGCAATTATTTTAATTGACAGGTCGTGTGTGGTGGGGTTTAACGTGGGTACTGCCACCTGCTCTAAGACACGTGGCCAGAATGGAAGAGTAGGCAAACATACCCTCGAGAAGAGCTCTCCAGAGCTCCCTCGTAGTGGAGAACCCTCCCGTCAGCAGGGATGCACTTTGACCTTGCCCGCGATGACTATTGGTCGCAACAGTCACCACAGTGTTAAAAAATACCAACCAACTCTTGAAGCAAGAGACGAGCATGAATCATGACTATTCATTGAATTATAAATGGAAGTGGGGTAGGGGGGGGCGAAGGAAGCGATGTTGTCATTTTACCTCTAGGACTTATCGTTAGCGGGCTTTGGCATCAATTTGCAGTGCCGGTTTTGAATAGTGAATGGTCCGGGCTCGCCTAAAATTGTCAAAGTGATAAGCGGTAATAAGATGCTTTCATTAATTCTGCTCATAAGAATAAAGAAGTGTGCATTTTAATGAGACGGTAATGAATGCAGACTCCTGCCACACGACAGACATTATGCGTCAATCCACCTGGGGGGGGGGGGGGGGGTGCAGGGCTGTCTGCTCCACGTGCTTCGCATGAACGCACTTGGCTGCACTTGGCAGGCATACACAAACACCGTGAAAAGCCTCGAGTACCGTTGGGACAAGTGGTGTTGGCGAGCGCCTATCAAGGTCGGGACAGCGACCGAGGGGGCAAGTGCGGCGCCTCACCCAGTGCCGGCGTTTGGACGCGGCGTTCGATTCTCACTTCAGGTTGCATCGACCTAGGGGAGGCCCAGGACAAGTTCTGATTCCACTTGCCTCAGGAGTCAGCCACGGCGGGCGAGCGGGCTGAGGTCACCGGATTCGCTGTGCCCACTGCGCCCCACAAATGGGGCTGGCGCAGAAAACCGCAATGGTGATTTGGCCTAATAGACTGCTTGGGGAAAGTGCCGTTAGCGAGCACCTATTAAACCAGTGCGATGGGGCCAACACCAATCCGATTAACCTAAGCCCCCCCCCCCTTCCTCGTGTTGATGTTCACACACTGCCCTGGGTACTGGTTTTAGGCCGAGTTGATCTAGGGGGAGGTGCAAGGTCAGGTTCAGATACCAACCGGTCATAATCATCATGATCATTGGCCATCGTCAATCTACTGTTGATAAAGGCCTCCTCCCTCCACGCAGCATCTGCACCATCGGCCATCATCCCTTCCACAGCGCTTTAATCGCTATTACGACTATAACGAGCCAATAAAGTCTATCTGTGTGTAACGTGCGTGACATCACTCCACATGCCACACCCCCCGTCATTAATATTCATGAGCGGGTGGATTTTTACACTTACGCAGAAAAAGGTCGTGCGGAAATATTTTTTTCGCAGATTTGCTTTAAATTTGACGTTTTTTTTATTGAAAGTGAATCGAATAAATAATTCTAGGCAGCAACAAAGTGGATTTGGTGTCTTTATTTATTTCTTCAGCACTTGAGACAAAAGGCAAGTCTAATGTATGCTTCTACATTATGGTAAAATAGATATTTCTCGGTGATTTTCCAGATATTGTATCGAATTCCAATTTATTTCAACCCCAGCGACCGAAAGCAGTAGAGAATAAAGTATCAAAGCAGTGAATTTGAACAAATTGTTATATACAGGTGTTTTATGACGTAGTTCTGTGCAAGAATCACTCCCATTAATACAGTGCTACAGTGAACTGCAGTGAAGTGTTTGATGACGTACTTTTGTGCAAGATTCACTGCCATTAAATTTACACAAGATACAATTTATACTCTGCTAATTTTTTTCGTAAATATTACAGCTTCCATCCTAGGACGGGCAAAAGGCTAGTAACAAAATATGTGCTCACACGTGAGCACAACTGAAGACAACGACTACTGTATAACCCTAACTCTGACACTAACCCAAACATGATACTCCCGAAGGATAAACAAACCCAGTTATTTTATTGCTCATTGCTCGTGTTTTTAGACTGCCTGTGGTTATCGCACAACCATAAAAGCGGGCGATCTAACTAACAACAACAAAAAGAATCTCATTAATTATTAATGGTCGGTGTCAAATTCAAAAGCCAAGCCATGGTGAACTCATACCTTACATATTTTCAGACACTGCCACGCAAATTCCAGCACAGTCCTTCATACTGGGGAGTCTTTTCCTGACATATGATGCCATCATTGCAATGTCTTGTTTTTTGGAGAGGGTGCAGTTGCATTCTACAGTGTTGCGGGCCTTATATAGAAGTAAGAACTATTCATAGGTGCTATTGTTGTGCTACAAAAATGCCTACATGTTCGCTTATGTACGAGCCATCTCAGTTGGAAAAAAAATACAATCTGTCATTATGCAACATATTACGGTTTCGTGAAATTGACTTTGTTACACGAGGTGTACTTTGGAATTCCTCTCAGTGACAATTGCACAATGCTGACCCCCGACACCAATGTGGTGAAATATGGTTAAACAACCAAAATGTATGCGGAGACCTTCATCCAGAAGTGGACTGAAAAAGCACTGCACAGTATGGATTATAATTATTTCATAACAATAACACAATGACTTTTGCTTTCTGACAAATGCTCAACCAAGCAAAAATACATATGTGGCTCTAACGCCATAGAAATCTCAACTGGCTCAGCACCACGATCTTGCAAACACCCCCCCCCCCCCCCCCCATCTGTGTCCTCCTTTTGGTCCCCAAGTTGTAGAACAGAATAATGAGAAACCAACTCTTAGGTTGGGAACAAACTAAAAACTGAAAGCAGCAAGCAGCAGTAATACTGTCGTAATATAGTGACTTTGTGTAATATTTCCGTGGTGCCATCCTGTGCCATTGTCTCGAGGGAACATGAACAGCTTGCCAGTCACTGCTTTAAAAAAAGTGCATTTTGGAAACATGTTTTTCAACGATTATTACAGATGTGTTTGTGTATTTCTTCACTCCCGCATTTCAAGCACAAATACATGTCAACAAATCAAATATTAACATGATTAGTGGTATGCTCAAAGGCACGTTATGTGACCCCGATGCCAGAAGTCCAGAAGGTCGCGGTAATGTGTTCCATTAGGTATTAGTTCCCGGGGATGGCGACACAGACGCAGATGCACACAAACATGATTAGTCTTGATAGCCACATAAATACCCCCCCCCCCCCCGTTAGCGAGCGCCTATTAAGGTCGGCATGGTGCATGAGATGGGTCGTATGGCCAACACCATACCCAGCCACCTTTCTCCCCCTAGTCTCGATATCTGACCACCATCCCAGGTACTCATTCAGAGGTTTGAGTCGATCTCGGGGAGTGGAGGACCATGACTAGTTCAGATATGTATCACTGACGTTGGCCATGGGCATGAATCGAACTCAGGTAGCCAGTGCTCGTTGTGTAGTGCGCCAACCACTACCCTAACGATCTCCCGCACACACATACAAAGACAAAGATCTCCCGTGTAGCCTCAATAGACTGTTCGCGCAAGTGCTGCTAGCGAGCACCAATGAAGGCTGGCATGGCACACAAGGGAGTGAGTGGCGAGCACCACACCGGGCCGCCTTTGTCTCCCAGTGGCGATGTTTGCACATTGCACAAGGTACTCATTTGAGGCTGAGTCGACTTAGGTGAGGCCCAAGACTGGTTCAGACAATCCTCACTGGTGTTGCCCGTGAGCAGGAATCAAACTCGGTTTGCAGGCTAACCACTAGACTACTGTTCACCACACAAATAAAGACAAAGACACACACAGTGTAATATTGCCCCAAGTTAAGCCACACATGGAACAGGTTACACAAGACTGCTGTTATCTTGTTTGTTAACCGTTCATTAGCTACAAAAAAAATGAAGAAAACACACGTGAATAATCAAATTACAGTATTTATTTTTTCACATCTTTCACGACGAGAAATTTTATTTTTATGCTGAGATTCAAAAGCTGGAAGCCGCTCTATTTATTTTCAAATATCCTGGTGCAGACTGTGATGTCATGGGCACGGCCTGCTGTTCGGCTTCTGAAAATATTGGAACGTTTATTTTCATGTTGTTTGAAGAACAATGTTTAAGTTATTATAACAAAAATATACAATTTTTAATGTCTATTCATACAGCCAAGCAAGCAAGGTGGCGCATGCTATCCTTGTAACCCAGCTGTTGGGAGGCAAGGGTTTGAAGATCACACATTTGTGAGGTTTCCAAATCCGCCGGATTTAAAGATGTGCAGGAGATGGCAGCCCAGCTAAATTAGTGTCACGCTGTCTTCGCAGACTATTCTCTGCTATTCCCTTGTATGGATATGTCCTCTTTGGGAACCTTGGACTCCTTTAACATGCAAAATACATAACTCCTTTAAATTAAATTGGCCAAACATCCTGCAGGATCAAGACACAGCGAGGCTTTCCTGGATAAATAAATCACAAATAGCCTCGTTGTTATTCTTCTTATTATCGTTACTGAATAATATAAAACGGGTTTAGCTCTTATACAAACACAACTGACTTTTAAAAATGTATGTTTCCTTTCAAGGCAGTATTATTGACGAATGACCTTGGCAACTGCTACTATCATAACTACTTAAGGTATTGGTCTAGTACAAGTGACAGCGCTGTATCAATATTGACAACTTCAAAGATAACATTATCCTGCGGCACATGGAACCCACTGCTACACATCCCGTAAGAGGCATTATCTGTACTGGTATTGGGGAGTGCAGATTCATGAAAGCCAAAGTCCGTAAAGCAGTTTACATTGTAAGGAGCCAGTCTGTTGTTCTAAGAACACCAAGTGATAGGTACACACCACCAAGAGGGTGGTACCTCAATCATGGTGGCGGTGGCAGCAGCAGCAGCCACTAGTGCTGTGATACCACTATGGTGCTAGTGCCAGGCTAGGTGTACTTTCTGAGGGCCCCATACAGCGCAAAGGTTCTGTGGCCGGTGGTTACAGGAGGGGGGAACCCAGGTGCTGTTGAATTAACAGATTGCGGTAACAGTCAGATGCATCCATCCGCACCCACAGACACACGCGCTTACCATGAGCATGCGAGCAACACAAACATTCCCCATGTTTGAATGTGGCACCACAGTGTCACCCGATTGTCAATGAGCTCAGGACCCTCCAATTGGCACGGATCGCTACATACAGTGTAAAAGGAGTTCAACATACGTATAACCGGAACGCCGAAACTATCATCACCTTGCTTAGTCGATTACCCCCTTACTTCGTTGTAACGTAAAATGATAACGGAGTTGGAGCTGAGCTCAAGGTGGGTGGGGTAATGACGCTGGGCATTCACTGCAGTGAGTTGTCTGCATGTTGGAGGCCGGATAATAGGAGACTGCTGTTTTAAATCGGCGGCTAATGAATCAATTTTCCATGCAAAAAAAATAGTTTAAAAGCAATGCATTCATCACTTCAATTAACAACTTGCTGCAGCACCCACTTCTGACTTGTCCCGGTCAAGTCCTTGCTGTAGACGTTTGTTTTGTCTGCCTAGGATTGCCTCTCCTTGTGAAGTCCCTTAATCTGCAACTTACCATGGTGCACCTCCTTTCCTGCTCTGCCCTGTCGATTCTATGCCTCATAGAATTTAAGTATTTTTAAGTATTTTTTGTGGCAGACAAAGTTACAATTGTTGCCGTTACAAAAGGCTCCAAAAATGGCAATCTTGGTGAAATGCCACTCATTGATGTTCTACCCGTGCGAAAAACAAACCGAGGATCGACCAACTGATAACCGAGTCCCAAGCAGTGCTTATGGGTATGAGTTATGGCACGAGCAAACACTGGTTGGTTGAATTGTTTCCTGCTAGGATTTTCCACAGAGATGAAGGCTTATTAAGCAAGTTAGCATATATCATTGACAAAAGCATTCCCCCCTCCGTGTTCACCTTTGGCATCTTGGCATACTTCCCGGTCCTTGTGTCTCGGATGCTTGTGATTTCCAAACATTCCGTTTCCTGCAACACAACGTGACACAATTGCATAAGCATGGTAAAACAAAAATATGACTCCACTAAAAGACGCAATTATCAAGTAAAACATCTTCATGGCCGAAGTCTAGGGCAAAGCTGCTGACACAACTTCCTGCCCAATTATACTATGATTATATATTTTACAGGAATTAATTATTTCATATTAAATTACCATCTGCCATTCACGCGAAAATGTTGCACACACCCTAATACATCTACTGCTCTGTAAACGGGCAACAGTTTATGATAATAAGCTTGTGTTTATTTCGAATGCTGCGTTAAAATGACATCCCAGAAGAAAACATGACAAACACACAATTAATATTAAATCACACATTAACAAGGTGTGATGATGCATCAATGGGTAAATTGGCCCCATGCCTTACAATGTGATGTAAAGTTCCACGTAACTGCTGGTTTGGGTGATAAGTACAGCTCAAAAGGCTGGCCCAGTAGACCGACTTCTATTCTTCTTCAGTAGAGGCAACGGACGTGACCTGCTTTCTTGCCTATTCCCCAAATTAATTCTCGGTGGACTCTCAGTGCAGTGATGAGACAGTGAAAGTGCGTTTAGAACTCTTGGGAGAGCAGCTGAGACACAGTGTGTTCAAGATAATTATTTAACACAACGTTTGACCGTTTTATTTTTACACAATACGAAGGGGGAGCACACTTTCCCACACATTCTACTATGAGATTGGGTTTGTCCCATTACAGTCAAACCAGTAATATCAATCCACAGAGCTGGAAAAGGCCAATTAAAATTCAATATAAAATTCAATGCGATGTGTATTATTCGTGCAGTTACTGGTGACTGGGGCGAGACAATAAACCCCAGTTTAATCAGTACATGGCCACTTGGTATCACACCCAGGTTCTCAGCAATGCTGCATCAGTGCTGTGGCCTCGCAGCCACCTGCTTCTCCATCGTGCACGCTGCATGCTAACGCTGCCACGACATCACCGCAGTTGACCCAAAGCCTCAAAACGCCCACATGCCCCCGGCATCCAAGCCACAATCCCCCTGTGACCCCAATGAGAAAAAAACCACCACCCACCACCCGTTTCAAAATGCATAAAATTTGCCCGTCATGTAAACATCCCCAATCGACATTCCAGCGCTGTCTTCTCCGGCTTGGGAAACATCTTGGGCACTATCTGCACGCAAGCTGCTAATCTACTACCTGCAGTGGTGGCGCCGGCAGTGGCGTAGTGGGCTTGCGTGACACGGCCGCAAAAACATGGCACTTAGTGGTCGTGGGAGTTGTGGATCCCTGGGATCAGCTTAGTAACATCGAGGGTGGAGGTGGGGGCTGGGGGAGCTGGATGGGGTTGAGCCACCCCCTTGATGAAAGCTGACCCCCCCCCACCCCCACCCCGTCTATATTCCCATCATCAAATCATAAAATGAAAAAATCTTGGCACAATGGAACACCAAAAGCAGATCAGATTTTTTTTACTCATTCTGTTTAGCGTTTAACGTTCGTTTACAGTTTATTTAACATTGACGGTGTCACGTCCCTCTTGAGATGTTGTGTGTCCCCCCCCCCCCCCCCCCGCCTTTAAACAAGGCCATGCCGCAGGGTTGGGTCACTGCCTGATCTGTATTTTATGGATCCTGTTCTTTTCGCTTATCGGTGCTAAATGTCCATCGACAGTAGGATTACAAATCTCAATTAACATCAATTAAGTACTGTAGTTGATAATCGCTTGAAGCATTTGAAATATATGGGGGGGGGGGGTTACAGAAAGTTTGCAAAGTACAGCAGCAGCAGCAAGTGGTGGATAATTCAGTCTCACAGGGCGGGTCCTGTGCATTGCCTGCAGTGGACTTTGACTGGAACTATGCCGTGCCAAGGACCAGTCGATAGCCGTTAACGCTGATATGACGATGGAATGCAATCAGCCGTGCAGTAGCACTTATTTTGTTGAGATAAATGCGATCAAGCACTGCTTTGCAGGCTAGATAACGACACAGTGGTGTTAGAGGCTGGCGTCACAAACTGCTCCGTGCGTATCAATGCCCGCCTAACCCACAGACATGTAGAACACACAGTACAACATACACCACGATCATCGATGGTCTCGAAGCCACGTGATGGAGCCAGAGATATGTGTTTCCGTATCTGCCATCTGCACGTTGACAACGCTTGGTATATACAGTACGGTCACTGTTTTGTAACTTATGACATAATAAAGTATACAGACACATTATGCGTTGCTGTTGTGTGGAACATTATGATTTAAAGCACATACTGCATGAGCAGCAATATGTTCTGTATTTCCACATAAAATAAAATACGATGTTCTAGTCGATCAGCCTGTTGTCTTTCCAAACTAATATTATCCAGCAGCATTATGGTTTAAGCAAGCAAACTGTGGACTGGTTGAGACCTTCTGGGCCTCAGCATGTCAGGCTTGATCAACAAATAATGCTGCTGGGTTAGCCAGACGTTTTGAACAAAAATGTCTCGATCTTACATAACCGCGGGCACTGTTTTCAATGGAGATCAATGAGTATCGCACAGTTCCGTGAGGCCAACGAATTAGGGTTCTGTAAAGGTTCCCCAGTGTCCAAGAGAATAAAGCACACGTCTCACACCATGATTTGTGGCCGATCGGCTCATTTAATTAAAATAGAGCCGCACCTGCATGGTGCCATTTGAACCTTCACGGGTAATCGCGCCCCGAAAGGCAAACTACTCCCAGACACAACCCAGGCAAGGTGTGCATGTAAAGGCGATTGTGTTTGCTGCTTGTCAACAATGTTTGGAATGCTCGGTCAAATGATGCACAAATAGGATTCTTGAAATCTTCTTACAAACTGCTTCATCCCCTATTGGAAATCAGGTCACAACGAGTTCTCCTCCGCTGCTCCCTGTCCTTGGCAACACGTTGAGCCTCGCCCCAACGGAGGTTGATCGCTGTCGCCAGCGCGGACTTCACGGTCTAGCGTCACGTGGGGCTTGGGTCTGCCACGTTTGGTACACGGGCCTGGTCCATTGTGAGTACGTGTCGGAGCCATCTGAGTCGCTGTCTCTCGAGGTCTCGTGTGTGACATACAATCGCGACTTACCAAGGGTTCAATGAGCCAAAGACGCTGTCTCTGCAGTTAGTCTATTGAGCGGCTTGCCCAGCTTCTGAGGTACGAGACACCCAGTCGCTCCTCTACTACTACAGGATACTGCTTACTTGGTGTGAAGCTCTAATATAGTGTTGGCGTGTTCCAAACATGGTACAAGTGTTCTTTACCGTGGCATTTAGGCACCGAATAAATGCAAATTCTTATTCTACATCATTATGGTCCTTTATATTCCAGAAAGCCTCACTGGGTCTAACTCCTGTCAATGCTATGTTTGGTCATCTGGATCAAAATAAGTAGCACTCACAATTTTTTTCAAAATGCGATATGTAACGTGGGTCAGCAGTAGAGTGAGCGGTTCACTATAGGAAGGTTGTGAAATAAAATCCTGATTTTTTTTTTCCCTTGTTTCTTTCGGTAAAGTCACGTAGGTATAGAATAAACGAAATTAAATCACGACGTTTCGGGCGCAACACAAGCGTCCATCATCAGGTGGGACATCCACAGCAAGAAACAATTGCTGAAGTGCTGTGGTTGTCCCACCTGATGGCGGACGCTTGTGTTGCGCCCGAAACGTCGTGATTTAATTTATTTTATTTTCTACCTACGTGACTTTACCGAAATAACCAAAGAGTATGGATCCCTGCAGTCACGAAAACTTCAAATCTAGATTAAAATAGGTATCGTTCTATGGTGAAGCCATCAGTGGGTGGCCTATGGAGAGACTCTCCTCTACTAGAGTAATGTGGTATTTCCACCACTGGCTCAGGAACGTAAATAACAGATGAACCTCATTGCTCACATGAGTGGGAACTCACTGACTTTTTGGTGGGAGATAAAAAGGGCAGATAATACCAGAATGTATACGTTTAATTCTATGCCAGAACGTGAGACCTTCATGAGTTAAAATTATTAAGTTATCGATTTCATACATACCTTGACCTGACTTTGATGAAATGCATCGATTAAATATAATGACCCTGAAGCCACAGTTTTGATTTGCCTGAATGCTGCAGTGCTCAACTGCATGGTGTATACTTGCCCTTTAAATAAAAACAACACTCTGAAGTGTTAAAAATGCTTTCAAAATATTTTATAGCAGCCCTAATGTGGACGATCCATCACGAAACTCGACGCATGCGAAATGGTAGAGCGGTTTACAATAACCATCGCAGGCACTAGCTGAGCTATTATTTGAGAACGATTCATTCATCCAGCGAATGCGTAATCGCGAAGCCATGGGACAGCGTCCTCAGTGGCCATGTGTTTGAACGTACTTTAATCAAGTACCGTAAAACATTTAATAAGATTTCATAGGGAGTTTCCACTTATTTTCCACTCATTTTATTTGGCGACATGAAAGGCATCGTTATTCCATGCAATGTGCCATCTTCCACCTCCCCTTTCGGGATCGCGATTTTATCCCAGAATCTATTATCTCATCGCACGTTCAATTGCCCCATTTGCACTGTTTCTCAATAGGAATATTATCCTGGGTTTTTTGGACAATTCTATGAGCTCCATACGCCTGAATGTAAATATGTGTATATCATTCCCTTTAAATTTACATAACTTGAAACATTTATATGCGAGACATGCATGATTCGATGCACACATTGTAAATATTAAAATCTATGTGAATCAATTCATCGACGTATCATTATATGCCTAACACATGTATTAAAGGAGCCCAAAAAGACGTAACTTTCAATGATAATGTGTAATTTATTAAAAACGTTTACAATTTCCTGCCACGATAAGTTCAGGGAAATTATCAAGCGTAGTCGTTTACTCATATTGTCATATATGTGCAAGCATCGTGTCACTGCAGTTTTGGCACAATTAGAATACCCCTTTGCTTTGTGGTCCATTGTACCAATACAGATACAGCAGCTGGCACATTAATTAGCATTCACCTTGGCAACAATGAAGACCATACCAAATAAAACACACACTACAGCGCAGTGTTTACCGAAACTCAATCTTGTGGCAATGATTTTATTTTTATTTTGGCAGTCACAATGGCAATCCCATAGCAATAAGCTGCTCGCTCGCAGCAAGTCACCAAGGAACAATTCAGTTGCTTATTTTTCACTTTTGTTTCAATTGCATGAATTTACAAAAGTGCACACACACACACTAATTGTTGCTTTTGCAGATTTTCACCGATCTGGCATTTATATGTGCATGGCCCTGGCACAGAGACCCGCACAGCTGTGCCCCAACACTTACAACCTTGTGTGAGAGTGCATGTACGTGCTTTTTGTGTGTGTGCGTGCGTGCAGGCACTTCTTTACATGTTAACTAGCAATGGCCTTCAGAAGCAAGGCAGATACTGCACTATAATCCCTCGGAATGGAAGGATTACAGTCGATTAATAAATGAATATTTCTCATCGCCAACATGCGATGAGAAAGGGGGTAAACCCCCTCCAAACCACTCCCATCACGAAGTGGATGATGATGCCAATGATGTTGCTAATCCTGTCCCATCACCTCCCGTCCAGCGGCACACATGGGAAAGGAGGCGACATCCCCCCCCACCCCCATCCTACTATTTTCGTGTCACCCTTACGAGTCGAATAGTCGAACTGATAATTGGTAGAGCACTGTAATCATTAAGTGATTGGATTCTTCAGCTCTTATAACGAAAGACCGATGGGTGAAATTGTTCTCCTAAGTTGTGTCTGTCAAAATTTGTTTCAGTAGCGGATGTATTGAAGCTTGCACAAGATTACCAACATCGCCTTGGATCATTATTATGTATCATCACCACTAACGTGAATGTGTCAACAGGTGGCAACGTGCAGGACCACCAGTCATAGGTGACGCTTACAAAGCGTGATGTCTGTCTTGTGTGTGCAACTGTGCACGTGTGCGAGTGTAACCGTGTCGGCTCGGTTCATGGTCAACGGTGAGCGGCACCTGTTTCACGTGGGCAGGACGTGTCGACTCAAGTGTGTGCTGACGCAAGACTGCCAAAGTGAAACAAGGATATGCCGACAACCTCTACCGAATTATTTTTTCCTTCTCTGGGAGGTGGAGATGGAGAATGACCTCCGATTAGCGTGGTTGGCTACGTACGGTGCAAAGGAAGTTCTACGTACATCCATACAATCAGAATCTTTATTTAGAATGTGAATCTTTAATTTGACTGGAAGAATCCGATGAGCTATAAAGCTCTTTATCGCAGATGTCCAGTCGGTGCAGGCCAACAAGTTATGGCAACAAATAATACAATATATGTTTGTGTGTGTGTGTGAATATAACTGTGTCTACATGAGTTCAGGCGACACAAACAGCACGAAGTTGGAAGGACCAATTGTCCGATAATTTAGACCTGTAGTCCAAACAATATTTTTCCTTCCTCTGGTTGTACCGCATGGGAGGTGCTGTTGTTGGGAGGTGCTGTTGTTGGGAGGTGCTGTTGTTGGGAGGTGCTGTTGTTGGGAGGTGCTGTTGTTGGGAGGTGCTGTTGTTGGGAGGTGCTGTTGCTGTAACTTGCTGAGCTGCCCCTACTGGACAACTGTGGAAAAGAGCTTCATAGCTCATCGGATTCTTCCGGTCTACATCCAGATTCTGATTCAATTATCACCATGACAATTTCCCCATGTGCGACATAACGAGTGAGTTTCCACGGCACGGCGCAACAGCAATTCTGAAATGTGTACGAGTTATCAAAATTTAGGGCTGCCACGTGTGAATGATTAGGATGGCCCGTGACACATTTCGGATGCAATGGCAATACTCCTTGGCACAATTTTGCCTCTTTTACATATCTGGCGTGGATAGATGTCATGACTCCAAAGGGGTCGTCCATAAATGACGTCACGCGATTTTGGACGATTTTTGACCCCCCCCCCCCCCCTAGTCACACGGCGTCACAAAAAGTCAGACCCCCCCACCTCAAATATGACGTCACTCCCTCACCCCCAAAAATATGACTATTGTCATTGTAGTGCGTATTTAATGTGGCGCTTCACTCTGATGTTGTAGGAGAAAACATTTTGATGTGACGTCACATTTCTCACCACCCCCCTCGTCACACATCGTCACAAATGTCTGACCCCCCCCCAGGTGCGTGACGTCATTTATGGACGGCCCCAAACACCTATTTGCAAGAATATACTCTTTAAAGTAAAACAATAAATATTGTTCTACACGATTGTTGTCCTTATTTTCTTTATTCCAAAGATGGTAACCCGAGTGAATGTGCTGCAGTCATGTTTGTCCGCGTGTGTTCACACACGTGCGCGTCTTGGAGGAAGCACGAGACATGAGTGTGAGCGCGCGTGTGTGTGTGTGTGGATACCTGCGTGAAATCGCAAAACAAAGAGGCTTTGTTTTTGTCAACCAGTTCAGCAAGTACGAGACCAGAACCCACTGCTTCTTTAGTTTGCGCTTGCACTGGTCCAAACTATACAAAGACAAAGGTCATCTGTGTAGCCTCCTCAAGTCTTTTGTGAAAGTGCTGTTCGCGAGCCTTTATCAAGGATGGTGCGGTTCACGATGGGGTGGTGTGACCAGCACCAGCGCTCGGAAGCCTTCGTCTCTCAAGTGCTCATGTTCTCATTTAAGTCTGAATTATTTTTTGTTTTTACCAGGTAAAGCCCGCTGAGAGATATGGGTCTTTGTCAAAAGTGCCCTGGCCACAAATTGTAGCTCAACGAAGTGGCTTATCGTGTTGAAATGTATTGCATACAAATACTCTAAAAGCATGTTGATACTAAACGTGGAGAGAAAAACCGGAGGATCCGTATACAAATCCACGCGACCACGGGGAGAACATGCAAACTCCAAAGCTGCAGGCATCAGAGTTGGGCTCCACATCACGCCCCTCTGCACACCAGACGAGGCAGTTGTCATCTGGCCTAAGACCAATTCAGATACCTGCCACTGATGTTGCCCATATCATCTGCAGGAATCGAACTGCTGGGTTTGTAGTACACCGCGCTTACCACGACAACTACTACTCCCCACGAATACGCACACACATATACTGAACGTGTATAAATGTGATTAAAAGTCAAAACGTGTTGTCTTTAAAGTTGCTAAATCAAGGACTGTCCGAGTTCACAACATGTGTGCGTGCGTGCAGCGAGCTGGAGCGAGAGTAAAAGTGCAATTGTACAGTGCTTCTGTAAACACACGTGTTTATGCGTAAACATGTTCTACGTAACTCACAAAACTTACGCAAAAATTAGGACCAGAAAGTTCATCGCAAAAAAAAATGTTTCGGCTGACATTATCATCATCATCTCTCTTTCATGGTGCGAGCTGATCGAAGAGGAGGCGGGTGCACAACGTGGCAGGGAACCGGTTAAACAAGGAGTTGCGCTGAGAGGGTTCACCCCGCTCGGGATACCAGAGCAATCATTCAGCGGGCCGGTCAGGCGAATTCCACAAACTGTTTTTCACTTTGTTTTCTCTCGGCGAGTTCAGTAATGAAAGTCAAAGCACTCGAGGAGTTGTCTCACGTGAGTGTCAGATCTCCAGGTGGGAAAACTCATTTCTTTAGAACCGCTTGGTGTGTTTAGTCTGTTGTCCTTCCCGAGCACCTCCGATTAGCACGGTTGGCTGTGTACGGTGCAAAAGAAGTGTTTTAAAAACAAAGACAAAGATCTCCCTATAGCCTTAACATACTGTTGGGACAAGTGCTGTTAGCAAGCACCTGACGGCCAGAACGGTACGCGAGGGGGTTGGTGGCCCAACCGCCTTTGTCTCACCAGTGGCGATGTTTACACACCGCACCAGGTACTTATTTGAGGCTGAATCTACCTAGGGGAGGCCCAGGACCGGTTCAAATAATCCTCACTGATGTTGGCCGTGA
Organism: Lethenteron reissneri; assembly: GCF_015708825.2. Lineage (NCBI taxonomy): Eukaryota > Metazoa > Chordata > Hyperoartia > Petromyzontiformes > Petromyzontidae > Lethenteron > Lethenteron reissneri. Next base: position 13,039,612 of record NC_083792.1, on the reverse strand, counting down.
GCGGGAATCGAATTCGGTTCGCCGGGTTTGTCGCGCAGCGCGCTAAGCACTGCGCCACCGCTCCCCCGCACACACGCGGACACAGCCTCGCAAGTTTCTTGGAGCGAGCGCTACGGTCTGGTGGCGCACAGACCGCAGGCGAAGTGCAGCCCTGCAATTGCTCGCTCCCGCCACCGCTGCTGGAAAATGCCGCCGCTAGAACAGCCCTTGAGCGACCTCCCGCAGAGGGAATTTGCCCCACTTTTCCACGCTGGCCATGGGAGTACCCACACTTGACCGCACCACACGCGATCCGTGCAGAACTGCTGTGACAACGGGTTGCTCTGCTGGTGTGGAGACTCGCCGGCAATCGTCGATGAGGAGCATCGTCATTTGTTGTCCCTTGCCTCTTCATCGCCATGCCTCGAGAAGTTCAGAGTGACACGTCAACGAACATTCACGATCAGAGATATCCTGATAAATCTTGTCTTCGAGAAAGATGGGGGACTCGAGACAATGCTGGATGTGTCCTCTGCCCAGATGAACTTACATCTCCAGCTGGTTACATTCCCACCCATGGCTCGAGGCGTCGTGCGTGGAGTTAAAACATTCGCAAAGAGATGGGCAGGGTGCGTCTATAAATAACGCAAGGGATTTTCTTCTTCTTTAATCACCGAACAAGAAGCCACGGGTGTGCACCTTTTGGAATGCGGTGCTTCTGACTGTTAAAGTCATTCCCCTGATTATTGCCTCAATAGGTGACGGACATTAAGTTGCTGTGTGTTGCAAGTAAGCCGCATACTTGCCAACCCTACTGACGAAGCAGCGGGCTGCTGTCGAGTTGAACACTTTTACCACTTGCCAACGTTCAAAGCTATTCACACTGCTTTCTAAAATGTTTGGTGAATCAAGGTGGTTATGCAATTTTAGAAAAATGGTCATAATTTTTTTTTTTAAGATATTGTTTTAATACTATTTTCAAAGTATTTTGCTGTTATAATCCAGTACTTGGACTGGGGCTGAAAAGCATTAAATCAATTTCCCAATTTAAATTTTTTTTTATTTTCGTTATTGTTTTCCATAAAATATATCATTTCATGCATTACTTCCCTATTTGGCTTTAAACGAATTCAAGAAAGCACCATGTGTCATTTTTGGCTTTAGCTCATGCCAGCCTACCACCTCTCTCTGTTTCCACAAGCTTGGCACGTTTGCAGTTGCGGCAGTTGTACATTTGTGTATGACAAGAGAGGAGTGGGAGGGATGAAAAGTAATACCATTGCTCTAACTCGAGCATCCTGTTTAACGTTTCTAGCATGGACGCTCACCCCCATTATTGGCTTAGACTCAAACTAAATGACACTTTCACCTGTGTGGGATGTAAATGTGATTCATGCATCACATTTGTGAGTATCCACAATTATTCTTTTGCAGATAACACCGCGGATCATGTGGGCTATGATGTTTATCGCTCCCCACCTCTTCCCCACATCACAGCGGATAAGAGGAATTCTACTGCAGTCTAAACACACACTACGTATAACGAAAGTCTGATCCTGCTGTGTACATGACTCTGACAATAAGTGGCAGTACAAAGCAAACCCACTCTGGAAAAAAATGTGCTTGCAAAGCTTAATAGCTAAAATTAAATCCCGATTAAACTAAATGCAGATGCAATAATTTAGCAATCTCACTTAACGACAGAAAGCGACTTGAGAGAGAAAAAAAAAAGATAAAATATGGTCGAGATAAGAGTCCACCAGGAGACTAAGGAAAAGCAAGTTCTATATTGAAACCTACAGCTAGCTATCTCCTATTCAGTTAACCATTTCTCATAACCCTGGACAACATCGTTCTTTGAGAATAACAAATACGGGCCTACAAGAGATACGACCCCAAAGCTACGACTGAAGGAGAACAGAGTGGCTTAGGTATTCACGCGGCACGAGAATTAGCGGTCAAGTGAGTGTAACAGTTGGATCTGTTCGACATCAGTGACAAACGCAAGCCTCGGCTCGCCGTGTACAAACACACACAGCCTCTGCCGCCGCTCTCAAAACCCATTTGGCTTCGAAGGCCGCCCGATGGCACGGCTCAGAGTTTTTATCGGCGGTTTGCAGGGAACCCGCGGTGGCCTCGCGTGTCCGCCGCTGGCCGCTTTCTGCGCTTGCCACCGCCGAGTCAAATTCGCCGCGGAGGGATTAGCGCCCGCACGGGACGCGTGGGCAAAAGTCGAAACGAAACAAAGCGTTCCGTGGGAGTTCCCTTCTCGGGAAAAATTAGCAAGCAGCTCGCACGCCACATGACAACCGCGCACACACATGCAAGCCGAAGATAAAAGACAAAGGTCTACCGCCGCATAGCTATACAGAACCTCGGGGCAAGTACTGTCAGCGGTGACCTATGAAGGCTGCCACAGCCTACAAGGGGATGGGGTATGGTCAGCATCACCGTTGGCCACCTTGGTCCCTGCGGTGCTGACTTGTATGAGAATGCAACGTCGGGGGAAGCCCGAGACACATTCGCCAATCACGTCAGCAATGGCCGGGAATCAAATTCAGGTCGCCGGGTTGGTAGCGCTAACCACTGTGCCACCGATCCACACCACACTTTGTGCGTGGCATTCATGACAACCAAACAGACACGAATAGAATCGAGAAAACTGCCCTGTGAAACCAGACGGACTGTTGGGACAAGTGCCGTTACCTAGCACCTGTGGAGGCCATCACGGCGCACAAGGGGGGGTGGGGTGGCCAGGAGCACGCCTGCCCACAGTTGTCTGATGCTGACGCACAGATCCTCATTTGTGGCTGAGATGACCTAAAGGAGCTGCCAGAACTGGTTTAGATATTCGTCGCGGATATTAGGCACGGCTGGGAATCGGATTCAGGTTTTCGCAGTTCGTCGCGAGTGCACTAACCACCGCACCACCACTCCAACCAACCATGACAACCACAATCACACATACAAGCTTGCACACCCATAAACGCTCAACGCACACACGCGCACGCACACATAATGCAGGCAACTTGCCTTTCGCCTTTCTTTTCCAACAAGCACAGAATGCAAGCTTGACATTCACTTATGCCTAGGTAGCAGTCACAGGCGTTTCCAAGGCAACATTGGTGCACGCTGTGGTCACCACCTTATAAACAAAACAAAAAACTATTCTCAGACCCAAATCGTTATGGCCTCCACGTGTTCCATCGTTTTGTTATTTGGTGCCACCGTGGTGATGGTGAAATGGTGGACAATCAACTCGGGCACATCGGCAAAGTGGGAAATGTCGTTGGACACACGAGGATTTGAATGTCGATAACTACAAATTCAACGTTGAAGCAGGCTTGCTGGATGAAGGGCCTTACCGAGCCTTTGCCATCTCCCACTGTATTACGATGCAACAACGCATATAACACCTGCGTTAGCAGATTTCATCGGAGTTGAACTTTCGAAGTGGATTTAAAATGCCGCAGAGGTGTTTTGTGAAAGCAGCCATGATCTCACCCCTGCAAGTTGACGGCCTCCCCACATTGTAGGCATCCCTAATAGAGGATTTTTTGGCTTAGATCGCGTAAATATAAACGTGTCGTTAAAACCCGCCACCACCCGACAGCCAATTAGTAAGGTTGGTCAAGTAAACAGAACATGCCGATTAGTTACTAGTTCAGCACAACGGTGTGTTGGATAGTAAACCCACAACATTTGCAGTTCGAGTACTGTGACATTTCACCGGTAATTACAATCAGCCTCATTAGGCGACAGCCAGAATTGTGGAGAAATCCTCCTGTTTCGGTCTTAAATAAAGGGGGTGAATGTGATGTCACTTGTAAGCCAATCAGTTTCAAAGACAATGCATATATTATCAAAGTATGTTTTTTGTTTGCATTCTGAACACAAAGATTGTGGTTAATGCAGACATGATTCCTCGTAAAAGGTTTCAATTTGGTGTTTTAACATCTTAACACCTGTTTTGTTGCCAGAAAAAAGGGGAACACCTATTCTCATATTTTGGTACTGGCAAAGGAGGTCCCGTGATGAAAGAATCTAAGTTGGAGGACGCAACTCGAAAAGACACAGCAGATTACATGTACCTAAGGCAATTACTGAAGGCAGATTGGAGAAAATGTTCATTTATTATTTTGCTTGATTACCGAGGAAAGATTCACTGAATCGCATACGTCTTTTTTATGGGGGGTGAGGACGATGATTGCTAGGTATATTCCAATTAAGTCAATTTCAATTAAGTAAAATTTTTCAGCTTGGTAAATTGGACCACGACGCTGGCACGCAGTGGCCTACTCTTGCAAACGGCGTAACGGGACCTTTGAACGTCCGATATGAAGCGGACGACAGGTAGTACTTTTATGGCCGATGCACAGCGCAGTATTAACCATGGTGGCCGCTGGCTTCGAACCGTGAACCTCCGCAACAAAGTGGCAAGCACGCTCCCGCTGGGCCACCTGAGCAACCTCAATGATGAGAAAAGAAGGTGAGCAAAGAGTGGAATAGAGTGATTTTGGAAAACTGTATTTAATAATGAAAAGCAACATTGCATTGTACATGAAGAATAAAGATATGCATCACTTCATTTAACCCTACCGTGGCATGTTATTTGTCTAAGCTTCAAGAGTACAAATCAAAGGTAAAAAAAAAATCTGAAACAATGCTGGTGATTAAAGAAGACAAGGCCAGTTGGTGTAGCAAGCAACAGCTGCCCACCATTAATAATGCATCTCCTGCAGTGTCTTCGACTTTAGGGAATTTGTCAGGGCTAAAAAACTCTGTCGCCAGTTAAAATATCGCACATCAGCAGCATCGGTGTTGGTATTGATGAGGCATTTCGTGATTAATGAAAAAAATCGATGATAATGCTCAAAATACACGCATAGAATTGTCCATGTGAAAACTATTCTTTTTCCCATTGTGCAAATGTTCCTAATAGGCTGATGATGGTTAATAAGGCTGTCCAAAAAATTGACTTAACAAACAATACCAACAAAGCCATTTAAGGCGAGACCAAAAAATGCTAGGTTAATTCCATCACGATGAACACCAAATCATTGAATTGCCGTGGGTTGAATGCCTAATAAGCGTGCTCATATATGACAGTTGTCTTCTCTAACTGGCTGCTCAAGGAGATACAAATCGGGCGACAGTCCAGCGGCACTTACTCCTGAGCAGGGAAACGAAAGTGGGTCAAGACGGCTGCAGCGTCCATCGATAACGCTCCACGATAAGAAACCGAAAAGGGCGCCCGATCCATTGCACGGTGTATCTGGTCAGTGTGTGACCGGCAGACCCCATTGCAACCCCCGCAATAGCCCGTGTTGATACAACTGTTAAACATGTGCCTCACGTCCCCTAGAACAGCCACTCTTCAATGCAGACCACTTTGTCGTTTGACAGGAGGTCAATGCCCGGGGTCCCTTGAATAGTAAACGATAGAACAAGGTCAGCGCGAAGCTCTCGACCCAAGTTGAGAGATCACTCCGTGCCCCCCTGCTTAGCCTCTGCTTCTGAAGTGGCGCCACATCATTAAGAACCATCCATGGCAGGGATTAGCACGCTAATTAACAGTGGCTGTGCCAATCTAGAGGCTCGGAATGTATGGATGTGTGGAATTGAGTATCAAACAAGAGGCTACTAGGTATTCCTATAGAACTCCTGGAGTGAGTCCGCAAAGCTCAATAGTTTTAAAACTTTCTACAATGAAACGATTATGTTTTGATTCGATAGCTTTCTTAATTATCATTCTGAACCTGCATCTGCTTCAATCGAGCCTGCTTCTGACTTGGCCTTCGAGGTTGAACGGTAGTACAATGTGAAAGTAAAATCTAGCCTTTGAGTAATCACCTTTTAAGTTTCATTTGTGCAATTAAAATTGGAAATTGATCCCAAAAAAGTTAAACCAGGACCATTTTTTGAATATTCTGTAAAACGATACATACCAACAGACCAATTGAAAACTCTGACCCGCCGTGATTGATTCCCCCATCTCTCATTACACTCTTCTAAATGCCCCGGCGGAACGCAACGTTCAATCGTGCGCTGCACTCAACAATTTTCTAAAGGTCAAGTTCGGCGCGGGTTCACCATCTGTTCTATATTTTACGGAAGTTCTCCGTTGTAGCTCCCCTAATTTGAAACGCTTATCAACTGTGCAACCGAGCTGAGCAAAGCGAGCGATTGCCGGTCGCTCGTAGTTGCAGAGTCGAAGAGCATTCTGAGACTGACAAGTGACGGGAAGGCGACGATTCTTCAAAATTGGATCGCTGGTGGTGACGCAAGTTAAAAACACTCTAAATCTTTTATTCATGTAAAAGTACGTTAAAAAAAACTGATTGTCGATAACATGTATTTAACATTATTACAGCCCACTGTCTCCATTACTACTGAATGAACCCCCACACCACATCAGTTGTGAGGGTTGTTTTCACCATACTTCACCACACATTCCCAGTTAATTAAGGGGTGGGACTCAGATGTTAGTCATGGCCGGATACAAACTCGGGTCGCCTAGTTGGTAGCGCTCACCGCTTTTTCACCCCTATAATTCTTTTAAATATCACCCTATCTATTTGTATCCTGCACCATGAGTCTTGAGAATAACCTTTAGGCCAAAGCATTTCCCCGTTTTATTCCCTTTCAGGGAAAGCGTTACGCAGTACGTCAGCTATATAATGCACGTCATACATTTTTCACGTTTTCCTACAGAAGCGTTTAAAGATGTAGGCCTCTTCAGCCATGAGAGTAACTTCATGCACAAGCAGTGGTGCTTCTCATCCCAACGCAGCTGATAGCGCGTAAACGTCGCCATGGAGATAACATCCAGTTGCCGTGGCGATGGGTACGCTGTTATCAAACTAACCCACACTTGCGGGCAGGCCCCCACTGTCAAGTTCCCTCGAACAATTGAACGAAAAATGCTTCACTCGCTACGAATCGCCCAAAAAAAAACCCTGGATAAATTCCTCCACTCGCTTTAATTCATTACCAGCATGCGTTCATAATTCATGTCGTTTGTGTCTCTCTGTGCGTTGGGCATGTGTTGTCTTATCATTGCTATGCCCTCTGTGCAACAGGTGATGCACGGACGGATACTCATAGCTATGCTCCTCTATTCCCGCCTTGTTTTTTGTTTCTTTTGGATTAACGGGAGCTAAACATTTAGACAATGGGCCTGTTTACGGTGACCTCCCAGCTGTTACAAGAGAGACCCTGTTCCGCAAAGATTATGAACATGAGAGAAAGCGTTAATATTTACAGAGCCGACAAGCAAACGCTACATCTTTCTGCCTCTGCTTCGCTACACTACACTTCACTCTGAAATTCAATAGGCACACAGTTAAAACACGAGCTGTAGCAAAGCAAACATTGTCACTTATGTCTGAGGCACAGGTATGCTGTACCTTCAATACAATCATTTCCTGTGAGTCATATACACATACATTTAATTAGCGCAACTGGTGACTTGTTTAAAGACTTTGCCCAACATCTCTCTCTGTCTCCATGTGCCATGTCCTTTTTTCAAAGGCAATCAATGACATTCGGTGACCATGGTCTTCCACATTGCACCGTCCATGATATTTACTCAAGAACTCTACCATTTGCATATATTTGTTCCATTCTCCTTTGGTATACTCAATTCACTGTCTTTCCCGGCTTCCTGCACCTATAATTTTACCGGTTACAACATTATATTCCGCTTGTTTTATCATAACATAACCGACACAAATCAACAGACCGGTGTGTAAAACTGTTGTTCACAACAAGTCTTCTCATCTGCTACATTCCCAAAGTATAATTTCTGGTGAACCAGATGAAAGAGAAACGGTGAAACGTCTCTCGTATTTGTGAAAGTATTAATTTGGGTCTAGCTTTGCAAAGTGTTCTCTCAGGGTTGTGCCACGCGTCGTTTGGCACGATGTCCAACGTTTCGATCCACGTGCCAGAAGCTTCTTCGGGGGAATAAAAATCTGGGAGCCTCTTCAGCAGATGCAGCGAATAGTTGGACATCATGCACACCCACGAACACCCACGCAGTGGCATTCGTCAAGTGTAACGATTTACCCCCATTTGGGATTCAACAAGTTGTCATGACTTAGTGTGGGGGGAGGGGTTGTCTTTGCATGTGTGTGGGGGGGGAGTAGTTGTGTTGTAACAACTACAGGGGCATCTCACTCCTCAGTGTGCCGGGAAAGGTCCTGGCAAGGATTATTCAAGATCGCCTTGCTAAGCACGCTGAGGAGAGGCTTGTGGAGCCACAATGCGGTTTCAGGAAAGGGCGGTCCTGCACAGATGCCATATTTTCTGTCTGTCTGCATCAACAGAGGTGTAGAGAATTCCAACAATAACTACATCTCTGCTTTATTGACCTGGTCAAGGCCTATGGTACCATCAGTAGGCCTGGGCTCTGGATTGTTCCTCGTGCTATCGGAGTCCCTGACCATCTGCTCACGATCATTAAGGACCTTCATGATGGTGAGCGGGCCTGGGTAACACTAGGTGGCTAGGAGTCAGAGTCATTCCATGTACACCTTGGGGTGCGACAGGGATGTCCTCTAGCTCCCACATTATTTAACATCTATTTCAACCACGTAGTTCGTGAAGCCTTCAATAGCTGTACCAGAGGAATTTCCATCTAGTACAGATACAATGGGAGGCTGATCGATGCCCGGGTGTGGTCAAGGGATGGCTCCCTATTGCTCAACCATGTTATGTATGCCGATGATCTGGTAATTGCTGCTAACTCAGAGGAGGAGTTGGAGGCGCTGCTGCTGAACCTGGAGCTTGCCACTAAGAGGTGGGGCCTTACCATCAGCCCCACCAAAACTAAGCACCTGCCTGGGTATTTTGTACCATTAGACACTCCACCCCCACAACTCCCAATTGGTGATGGGGCAGTTGTGGAGAGAGTGGAGAGTTTCCTATACCTGGGCAGTGTGCTCATGACCGGCTCCGGTTTGACAGCAGAGGTCTCACTCCGAATCAGTCGAGCGGCATTATCTTTTCATCGGTTGCATAATGCTGTGTGGAAATTACCTGATCTGTCGCTCCGCACGAAGCTTCAGGTTTTCTCAGCCACAGTCATTCCCTCCCTTCTCCACGCTTGCAAAACGTGGACCCCCCTAATGGAACATCTTCGCCGGTTAGAAACATTTAGGCTGGCCTGCCTACGATCCAACCTGTGTTTAACCAGGCTGGATTGCGTGAGGAGCTCACAAATCCTTGAAACATCTGGACAAAGTCCCATCGGTGAGCTCCTCCGGCAAGCAAAGCTGCGTTGGCTGGGTCATGTAGCCCGCATGCCCAGCCATCGCATGCCTAAACAGCTTTTGTTTGGCCGGATTGAGGGGGCTAAATGGGCACGGCACGGGCTAGAGAAGAGATGGAGTGATGTGGTTCAGGAGGATGTGGAGCTGAGTGGCCGATGACTGGTACCAGCAGTGTCTGTGGAGCAGGCTCGTGAAGGACGCTACTGGGCAGTTGGAGGCAGTCACCCTTCCAACAACAACGGAGGGCGGAGGAGCGACGCTCACAACAACGAGCGGAGCGCCGGGTGGCTAAAGCACAGCAAGGTGGCACAGTAAGGGGCACAGGTGGTGCATCAGCCACTCGTCTCAGTCAGTCGATCCGTGGCACCTGGGTCTGTCCCGTGACCTCGTGCCAGCGGGCGTTCGACACTTAACGTGGCCTCAACGTCCACATAGCCTGGCACAAGCGTCGTGATGATGTCACCTGCCACTTAGCGGCAAATGGCGGTTGTTGTTGTTGTTGTAGTTGTGTGGTGGTTGGCACACTCCACAACGAGCCTCAACCAGCTGAGTTGAGTTCCCGCTCATGGCCAACATGAGTGATAAATATTTGAACCGGACATGGGCCTCCCCTAGATCGGCTCAACCTTTCAACAAGTACCTGGTACGGTGGTCAGATATGAAGACTCGGGAGATAAAGGTGGCTGGGCACGGTGATGGCCATAGGACCCCCTCACGCGGAATGCCGACCTTAATAGGTGCTCACTAACAGGGGGCATCTTTGTCTGGCTATCAAGACTAATCGTATTTGTGTGCGTCTACATCTGTGTCGCCATCCTCAGGAATTATAACTAATAGAACACATTACAGCTACCTTCTGGACTTCTGGCATTGGAGTCAGATAACGCCTTTCTACACATATATCTCGTATGTAGTGCAGCCAATGTGTGTATCCCCCCCCCCCCCCCCCCCAAGCCAATACGATGAAATGGTGGTTTTAATTAACCTCTAGCGTGCCACGTTCAGAACGTGGTGCCATTGTAGTGACGACGAATGGAATGAGCGGCCACGCTGAGGTCACACGCCCGGCAACGTGTGACCTAAAAACCGCGCGGGCCGATTTACGCTCAGGTGAGCGCACGGCGATCGCTTACTCCATCAGGAGCCACAATTAAACAGACGTCGCAAGATCTCTCCCACCTGCAGCCCGGTCGGTGCGCTTCAATCGATCTACGTACGCCACTCGTAAGCGCGGTGCCATTTCCTTGCGCTTTTTTACCCTCAATCCAAGCCTTGAAAGGCAAAGAGTGAGTGAGGCTGGTATCCAAATCCAGATGCTTACATTTCTCCAACCCCATTATTTTTATCCCGCCCCCCCCGCCCCAAAAAAGGGTTCCAGCTGCCAGTATTACTACCTCAATCGCTTTCGCTATAAAGGCTGTGGGTCCACAAAGTATTCCACACTGCCTCCCCCACCACCACCAAACCACCCACCACCCCATACTCTTCCCCGGCCCTCTTTGTTAACAATCGTAAATCTGACAAACAAACAATTTAACAGTTTCAGTTTGAAAGTGCAGAGGGAAGCAGCTGTAACTTTTCACTTGTTTGGGGGGGGGACAAATGTGCCCCAGATGCTCGCATCCTCATTTCTGCTTTAATTCAGAAATTAATTAATGAACACTGCACTCACCACATGCTCCGATTTTGCCATTTCAGCTTGCTAATTCAAGGACAGACATATGTTCACAACTATCGCATACCTGTCCTGTTCACATATCCAATATCCACTTGGGGTTAAAAAATGTTTATCATGCATGGAGATTAGACGAATTGCTGCAATTTGAGGTCACGATTAAATTCAACAATAGATTAGGATGTTTTTGTGTGAATGGTCGCGGCTAGTAGCAGCTGTAGAAGTCTTCTTCTTCCTCGTATGGCCGGGGAAGCAGTTATAGTGTGATGTTGAGGTTAGCAATCCATGCAATGGCTTCAGGTGAGGCAGAGTGAATGGTTCTGATGTCACTGGGAATGAATCTCTCATGGCAGTAGTTCAGTATGTGGGCGATTGTGTCTGACTTGGGTGGCCACAGTCACAAGTTTGGCTGCTGCTGCTGCAGAGCGGACCGTATCCAATTGACAACAAAAACATTTACATATCTCGCGTTTCTGATTTCCAACGTTTTTCTTTACTTGCCATGGAGAGCTGTATCGCACAACCTTGAACACCTCCATGTGTCACTGTTTCACACATAGGCCATTCAATGCTTGCATTGGGAGATCAGACATTTACTGGGTGCTTAAACAAATGTGAACACTTCTGAGAATTTGCAACAACGCCACAAGAAATGTGCCTCCGGGCTCCGGAGACCACCTGGAGAAGACTCCAGGCACGCGTTGACAATTATGGCAAATAAGTGGTGACTGACTTTGTGAAGCTATTAACATACATTTCTGATCATGTAACAGTGTATTATCCGTTGCTTTTACATTGAAAACGATAGTCCCATATAAGTGTTAGCATTTTTTTAAAGCACCCTGTATATTAAATAAAATCATTGATGTATCGTTCCACTCTTGATATCTGCTCGTGTCTGCTCTCCACACTGAATGCAGGTTGGTTTACGTGGAGACATGCCGCATTTGCTCTTCACAAGGACCTCTGGCTTAATACCCACTGGCCCGGAGCCACCCTTTTATGGGCTGTTCAATTAGCCGTGGGCCGCACGTGGCAGTGTGAGTGTGTGAGCGTTTTTCGTGGTGAGCGATTAGTGTGGTGGTTTGCGATTTGTGCTCTGAACCTCGCGACTCGAGTTATCTTCCCGTGCACAGCTAACATCAGTGGCGATTGTCTGAACTGGCTATGGGGCCTACTCTAGGTCATCTCAGTCTAAAATGAGTTCCTATCAAAATGTGTAAGCATCAGCATGGAGTGACAAAGTCTGCCAGGCTTAGCACTGGCCAAATAAACCATATCGTGCACCGTGCCAGCATTTGGCTCGCTATTACAGCACTTTCCCCAACAGTCTATACGGATATATGGGGATTTTTCTCATTCTTTTCATGCCGGTGCCATAGGCAATGCTTCTGAGAGAGCGGTCACTCCAACTCTTCTGCCCGCCAGCCCAAAAGGAATGACAGAAGCTAGAAAAAAGGGGGGGGGGGGGTAATTCCTCCCTCCTCATTAATAGAGACCAAGAGGCGGCCTTGGCACGAGCACACGGTGGCCCTAAGAGAGCAAGTGGGCTCTCAGACACACACTGTACGATAACTGTTTCATGTCACTTAGAAACACCATGGTGACCACACAACTTGCCCGCCCCTCCTCCGTCGTCCGCACCACCTCCGTCTCGTGACCCTCCTCCCTTCTCGCCCTGCCAAGCCCGAGCCCCTTGGCAAGCCACGGCATCGTGGGGGATTAGCTCGAATTCAATTAGAACGTATCTCCACTTGAATCGCGACCGCTCAAAGCATGGCCTCGCGGAATCACTGCACTGTTGTATCATCAGCCATGGTCAATCCACTGCTGGATGAAGGCCTCCCCCAGGCCGCTGCTACCGCTCGAGATCCTGCGGTGTGATAATCCACACGGCACCTTCACACGAACTCATTTCACCCCTCCACCTCCTCGCTGGGCGCCCTCTCGGACGTGTCACATTCCACGGCTGCTGCCACTCCGCTATTCTTCAGCACTGGCCACACCGTCCCTTCAAGCAACATGCCCTGCCCCAGCTCACTTCTCACTTCCCTTCCCAGTTTGAATGGCACTGAAGACATGAAACGAAATACCGTTGGTGTTCAGCTGTTTTAATCATTTTTAAGGATACCGTTCAGACACTTTGCAGCGTTTCTCACCGGACACGGCTGTGAAAACGTGACGCCAGTCGGGCTGCGAGATGTAAAAGCCCTGTAAGTAGCGGGCGCTTACGCGCAACGCCGTGTGCGCGCCATGCTCAGCTCGGCATTCCCTTGATACGGGCGCGCTCGCTTGCTCGTAACAGATGTGAATTTCGTAGCGTCATGAAAAATGCTTTGGGTCTTGAGTGATTCGAGTGAACGGACATTCCACCGAGATGCGAGAACTCCAACGTGATGACACAACGCAGGCCCTGAATTTATTTGGAAAATGCGGATCCAAAATGAAGGAAGTAGAATAAACCACGAGCTTCCTGTGCGTTATCTGCCATTCTAAGGAGAGTACAGCACTTCAAAAGTGTTCTGACTCAGATGCTTGACACGTTAACAGTTCACTCTCTAAAGCCCTTGTATGAATACTGCACACTTACATATTATAAACAATGTACACAGTCCTTTGTCAACCCACTGCTCCATGAAGGCCTCCCGTGCCTTTCAGTCACGGTGGATTGTTTGACCATGTTTCACTCCATACCGGTTTGACCATACTTCACCACGCTGGTCGTCGTGGATGTGTGAAGAGGATGGCCCCCCAGGACTGATGGCTAAGATATCACTCACCGCTCGTGGTAGACACGGCCGAGACTCGACCTCAAGTGGCCCGCGTCGCTGTGCATCGCACGGACCACGACGCCACGGCTCGACCCCATTCTATGAGCAATGTGCATCGTTTAACACACATAAAGCAACTCGTAAAATAACATCATGCAGGACTCTGCTGCAAGAGTCCTGACACTCAGTGAGGCTTTCTTGAAACACGTAAATAACGATTTCGTTTTGTGTATTATTATAGCGCAGGAATAGCAAACAAATCAGGTTTTGAAAGCCGTTTAACACAGCGGGGTTAATGCAACGTCACATTAGTACCTCCACTTAAAACAAAAAGTTGACAGCGACTCATACGATAACCGCTTCATCACAATAATACAAAATCGGTGGAAAAAAAATGTGAACTGGGAAAGGTGACAACGAACACTGAACCGCGTCTCATCGGATTCCGTCCCACTCACCCTCTTCACCATAAACCCACACGCACATGTTAAATACCGATTGTGAATCGTATACACAATGTGTATTATGTATGGTGGGTCTTCTTTCGTACCGTACGTAGCCAATACTGCTAATCGGAGATGCGGGCTAAGCAATAGCCACGGATCCCTACCCGACTGTCCAGGATTCTCAAGCATGACAGGGGGTTTGACATGGGGGGTGGCGTTAAAGAGAGGTGACGGTTGCATACCTTAAGTATTGCCAACCTCTGGAGGCTATAAATTGCCGTGACATCAGCTGTGTACTGCTCCGGCAGCAGCGAACGGGTAAAGTCAGCGTAAATAGACGTGGCGATGTGACTCATGCCACTTGCAGCGTGTGCAGCACACGCTGGCCATTTGCACACACACGCGCACACACACGCGACTTCGAACGCTGACGTAAAATATAAATACAGTCTGCCGGTTTTATTCCACCGTCAGAGGCCACCTGTCAAACTGCTCAGGTCCGAGTGTGCACAGCCGATATACGTGGATCGCAAGCAAATACGCTGCATATATGCACTTTGATTATTGTCACAGGTACATTTTCACACATGGAATATACAGGGGCCAACCATTTATATGTGTGTATATATATACACCCCACTAAATACTGGAATACCAAGAGATCATTTATAAAATAATGACTGTATTTTATTTCAAAGTCTCTTCATGCCTCCTCCGATTTCCAATACACGTATTAAACATTTATACACTTTCCTGATACTACGTTGTCCAACAAAGCCACTCTGATTTCCTTTTACAATATTCATTCATCTTATTGAGAAACAAAAACGGTCATTGAAAATCAATGTGGTATCTATAAATGGATGACACGTGCTACTTTCTGACTTTTGTTGATGGGGCAACATTTTCAGCCTGAGTAAAGTGATTTTGAATTCCACAGAGACGGTGTAAATTAACATACTGTTCATCAAATGTGTCTGGTCCTGTGCCAGTCACAAGTCTACGAGTTCAATTCCTGGTCAGTTCATAGACTCAGTCCTCTGAGGGTTAACACAATTGAGTACCGCTTTATGGGAAGTCAATGCCACTAAGGAGTTTGTGACAGCCACAGGAATGTGGAGTTTCCACCAATGTTTCAAGACCACAGAGACTGCATTTGCACAGACCACAGGACTACAGCACGGACTCTAGTTACTATCCCCAGTCTATGCGTTTTTGTATTTTTCGTCAACTCGAGTTGGCTGGAATCTGAATTCTCTGGGTCGATTTCGCTTCATGGGCTAGCCTCAATTCAATATTTCCTACATCAGAATTTGGGCCGAGCAGAAATACACAACCGAACTTAGTTCAATCAAAAGTGTTGCAAGCAGTGGGAATATTTGATATTACACTGAATATGTAATATAACTTGAGTTGGCCTAATGTGACATTAAATATTGTTATCAGAGTGGCCTTGACCTTTTTGCTTTCAAGGCTTCCTAATAAAGACCTGCGTGACTCAAGGGATAGGTCCAACTAACTCGGCAAATTATGGAAACGTCGCTTTCAAAACGAGTTGCTTCTTGCCGGAATCAGGCCAACTCAAGTCCACCCGAGCCGACTCAAGCCGGCTGCTGGTGAACGAGAGGAGAACCACCCGCCCGTGTCCATGACAATGTGGGGACCCTTTGACTTCCTCAATTAAAATGGACCAGTGGTTTAAGGAAGTATTCAAACATGCTCATGTGTTTAACCCCGTCTCGGCAAACTCTCCTTACAGCGGCGGCTCACACGAGGTATTGTTCTTTCTTCCACAAAGGCCTCACAAACCAAGATCATACATTTGCAGCGTGCCACCTTAATCCCACTACAGTAGCGTTTGACACACATCACAAACCAAATCGTCCATCTGTATTCAAAATCAAGTACCGCTGGCTAAATTGGAAAAGCAATAAAAAAAATCACAGTGTAATATATATAATGCATATATCTGCAATAGCAAAGCATCCTGCTTTATCACCATCATACACTGTCAACAAGACTTTGCACCTGAGCCATGCAGGCTGTCAAATGCCTTGAATTACACCTCCAAATAATGCCAATGTTATCTCGTACAGGTCCGTACACACACAGTGACCAACCCGAGCAAGGATTCACCAAATAATATCGAATCTTAAGCTCACAAGACATGCACCAAATCGCTTGTGTAAGAATCACTGGTTTTAGATTTGCATACGTTGCATGTACCGTCGTGGGTACGCGGGCCCCCCTACGACCACTCGAGATGCGACCATCAACAACAATGTTACAAGAATACCCGAGCTGGATCGCGATCCTGAATCAAGACAATTCGTGAAACCGCTGGGGAGGGGGAGTGGATGAATCCACACCAGTAGCAATGATTGTAATTTCTATGTCCATAATTGCTGCATAGGTACAAAGGCCCGTGAGATGAGTCAGCATTCAAAAAGCTGAAATAAATCTTTGAATTAGACTCATTACTCTGCTTCTGGGGCCATAATTGGACCTTATTTAAGCAGCACAGCATCAGTCCACGTTAACATAATTTTCCATGCTGGATTTCCTGTTTTGCATCGGAGGGATGATTACAATTGCAGGTACAAAGGGCACCTATGCATGCCACTTGCTTGTCTTACAGCGCGAGCAGGTACCTCATCGCAGGGCAGCGCAATGCTTTAGAAAACAAACCTCGCGCTTGGATGAGGGTTACATGAGCCGACCTCCGTTGTCTATCTACACATATAAATGAAAATCCATCGGCTTATTGGCTTTCCATTATCAATATTACCCAGCAGCATTTAAGTGAGCCAACTCTGTACCGGCTTCGACCTTCTGGTTCTCGCCAGCATTGTCACACAAATGTTGCTGGGCCGGCAGATGTTGTGGGTGATGGGGCCCTGTTTAATGGAAATAAATAAATGTCTTGTACAAACTCATTATTATAAGCAGACCTGTGTCACGAGTCTCCACATATGAATACCATATATTTAGTCCATCAGCCTATGGCTTTCCACACTCATGTTATCCAGTAGTATTTGTTTAGGCATGCAAACTCTCAAGTCCAATGCTTAAAAAAAAACGAATCTGCCACAATGAGATGCTGGTCCACATTCGTGGCCAGTTTTGTCGGCCGCTGTACCACAAAACAAAAAAAAAGCCAATTATGATGCGAATGCCACACGGTGCGAAAATGTCATCACCCGGCACCCAACGAATACAGATCCACTCTGGCCAGCTGAGGCCATATCCTGGGGGTTTGTGGCCCCAATCAAACTGTGCCTTCAGCAACACACTCCTTCTTCAGAGCCTCGTCAGATGCATTTCAATCGCCCGCCACTCGCTCTTAAACTCAACTCGGCAGCTCCCACAAATTGGCTGTGCAATTACCGTGTGTGTGGTGTTTTTTTAATCAAATGACTGTGACAATGAAATAACTAAAATAAGGCGCGTTTTGAATAACAGACATCAATCCGAATTCGGCTTCATTCAGATTCCTATATTATAACTATAAAATACAATACATTTTACATTTCTATAGCGTCTAAATGCAACCACATCTCCTGAATATTTCACAGGGATCGAAATGTATTAAGAAAATGGGGTATAGAGAGGGAAATGGACACGAAAAATGTTTTGTATATATATTTTTTTTTAAATTGCAACATTCGAATGAAAACCAGAATAGATCGAAGTCTTGACCTGAATAAGGGCAGAATCTCAACCGGCACCGAGCTCAAGTGGGAGAGGAACTGCGGCCACAAGAGCCGTAAGCCAGGAAAGGAGGCCTCTCTTGCGGGAGTGGCGGCAACGCGCCGGCGGCGGGGAGAGTCAGATGAGAGGGGAAAGCTGGAGGCAGGAGACAAGACCACCAAGGATCATAAAAACAACGTTGCCGCAAAACTCGAAGTGAACCCGAGACTTGACAGGAAACCGGTGCAGAGGTTGTTACAACCGAATGGATACGATCGCTTTGTGTGTGTGTGTGTACGGGTGATATGTTTCAATGTTTAAAAAATGTTCGGTTCTTGAAATTTTTAGTAATATTATGTTATCACTGTCTACTTATTTTCAGAATTGAAACGGTTATAGTTACCGTATTAATTATTGTAGTTTAACCTACTATGTACTTGGGGGTGTTTCTTTGGATGAAACGGTTAATTTATAGATTAATTTAAGGACAACAAATTCTACTCTTTCCTATTGCTTACGAAAAATATCTTGATTTCAGAATGAGCACGATACAATTAATCAGCAGCCATGGTCTATCCACTGTTGCATGAAGGCCTCCCCAAACCGACGCCACCACCTCTCACGGTTGCGCGATGTAACAATCCGTTAGGCTCCTGTACACGAGCTCATTTTCATCGCTCCCTCTCCGCGGGGTTAATTTTCTCGGACGAGTTCCCCTCCTGTTACATAATATCATAACTATTGACGTATATATGTTTGCCAAAATCGGTTGGTTATAGAACATGCATAATGCAGGTGTTTAGATTGAATTATTCTAAGTCTCAGAGCTTCATCGGCTGCTCACGTCCGGTCAAAACAATGCTAATTAAAGTTGCTCAACAACCTATACATTCAAATCCAAAACAGCAATAAACTCTTAATATTACACTCGCGGCAACACATACATATTTCATGTAAACAACTTGCTGCTGTGCAGTGCGCCTGTGGGGACCTCATTTTATTTTGCATGCTCGTCAATATTATTTACGTCGTGGACACAAAGTTCTAAATTATGCTCTACATGCCCATTCAATTATTTTCCCAGTTTATGAAAAAAAATGTGAAATGTTGAAGTCAAATGAACTATTAAATGCAAAGAATAATGGACACCCAATCTGTGTTTACATTTGAATTTCGCAAAGCATACACAAACAATGCACGGGGCTATCCTAGGGTTTCTCAAACTCCAGTCCTTGTGACCCACCACACTACGTCTTTCCGCATTCAACAATTTATTCTGCATTCATATACAAATTAACGCTGCACACGCCCTATAATCGTTCACCATATCCCACGTGATGTGCTAAGCAATTCACAATGTCTGCATTAAGAGAGCGATTCACCATAAGGCTGAGATATCGGTGTGCGTGTGTGTACACCCGTTGCACATGTGCGTGTACACGGATTCCACATGACGCAGACAGCGATCACCGCTTTGTGCGTCATACGGGACGTGTTTGAGAATCGTCGGCCACGTGCAGCGTGGGGAGTAAACTGGTAAACGTGGAAAGACGTCGCATGGTGGGCAATGATGACTGGAGTTTGGAAAACCATGGGTTATCCACTGCCGTTCAGCCATGGTAATTATTTTGGAATTCATTGTGCTCTGCTAGGAACATCCACCCGCAGTGGTAATTTACTAACTTCAGAATCGCATCATCATTACCGGTGGCGCTGTCGGAAGTCTTGGCAATAAATACAATAAATTAAATCTGCTAAACAATTTATGTGCAGATGCTGTGCAAAGATAATGAACAGCGTTGAGAATTCACATCTCTGCACGCAGATAAAAAAAAATAAACAGTCAGCTTGGGAACATTGAAAAATGTTCCAGCTTGTGGGTTTCCAGCCGGCAGTTTGGCGGTTTTCTGCGTGTGCCACACGAATTGGCGGCTGTCTTGACGGAGCACTGTGACGCCCCCGCCACTCAAAAGGAAGCGCTACAAATTATAGCTCAGCTGTGCTTGCTCAGAATAACCAACATCCGGATACACAAGCAGCACAAGTGCCCATTCCTACAGCCCGTCCAGAGTCACTATAATCACTATCGGCCATTATCTACCCACTGCTGGATGGAAAACCTCCCCAAGCCGTTGCCATCTCTCAAGGTCACGCGATGCAATGATCCGTCGAGCTCCTGCACGCGAGCCGACCGCGTCGCTCCACTTCCACGGTGAACGTTCCCCCTCCCTTTAGTCTCGAGGGCCGGCCATCATACCTTCCTGCGGCGCGTCCACAACGAAGCGGGCACAAACGATCTCCCGACCCCCGATTCTCTCAGACCCAATTCCACCTAAACCTGCGGTTAAGTTTTCACTGCATGAACAATGGCTTCAATGTCGTGAAAAATTCGCCGAACGAATAAACAGATGCCGTGCAAATGTGCAACGTTAAGTTCGATTGCCGGTGCACGAGGCGGGATGTTTAGTTCTGGAACTGCTGCAAATGATGAGGAGGGGCGGCCGCTGCGCTGGATTACACTGACGTGGAACTCGCACCGATCCACAACAGACGATGCGGGTTGCAGACTCAGGAGACCATTTTAAAGGAGTCGCGAGAGAGAGAATTGTCTCCCGCGAGCATGACGAGCGGCGGTGACAAGGGACGTCTGCGGGCGGTGAGATTAGCAGTTGCCGATTTGATTAAAGATCGGTCCCGCTGGAGGCTCTGGATTTTTCACGTAACCATGCTCTGCACAAGGAATAACAGCAGCTGCCGTGAAATATCCTGCAATTGCACACCGTCTTGATTTCTTCTTGTGCTTAGCGAATAGGCAAGTGTGAACCGATCGAGTCAGCCTGCGTCTCTCTCGCAAGAGGAATACTGTAAAGCGTCGTGAGATATTAAACTCAGATCCCTATTGTGGCTGCAGAGCTGACGCTCATCCTCAGAGCAGATCGTCTCACAACTGTGCACTCTGGCTCGTTCGCCCAGCACGGAGTTAAAACTGTAAGCAAACAGGGATCCGGGGGACAGGGGGAGGAGGGAGGGAACGTAAGTGGGGATGCGAGATGAACAAGGAACAGGTAGGAGCAGGTGGGATTTTGAAACAGCTGGCCAGGAAAAAACACCACGCTGTAACAAAAGAATAGAAATCACGTATTTCACTCAATATCACTATCCGGAGTTCCAGATTAAAGCAATGTAAGGTGGAAGGCTTAATGCATACGATATTCAATTGATATTGTAATTGTATGCATTCATGCGAACTCGTGTATTTAACGTATTCTTCATTCGTGTTTGGACGGATGAAATGAATGGGGAGGAGGATGAAGGTTTTGGTGAGATTTAATTGTATATCTTTGGTCGCATTACCGTAATTGCATTCATATTTATTCATTACACTCTCGCTCGTTTAAGGCAATGAATGGAATCGAAGTCTCGGCGATGATGCCAATGACCGTGGCAGTAATGAAAGATCTGTATATATTTAAAAAGACATTCATTCATTGGGATGATAAAATGCCACAGCTTTAATTACGATTGTGGCACTGATGATGCAAACGAAAGTAATGAAATTCACGATGACAACAATGATGTTTCAGATGACGATAATGAAATGCAAATTGATCTGCCAAGCGCTAATTACTAAGTCTTCGGTTATAAACTGCTCCAGCTGTATTAACGTAATCATACTCCATGTATGATGTACTGCCACACTTCACTGTGACAGCAATGATAATGGCCATGATAAGTCGTGATTAATAGTGTGAACCTCGTGCTGATGAGAATGTCAGGACAATCGTTAACGGTTCTATATATTAGTACATGCATGCACCAGCCAATAAAGTGCATTACTCCGTGAATAACATGAAGCCTTGTTAGTTTTGGTACAAATCATCCAGAATGTGTGTTCATTTAACAAAATGAACAAAATGAACACATTTAACAAAATGAACACATTTAACAAAATGAAAACACATTAAAAACTTAGAAAACAGCGGACGGAGAAGATGAATATGAAATTGCTTGGATCAAAAAAGATTAGCAGTTGGAAAATGTTACTTAATTGTTTGACCTAGGAGAAATATCAGAAGGTAACGCACAGCTCATTATTAATACCACAGCTTAAATCTGGCCATAACGAGCCGAAATCGTCTCTGATGAAACATACTACAAGTTAAACGCTGCAAATGACAAAATGACTCAGACAGGCACATTACACGTCGCAGAATGGAGATATTACACAGCGCAGGTAAAGGTTCAGGCCCCGCAATTGCTTTCTCATGACACTGCTGGTGGAAGGGGCCTTCAGTAGAGAAGACTTTAGACAGCCCCTCTAAAAGGGCATTTAGTTGACTACCTCACCTGGTATGCAGGAGGTTGTGGGTTCGTTCCTAACCCTGACGCCTGTATATGTGGAGTTTGCGTGTTCTCCCCGTTGTCACATCGATTTTTCTCCCGGTCCTCTGGTTTTTCCCTCCACATTTAGAAACACGCGTTTAGAGTATTTGGCTGCTATACATTTCCACATGATAAGCTATTGTGTTGAGCTATCATTTGTGGCCAGGTCGCTTCTGAGTGGGCCTTACATGGTAAAATAAAAAAGAGTTTAATTTAGTTTAATTTAAATAAACTACTGTACATCATGGTTATCATCTGCCGTCGTCCGCACAAAGTATGATTCATGTAAATTGAAAACTCCATCTCTCATTTGGTCGTCCCTTCAGACTCTCTGTTGGCTGGTGTTGACCACTTTTGACCATAATATTTCCTGCCTAAGTGCGGACAAGCGTAGAGCATTCAATGGCACGCGATTAGAATGAGAGGCTTTATTTATGCAGTGCATTGTTAGCAGTCATTTTAATCTTGCCTTTGTTAGCTCTGATGAAGCACACTTGAAATGAGGATTCGTGACACGTTACATTCAACGGATTGCCTTCTTCCATTGCACAAACTCAACAACAACACAATTGAAATAAAACCTCTAGTAGAGTTACATTTTTCAATTTTCTGCAAAACGACTTTTGCTGTGCTGCAGAGAATACAATATTGATTTGAGAAACACAACTTGCCATTTCAAAATGTTAGCGATTCAAGCTGTTGAGGTCCACACAAAAGGCTGGAACGTAACACAATTTACCACATCATGAATAACACAAGGTGTGCATCGCAGCTTTTGGCCGGTGACTCCCCCCCGCCACCACATCAGTGGCGAGCGGGAAGCCTCGTATAGGGTCACAGTGCTGTCCGCTGCACGAACTCATTATTTACCCCACGCTTCGTGCACAAGACATATTTTTCCTGCGACCAAATCACAAATGAATGTGCCCGATCTCATTCGCTCTCAGAAGCTAAGCATTGTTGAGCCTGGTTAGTACGACGACGGGAGACTGCATGGTTGGACTTGGACTGCGAGGTAGCCAGGAGATGGCCGTGGAGCAAAGGATTATTGAATCCATCAAGTGGGCAGCTTTGAGTGTTATTCCGTCATATGTGTGGGTTTTCTCTTGGTTTGCCAGTTTTCTTCCACGTGCAAAGATACTCATTACAGCAAGGAAATTGACCAAATTCACAAGCAGGACCATATTTAAAGGGTCTGGAGATTCAGTGAGGCTTTCAATGGTAAACAAAGGACATGGCTGTATTATTATTATGTTGAGGATTAAGACACACCACATTAAATCAATCGCAGCACCACAGCATATTTCGAGCAGCACCTGGTTTTTAAACACCATGCATGTTTTATATTTCTCACCTTTAAATCTTAGCGATGAGTTCACTTCCCGTGTGTTTTTATACGATACGTTAGAAAATAACTTGTAACGGTTACTTTCTGTTTTCCCCGAATTGCGATTTGGTCATTTACCTTTCATTTCACAAATATGCGCGCATTGGAAATAATTTCATTCTTTGTTTATGAACGGCCAAAAAAAAAGTAAGAATGTAGTGTTTTGTTTTGTTACACATAGATCACTTGTAGTATGCCGTCTTAATTCAGAACATCTTTTCAGACTCAACCAAGCACATACAAGAAGAAGCCGACTGCTGGGTAAACAGACCACACAATAAGCATGACATGCCCCATTCTGTGCCCAATTGGCTGACCGTGCCCTCTCACTGGGAAAGAAAATGAGACATTGTCAGCATGAAAATGGGAGAACAGGGGGCACTTTTGTACCAGCCCGCGCTCCCTGCGGGCAGTCTCATGTAACGACAAAGGGGCCTTTATGTCGCAAAACCTCAATTACTCAATCGCAGATCAGCTACAGATGGTCCGATGTGTTCACTAGGGCACACACCCAGCCGTATTGTCGGCAGACCCGGTACCAAAACACGCTCACATTATCCAATTTGCCATTACGGTACTTCCAAAATTCAATTCAATTTTTTGAGTTTTCCCATTCTCAGGGATTTCTTGAACGTTAGAAATGTCCGTACGCAGCCAGCCTACAGTTACAAAATGAAATGGCAACAAACGGTAGATGTAAATCACCCGCCCAGGGACTTTACTCGACGTAAACGCTGCCATGTCAGCGTCATGGGAGCGTAAAGAGAACACTTGTTTTGCAATTAGTAATTTAATCCAGGTCGGAGCTACGTAAAGGAAAAAAAGGCTCGATCCGTTTTAACCACATTCGTGTCACGTGAAAATCAAGTACGCATTTACAGTGAAACGCATTCACGGTCATGCCTCTCTCTCGTGTACTTTGCCAACAAATGTTAATGAGTGTTTTACATTTTTCAGTTTTATATGTTATGTAACATACAGTTCACGTATTTTTTTTGTTTTGGGGGGGGCGGTTGCTGGCTTGCTATCCACAATGTATGCTCTCTGCAGCCATGAGTGCAATCTCCTGATGCACACAATCTATTCAAACGTGATACAGGTTCGCAAGCCGGTGGTTAATATGGTCCTAAAAAGAAAATAATCAACGTGTTTAAATGGCAAAGCGCCTTTTTTTTCACTCAAAACATTCACTCCAACCAGACTCCATAATAACACAAGGAAATCCACCAACTGTTCGCAAATTCTGGATCTTGCCAAAACCCAACGGGCAAATTGCACCTTAAAACAGAGGTCGACTACAGCATCAATGTTTGTGCTGAACATCTTTGTAAATATCAAAACATCCACCGGTAAATTTCACCGAGCAATTTCCTTGAGCACGGAAATCCCCAATATGCATTTTGATATTTGCGATTACGGGTGCAAGCGCGGGATAAACCTACACCAGTTAATTTAAATTCATCTTCCTTAAACCCACACAACCTCACAAATGTGCACTTGAAAAACCTACCGTCCTTCTGTTTATGGGGATGATTCATCTAATTGTTCGGGCCACCGTTGATTACCTACACGTATATATAATAATACTAATAATAAACTGCGCATTCTCAATGAAGAATGCCAGTGTCAAAGGTGCACACTTACAAGGGAGGGAGGTACTTCACCACGGCAAACATTCGAGGGGGCATTGAAATTCCTCACTCATTTTCAGTGCCTTCTCACCGACACACCCACAGAGGGATGCATTGTTATTCCAGAAAATGCATTTACTGCCTCAAGTGTTAAGCTCTGCTCTGTATTAGAACAATAGTAGATAAACTCATTACTTTACCTTTGTTGTCGGTTTGCACGTATGCATAATCCGGCAATACTGCATTGTACTATAAACATTGTAGAATGTTCCATATACGGCATATGCGTTCTACATGCGAATAAGCACAGTATATATGTGAAAGGTGCGTGCGTATACATTATGCAATCTTGAAAATAGCTTGCGCTACACACACACGTGGGTACAGATGACAAATGCTCACGTGGTATCATGATCGGCACAATGGGACTTGCAATGCAAAGGTCGCCGGTTCAATCTCTCGGCGTGGCAGTTAAAGCAATGAGGCAAGTTGAAGTGAAAGCCCCTCCGGCTCCGTCCACCCAGCAGTATAAATGGGTTCACCACATTTCGGTATGTGTGGTGGGATAAAGTGTGGGCACTCCACCTTTATCCAAGACATCTGGTCCCCCATGGAAGAGTAGGCCAAAATAACTTCGAGAGGAGGCTGTATGGGCTCTATAGAGCTCCCTCTAGTCGAGGCTTTTCCGTCAACGCAGCATTAGTTTGAGCTTCTTTCGCATCGTACGCAGCCCACCGTGCTCATCGGCGGTGCAGGGGAAGGACAACAAACTAAACACTAAAAGCAGTTCTAAATAAATTATCAACCTACATGATTAAAAGTGCATAGCTCCAGTGGCTTCCTAATATCAGAAAGAAGAGCGTTCCAGATGGCCGCAGAAGTGCATCTGCAAGTGCGCGATGCAGTGACCGTCTTTTTTTCGATGGATGGCCGAAAGCCGCCGCGAGGATGACCGGAGTTCGCATGACGGTTTATGCTCCTCGACGAGAAGGGAGCATAAACCATCAGTGGGGTGAGCAAGGCATTGCGGGTTGCACCTTGACCTTTTGTTACTGATGGAAAAGCATCCGAGGGGGAGAGACGCCATGCCATGTGATGCATTTTACAATTTTGACCTAAGAATAGAGAATACATTAATACGCAGCATACCACTGTATGTACTGCATAAGTGACACATTTTGCATTAATATGCAGGTGTATTTATATTCCAGTGCTCCGGTGTAGCAGGAGTGCAGTCAGATGCCAAAGTCGCGAGTGTGTGTGTGAGCAAAGGGATAAGGATTGTTCTGAATTGGTGGATGCTGGGCTGTGGTGATGAGGATTAACACACCCGTGTGTGTATCAATTAAAGCTCCCGGTCACTCAATACCATGTAATAAGGCAAAAAGACTGTCAAATAAAGACTTTAATTAAAAAAAAGAAAAAAAACCCCACTCCATCTGTGAGCTTAACACAGGATGCTTCAAGATATACAACGTCCGTGTCTACTCTGCTAAACCACTCTTAAGATACTTCACAGCCTTTTACCATTTAGCTTTGCAAAATACAACCACTTCAGGACATATAGGACTCGTGCCAACTCTTATTACCAAACCACCATAAATATGCTCATGTCAGTTCTCATAAGTATGCAGGTTGTAAGCGTGGTTGGTACATGGGATGGGTTACCACGAGGCCTTGCCAGGTGCTGTCGGCTTCAGGATCATCAATAGCCAGGAGATGCCCATTTCGTCACTGTGGTTTCCTCCCACATTCCAAAATCTAATTAAAGCGAGTTGTCAAATTAACCAATCCTGAAAAAGAGACTTCAGACGCGGTCAGTGTATATTTGGAATGATCATTGTTCCAACACCAGCCAGGACTGGATGAGCAGTGGCTGATGATCGTTGCTTTACATAAATCGTTTTTTTTGACAATCTGAAAAAATTAAACAAGAGTGTAGCTCCTTGGAGGTTCTTATTCTCCTCATCCCTTGGTCTCTTGAGCCACTGGGGACCTGCCCATTTACTTCGCCAACATCTCCTTGCAGTGCTCTCTCCACTTCTACTCTGCCCGTCGCTGCACCTTTGAACCGAGACAGCTTACATCCCCTGTCAGCGCTTGATGTTCAACATCGAGTCAGAATGTAGTCTCCCTCTTCCCATCGCATCTTTGTGTGTTCCCTGCATCACCATCATCATCATCATCATCATGAATCATGGTCACGTGCTTGAAATATTGCACTTTCCTGTACTCGCCTTGATGCTTTATTGAATTTTTTTTAGACATTACTTGTGCACGATCAGAGCGCATTGTTATGCAGGGCTTACCAATGTTTCTAAAACACAAGCAGCCACCACAATTCTATCCTGCCTGTCTAGATTATGTTTAACGAGAAATTGAACATTTGTCTCTCAAATAAATCTGAATAAAAACAAATACAATACAAGTCAAGCGTAGTTTTGAAAAATAATTAACTATCCAGAACTTTATTCTGAATTTCTATACACTTGCCCTACTATGAATTACCTGCATCTAACCTTTGTTCATGTTACTGCGAAGTAAAAACATAAATGGATATTGAGAAATTGTGAAGAATGCACGATCGTGGTAGGGCTGAGGTTTTTGCCACAACTGTGACGCAAACAGCTGGCGTACAATTCCCGTGAAAATATAACTCACTCTTTACACAATTAAACCATGAAGTAAAACGCTTAAGGAACAACACAATTGTACAAGATGTAACATTCAGTTACATTTCGTAAACACTAAGGAAATGGAAAACAAATTTGAAAAGTGTGCAAAGAAGCTTTGCATAGAATCGTACTTAGAGACAGGAAAAAGAACGATTGCAAATCACAGAGATTATATCAATTGTTCGGTAAAGTAAATGGGTTGGGGCGGGATATGTCACGAGAAAGGATGATTTGCAATGGATGAGACAGATAACAGAATGGCAGCCTCAAGTGAGGATGTACCAACAAGACAACCGCCTTGGAGACGGAGAGTTGAATTGTGGTTTAACGGAACCATCAAGGATGGCGACAGTGGGGAGACTTTTGTTTCGCGGTTGATACGGCAACAGCTGATGATGATGGAGACTAAGAGAAGTCTATAAACATGCAATGTATAGAAATATATTGATGATTTTTTTTGTACGTCTTCATTAAAGTTGTATAGGGCTACCAGAACCATATATTACGCTTAAATACAACAAGCGACGCAAAAATTGCCCAACGTTCACACCTTGGAGGGCAATATCGTGAGTTGGGTGGCGCTAATCACCAGGTGCCGCGTACCAACTCACTCTTTGGCGGTCCGAGTCAAATCTACGCTCAAGAATCCTCACGAGGGTGTTCGAGCATCCAGCTTGTGTTTCTTTAGCGGTGGCCGTTGCGTGGGTTGGTCGGCCCTCTACCAGGAGTTGCCTCCCAACCGCTGAAACGTCCGAACATCGGGGCCACAGGGTTCAAGGGGGCTGGACAGGCAAGGGGCACTACACCCATTAATATTGAATAAACCTGACCTAACGGAAGCTTGCGCTGCTGCACATTTCTAACGGAGCCCGATAAAAGCTGCACCTCAAAACATCCGAGCAGTTTCCAGCAATGGCTCAGCGCGGTTGATAAATCTGCTCCTAATCCCCGCCGCTCACTTCTCCCCTCGTGAACAAAGGTGCCGTAAAAGCGCTTCTTGCGAGCAAGCCAAGTGAGCCGTTGCCAGCTGCTTGCCATTACGAGCGCATTTATTTGTGCACCACAGTTTTGCACCGTGTGGCGCCGTAAGAACCTTGTTCCATTACGTTTGCAATTTCCTATCAAGGCGCATAGGAAAAGCCAGGTTTGCTTAATGCGGGCAAAAAATAAGGCGATGAAATCTCGGCTTAAAACATTCCAATTTGGCGAGCCGATTTGGCTAAGAAAGTTTTAATATCGCCGATTGACATCGTGAAATTTTGAAAAGAAACGCGACCGGCATTTCGAGATTAAATTCGGCACGTGAGTTATATTGGATTTTGTCTCCCCCCGCCCTGCCTTCCATTCACTTGCTCCTAACAACCTTACCCTGAAAACAACCCCGGCATCACCCCACTGCCCCCATAACTCCCCGCCACCTCTCCTACCCTGCCCACACCTTTGCCCTCGCTCCCCCGCGCCCCACCCCCCAACCCCCCCCCCCCTCCCATTTTTCTAAGTCGCACTGTGCCAAAAAATAATTTGACTGCACACAGCCCTGGCTTATGCACAATGCATCTTTGTGTGTAATGACGACTCGTGACGCTGGTTCTCCACAAACCTCGCAGCGTCAAATGGCCAAACCTCTTAGCTTACGCGGGGGGGCCCGTTGTGCCGCGGGGGGCCCGTTGTGCCACGTGGGGACCCCAGCTCTCTTCAGTTCTGGCTCAGCTGCCTGGGTCCTCGTGTAACCACGAAGCTCTGGAGAAGCTCATTCATTGCACATGAACGAGTTGCTCCAGCCCAGTTTCCGTCGTAACTTTTCAACGGTTGACATCGCAAGCCCCTTCATTTTGCACGTGGGGCTCAATTAAAGAGCATGATTAACCACGTCTCTTGGGGGCCCTTGTGAGGCTCAGGACATTGTAATGAAAGCCACCAAAACTTTCGTGTTGAAGCTTTTTAAAGCAAACAAAACGAAGTAAACAAATAACTTTCAATTCATAACATGTATACACACGTACATTTTGCAGATTCAGAAACAAATTATACATTCGAGTTACATAATCCTTCGGAAATATAAGATTTGATAATATTTACTTTGTGCCCTATCAAAATGTTGATGTATACATAACATAGTGAAGGCGTGACAAATATCCAATTGACCTGCTTTGGAAATGATATGTGACTCCGTTTTTATGGTAAAACACAGCAAATGTTTTAAACATGCTGAGCATCGACAAACATATTTCAGAAGGCGAAAATGGTGTATAATTACGATACATCCGAGTGAAAAAATATATACAGCATTACATTCCCACATGATGCACAAAAAGTTAAGAACTATGATGTTCAAGACCCTCAGTCTAGTACTGTGCTTTGACTAAAGCACATCGGCAAAAGCACATGTGAATAATTGTCAGGCACAAAATATGTCATATATATACTGTAGTTCAAAATTAAACATAAGTCTGAAATGTTTGACCTTTCTGACAATTTAAAATCCAGAATATAGCCATGCACATCACCATGGAAACCAAATGATGTCATTATGCATTCGGCCAAGACTCATCTTTCCTGGCACGAAGGAAGCTGGATATATTACACCCGATTTGCAGAAAAGAGAGAAGAAAATACACACACTTGGATCATTAAATATAGATGCTTCTCCTCCCAAGAAATGTAACGTTTGGCCAACTGCTCTATTCTACTAATGCTGGAGATGCTGCCATGGTGTTGTGATGGTGAGCACACCGGACTTGTCACCGAGATGTCGCCAGTTCGATTCGATCTCCCGGCACGGCAGGTGAAACAATGCTGCAAGTTTAGTAAATCCACTCAAGACACTTCTGTCCACCCAGCAGTTTAAGTGGGTTCACCATCGTGAGTCAATCGGCAGTGTTACATGTGGTGGGGTAAAGCGTGGGTAGCTACAACCTCTTACAGGTTGACTGGCCTGCGTGTGGCGAGATGTTAACTACCTCGCCTGGTCTACTGGAGGTCGTGGGTTCCATGCCAACCCTGACGCCTGTTGCTGTATATTTTGAGATTGCATGTTCTCCCCGTGGTCACGTGGATTTTTTCCCTCCACATTGAGAAATGTGATTTTAGAGTATTTGGCTGCTGCTATAAATCTATACATGCTAAGTCACTTGACTGAGCTATCATTTGTGGCATCTGAAAACGAGCTCTACAGTATAGCTCATTGGGCCTTACCTGGTAAAATAAAATATACTTGAGCTTAGTTTCATTTTCGAGGGGCACATGGCACAGTATTTGAGGCACTTCTGCCAGGAGTGGCATGAGCAGGGAATTACGGGGCTGCACATTCTACCTTTCATACTAATGATGGGGGCAGCTGTGCAGATGAAGGCAGCCAGGATTCTGCACGTACGTGATGGCCTCGAGCCATTGAGGTGTGTCACCGAATGATTATGTAATGAAAGAGGCAACCATCAACAACACTTGCGAAATGCACCGTTATCAAAACATAGCAAACATCCAACACAGCACGGTACATCAATGGTGCTTCAGAAAAATGCACATCGAGTGATATCATGTGACTCAAAAGGAAAACAAACAGCTTGCCTGAAAGGGAATCGAAAATTGGCAACGTTTTGGCCAAGAAGGTTAATCTCAAAAG
This sequence comes from Lethenteron reissneri, assembly GCF_015708825.2. NCBI lineage: Eukaryota > Metazoa > Chordata > Hyperoartia > Petromyzontiformes > Petromyzontidae > Lethenteron > Lethenteron reissneri. Next base: position 13,008,078 of record NC_083792.1, on the reverse strand, counting down.
GGTCAAAATACTTAAAATGTAATTAAAGAATACAAATACACGGTGGTGCAGTGGTTGGTCTGTTGTGTTATTTTAAGCGGCGATTATTAAATGGGTGCAGCAGTGGCGAAGTGATATTACGGCACTGCACTGCGAGCCTGACGATCAGAGTCTGATGATTACCAGCCGTGGCAGACATCAGTGGTGAGAAATTACTAAACTGTGTTTCTGTGCTCTCCTTCCTTCACCAACCTGCAGTAAACAGCCCTGTTAAGTATGGTCAACACAATGCTTACTTATTGGCATGGCATGGGGAGGCATTTATCCAGCAGTGGACAAAGGGCTATAAATAATCATTGTGATTTATATACAACAACAGCACTGTACCTGTTGCATTCGTCTTATAAACCCGTGACTGTGGAATCGGGCAAACAATATACGTTGAGTGTGTGCATATATATTATATTAGTTATTTTAATCTGCGGATTGTGCCTGCATCTTATACAGTGCGTGTCATGTATATACAATCGGCGTTCGTTTAAGGTGTAAAAGGTGAACCGCCGTACTAATTGGTGTCGCGCCAATTCATACCGACGCAACATTTATTGTCTCCCCTTCTCAACCAGCACTCCCACACCTCCCCCAACCCTCGCGTCTGACCCCAACACACTCCTAATGTTTCCACGCAAGCTCATTACCGGCGTTCGTCTGCAACTGCAAGGGTGCCCCACAGGGTCGATGTAACCGCATTTGCGGTTGGGTCTTTCTTTTTTATTCACTATGTCAGCATGAGCACAGAGTACAGGGAATGTGACCAGGATGGAACAGGGTTCAGATATGTAATGGGGTCTGCGCTGGAATGGATGATGGCCGATGGACACGATTTGCGATGGAGGTGGCGGCCACGAGGAGACCCCGCGTCTCAAGTGACGAGCGCTGCGGAGATGGAGCAATGGAATCGGCTTGTGTGCGGGAGCGAGATGAGATGAGATGTGGAACTGCGGGACTGTCAGGGATGGAAACGATGTGGGGTGGCCATCGTCTAGCGGTACAGTAGTGGGTAATGGCTGACGATACTGGTGAGAGTGAATAAAATATAGTAGAGGATCAGATTTTAGATGTGTGGCCATTTCCTCATAGCCATGAAGAGAGGACACTCAAAAATGTTCACGTGAAACTAATTGTGATGTGGTGAATTAAGCAGGCCACCCTGTGTACTTTACACGCACGTAGTAATATTGCAAGACTGCAATCAAGACTGCAGATAATGCCCTAAACTGAGCCAGAAAAGCCGTACTGGGTGTCAAGGCGCATTGTCAGGACGGTCCAGCATTAGGATGTCGTGAGAAGAGAATTACTGTAGTGAGTGTTTGGCACATGGGAAGGAATCAGAGTGCCTGGAGAAAATCCAACGAAACGAGAACATCCAAAGCTCCACATAACAAAACAAATAAGCAGACAATGTTTCCCTAAACATATCTGTCTGGCCACATCAAAACTAAAAGCATATCCTACATGGCCCATCAGCCGCACATACATACAGTTTGTCGTTGACATACAGTATGTTGAATTTGGTCCGGAGTTTGCTTATCTTAAATTCAATGGTATTGAAATTATGCATCGAGTTTTTATGTGGGGAGACGCATGTGTGAAGGGGACATTGTCTGATTATCATTTTGTTAGTTATATTCTCCACAACCATGCTTATCATGATCTAAAGCTCCACGTGGATAGATTCAAAAATGCATAATTAAACCTGCATCTCATGGCTACTTTACAGCCCACTTGTGATGTTTGTCATCCACTATTCAAAATGCACAAACCCTGAATTGTAGTAGGAATAGCTATGTTGGTACCTCGCCATCATCATCCATGATATATCCACTGCTGATCTCCCGTGGCCTTGTGAGGCAGCAATGTTGGTGTCTATTCCACTCCTATTTTTAAGACTACTGCATAGGCAAGGATGCTCTCTATACATGTGCACTATTCATAACCTCGAACAGCATTATCGGCGTTCAGCATTGCATTGCACAGTCTGAATACTACAGTGTGCATCACTTTGCACGTGAGTGCTGTGTCTGTGACACAACAGAGTAAACGGTCTAACATGGCGCAACCAATCACACCAATGTATTATAATCAACAACAATATAGAATGCATTGCCTCAAGCAAGTTTTTGGGCGATACTGCATTGGCATTGATGCACCAGCGTAATACGCAAACAAATTCAACGCATTCGTCAAGAAAAGTTAAAAGAAATACACATTTTCAGGCAATGGTGAATTCTCCCTAACACAAGAAGAGCCATTTCCCAAAATGTCACCTATTATATAATTTTACTTGGAAGGCATATTTTTGTTTTAGTGATGAACGTTTTGAGTTAATTGCTTAAAGCAGGTGATAATCATTTAGAATGTCTAACGTGCAGTTTTAATTCGCTCTCAGAGCGAGCGAGCGAGAGAGACTGATTTACAAAGTGCAGACAACCACAGACAAGCGGAGAGGCAGCCAGAACCGACGCCAACAATTTCCCAAGCTCTGTCATCCTATACTACAATCATGGAGGCTATTCCATTCTCATGCTATAAGTCGTATTTCCTTTTAGAGTCTATGGATGGGAATAGCATATCCTGCGTGGACTTATATCTACAAGCTTCCCCTCACACTGACAAGTCTAGAACTTTAGTCTTGAACTGCAGTTGAATCTCAGTGGCATGCAATGTTCTTCACATAAGTACAGACTCAGAATTTGAGATTTAAATTAATTAATTAATTTCGTGATGCAGTCATATTTATGAGAATCCATGCAGTATATATAGAAATGGTCAGTTTAACATAACTCTGGCTGTCGCCTGATAATGCTGGTTGTAATTAATCGAAAAAATATCGTACTCAAATTGTAGACGTTGTGGGTTTACTCTCCAGCACACCGGTGCGCTGAACTAGTAACAAACGGGCATGTTCTGTTTACGTGACAAACCTTACTAATTGACTGTGTCGGGTGGTGGCGGGTTTAACAACACAACATTTATATTTACGCAATCTAACCCATAAACCTCTATTATGGATATAAAGATGCTATATACATCCAAATTCTGTATGAATGAAAATTGTTGGACTTGAAGCGAAGAATATGGGGCATGGGAAGGAAACCACCTGTGGCACGTCAGAATATACGTTGAACTTCTTTCGCACCATACGTTGCCAACCGTGCTAATCTGAGGTGTGGGTGAAGGACAACAAACTAAATAAACTCGTTTTCAATCTAGAAGAAAAAGTGCACAGCTCCAGTGGCTGGAGCAAAGCGAGTCAGCAGGTTACAAGTACCTTGGTCATATCTGTCCAGTAGAGAAAGTGTCCATTGGGATCCACCGCCAACGTCACAGGGAGCAGCGTGTTGGAGTCCTTAACAAACAACAACAAAAAGCAGACAAATTAAAGCGGTGACCTCTCCAGCTGACGAGGCATTGCAGCAGCCGTACGAATGTGTGCAGCCCAGGAACAAATGGCAATAAACACACAAAACAAGGTGTCAACAGCAACACATAACAGGAATCCGAGCGTGCTGTGCATGTCAAAATGACACCGTATCCGCACACAGCCTTGTTTGACAAGTCACCAGCTGCAAAGAAACGACATAGTGGCGTTTAAGAGACATTGCATACCGCCCCGTAATACGAATGCGAGGATGCTGCCGAGGTGCGGTGGACTTGCAATCCAGAGGTCGCCCGCCAGTTCGATTCAATCTCCCGGTGCGATGGTTGAGAGAATGATGCAAGTTTCTTAACCCCCCGCCCACCCCTCCCTGCCTCTATCCACCGAGCAGTATGAATGGGTGCAACCACTGTCAGTCGATCGGCAGATCATGTTTGGTGGGGTAATGTTTGGGTGACCCCCACCTCTTCCAAGATATCTGACCAGTGTGGAAGAGTAGGCCAAACACCCTGCAGAGTGGCTCTCTAGAGCTCCCTTTAGTGGAGGCCCTTCCATTAGCAGTGGCATGAACGAGCAATTGCAGGGCTGCACTTTTATCTTTTATATTTGATTTGTAGACCTGCAATTAAAGAAGGATCAGCCCCTGGGTTGGGTCAACCACGTGTTATTGCTGGACAATAAAGTGGCAAATAGGCACTTAACCATGTTGGTTTGATTAATAATTATCTTTTTTATTGCACAACTCACTCAAAGTACTTTAATGAACCCACAGAGAGATATCCACACACACATGCGAGTAGTCTTGATGATCTTAAAGATTTGAATGCTATTTTTAACAGGAGCACATTTGAACAAAACTAACGGTGGTGCAAATGTTGAAGTCAGTTTCTTTCCGACGTTTAACATGGAAAAACAAAGAACCGCTGGCATTGATTGCACCCTTTGAAGTGGTCTGGTAAGGAAGATTAGGATGCAGAAGACAGCTCCAGGAGCACATACAACCTGAGGTACCCTAACACACAAAGGACAATCAAAGAGGGAGATTGTTTCACGTTCGCCAGAAGCCAACCTATAAAGAGTCCAAGGTCCACAGTATATAAACAAAAATCACCTCCAATGCTCTCCGTACGAGGCCCATGTAAAGTGCAGGGGTGCAACGTGCCATCAAAGAGACAATACACGCTTTGATGACGGGGACGATCCGGCAATCAAAGTATGAGAGTGGAACAACGCATTTATTCATTCATATCGATTCTTAAGCTCGCGGTGCACGGCATCAAAGCTGCTGCGTAAGAAGAACCAATGTTTGTCGATGTGCGATCTGTTGTGCATGTTCCCTCATCCATGTGTTGCTCTTTCTGTCTTTCAGTGCAATTCCTGGAATGCAGCCCTCCATGCTTCTTCACTCAATTATTAAGTTTTTATATCCTTCGCTTTATTTTAATTGCATGTTCGTGTCCATGTTTCTGGACCATGTCGGAGCAGGTAGCGCAGACGAATTTCAACTGTCTTCATTATCCTCACGCATTCTTGACGACGTCAGAGATTGGTGACAGAAAGATGTGGCACTACTTCAGCATATTGGCACAAGACAGGAGGAAAGTGGAAACAAAATGACGAAACGTGTGCACTGGACACCGATGATTGTGACGATGATGATGATGATGAGTCTTTGGACACATTCACACAAGTTCAAGACGTCATATCGACTCTTAAGACAAGCACGTGGGCCTGGGCAGCAAGTGTCACTGGAACAGATGGCAGCTGATGAAGACTAACAACGAAGTGGCAGCTAAAAGAGGGACACACGACAGAGAGGAAGTCCACTATAGATATGGAGCAATGTAATCATCTCATGTGCAGGTGGGTCGTTGCATCACAAGACAGATCACGGAGGTGATATGCTGTTTGTCATTGGTGTACGCAGGGCCGGATTAAGATTTTGTAGGCCCCTGGGCTACAGGCACTGTGAGGCCCCCAGTAATATTTTCAAAAGGAAAACAAAGTTAAATAAAAATGAAAAAAATGTTTACAAGGCTAACAACAAGTAAAATTCAGCGTTCACAAAACGAAACAACTTTTCACTTCGTCTCTGGAGGGCCTCCAGCTGGCGGAGTTTTAAATTGTGACAACTCATCGAATCGGCCGGGAGGCGGAAGAACCTAATTGTTCCGCTGTTGAAGTAGACCTGAGGCAGTCAACGGAATAGAGCGCGAGCATGAGAGACTCAAAAATAATGTTGGTATTCCACCAACTGCGGAAAGGCAAAGTTGCTGCTGTATTGACGTTCGTCCCACTACCACGTTCGACATTGAGGTGCATATTTTGAGCTGCCTCATTGCCACTGCCACCTTTGCTGTTAAGTTTGCAGTGTCATATTTTACAAGACAAACATACGGTGTTCAATTACGTACCGAATGTAAAAAAAAAAAGCTAAACCCCACTGTACAGGGTTAAATTAATCAAAACGGATTTTTTTATCGACCAACATCAGACGTTCACGGTGTGCACAATTTAATTGGTGAGACCCTACAATCACACGCACTTGACATGCATCACGTGGTTCGATCTCTAAGATGCCGTGACAAAATCTCTGCCACCTATCTGGGGAAGAATATTTACAATCAAATTGAAGTCTGAGCGTAACACGTTTTTAATGTCGCTTTAATTTGTGAGGGGGATGGGAGAAATAATGTATCATCTATTTTACCATTATAAATGCTCCAAACAAATCACACTTATAAAATGTGTATTGCTGGTACGACCCTGAAATAAAAAAAAATCTATTTGCATTCAAAGAAAATAGATTGTGTTGCTGCTATTGTAGACAAATCCATAAATATAAAACAGTAGAGTAAATACAATAAAGATTTCCATTTTACAGGCACAGTATGCGGCCACATTATTCGACACAACGCTATTTATCTGAAAAAATGTTTAGAGATAAGAGGAATCGAGCGACACATTCCTCCGAATATCTGCAGGTTTCTAACATTTGCAAACACTGAAAACGAACGGCAGTGGGACCGGGCAGCTCAGGGGGACCCGGCCCTCCACTCATGCACCCCGACACAGCCTGGTGCTCATTCATTAATTCACTCACCCATTCATGCATTTGCTCATGCATTCATTCATTAACACACCAGTTAATGTATGAATTCCTTCACACATTCATTAATGTGTTCAACAATTTATGCATTCATTCCTTCATCCACACATCTGATTATGCAATCAACCATTTATTCGTGTGTGCATTCGTTTATTTATGCATTCATTCATCCATGCATTGAAGCATTAATCTTGATTTGAAGCTTTCGTGACTGCAGGAATCCATACTCTTTGGTTCTTTCAGTAAAGTCACGTAGGTATAAAATAAAATAAATCACGACGTTTCGGGCGCAACACAAGCGTCCGTCATCAGGTGGGAAAGCATGGTCTGCTGCACGGAAGTGGCTCTGTTAATGTGAGGGATTAGCATGATGTTAATGTGAGAAATTAGAGGGCACGGAAGTGGCTCTGTTAATGTGAAAGATTAGCATGATGTTAATGTGAGAAATTAGAGGGCACGGAAGTGGCTCTGTTAATGTGAGAGATTAGCATGATGTTAATGTGAGAAATTAGAGGGCACGGAAGTGGCTCTGTTAATGTGAGAGATTAGCATGATGTTAATGTGAGAGATTAGCATGATGTTAAAGTGAGAAATTAGAGGGCACGGAAGTGGCTCTGTTAATGTGAGAGATTAGCATGATGTTAAAGTGAGAAATTAGAGGGCACGGAAGTGGCTCTGTTAATGTGAAATATTAGCATGATGTTAAAGTGAGTAATTAGAGGGCACAGAAGTGACTCTGTTAATGTGAGAGATTAGCATGATGTAAATGTGAGAAATAAGAGGGCACGGAAGTGGCTCTGTTAATGTGAGGGATTAGCATGATGTTAATGTGAGAGATTAGCATGATGTTAACTGTAGAAAAGAAAGAGAAGAAGAGCGGCCTCCTCGACGAGGGAGTGCAACCCAACGGGTGTAATCCGAAGGGCCTGTGGGTATGAGAGTGGAATCCAAAAGACATGTGAGCGCCCTCGTCTAGGAGGCCACTCTCCTATCTCACAGTTACATGATAATCTCTCACATTAACATCACTAGCCGTGGCCACTTCTTTATAACCCTTGAGCTACACCCATTTCAATCCTTTTAAAACAGTCTGCCTCAGCAGCAAACCACGCTTTCCCACCTGATGATGGACTCTTGTATTGCGCCCGAAACGTCGTGATTTATTTTATACCTACGTGACTTTATCGAAAGAACCAAAGAGTATTGAAGCATTAATTGACGCATGTGTTTGTGCGCTGCCTACGCGGTACAAGCCAACCCGGCTACGTGTGTACATTTCAACATTCACAACTATTATTTTCACAGATGAGAATAGTTCAGCAAGAAAATTCATCCTATTATCCCCCGTTCACCTGCATTGTTTTTATCATGGATAAGTGGAGTAGGAACAACACAGACCACCCCCAGGATAACGGTATCCATGAAGTTCACCCCCCCACATCAGCGTGGACAAGAAGGATAATCTTGGGTAAAAATATAATGTCGCGGATATATGCATATAATATAACATATATGATAATACAACGTGTATATATAAAGTACTGTGAATATAAATGACATGTCAATTCCAAGGGCATACGTGGTATTCAAAGTGTGTCTTTGAAGTGTGGCTTGTCGCTGGCTGTAATGACGTGAGCCCACATTAGCCTGCATCTCAGAGTAATGCAACCCATGCTGGTATGCATTTGTGCTGTAAACAGTACTGTATAGGCCAAAACTGGTTGTAAGCCACTGTGCCGTCACCTTTGAATTATGTACATGCCAATCCACCTTAACTTTATTGTATCAGCCCCACTGTTCAACCAACCAATCAAAAGAATGTCTCCACTACGGTTAAATGTTTTTTAAGTCACAGAGTGTATCCACATAGTCTGTTGGCTGTTCCCTATGGTGGGACGAGGTGTGGGTAACCCTCCACCAAGACGACCGGCCAGCATGGAAAAGTGATGCCAAATGTCCTCGAGAACTCTAGAAGGGCATGATGGAGCTCCCTCTAGCGGAGGACCTACTGGACATCTGTGAAAAGAGCTTTATAGTTCATCGGATTCCTCCAGTATAAATAAACATTCTGATTGCGACCTTGTCAGCCGTGGCGCGAGCAAGCACTTTCAGGGCTGCACCTTTACCTTCACTTCACGGTGTCTCCTGGAGTGTTGCTCATTTCCCACGTCAAGCTAGAAACTCGTGGGCAGTTCCACGATTTGTCAATTCAGACACTTTAACGATGTGGGTAAGGATTTGTAGTCATGAAAAGGCAGCTTTTACTTGGGCACTGGATGTCAACCAGTTAGGACTTTCGCTCAGATGGCAATCATTTGCCCACTTTTCTAGATAAGAAACTAAAATACCACAGCACATAGACAAAACTGTCTTTTTCATCAACACTAAGATGGTGGTGGTACGTAAATTTTCGCACGTGTAAAAATATGCTATTTTTTCAAAAACTATCATGATGTTCAAAATGACAGCCAACAGCACTTATAAGGATGATAATGGCGGAACAGAGGCGTAAAATCAGAAAGTCAAAGGGTCAGAGGGACATTGAGCGACGGGCACGTGAGTTAGAGAACAGTCCCGTTCCGGATGTGGACATCAGGACGAGAAAGGCGTGGAAAATCAGAACATGTCACGCATGTCACAGAGTCGGCGTCCCACCCTTTTCGGTGCCACTGCAAAACGGTGCACTAAAGAAATTAGACAACGACATGTCAGCCGCTATTCACACGCGGGTGTTTAAGTCCTGCCACGTGCCAATTTATCAATTGGGTGAAACGTTCCGTGCGGCGCGGGTTCGGCAGCGGCTGGGCAAGCGGGCGCAGGCCGCGCAGACCCCCGCTCCGTCCCAACTCGCGGAGCGCACAAAACCAGCGACATGATGGTGAAGAAGAAGACGATGTTGATGGATGGCAGCGGCGAGGGCAATGGTGAGCGTGGAGGCGGCGGCGACGGCATTAAGAGAGATGTGGATGTGATGCCATGGTGATGGCGAGGGCCAAGATGTAGGGGCTGTCACTGCATTTTAAGGAGAGAGCAGTCTTCATGAAAACATTGTAAATAATATAAAGGTGCAAAGAGGTAAAGGTGTAGAGGTCTCTACTTGACAGACCTCTGGGGGGACCTTCTGGAGGGTATCTTGGCCTACTCTACTCCGACACGCTGGTGTTGGAAGAGGTGGGTGTACCCACACTTTACCCCACCACACACAAGCAGCCTGCTCATCAACTAAATGTGGTATACCCACTTATACTGCTGGGAGGACAGAGGTGGGGATGGGGGGGGTTAAGAAACGTGCTCCGTTGAATTTAAATGTCCATATAAATTAACGTAGTACTGGTGGCTGACGGCAAGCATCAGGTCTGTCATGAAACACCCATCCTGAAAACAAGACACTGGCAACCAACATGTTTGAGATATGATCAGCGAGCAAATTACTTTCTGTCTGAAATCATCGTAAGTGCAGCGTTTTACTTGAGTGTTGTATGTTTCTCTCACAATCAACGGGACAAAGCTGACATTTCTGAAACTTGGGGAGGGCTCGGAGAAAACAATATCAGCACTCATTATCGAGTTAGGGACACGGACAGCAGTGCATTATACATCAATCCACCAAATGAGGCACTTCTTCAGCTGACGGGTTTTATCCCACCACCCAGACACACTGAGCCGACCCAGCTACCACAGCCTCAAGCACGGTCTTACCCACTGGCCTCCCTGAATGAAGTTTTTGTTTCGATAAATCTAAGCCTGGCAGCTTCCTTCTTACCGGTTTTGTCGGAGTGAATCTTCAATAATGGCTTGAGAGCGCTTCTACATCCCCAATAACAGTGACTCGGTAAGAATGATGGTTGAGAAAAATCAATTATAAGTGACAAGACAAAAAGCGAAATATTGACGTAACCAACGATCAATAAATGGTAAACACAAGCATGCAAGCGTTTACAATTATGACAATAAGAACACTTTCTCGGGTCTGTTTTATTTTATTATTTTTCAATTACAAAATTCCTACAGATTCTCCCAGTGAGCATTATTAGACAGTCAAACTGAAAATAAGTGGTTCACAAATCACCAAAAGTGTGAAATAATTTCCCACTATACACTTGCATTATTTATTTCCCCAGCCACTGTACTTTAGTTAAGATGAGGATGTCCATCAGCATGATGGACTGGCACTGCTGATGTTTCATATTGTCTTCAAAGGAAGCACAACATTTTTTATGCCGATGTATTTCTTCCATTTGTGGTGTAAAGGTCAACGTACTCTTCACCAGGGCATTGCAAGGAACAAGATAGCCGACTGATCAGTCCTAATGCGTTCATATAAAAAGGTAAAAGTGCAGCCCTGCAATTCCTTGCTTAACACCACTGCTGGCAGAAGGGCCTCGACTAGAAGGAACACTTGAGGGGCCCTCTAAAAGGGTATCTTGGCCTACTTCACGCCGGCCAGCTGTCTTGCAAGAGGCACGAGTACCCACAGTGCACCCCACCACACGTGACCTGGCAATTGAGATTAACTCGACTGTATCCGTGCATGGGGCCATCCATTTAGTAGGCGGCAAAAACCTGTCAAAACTTGACCGCCCCCCCCCCCCGAATCCTATAGAACGGCCGATATTTAATCCACACAGAAACGATCAAGGATTAATAATATTAACGTGTTTAAACAAACAGATAGTCCACCGCCGGACTATCGAACTCATTTGAAGGCCAATCTCGACAAATTATTATGGAGGCTTTACCCCCCCCCCCCCCCGTTTCCTATGCGCACATTATCAGTAGAGCCCCCACACGCAAGCGGCACGCATTCGGGTTAACCCCCCCTCCCCCCTCCATACGTACGGACTGAATGGATGACCCCTATCCTGTTGGGTGAACAGAGGTGGGGCAGACGAGAACTCTGGATTAAAAGTCGAGTGCGGGAACCATTATACCGTGGAAGTGTCCCTGTTGATTTAATCCAACACACTCAAAAGCCAATCTGAGTAGTTGTATTAATTCACCTCCCTTCTAACAAAAGCCGGGATGGGTTATCGGTATCAGAAGAAGCCAAAAAGTTCGTGGACACACAAGGGCTGACACAGCATCTAGGTGAAGCAGGGAGGGTGGCGTTTTGCCAAGAAGCACTGTAGGTGTTGTGATAAGATAAGCCGTGTAGCCAGCCACAAGCACAATGAAAGCAAAATGCAGAACGGCGAACCGTTTCAAATTTCAGCAGCATAGCAAGCAGGACATCTTGACAAAAAAATATGAGATGGGGTTTCTCATCGTGAACATACTTGATGTATTGGTTGCAAGTGGGCGAGATAAATGGATCCTCGGAGTACAAAAGTCGCGTCTCTGCGTATTCCTTTCCCAAAGATGGACTTGGCAGCAGTGAGCATTGGTGACTGTACTTTACTGATGAGCCCGAATACCGACGAAATCGATTAGCAGTCGTCTCTTTGTCTCACTGCTGCCTGTTGGCCACGTTTGAGTTTTCAATCTAAACCAGATTGTTTTCAATCTAAATTAGATTGAAAACCAATTCCTTTCGAATTGTTTTTCGTGTTTGGTTTGTTGTCCTTCCCCTGCACCTCCCATCAACGGGGTTGTCTACGTACGGTGCGAAAGAAGTTCTACATAATACATCTATTTGCTCAAGATTGGCCTTTTGAGTTTGTTGGACTAAAGGCAACGGGGCTACTTCCAAGGTGAAATGGTGCTCGAGGTGGCCTGCTCCATTCGCTGCAGGCCCGAGATCTTTCTGCACAGCACAGTGCACAAGTCGTTTGTGTTGACGGAACCTCGCAGATCGAGAAAAGCCACCACCACCACCACCACCACGTCCTCAGGCTCGAGTTTCGCAAGGCGCCCGCCCTGGACATTCGAGCCGCTCTTATCAAGCACAGATAACAAATGACCATTGTACCAGGCGGCTTCGTCTGGTATCTGCTGAATTTTGACTTTTGGCAAGGAGCATTTGACTATATATATGCTGCTCAACCTCTGTCATCAACAGCACTTGACGAGCCGTAGATTAATTTTTATTATTCTCTCTGCATGGCAATACGAGACGGCCGTGATGTTCCAACGTCAACAAACACGCCCTTCTCACAACTGCAAACCGTTAAGATTAGCTCCCGCTATTGCCAACTTCTGCAGGCCTCTATTGTATTTGCGCCACTGAATGGTGCAGCCGATGGGACAGCACTGCACCGTGAACCCGCCTACCAGAGTCCAATTCCCCGGCCACAACGCCGAGCGAGTGGTGCCCAGACTGGGCCACAGCTGCCTTTACCACCAACCCGCGAATTGACCAGCCATGTTTAGATTTAAAGCTTTCGTGACTGCCAGGATTCATATTCTTGGATCTTTCGGTAAAGTCGTGATCGTTTTATTGTTTTATTTTTATTATTTTATTATTTCCCTTCTACGCGACTTTACCGAAATAACCAATAATATTAGTTCACACTCTTCCGGAATATCAACTCACCTCGGGATGTTGGGGCGAAAGCTTTCCCCTCGTTACGCCTGCATTAGAATCAGAATCCGAATCTTTATTTATTTAGACTGAAGGAATCCAATGAGCTATGGAGCTCTTTTCACAGATGTCCATTATGCAACGGCCAAATATGTGTTGCTAGCTTGTGCAGTGTGCTGTTCGGCACGTGCATCATGTCCGACGTTTCGCTCCATGAACCGCGAGTTTCCTCAGGAATTCAGTTTCTGAAGAAGCTCCCGGGACGGCGCGTGGACCGAAGCGGTGGTCGTCATACCGACCAACTCCGTGGCACAACCCGAGAATACATCAGAGAGCAGGATAGCACAACTGTATAACAAAACTAAAAAACTATGCAGTTGTGTCAAACTGCTTCAGTCCCATCATTCGTGGAAAGCAGTGCCATAGCCGGTCGTGTGCAGGCGGTGCAACTGCACCTGGTGTGGTGGGGGGGGGCAATCGTTACATTTTGGCCCAGCCAACAGGTGACAAAAACGGGGGCAAGCGAGGAGGAAATTGCACAATGGGGCCTCATTTCTAAACTAAATTAAAAATGATTAATTTTACCAGGTAAGGCCCACTGAGCTACATAGCTCCTTATTTAGAAGCGACCTGTCCACAGATGTGAGCTCAACTAAGTGGCTTATCACGTGCAAATTTATCACGGACAATTTCACTCCTTGCACCACTTGCACCATGGGCAGGCCACTGATATCCACCGACAACAGAGAAACCAACATGCTAGATTTGAACGTGAACTGTAAAGCTTTTTTTTCTATTCATATTCTTGGTTCTTTCGGTAAAGTCACGTAGACAAAAAATACAAATAAAATAACATTTCAATAAAAAAAAGTAAAAGCAAAAAACCACGACGTTTCTATCGCAACACAAGAAAAGAGGGGGCAAGCCTCCGAATGCGACTGCTTCTCAGGGCTTCCAGAGTGAGCAGAGCCGTGCTGCGTCAACAGCACGGGCAGGGCAGCCAGCGCCAATGTCGGAGCACACAAGTACAAGTCGTGCAAGTAAAGCGAGTGCGTGAGACAATGGGGGGAGAGGGGCAGAGACAGAGGGAGGGAGAGGGGGGCGCAGTCCACGTGTGTTAGACAATGGGGGGAGGGAGAGAGGGCCATGCGATGCCAGATCAGTGACATCGCACAACCGCTCACTTGCTGCACCCACTCCACCCCACCTCCACAATACAAATTCCTACCTAAAACATTTACACATGTCCGGGGTGTAAGAAGGATGCACGCTTGACCTGTCGCTCTCTTCTCTCGCTGTCGGAGTAAAGTCGTGTCGGCTCCGGGCCTGCGTCTCGGTGTTCGGGAAGCCGCGGTGTGGTCACCTCGGCACGCACCGTCGAAAGCCGTCGGAATGTTGACACTGAACACTCGAGTGATCGATCTTTACTTACTTGCGCGAGATGAGTTGGTTCGCGCGATACGACATCGAGGTGCTGTGCTTGGTCGTGATTTAACGATTAACGATGAGAGATGCTGCACAATAATTTGCAGGTGATCAAGACTATAAGCATCAGAGGGGAAACCAAATAAGTGAATGGGCGTACACCCTGGAGATGGAGCGCTCGAATCGGCTAGTGTGCAGACGAAATACGAACTGTCACGTCGCAGGATCGTGATAGTCGGTGACTGGCAATGAAGACATACATCCAGCAGTGGGTCGATCACGGGTGATGATAATAATAATAAGAAACGTGATTGGAATTACATGGAGAGACAGAAATGGGATGACGTGGAGCAAAGGAATAAACACAAAGCAGGTATCGCAGTGATTCCACAAAGATCAGAATGAGAATCTGCATTTATCCTGGAGGAATCCGATGAGTTATGAAGCTCTTTAAAACAGCCGTCCAGTAGGAGTGGATCAGAAATAAACAACAAACAGAAAACCCGATAGGAGTGCCAAGGAAATAAAAGGTAAACAACCCACTAACAAACGATAAGAGGGCTTGGGCAGGCCACACCACTCAAAGGTATGATGGGCAACAGACAATACTGGGTAAAGAACGGCAGTCAAAGGAGGGAATGTGCCAGGCGAGACGAACACCGCAGCGGTGGCGCAATGGGACCGGTCCCTGTGCAGAGAATGAGATGGACCGTGGCATCGCAGGAGACCGGGAGAGATGGCAACAGCGTGGGTGTGCCTTCATCCAGCAGTGGATGGACAATGGCTAACGACGATGCCCAGCCAACGTAGAGGGGCAGCTCGCCAATGGAGCAATCACCCACGGGCACGATAGCATCGCAACAATACTGCGCATTAACGTGACGCCGGCTGACAGGGCTGTTCAGCGTGAACAGGCGGCACCAACGAGACATTCCACAATGTGTGATGAGCGCACGGCAGCAAGCAGCATCTGTCACGCTCGGTGGCTGACGAAGGGCGAGTCCCGTCCGCACAAGTCTGGCACGCCACGAGCAGCGCGGTTGCTGCGTCTGAGCTGCCGCGTGTGGATGCGCGTTGGACTTCTTTCGCACCGTACGTGGTCAACCGTGCTCACGGGGAGGTGTCGAGACGCGAGGTTGCGCGCCTGGCCACGCAGTGAGAACGGAGAAGACACCCGGTGCCGACACGCTTTGTGTGCGGTGACCCTACTCACCAGCCGACAATGACTAACCCACTGCAATGACTAATGGACAAGCTCGTAATAAACGCACAACTCTTGCTGTGAGCGGCTCGGTGGGATAACGACACGAGACGTCAGATTGCCCACAGCAAGTGAACTTGTCGCAGCTCTTGGAGTGCGCGTCGTGTACGCGACTGCCATGCATCACCACGCACGTGTCATGTGCCGGCAACTGCCACTGCACTTTGACCCTCCCCACCAACGCCGAAGTTTGAGTCCTGGCCAGGGCTCACGTCAGTGCAGAGTGATCCTTGCACCCCATTCTTACTGCTCAACGCACACATTGACAAAGCGTGGTGAAGTCAGATAGCCAGCACAGCTGATACGGGTCGTTTGACAACTGATACGGGTCGTTTGACAATAACTGACACGGCCCTCCCTTCCCCCAGTCATGTGTTGTGGACGGGGCGCTGTGAATTAATGATTGTTATTATAAATGTCGTCTTTATCGACTGCAAGTGAGTGACAAGACTCTAACGAAGATCGCGTGATGATGGAGTTTATTCAACCGTTTCTTAACGTTACAATAGCGGAGGCGATTGGTTTGTACTTTGCGTCGTTACTCACGAGACATTTCAAGTGCGTAACACGGCTCGCCACGTACAATTCTGTGATTCAACCGAATACATTTAGGAGGTAACCGCAGAGAATAATCATCCAGCAAGCCTTCGATATCCAATGAATACGTTATAAGTGATCATGAACGGTGCAACCGCCCCAAGTTACTCAACGGGCGCAGTGTGTGTGTCCTATTGGTGCTCCATCAGCAAGCCACTTGATGTGTTTATCCACTTTGGGATGGTACATTTACTTATAGATAATCGGCGGTTTACATTATTACATATGATGAGTGCTATCCACAGTTGTACGAGTAACAATGACATACTGTTGTAAGGATGAACAGGTACAAGAGTTTAACAATGGGATGAGTTGTGGAGGTAACACACACATACCATGTTGGTCGTGAGCCGATTATGGAAATTCCTCATTGCTATGGCGAGACCCATAACTTCCTTAATAAAACTGATAACTGTCCATCATCCTATACATGCGGTGCAATCTCACAAGGTAATGGGTCATTTTACAAATCCCAAAGAAGATGGGATGATGATGATGATGGTGGTGATGATGACATAATTGAATTGTACCCTATCCGGGGATTGAACCCATGGGATTATTACTTGAAAGGTCTCCATGTATTGCAACCGAGCTACATCCCAAGCCTCGATGTACGGCACTCAACGCGGACCTTCATCACTCCAGACTGGCAAGACGAGTAACACCAGCTGAGCCACTGCATGATGGGAACAAAGCAACAGTGACTGCGCTAAGAATAGACTTATCCCCACCATGGCAATGTGGAATTTTCACCATTGCCTCGGAGCAACAGATGGTACGCCAGTCAATGATCAGTTTAGCACTGGAGCCCTGGGATTGTTTTTACACATGTACTACGGGACATATATCACGTTGTACTTACTGTATAGCTTTATTAGAAAGTCACAAATATTTGTTGACTCATGAAAATACTTTGCGCATTGCATGTGCGCCGCAGTATAGACACCACGCAAATGCCTCCGCACACGATAAACCACGTACAGGGAAGCTGAATGCTCACCACGACACAACACTGCATTGTAACCGTGCATAAGCGACGCTGGACACATTCGTGCCGTGATGGTGATATTGTAAGGACGTCACATCCAATAAGGTGGGATGCTGGTGCGGTGGTGCCAATGGAGCCACGTGTGTGTGTGTGTCGCTTACAGATCGAGCCAGGTTTGTGCCACTTAGGGAGCTAAGTGTGTGTCACTTAAATAGAGTCCGGTGTGTGTGTCACGTATGCCGCCAGGTGTGTCACTTCAGGAGAGAGCCATATATTTGTCACTAAGAGAACCAGGTGTGTCACTACTAGAGAAACGCAGGTGTGTGTGTGTCACGTAAACAGAGTCAGGTGTGTGTGTCACGTAAACAAAGGCAGGTGTGTGTCACTTAAAGAGAGATTCGGCCAGATGTGGTGTCACTTATCGAAAGTCAGGGGGTGTCAAGTCAAGGGCCAGGTGTGTGTACTCTTAAAGAGCCGTCCATTTAGAAAGCAGGTGTATGTGTGGCGAGTAAATACAGAGCCAAGTGTGGTGTGAATTCGGAAAGAACTACTAGGTGTGTCACTTCTAGAGGGTCATATGTGTGGCACAGAGAGAGAGAGAGCCGGGTGGTGTGACATCAGTAACCCACGTGTGGTGTTGGAGCGGTGCAGGGTGTGCCACCAGCATATCCAGGTGGGTGTCACTTCTAGAGCAATGCGATTGTCACCTAAAGAGCCTAGCGTGTCACTTACAGACAGAGAGCCAGATGTGGCATCAGTAAACCACGCGTGGTGTTGGAGAGAAGGGGCAGGTGTGTGTGAAGAGCCATGGAGCCGTGTGTCACTTCTAGAAGCAGGCGTGTGTCACCTAGCGAGCCAGGTGTGGGGGTGTCACAGGCGTCGCCACTCACTCACCTCTTCCCATTTCAGGAACTTGTTTCCTTTCCGCAGGTCTTCTGACACTTGGATGGGCTTGAGCTGCAGCGAGTGCACGCCAGGCTGTGCGCCTGCCATCTCCTGCTCTCCACTCCACAAGCTCGACTTGCCCCCGCCGCGATAAACAAAACTAAACTAAACCCCAGAGACAAATACTGTCGCCGCACAACTAACACACGCGCCGGCAGATGGCAACTAGGACAGCAGCGACCACAACTGAGTGACACTCACTCACGAACTCGCTCACACGGCCTCGCAGCCAGCCCCAGCTGATGATATGCAACGCAGGCAAACGATTATTGCAACTTTTATTCTGTCTTCCCTTCCCGTCCTCGGTCTGTCTCGCCCTCTCTCTCTCTCTCTGTGTACGCCTCCTACTTCAGACTATGTCCGTGCGTCTTCGTCTCCCCTGTTCGCTTCAGTGTCCCGCCTTGACGCGTGTGTGTGTGTGTCTGTGCGTGTGTCTGTGCGCCTCTCGTCCGGGGCTCTTTGGATGTAACTTGAAAAGTGGGGCGGTGACTTCCTCGGCGAGGGAGCCACAAGGCGGCTTCCTTCGTCTAGCAGCGCCACCCACTAAAACCACACACACACACCACCTCCTCCTCCACCCCCTAATCCCCTCCTCCTCCACGCCACCCTCCATCCTCCCCCTCTCTCGCAGACTCTCGCTCCCTGCCGCTGTCCGCTCCAACCACATTCGCCACGCGCCCTCTGGTGCCTGCGACGAGCAAAGTCGCCCGTCACGACGGGATTCCTCCTGGTGGGGAGACGTCTGGTGGGAGACGAATCCCTGGGAGGGTCACCATCACTGGGTTAGGGGCCATACATTAAATTTGTCTACGTTGGCCTTCAAATGAGTTAGATCGTCCGGCGGTGGACTATCTGTTTGCTTAAACACGTTAATATTATTAATCCTTGATCGTTTCTGCGTGTATTAAATATAGGATTCGGGGGTGGGGGTGTAAAGAGTTCGCGTGCCTACAAGGGGGGGGGGGGGGTGAGGAGGGGTCAAGAGTTCACAGATCTCTGCTGCCTACTTAATGGATGGCCCCTTAAGTCAGAGGCGGAGTTTGACTTCGTTACTTGGGGCCGGGGGTGGGAGGCGCGGGCTCGCTTTGTCCGTCGCATTAGGAATCGCGGGAGGATACAATTAATACTGGTTTCATGTTAATTGTAAACTACTGAAAATAAATTAATAAAGGTGTCCAGTTTGTGCGGGGCGTTGCCCCCCGTGCCCCCCCCCCCCGCAAACTTCACCCATGCTGGGTTTCTAAACATCATCATCATTATTTTTGTGCAAAAATTTCGATTTCTCATGTAACGCTGTTGCGTTTGCACCGCTTCCTAATGCTTTATCGCTGTACTCGTGTCATGTCGGTGAACCGGGGGTCACTCCTTTGCAAATGAGACTCGTCCTGGTCTCTTGAGTTTCACCGCATGGTTAAGAAACAATAAACTATTTTCATCGTGAATAATAAACTATTACCATAGTGAATAATAAACTATTACCATCGTGTATAATAAACTATTTTCATCGTGAATAATAAACTATTACCATAGTGAATAATAAACTATTACCATCGTGTACAATAAACTATTTTCATCGTGAACAATAAACTATTATCATAGTGAATAATAAACTATTATCATAGTGAATAATAAACTATTGCCGTCGTGTATAATAAACTATTACCATCGTGAACAATAAACTATTATCATCGTGAATAATAAACTATTACCATCGTGTATAATAAACTATTATCATCGTGAACAATAAACTATTATCATCGTGAACAATAAACTATTACCATCGTGAATAATAAACTATTATCATCGTGAATAATAAACTATTATCATCGTGAATAATAAACTATCACCATCGTGTATTTATACACCTCGCCTCCCATGCCGTACACAGCATCACGAGACGCCAGAACCAAAGGGGGGGGGGGTTAAATTATTAATTACTCCGAAAGGAAGTGACCATAGACCAACTACAATTTTTCACAAAAATAGTCAAGTATAAAACTAGGGGGGAGTAACTCGAACTTTGTAATAAAACAATGACTTATTTGTATTCCTATAACTGGAGCAGCAAGCCCATTTTCCAACAAAATCGAGTGTCGTTCTTTACAGTAGCTTCCTAATTGGATGTCATCCATCACTTGTAGATAATTTTCGCTTAAAATTAATTGAATGCGTTAACTCGACGCAATATCAGGTGGGGTATACACAGTCTATCCTGTTCGCAAACAAGAATGTGGTGTTTGAAGGACGAATGCATTTTCCTCCATCCTCATTGATATTCCACGTAACTTTTCTTTAAATAAACAAAACTTGCTCGATATGTTTTGTTGTAAGAAAGTGAAAACCCGATAACAGCTCTGTGCTAGACAGAGCAACTGTTGCTTCAGACGTACCATCGCCTGCCCACAGATGGGTCGTGACCTGTGGAATTCTGATTATGATCTATGGCAGATTAGTCATCATCTGTTGCCGATGGGGTATGATCTTTGGCAGATGCGTCCATGATCAATGCCAGGCAGGGCAATGATTTGCAGCGAGTCAAGGAAAGTGGACAGATTTCACCAGAGGTGGGACAAAGTCATTGTTATGCAAGTCCAAGTCGAGTCTGAAGTCATCAAATTCATGACTCGAGTCTGACTCGAGTCCAAGTCACATGACTCGAGTCCACACCTCAGAGGTGGGACAAAGTCATTGTTATGCAAGTCCAAGTCGAGTCTGAAGTCATCAAATTCATGACTCGAGTCTGACTCGAGTCCAAGTCACATGACTCGAGTCCACACCTCTGGATTTCACCCACCCACAGGCTCGATACCAGCTCATCTGGTATGGGTGCTGTTTTGTGTGTGTGGGGTGATATCAGCGGGCTTTACCTGATAAAATAAAACAAAGTTTATTTGTGATTTTCTTACCTTTCCTATACTTCGCACTCCTCTCGTGTGCGTTGTATTGCCTGTTGTTGTTTTGTTGCTGTTGTTGTTGTAACGTTCTGACCCGCCCCAACTAGACATCTGTGAAAAAGAGCTTTAAAGCTCATCGGGATTCCTGCTGCAGTGTAAACATTCTGATTCTGTGATACACGCCGCGAAGGAGAGTGAACTTGCGTGGCCAAATGGACATTTGCCATGCAGGGACCGATCCCAGGCACAGGCTGTTAACTTCCACTAGGTCATCGCATACAGAACTGTTATCATATGTTTGTATGGATCGCTCGCCCCTGCCATTGGAATGTGGACTTTCCACCAGGGAGTCAGAATTGTGAGCCTGAATTGAGTGCTGTTCCCTCACTATTTTCAGTTGGAGTGAAATGAGATTTTTTTTTCCAGAAAAGGGCCGACTTACATCTTACACAGTTACTGAGCAGAGGTGAGATTTTAACCCTCAAAACAAACCTCTGCAATCTGCCAACTTGTCTGCAAGCATAACTAGGTACGAGGCTGTCCAGAAGCGTGGAGAGCTGCTGCATGCGTGCAACTACATTGACAGAAAGAGAGGAGCACATGGACGAGAGGACACCCACAGGTTAGACACAGTACTCGAACTATACTAATGATATATATTATGATTATATATATTACGATGATATATATTACCGAACTGTTAGGGACGACAAGTGGGCTGAGCCAGGAAGCCGTCAATGGAGAGGATGGCGTATAATAATAATTACTAACTATTATTACTAACTAGTATAACTAACTATTATCACTAACTAGTATTACTAACTATTATTACTAACTATTATTATTAACTAGTATTACTATTATCACTACCTATTACCAGTAACCATTATCACTAACTATGCTTAGCAGCCAGTGAATGTGACGTGTCCGAGACGACATCCGCCGAGGGTGTGGGACTGGTGGATGCCGCTCACGTTCAGGTGCTGGGTGGATGATTGTGTCACAGGGTCGGGCGATGGCTACGGCTTGGGTGAAACTTCATCCAGCTGTGGCTTGAGCATGGCTGATGAGGTCATTACATTGAAACGTTTTAGTCGCGTACAGTCCAAATAAAATGGGGCGTGGAAGCAAATGCTGACGGATTTAGTGGCACACAGACACACACTTGTCATCCAGTGTTCTGTAAATGGGGTTCATGGATCACGTGTGCATTTTGAATGGTATCCCCATCGCACGTCTTAGTTTTCTCCGGGAATTTTAAGTTTCCTTACAAATACAAAGAACTCTTTGAGGAATTGGTCAAACATAACAACGCAGTGCCCGCCTGTAATGAGAGTCTTTATACCCGGCGAGGCCTTCTGGCAGTGTTGGTGAAAGCCCATTGGGGAACCTGAGACACATAAGAAAGAGATGGAGCTAAATCGTGGATATGGAAATGTAGCAAAAATAAAGATGTAAACATATATGAGAGAAGAGAGATACAGACAAGATAGAGATTACAGAGATTTTAATTTAAGATGATATGGGATGTACCCTTATTTTTCACAAATCAGGGTCTCTTGAACTATTTGAGGCCCTCAGCTTTTGCTTGTTTTTTTATGCCGAGCGCTGCCATTTACTCTCTGGATAAATGAAGGGCTTTTGTAAATATGACACTTATTATATTCTACCTGACCATTTCAAACATTTTAATGCACCGGTAGCTTTAAGGAGATGAATGTTGTGTAATCCAGAATACCTGTAAGAAAATTTAATAATGCCACGAGAAAATTATAAAATTTTCAGATGATGTGCCTTGTTGTGGGAGGGATTTCAATGATTACAAAATAAGTACCTCATGAACACGCATGCATCATGTTGAATTAACGGCGGGTAAAATAAATGACAGGTCTGGAGTAACATTTTAAAGCGAAGTGCTATGTTTTTGAAATGTCAATGAGACAGGGAAAGGCAGCAACAAAAGAAAATAGGGCAGAAAGTGGATAATCAACTATAGGCTGGTAATGTATGCGATGTGACATGAAAATGATAATCCCCAATTTTAGGATGGCCATGTCATCATCAATAAAAATTATATTTTCTCCCAGAGCCGTATTTATATGTTTCAGGCCAGTGGGCAGAGTCCTTAATCCGCGTCTTCACCTGAATGTAAATGCAGGCGTGTCGTTCAAGTCAATTTTTTTTTGTCATATCCAGCGGCTGGCCCCATGTCACACGTCTGAATACGTTTTAAACCAGCAAAGGTGAAACTCATCCCGGGAGGGTTGATGATGATACCCGCAGTCGATAAAAATCCATGTAATCTAGGGCTTCAATTTAGACTCCACACTGTGGACCCATATCGAGTCACCCTTTTCTAGTTTTTTTTCTCCCCTCTGCACGCCCTATACATCAGCTATTTCAAGCACGGCTATTGCCCTACATTGATAGCTTTCTCGTAATTAAATCACACTCGACGGCTCTGGCCTTCACATCACGGAACTCGCTTTGTTTTCTGCTAAACATTGCCATGCTCGAGATGAACTCAAATTAAAACGCATCTCACAGAAAACTAAATATTAAGCGTAACGTTAATAAACATTAACGAGGCCCGTTTTTACTTCAACACTAACAACAGTGGACTTGTCAGCGTGGAGGGTCACAGCCCCTCCTCTGTAATAGAAACAAGTTTGATTGATGAAGTTCCTTGTTTTGGGTGTCTGCTGGCCACAATGATGTTTCAATCTTTTGATCAGCCTCCGAGCCCAATTGCCTGCACCAGGAGCCAGGCAAACACCAGCTGACATTTCATTACAGCCTCCTCCACTTTTATGAAGAAGCTTCATCCCCATGTGCACACAGTTGCATTTGCGATTTCATTTCGAGTGTCTAAGCCCAGGCGTGCGGGGGTTAGGTGACATGGCCTGCGGCTGGAATGCTTTAGCCCTCTCACTGGCAGAACTATAATAAAATACTGGATTTGAATGTTTTGACGAAATTTTTGCCAAATATTGTGAAAACATCATCTTGAATTTGTTTAACTTTTTTGCTCTTTGTAGACAAGCATGCCTTGCATTGTTTTTCTTTGTTAATGCAACATTACCGCAGGTACATATTCAATGTTAACGATGCAGGCTCTATTGTGCATTTAGAGAAAGGTTGGGTGACATTTATATTTGCAAGTTTTAGACCGGAGCTTTCACCGCAATATTATAATATATCTCTGTAGAAGGATATTAATGTTGATGGAATGATGCTCCCGTTGGCTGAACTCTTAAATCCCCAACGACATCATTTCTCACTGGGGAAACAAATAATACCCAAAGGGGAAAAAAAATCTAAACAAGTGTTGTGGATCTTATTTGCAGAAGTACCGATATTGCAATAGAACCTCTTGTTAGGGAATGGTTGAAAAATCCTGTCAGATTGCTTGTTTTATTTTATTTCTTTCTTTAAATGTCACACCTATAAGATGTGATCAAACAGATGGCAAGCATTACAGCCACACTTTCAGGAAATCCTTGGTAAAAGGGTTAATGTGAATCTATTGAGAGAAAAAAAACATGCCTGTCCCTGCCGTGCCTTATCACCCAAGCATCAGGTCTTCGTAAAAATTTCAGAACTTTTAATCATTAAAGTTTCAGCACATTTTCTTGACATCTGACCTCCATATGACACCTGGTTTCAGTTATATACATGTCCTTATATATTGCTGTATGTGGTAATGTTTGTGCGCGCTTATTTATTTATTTCCGAGGTAATATCTTGAGAACGGCGAGATTGAATAACAATAAACCCCTCTCCGTTCGCCCGCGGGCAGTCGCCGGATCTCATCGGATAGGACAATGACTCGGACACGAGGAGCACGTGGGTGGTGAGGTGGCGTGTGGAGGTCGTAGGTCACTTTGCGCCGGTATTTTGAAGCTTCTTGTGCGTGGGTGGCATCCCTCTCTGCCTGCTAATGTAGGTCTTCATCCCCATCTGAAGGAATGACAGTTAATGAAAGACTTTGTTTTCTGACAGGCAGCAACACTATTTTGCACTGTGGTCGGTTATCTTATGGATAGGCTTGATCTCTCCCGCCAGAATGTGCAATTTATACCACCGCTCATGACTCTTAACAGAAGTGAGTACAATGTAACGAACCCTTATACGGGGATACTTTTTAACTCGATGCATATTTCACCCAAAGGTATGAATATTTTCTGACTTAGTCATCGGTGGACGGAGCATTGCTGCAGTTCTCGTCGCTGCATCACGTCACGTATCCACCACAATAAAACATATACTGCATATGAAATACAGTATAACCACGATATTGTGTGTACATTCATTGTGCAGGCATTGCAATCTGGTTTGCACAACAAGTGGTGCACTGCACTTGTGAACGTGGTGACTTTCCGCTCGATTCCCTTGCACGGCCAACATCAGTGGCAAGTGAAATCGGAACTGGTCCTGTACAACCCTCTCGTTCCAGCGTCATTGTAATTTATCGAGCAGCGTAAACAAAAAGTAAAACTCAGTTTTTTCTAGCGCCATTCACACGAGGCTTTACAACAGATTTCCCAGTAAAAAAAACCCTTAACATTAAAACTTAGTAGGCAAAGTAACCCGTACACAGACGGGGATACGCAAGAGCAAATTAACGTGTTTTCAGACGAGCCATAAAAACCTCGACTGACGGAGCGTCCCTGACGGTCTAGGGCAAGTCATTCCACAAACGAGACGCCTACCACCAATTGAACACAGATTTGTCCGAGGTATAGGTCAAAAACACCCCTCCCCACGAACGACACGCTGTGGGGGACTCCTTCATCCAGCAGCAAATTGACAAAGTGCCGAACATTATTATTTATTGACTGACAATAAAATGAGACTTGTGCGTGGGGCCTGTGCGCACATTTGGTTGTCGTAGCTGTGACTGAGTTGGTATGATGGACACGAACTGAATTCAGGAATACAATCAATAAAAAACAATACGTGAAGAAAGTCGACAAACGGGACGTACGCACCTTCTCTGAATGTTCGGCGCACGGCCATCACGTCTGGCGAGCAGAGTTAATCAGAATGAGTCTCTGCACTGGGGGAATCCGATGAACTATCAAGCTCTTTTTCACAGATGTCCAGTCGGAGCTGGTCAGAACGTCTCAACAAACAATACAAAGACACGATTACAGTAAAAATATAGGAAAGGTAAACAAATCAATGAAACAAAGATACACAAGTGAAACTTAACAATGTTTTATATTCCCAGGTAAAGCCCACTGAGAAGTTAACTTATTTTTCAAAAGCGACCTGGGCACAAATGATAACTCAACAGAGTAGCTTATAGTGTGGAAATGTATAGCAGCAAATTAATCTAAATGATCTAAATGCATGTTTTCAAATGCATTCACTCGCGACTCTACGAACAAAGCAAGACATCGGTTTAGCTTTATCACGAAGACATTTGCAACGTTTAGCCGGGTCGTACAATATTAGTGACTCTGCTGTAGCCCTTGACATGAAATGCTCGCACGTCATTGCAACCTGAACAGCGGAGAAGAAGTGACGGTGGCAGCTACGCAGCCGTTCCTTGTAGCATCGGGCATGAGGCTGTAAAGGGTTCACTCCCCCCTCCTTTTGTTGAAGGCTCATCCACTCCCTTTCTTGAAATTTACAAGCATCAATAGTTACACGAACTGCAGGTGCTAGTTGGAGCAGTAGGCATGACAAAAGAAAGTTATACTAAACTATTAAGCTAAACTTTTTTTTATTTTAACCAGGTAAAGCCCACTGAGCTATATTGCTATTTTTCAGAGGCGACCTGGCCACAAATGATAGCTCAACAGAGTGTCTTATCATCACGTGAAACTTTATAGCAGCCAAACACTCTAAAGGCACATTCATTCTATATGTGGCGGGAAAAACTGGAGGACCCAGATCTAAAAAAAAACACGCGAACCCGGGTAGAGAGAGAGAGACACACACAAACTCCAAATATACAGCAGCAGGCATCAGGGCCGGGATCGAACCCACGACCTCCTGCATACCAGGCGAGGGAGTTAACATCTCCGAGCCACCGTGGCGCCCACAATACAATTAGGCGATGGACACCGCAGCCTTGCCTCGTGTTCGCGGTGGGGGGAGGTTTATAGATCAGAATGCATGAGAGACAAAGGCAAAGGCTATCATTATTCATTCTGTTCAACGTTTATCATTTGTTGAAAGTTTGTCTAACATTGTGTCACGCCCCCCTCCATGAGTTTGGTGTTTCTGCCGCCCTCCCCATCAGCCGCCCTTTAAACAAGGTTATGCTGTCGATATAATTGACATATATCCTTCCCTGTTGACATATTAGTACAAAAGTCACCCTGCATCCGTGAACACGTTTCCGTAATTTAATTGCACCGTGATCAGTCTGAAAATCACCTTCTTGAGCCGACTTACACTGCGGGGAATGCAATTATCTCCCTGTGCACACGCGGTGGCTGAGAGCGAGGACCACAATGCAACCACGTGCAGCAAAAGAAACATGAACAATGCTTTCTGTTTGTGGAACTTTTGGTATTTTTGACGTGACACGGTTTGGTTTTTGCGCTGATTTATATTTGCTTCATCGCTTTCCTTTGTTTGTATTACTTCTTGCGAGTTTGGTGACCCAGGTGACTCTTGCAAATGAGACTCTCAGAGTTCTCACCCTGGTCAAACAAAATAAACTTGAAGCTTGGGAATGTACACAGCAATCGATTTCTTGAGAAGGGCGCTTGCAGTCAACACCTCTCTCTGCCAGACACTCAAATTTCAAACGTCCCTTTGTGAAACGCCCAGCTCTGGCGTTGAGCTCCTTTTAGGCAAATCGCTCTTCAAGTTGCGTTCCTCGTGGGCAAGTCCGACACACGCTGGGAGGTGACTGTCCTTCTGAGATGGAATGCGCCTTGCAAATGTGTGGTGGTCAAGGTTGACACCAAGTTTGACACAGGTCACACAGGTCACACAAGCTAGGGGAGAGGTACGTACCGGTCTGGACCGGCCCGGATTGACAGGGACGAGAGGTGGTTGGAACGGCTCTGAGGGGAGGGGGCTGGCGAGAGCCAGGGCCCGAGACACCCCCGCCCCTCAGAGAGAGGGGATATATAAGACGGCTCCCGGAGAGCGGGGGGGTCGATCGGAGGAGAAGCTGAAGGAGGAGAGCCGGAGATCCTGGACCCCCAAGCCTCAAGGATGCCGCCCCGCTGGAACTGAGTGGGCTGAGTAGCTGTAGGCTAGGGAAGAGAGTAGCTGAGTAGCTGGAGGCTAGGGAAGAGAGTAACAGAGTAGCTGGAGGCTAGGGAAGGAGAGAAATGAGAATAGAGCCGGAGGCTGTACCTCCCTAGGTTGTGTGTGTGGGACTGTCTCCCCAGTGAGTCCTGAGGACTAGTGTTATCGGAATAAAAGCGTGTGGCCTCTACGAAGTGTCGGTCTCATTCAAGAATACTACAAATGTAAACGTGTTATTTGTATTATTTTGCAGCAGGAATCTCTCTGAAGGGCACCTCTGATGAGCACGGTTGGCTGCGTCTGGTGCGAAAGAAGTTCAACATACATCTCACCTTGTCCTTCAACTAAATCATAAAACACCAGCAGCAGAGGAGGCGCCTTAGACAAAGCCCTGTCACTCACGACGCATTGCGTGCAGGTAAGAGCGCCGCAATACAATGTGGCTTCACGGTCAGCAGTTCCACAAAGAGACACAAACCAAGGTCTTTCGGGTCAAGCCACCGATAACAAACGGTGATGCTCCAAATGCCACATAATGGTCTCGTGATGCCAAGTGTGGCTTTGTTGGTGGCTGATCGAACAAAACACATCTTCAAATAATAAAGAATTGTCAAATTCAAGTCCACTGATCCGTGACTCTCACCACAAACACAATCATCATCGTCTTCTCGATAAGTGCCGCCATCACTGCCAACGTATTCCGCTTGAGAGGACAGCTGCCGAGGCAAGCCTATCGCAGAGGGTCACCGCTTAATCTCTGCTCTGAAAAAGACTGCTCCTAAATTCTCCATTGCCCAGGCACATTGGGGGAGGAGGGGGAGAGATGATAAAAAAACACACTCTAAGAAAGGAAAAAAAACTGCGACTGCAACAAGTCCCCAAGTGAGCAGCAGCAGTACTGGTCGTCATTACTACAGTTCATCAGCACTGTCACCATCGGCCAGCCTCTCACTGGTGATGTCCATTTCACTCGCTCCTCGTGGGACACACCGGGGCTCCCACCGGTTCGTGTTTTGGGTTTAAATACAAATGTGCCTGAACCCAGGGCTCGCTCGACCAGCAGCTTTGTGTCAACCGTGAAAATATTTTCCGTACCGATATGTAAACAAAACGGTGCTGGAATTACTTTATTAAAAAATAAATAAACATCATTTCGTGCTACATTTAGGTCAGAGTATGCAAACGGGAGTGACGTGATATTTTTTCGAAAGGCAATTCATGTTTGCGGTTTCACTTTTGCAAGTATACACGGTATGCAAGGCATACTGTTTGCGCTTGGAGTGGTGAACAAAGCCACGTGAGGTCGTTTCCCAGCCACGGCTCACAGCAGTGGCGAGTTACGTCGAAACTGGTTCCGGAACTGGTTCCTACAGAACTCGGTTCACCAACCTGCACTGACCAGTGTGGTGAAACGTGGTCAAACAGCTCGCCACGACCAACACGTTGTGTTGATGCCTCCACAAATTGGCAAAGGACTGTAAGGAAACATTGCGCTATTATATTTCTGGGGCAGATATACATGCACAGGTACGCACGTAAAATATTTTCCATGTAATATATTGCCTGCGTATGCACAATCTAACCGTTAAGTGTTTTCCTTTATAAAATGCATTGCTATTAACAAACATCCCATGACTCACAGCAATGTCACTTTTATCTGGCTAATGAGCAAACCTCTGTTATCGTGCATAAACAAAAAGTTATGCATTTGATGTTATTATTGCAATTTAAACTTTTACTCATTTTAATATGTATTGCTCGGATGACACATACGTAGAATTGCATGAAGGAACATTTCCAGGAAAACCACAAAAGGTCACGCAAAATAAAGAATATAAACAAAATGTGTGTTTTTCGTAAGAAAAAAGTGTTGAGAGCTTGCAATATATTTTCATACAAATATCATTCGTTCATGTCAGGAAATCGCCCACATTTTCCAAAAGGCGCCAGTGTCACGTGCTGGTGGCAAGAAACACGCGGAGCCATAAAGTCGGCGACAATCCCACAGGTTTGTAATTCATTGGAAATAGATCTATTTTTAGAGTTGATTAAAAAACACATGGGACCGGTGAACCGCGCGTCTCCTCCCGTCATTTAAAGCCGTAACGGTTTGTAGCAACAATGAATTGATATTACAACGCTGTCACGGGCAGCCTGCTCAGAGGGAATTAAGCTCGGTGACGATTAGAACGCCCCCCCTCTTCCAGACGCCAACAGAAAGCGCTCGCCGCCCGCTGCCGTTGGCGATAATTTGCACGTTATTCTGTCGCTCTTCATATGTTTGACTATAAATTGACCTTTTTGCTACTAATATTTCGGCAGATTCGGTTGCTGGTAGATGCGTTTTGTTTTTTAAATCCCCAATATGTATGCGTGGGTTTTTTTTTTGTACGTGCTAAAATTTGCATGTTCGTATGCATGCGAAACGACACCCTACATTTCTCGCAATAATTACGGCGTATTTTGGAGGAACGCTAAAGCCGATTTGGTATAATTATTCAGAGCTGGATAACGAGGTCAAAAAAGTCAGCAGGTGAGGTCTCTCTCTCTGTGTGCAGAGAAAAATAAACGATAAAACGGCACAACAGTAGTAATAACCATCATGCACCGGGAATACAAATGTTCAAAGGTACCCACACAATTTGGTGACTCATTTCACATTTCGGGAGTGGGCAAGGGGCATTGTTCGCATGCATTTATCTACGTTAGTCATTTGTATACCGTGCAGCGGATCCGCATTGCTTCATCGCAAATTACATTCCGGAATCTAATTTTAAAAGCACTCTATTTCCAAAGCGTGCACGCCAGTTGCTGGCATTCAACTTTGGCTGTGGCACCAGGGCACGGACTGTCCTAGCCCTCGCGCTGAGAAATGCCTCTTGCTGGCTCCTCTCTTGCGTCTGCTAACCAAGTGGACAAGCGTCTCCCCAGCGCGTCACCGGCGTGTTCTGTAGAGAGGGCCTCTTGTTCTCAAATGTCGCAATGGCAACGCTGCCGAAAAAGGGAAGGCATTTCCACAAGGCGACGGCACTTGATCTGCCCCGTCGCGGCGCCAATGCGGCGAGCATTTTATTTCATCGTCGTCACAAGCCTTCGTCTGGTCGATGTAAACATGTGGAATGTTTGTAAAGTCTTAGCCTGTGGATTTCACTTCATCATTGTCTTAGGATCTCGTCGATGAGAGTACAGGAGTCAACTATTTGTGTCCACTATCTCGTTGTTAAATGTTGGTGTGACGAGGGCATGGAATCCCCCCCACCCCCGAACCAGTCGGCAAGTCAGTGACCTCAGATTAATTTTTAATATTCATCGTATACATTGACTTAGAGCTCTCGTGACTGCAGGAATTCATATTCTTTGGGTCTTTCGGTAAAGCCACGTAGATAATTTTTTTCTTTTATTCTATCTCCGTGGCTTTACCAAAAGACCCAAAGAATATTCATGTACAGCTTATCAAGTTGCTGTGTTTGGTCTTCTTCAGTGCACTGCTATTTCGAATAACTTTTCACGAAACTATCCTAGTCTGTGTCTTCATTCAGACTCGTTCATGTAATTTCGTCACGGTCACTCATCACTCAGTCTTTGGCTAGCAGTCTTAATCATTGTCAATGATTTCCATCCACTCATAATCACTGTTGGCTAAACATTTTTTTTTATGAACTTTATATTTTTTACACAAAATTTGTTAACAAAAATGTACACTGCCCTGTAATACTAAACTAAACTATTTTAATTTCACCAGGTAAGTCCCACTGAGCTGTGATAGCTCTTTTTCAGAAGCCACCTGGATGCAGACGATAGCTCAACCACGTGGCTTATCACGTGGGAATAGTGGAGCAGCCAATCTACTCTAGACCCCATGTTGACTCTGAATGTAGAGGGGAAAAATCCACGCGACCACGGGGAGAAAGCGAGAGACACGCAAACTCCAAATATACAGCAGGCGTGAGGGTTCGGGATCGAACTCACGACCTCCTGCATACCAGGCGAGGGAGTTAACATCTTGCCACCACGGCGCCCTGTTGCCTCAGCAGCAGAGACAAGCGAGGAATGAACCCCAACAGAGGGAAGGGGACCCCCCTCAGGTGTTTGCGCTCCTCCTATCCTGGCCAGCACACCTTCTGATTGTTTTTTCACGGCTGCAATAATCTGAGGAAATTGCATCTCGCTCTTGTGTTTGTGGCGACGTGCCCGCGTGCACTAAACGATGACCGTCGTTGTTGTTTTTTTTTTATCGCACGAGCGAGAGAATGTACAAAAACATTGCCGTGCGAGTGAGAGGGGGGGGGGGCTGTTTCTTGTCTTTCATCCCCCACGTGAGAGATGAAGTCGTCAAATTGATGCATTCACGTGTGTGTGTTATACACTACGTGTCACGTGTGTGTTATACACTACGTGTCACGTGTGTGTTATACACTACGTGTCACGTGTGTGTGTTATACACTACGTGTCACGTGTGTGTTATACACTACGTGTCACGTGTGTGTGTTATACACTACGTGTCACGTGTCTGTTATACACTACGTGTCACGTGTGTGTGTTATACACTACGTGTCACGTGTGTGTGTTATACACTACGTGTCACGTGTGTGTGTTATACACTACGTGTCACGTGTGTGTGTTATACACTACGTGTCACGTGTGTGTGTTATACACTACGTGTCACGTGTGTGTGTTATACACTACGTGTCACGTGTGTGTGTTATACACTACGTGTCACGTGTTTGTGTTATACAATACGTGTCACGTGTTTGTGTTATACAATACGTGTCACGTGTTTGTGTTATACACTACGTGTCACATGTGTGTGTTATACACTACGTGTCACGTGTTTGTGTTATACACTACGTGTCACGTGTGTGTGTTATACACTACGTGTCACGTGTTTGTGTTATACACTACGTGTCACGTGTTTGTGTTATACACTACGTGTCACGTGTGTGTGTTATACACTACGTGTCACGTGTGTGTGTTATACATTACGTGTCACGTGTGTGTGTTATACACTACGTGTCACGTGTGTGTGTTATACACTACGTGTCACGTGTTTGTGTTATACACTACGTGTCACGTGTTTGTGTTATACACTACGTGTCACGTGTTTGTGTTATACACTACGTGTCACGTGTTTGTGTTATACACTACGTGTCACGTGTGTGTGTTATACACTACGTGTCACGTGTTTGTGTTATACACTACGTGTCACGTGTGTGTGTTATACACTACGTGTCACGTGTGTGTGTTATACATTACGTGTCACGTGTGTGTGTTATACACTACGTGTCACGTGTGTGTGTTATACACTACGTGTCACGTGTGTGTGTTATACACTACGTGTCACGTGTGTGTGTTATACACTACGTGTCACGTGTTTGTGTTATACACTACGTGTCACGTGTGTGTGTTATACACTACGTGTCACGTGTTTGTGTTATACACTACGTGTCACGTGTGTGTGTTATACACTACGTGTCACGTGTTTGTGTTATACACTACGTGTCACGTGTGTGTGTGTTATACACTACGTGTCACGTGTTTGTGTTATACACTACGTGTCACGTGTGTGTGTTATACACTACGTGTCACGTGTTTGTGTTATACACTACGTGTCACGTGTGTGTGTTATACACTACGTGTCACGTGTGTGTGTTATACATTACGTGTCACGTGTGTGTGTTATACATTACGTGTCACGTGTGTGTGTTATACACTACGTGTCACGTGTGTGTGTTATACACTACGTGTCACGTGTGTGTGTTATACACTACGTGTCACGTGTGTGTGTTATACACTACGTGTCACGTGTTTGTGTTATACACTACGTGTCACGTGTTTGTGTTATACACTACGTGTCACGTGTTTGTGTTATACACTACGTGTCACGTGTTTGTGTTATACACTACGTGTCACGTGTTTGTGTTATACACTACGTAATGGCGAACCTCAGTGACGAATGATCTGAACTGGTTGTGAACCGCATCTTCACCAACCCACACTGACCAGCGTGGTGAAGTATGGTCAAACCACCCTGATGCCAAACACTGTGTGGGCGGGATACCTTTATGCAGCATATTGACAAAGGGCTGTGTATTTTAGTGAATGTTTATTTACATTCATGTTAGCGATTGTTTTTATCTGTAGCGAGAAGCATCTGAGATTGACTCTGAGCTCATTTCACGTGGCGAGGAGTGGGAGTTACAGACAACTAAAGTGCCTTCCCAACTCGTCAGTCAGGATGTAAAAGACCTTCGTGCTAATACAGGGTGATTGGCAACTTCTCCAGGGATCATAGATAAAATTTCGCTTGAGTGGTTCAATGTAACTGAAGCCAAATCGTGAGTAATATTCATTCAAAAACGAGCAAATGCATCGTACAAGCTGATCCATTTATACGAAATATAATGGGAAGAGTGTACGTACGAAATCAAGGGCACGGCATTTTTAATTATTAAGGCCTTAACATGTCTCCTGCTAGTCTCAATAGACTTGTGAAATGTTTTGGCAACCTTCCGATAAACGTTGCCCGACGTAGCCAGTTGTTGTGATGTGCTCACATCATTTAATGATGCGTATGGGGTACCTATAAATGGATCACCCTAAATATATGAAGTGTCTTGTGTGCGTCTCTTTTGCTCGACGCTCGTTGCATTTGCGCGCGTGGGGGTGGCGTGCGTCGCACACACACTCAGTCGGAGGCGAGGTAGTCACAGGAGGCACCGTCCTCCCCTTTTATTGTTGTTGAGTTCACGCCACCACTGGGACCCCCTCTCTCTCGACCACGCTGCCGCCCGGCCTGGCCCAGACACGACCCTGCCCGCGTTGCACCGACGGCGTCGACCGGGACAGCCAACCGCTGTCCGGCCACGCGACGATCGGGCGAAGGCGGCGGTGGCGACGACAAAGCGAGTCCACTCCCAGAACCGACAGCCCGGAGCTCTCCGCTCTGCTTTTATTCCCCTCGGCGCCGCTTGGCTCCGCCCTAGCCGCGCCTCCCTTCTCGAACCCTCCAGAGGGTTCCAGGGGCTTCCCCACGAAGTCTACCGTGACCCTTGCCCCAGTTCTTCCGTCCTGCCGGCACACACACACACACACACCGTGTACACACACACACTGTGTACACACACACACACCGTGTACACACACACACACACCGTGTACACACACACACACCTCGTACTCACACCGTGTACACACACCGTGTACACACACACACCGTATACACACACACCGTGTACACACACACACCGTGTACACACACACACACCGTGTACACACACACCGTGTACACACACCGTGTACACACACACACACCGTGTATACACACACACACCGTGTACACACACATACACCGTGTACACACACACCGTGTACACACACCGTGTACACACACACACACACCGTGTACACACACACACACCGTGTACACACACATACACCGTGTACACACACACCGTGTACACACCGTGTACACACACACACACCGTGTACACACACACACACCGTGTACACACACATACACCGTGTACACACACACCGTGTACACACACCGTGTACACACACACACACCGTATACACACAGACACCGTGTACACACACACCGTGTACACGCTCAGCGGCGTGTGCGCTAAGTGCCCACCTACATATACAACAATTTGGTGATTCTGCATTGGCAGTGGAGCACAAGCGTCAACAACAAAACCCGCATACATTCTTCAAAGAAAAAATAAAAACATGGGAATTTAAATTAATCTGACGATTAGACAATGTAAAGAGCTAAATGCAGATGCCCATTATAATGAATTCTGGGACTTAAATGTGAGAGGTCGCGTGTGAATGAGTTTGTCTTGTGCTTTGTGATAGATCATTTATGCACAAATACGTTCATTAAGCCTAAATTAATTATATTTCCTGCTGCTTAAAAGTTTTACCAACATATGTTAAACAGTCAAGTACAATATTAAGGGATTGCATTGGCAGTGGACCAGAGGACAAATATTTATTTTTAATTACCGCATCTGTAATTTACTCATAATACAAACATATATCTAACATGCTAATGTGTTGGCAACGTCCTTTCTTCAGGGTATGTAATGACACAATCATAGATAGACACACTATTGCAAAACGTGGTATGCTATACACTCCATTACACACACAGGCGGATAAGATTATCTTACAGTAATTTTTCAGAAGGGTTGATTAACTCAATAGTTGGCATCAGTCAATCTGGCTCTCTCCCAACTCTGAACAAGGAGCATTGCTCAACCCGCTAGCCCAAGGCAGTCGTTCCTTCGAACGGCCGATGTAGATGCAGAGCAACAATCACGATTTCACATTCAGGGGGTCAAGCCAGATCGCCGCACCAAGAGCAGGCGAATGTGTGCATGGCTGTGGTGTCTCCCTCATATTTGTAGCTGTGGCATTGCGTCGTTACGTGTTGTCGAGTCTTGTTCTGAATGACCACAGTCGCACACTGGAGAGTTTTTATTTATTTATTTCCCACTTGTGCATCAGGTATCCACATCTGCCATAGTCCGTGTAAATGTCGAGTGTTGGTGACATAAAAAAAACGGTGTCAAGATTTTAGGATTATTTTTCAATGTTGTGGGTCAGGCTTGTCGATACCAACTTAATCACACTCGGCCATTCACCTCGATGTAGTTTTTTTCCTTTCCACTAAACAGACCCTGAGGCGGACGGATCCTAACCCTCGCGAAGGGGATGACAGCTTCCTCCCACAACGTTGCAATCAATGCCTTCGCCCGAGTTTGCCAGCGGTCTTCATTAAAGGCTGCTGTACTGAGCTGTGCAGAATGCCACGTTTTGTACGAGCGCGTCTCCACGATCGTGCCACCGTACAGAGAGCGACGTATTTGCAGCGTGTCGCTGTGTTCATTGCTTCGGTCGCTTCTCCGAGTCCGCCCGCTCGTACCCGCTCGTACCCGCTCGTACCCGCTCGTACGCGCTCGTACCCGTTCGTACCCGCTCGTACCCGCTCGTACCCACGAGTCTGTGGGAGTCTGCCTTCGCCTTTGTCCATGCTGCGTGCGGCAGCCGACAAAAACAACCAAGCCATGAATTTCGATTTAAAGCTTTCGTGACTGCAGGGATTCATATTCTTGGTTCTGTCGGTAAAGTCACGTAGAATGGAAATAATAAAATAATAAAAATAAAACATAATAAAATAATTCTCACGACGTTTCGGCCACAACGCAAGCAGCCGTCCTCAGGTGAAGAACAGGTCTGTCGATAAGACAGAGTCCGACAGACATGTTCTTCACCTGAGGACGGCTGTTTGCGTTGTGGCCGAAACGTCGTTAGAATTATTTTATTATGTTTTATTTTTATTATTTTATTATTTCCATTCTACGTGACTTTACCGAAAGAACCAAGAAGATAAACCAAGCCATGCTTTATTTGCATCGTTTACATGTATAATGGCCGAGTACACTGGGATACTAATATATAAGGGAACAAACCTGCAGGTGTACCCTGATCTCTAATGATAGTTGTGAAGGATGCGCAAGGAATAAAAAGACTTACAACACACGGATGATAATCTCGCCAGCTTATTAGGCTCTTTTGAACACGGGCGCCCTATTCAACAAAAGAACACAAAGTATTTGATTAAATATTTTCATTTTCTACTACCGATATCATTGAAATGTACTTTTTTTTACAGCAAACTATACTTCTAAAGTTTCCACATTATTAACACGAGAAACCACATAATTTATATGCGACAGACACGTTTTGAATTATGCAACCTTTACATATACAGTTGCATGATGATGATCATAACATAATTTTTGCAGGTAAGTCTCACAGAGTCTCATATATTCTCACCAGCTCTCCCGCGATATTTCTCACCTGATGACGATTGCTTGTATTGAGATCGAAACGTCGTGATAATGTTATTATTTTTATATTTTTTTCATTATTTGATCTACGTGGCTTTACCGAAATACCCAAACAATATAGTCTCAATACAGTGTTGTTTTTCGGGAGCGTGCTGCATTGCGATTTGTAATGAGTTTTAATAATTCGCAGAGGTGTGGACTCGAGTCATGTGACTTGGACTCGAGTCAGACTCGAGTCATGAATTTGATGACTTCAGACTCGACTTGGACTTGCATAACAATGACTTTGTCCCACCTCTGAGGTGTGGACTCGAGTCATGTGACTTGGACTCGAGTCAGACTCGAGTCATGAATTTGATGACTTCAGACTCGACTTGGACTTGCATAACAATGACTTTGTCCCACCTCTGAGGTGTGGACTCGAGTCATGTGACTTGGACTCGAGTCAGACTCGAGTCATGAATTTGATGACTTCAGACTCGACTTGGACTTGCATAACAATGACTTTGTCCCACCTCTGAGGTGTGGACTCGAGTCATGTGACTTGGACTCGAGTCAGACTCGAGTCATGAATTTGATGACTTCAGACTCGACTTGGACTTGCATAACAATGACTTTGTCCCACCTCTGATAATTCGTATTTGGCATGTGGGAGGAGACCAGAGAACCTGGAAAGACTCAATGTCGATGAGGGAATACTACTCAAAGCCCCGCACGGAAGGATCCAATAATCCACATGCTGTACTGCCATCATTTCCACAGCCCTCATCCAGCCAGCACGCATTAACGAAATGGGCTGTGCATGTGCAAAGTACTGCACGTATACTACATTTTTACAAACCATTGCTTTATTTTACCAGTACAAATTAGGTGTCCATAATAATACGTACATTTAACTCTTAACACCGCGTGTCTATAATGTCCATTGGCAATATTCCCATTATGCTAATTGACAAAACGCCAATTAGAATGTTAACAAATTCAGCAAACAGGACTCTGCCCCTGGTCGACAGAGATATCGAGTGGGCTGGGACGACGCCTGTTGGTTGACTCCCCGCTAGTTCTGGCAAGTGAGGCATGGACCCCCCACTTGAGGCTATGGGCTTTGTCTCTGCATAGGCGCAATGCATTCAATATTTCAGAATTCATGAGGTCACAAACTTTCATGCTGCATTGAGTGAGTGGATGGGCATCCCTGCCTCCCATTTAACATACGAGGCTCAAGGTAAATCGACCCACGCCTTACACCTTGCGAACTCCCATACAATCGTCGGCATTATTCCCAGGGTCGGGTTCATTTATTATTTAGACAATCAAATCCGTCACTCTGCCGCGCGTGCCATTTGATAAACGGCCTGTTTCCTTGAGGACAGGCCCCGCCGTTTTATTAGATCAGTCTCCTGGAGTAAGGAGCAGCCTACGATTCAGCGAATGACGCAGCACTGAAGCTGGCGTAGGCCGAACCACAGTTTGTTGTCCTCCGATTATAACCAAGCTGGGTACGGTGCGAAAGAAGTTCAACATACGTACGTACAAGGGGCCGTCCATAAATGACGTCACGCACCTTGGGTGGGGGGGGGGTCAGACATTTGTAACGATGTGTGACGATGGGGGAGGGGGGGGTGAGAAATGTGACGTCACATCATAATGCGCAACTTTAAATAAATATAGACAACACGTTCTACTTAATTAAATATACTTTTTAATAAATGTTTTCTCCTACAACATCAGAGTGCAGCGCCACATTAAATACGCACTACAATGACAATAGTCTAAAGCGATTTGAAGCATGTTTTATTTGGGGGGGGGGGGCAGAGCTTTGTGACGTCATATTTGAGGGGGGGGGGTCAAAAATCGTCAAAAATCGCGTGACGTCATTTATGGACGGCCCCAAGCCTGATCAGCTTGATTCTGCTTATGAGGCACGAAGCTCAAAACCGGTCCAGAGCTTTCTTGTTTAAAATAAATCTGCTAGACGATTTAAAGAGTCATACTAATGTCGAGCCCTTTATGATTGTTTACCGAGGAACGCCGCACTGAGTCTCCAGACTTCTGTCAGGAGTGTCCTATCAAGTTTCCAACAGCAGGGGGTGATATTTCTACGCGTAAACCGAATTTAGCAATATGAATATCATTTTCAGCATTAGCATTTTTTGCCAAAACCAGTTGCATTTTTTTTATTCAGCTACCAGAGGAAGCCAGAGAATCCAGAGGAAGTCTGTGCACGAACAGCGGGAGAACACGCCAACTCCACACACAAATGTGCTTGAGTCAGGAGATGAATCCAAGCCCTTCTCGCTGTGAGGCACAACGTGGTATCACCACTGTGCCCACATGCAGCCAAATCCACTACAGGGTGGACGCGTGCTGTGTCAGTCATGCGAATTGTGTGACCAAACTTCATCGCGATTGGTCAGTGTGGGTTGGTGATGTTATCCGTGGGTGAGTATCAAACTCAACAGGGCCACGAACATCATGATGCTATGTGAATGCTGTAGACATTGCTCTGTGGCAGAGGTCGCAAACGGGTTTTGATTCCTTACCCATACCCGGCCGCACCAGGGTCGCAAACGGGTACCCATACCCGGCCGTACCCGTACCCTACGGCCGGGTACGGGTACGGTTAGGATACGAGTATCGGGTACCTGATTGCGACCTCTGGGATGAAGCCATGTTGCAGGCGCGGGTGGGTTGATTCTAGGAACTTGAATTGTGAAAAGAGACAAGACGTTGGGAAATGAGTGACAAACGGTTACTCACCAGTGACTCACGGTCTACCCGTACCCGGCCGCACCAGGGTCACAAACGGCTACCCGTACCCGGCCGGGTACGGGTAGCTGGGTATCGGGTAGGGTACGGGTATCGGGTACCCGGTTGCGACCTCTGGTCTGTGGTCTTCAGCTGCACAACTTTTCCTGGCAACGATTCTGTTGCACACCGTGCTATGAAAGCTAACAGTGCAGCATGAAGGGACCCTTAGCATTGCCACCAGAAGGGTTTTTATTGACCGCTTTAAGGTTGCTGAAATTATGATTATCGGAATACCTCAGAATTCAATGGGCTGTAATATAAAGTGAATGTTCTGGCTGAAGCCAGCAGTTTGGCGCGCTAGGCACAAGAAAGGCAAGCTAAGATGTAGTGCCCCAAAAGCCTAAAGGGGATCTGGATTCATAAATGTAAAAAATGTGGTACTTCAAATATCAGCTTAATATCAAATCCTCATAAAACATAAACTAAGTAACATACAAGGCCAATTAATCTCTGTCTTGTCAACATCTATCTGCTCATGACCTCGCTGTTATTTGTCTACATTTTATTGGCCTTCATCTTATCTCACGACTGCACATCTCTGGCTCTTGTCAAGATCTCTGCGGCCATCTCACGAGGTGTGGGTACCTTGAGAGCGGGTGGAGGTGGGAGGAGCCACCAATCATCTCTGCTTTGGGCCCTCAATCGGCTGGCAACATAACTGGAAGCCAGCATCACTTAACTGGGAATGTACGGGGTGGGGGTAATACACACAAGACATGCCCTCTATCCTAACCTCAATATAACGCAGTTCTAAATGTGTGTACACATCTTTCGCCACAGAATAACGCTCACAGTGCACAAGGACAGAATGTAACAGGGTAAAATTCTCCCCTGGAAGTATCATTAATCAATATTGTTGGGAGTGCACGGCGGCTGGGGATGAAATTTCACTGAATAATGTAATGGGGTTGTATTCTAAGCTTATGTGTGAAGGCAACTCGATGATCTAATGACGCCATCTGCTGTAGCTCAATAAAACGGAGGTTACTTCACATAACGGTTCCGGACTTACGTTGGAATTTAAAATTGCACCAACGCAACAGCATCGGTATCATCGTGATAATGATTATTGATGTGATACTATAAAGCTGCTCAACAATCCACTGCTGGATGAATGCCTCCCTATGTCGTGCAGGTCATTGGTGGGTCTTGTTAAAGATACGTCGACGCGCTGTTCGTTGTGAGTTGGTACAAGTAAACCCGTAAAAACAAAGTTTTTCACTATAAATCCTTTATATGCGTGGCGGCGAACTTCATATAAAGGATTTTAAAATATATTCGCCTGTGGAGGACGCGGGGATCGATCCCGCGACCTTTGGCATGGGAAGCGAGGGCGCTACGAACTGCGCTACTCCGCCACGGCCTGTGGAGGGGTTACGCTCTGGGCTCTTACACTCTGACGTTCAGCCAAAGCCATGAATGCGTTCTATTTGAATATATGTAAAATAAAAAAAAATTGCCTAAAAAGTGTAAAATATTGGGATTTTTTTTCACGAACAATAATTGTCTGGCACAACGAGTCTGTGTGGAAAATGTCAGCTCGATTGGATCACGGGAAGTGGGTTAAAAAACGACCGAAAGATTTGCACGGTCCTAAGCAAGCAAGCAAGCACGCGAACTTAATATAAAGGATTTAAAAAGAGGGAAGTGGTGACGGCTTCCGATGCTACTCGCCGGTGATGTTAGCCGTGGCCGCGAATCAAACTCAGGCCCCTGGGGTTGTAGGACAGTACCCTACCCACCACGCCACTCCCAAACTGTATTGTCAACATTAACGGTGCAATTTCGATTTAAAGCTTTCGTGACTGCAGGGATTCATCTTCTTGGTTCTTTCGGTAAAGTCACGTAGAAGGGAAGTAATAAAATAATAAAAATAAAACAT
The DNA here is from genome assembly GCF_015708825.2 of Lethenteron reissneri. Classification (NCBI taxonomy): domain Eukaryota; kingdom Metazoa; phylum Chordata; class Hyperoartia; order Petromyzontiformes; family Petromyzontidae; genus Lethenteron; species Lethenteron reissneri. The sequence goes on along the minus strand of NC_083792.1, from coordinate 12,965,210 downwards.
AATAAAACAATTCTCACGACGTTTCGGCCACAACGCAAGCAGCCGTCCTCAGGTGAAAACCAGGTCCGTCGAGGCGACAGAGTCTGAATGAAACAGCACACGAGCTTGGAGCATATATATAAGCTGGGCGCATTGACAAAGGAATTTGCATATCAAAAGGAATTTAGCATATTTATGGGAAATGCAGGAATGTGATTAGTACTGCATATGCATGTGCATTATGCAGTACTGTTAATCCTGCTGTTAATCCTGCATAATGCACATGCATATGCAGTACTAATCACATTCCTGCATTTCCCATAAATATGCTAAATTCCTTTTGATATGCAAATTCCTTTGTCAATGCGCCCAGCTTATATATATGCTCCAAGCTCGTGTGCTGTTTCATTCAGACTCTGTCGCCTCGACGGACCTGGTTTTCACCTGAGGACGGCTGCTTGCGTTGTGGCCGAAACGTCGTGAGAATTGTTTTATTATGTTTTATTTTTATTATTTTATTACTTCCCTTCTACGTGACTTTACCGAAAGAACCAAGAAGATTAACGGTGCAATCTTCACATTTGCAAATGATTGTGTACTGTGTATGGTCAATGGCTTGATCGACAATAATCATAACCGTGTCCATCTAAAATGTCAAAACAACTCCGTTATATGTCTCCATATGTGAGTCAATATATGTTTTAGTCGATGAGTTTATTCGCAGACTTTTCTTGGCGGGCCTGACTTTGCTGCTGGTTTGCAAAGCCAATAAGCTGATGGATTTGAACAAACATGTATTTACATGTGGAGATACAACTCAGAGTTCTGCTTTTACCCACAGATATGCTTATTGCAGCACCTCGGATAAAGCACTGTTGACTACATACGGTGTGAAAGAAGTTCAATATATATACATACAGTGAATAAGCACTCAATTGGCTGAATCATCTTAATATATAGAGGACTGCAGAGCTTGTTGGCACCAGCTCACCACCTCGCTGATGCCTCCCTGCTTGTGTGAGGTTCCTCAGCAATTGTGAGATAACATTTTCATGCACAACACTACAGTGTATAAAACTAAACATTATTAGAGTGCTTCACAGCAACACAATGAGTTTGTGTAAAACTGTAATGGACAGTCACATTTTAAAGCAGCATCCCGTTTTTTTATTTGGGTAAAACAAAATGTACGTGACGAATCATCAATTAAAACATTGCAACTGACCCATAATCATGAAAATGTATCGAAGCGTTTGGTAGGGTGACTAATTATGTGGTTATAAAAAAGCATGATAATTGCAAAAAATAAGCATAATAGATTCGTCTTTATCACATTTAGTCAAGTAAGCATTGGCAAACCTACCCAATGTGCATCAAAGATACATTATTTTTCATATCACTTTCATACACACTGCAGCACGATATATTGTTTTGCATTATAAAGCTATTGGTGAGTCATACATTTCACAGGTGGCAATTATAACACGTTTTCAATGTCCCTTTGAAAATTACTATCAAATTGTCACCGGCACGCGTCACCCCGCAATGTGTAACCTCTTCACCTGCGCAGAAGGTTAATGAATTTCAGCCATAACCAAGTCATGCCATAAAAATTCATGAGGCTGCAGAGTGAAAGGAAGGGGGGGGGGGGAACCACATCTGCAATATCCCAGGTGCTGTCAATTGTCATTTCGGTGGGTGGCAGGTCTTCATTTAGACATTCTACGGCCATCTATTGCCTTCATTATCTGACTCCACTTCACATAAACCTCACTGCTTTAGCAGGCGACATATTGTGGCACTGCTGCTGATGAAAGGATTTGGATTGTCTAATGCAAACACAGAACGCCTGGAATAACTCTGCGAATTGAGAACCTTGTGCATTAGGCAAGAGACAATAACCCCAGCCCGTGTCCCTTCCTCTGTTAATAAACCCAAAATGATGTATAGAGGAAACTTCGCTTGAAGGACAGCTGAGATACACACAAGGCTTGTGATGGGATGGTGCTACACAAGAAAGAAAAATAGGTGTTTTAGGGGAACAATAGAAGTGAAGTGAGATAGCTCATGAATGTCGAGTACCAGGTGTGATGTGAACCTATAACCCAGAGTGGGTGGATCGCACACACTTTCATGAAACCGAGTGTCTAGGGTGTGCGGTGGCCAGGAGATGGCAGTAGCACAAGTAGGTTTATACGCTCCTGTATGGAATGTATTTGATCCTGCTTACGAATGGGTCTTCAAAAATGGAATTGGTCTAAATTACAATTCAGGTCCCTCCGAAAACTGTCTTGAGACTGAATGAGAATATACTCAAGTAAAAAAAACGACGATTACTCCTCTATCATTAAAATATTAGAAGGTGAACATTGCTGCCCCAGAGGTCACTGAATAACTTTAAATTATTTGATTGTACAGTATTTAGTACTTTGGACCACATATTGTGCAATTACTATTTTGTGCTTATATGTATGCATTTTATCAAAGAGAGGGTGGAATGGTAAGTAAATCAGTGAGCACACTGTGTATGTGTGTGTTGTGAACCCGGTGGCCTTCATTCGATCCCTGATCCCGGCTATCAACAGTGGCAAGTGATACCTGAACCAGTCCCGTGCCACTTTTGCTCACCAACCCACAGCGACCAGTGCGATCACGTGCAGTAATATCAATATACAAAACATCTGAACACACCTGCCTCACAGCTCAATGACTAGCCCATGACTGATACAGCACTGGATTGACAAAGAGTTGTAGAATAGTATTATCTGTTAACAAACAGAATGTCTGGTGGTGATGACAATGGGGTCTATGTTTTTGATGAATGTGTGCTTGAGGTGACGCTAGTGTGTGGCTGCGGTAATAGGAATTATCCTAGGCCATGCTCAGACCTGCCCAAAACCCTCAGCAGATGCCTTATTTTTTACCGAGACAAATTCTTTTTTAAGAGTTCCGTAATTCAGGCTGCACAGTAGCCACTGTTTCCTGTATGTGGCAGAAGTAAAGTTGAAAGAAGCACACTTAACATTTGAGCATCATCATCCATTTTCTATCCACGACTGGATGAAAACCTTCCCCGTGCCCCGCTCTGTCCCGCCACGGCAGAATCCATCTCGCTGGATAAAGTAACAAACGAGACGGTAACGAAACAGGACAAAGGGAATGGATTATATATGGGAACAAATCGTGACCCAGAATCCTGACAATTCATGACATTTCCAGTGTGGGGTGGTGAATCATCACGTGGCTAATGAGCGGCGAGGACTCTGGTTTCTGCTATTCACAGGTGCACGGAGCGAGGCTATGCACAGGACATTGTTGCGTGTGTGCGTGTGTGCGTGTAAGGACGTTTTGCAGAAGGAGGCATCGAAAGAAAGCTTTAAAAAACAGAAGCGAGCTTAAGAATTTGCACGCATGTTTATTTCATTACATTGGACTGCATTACTACCAACTGTCAACATAATCAGTAAACGTACACGCATGGAGTATCACAATGCCCAATGAATTAATTAGACCAAAAGCACAATAACTCCAACATCGCCTGTGGAACAGCGTGTGCCCAAAACAACATGAGGGCTCTTTTCTCTTTTTATAGAAGGGCCATTTGGCACCGCAAGCAAAGGATTATGCGGCATTGCAGCTGTAAGTATGACACTAAATCCAGGGACATTTGTTTGATATGAACAGTAATTTATCAAAGGCCATAATTGCCTCCCATTAACGGATATGCTTGCAACCATCCAGAAACCCGTTTGGAAGCAACTAGATCAGTGGCAGAGCTCAGAAATAAAAAGGAAGCAAAACCTCCGGGCCCCAAGCAACTCACAATAAGCTCAAATTCAAATCCTAATGAATATAACGCGCTAATTAACATTAAAACGCAAATTCATCTCTCTCATCCCAAACCTGTCTGCAACTCCCATGTATTGTATCTGTACTGTACATCTCTATATTGTACACGTGTCACGTATCTCACTTGATGAAACTATACTATTTTTATTTGACCAGGTAGGGCCCACTGATATCTATCTCCTGTTCGTAGCTCTTCCATCATCGCCCTAGGGTTGTACGAATTGGAAGAGAGACTCTCAAATTTTATTTCAGAATCACAATCTTTATTTATACTGCAGGAGGAATCCAGTGAGACACGAAGCTCAATTTCACAGATGCCCAGAATGGACGGGTCAGCTTCAGGCCCCCAAAGGGCCGGCCCCACCACTGAACTAAAATCAGCTGAAGGCCCTTGTGTGCTACTGGCAAGATGAATAATACAAACACTATCCTCAGTCGTACTTGGAAGTTGGAACAGAACAGAGCTTTAAACTTCGTGGGCATTTGCAAGCAGAGAAGCGTGTCTAGCATTAGTCACTCAATGAATTATTCACAAAGTGTGTCTGTATTAGTAGGGAAAGGAAACACATACACGGTACGACGCACGTTATTACCTTGATAAATTACGTTGTAGAGGTCACGACAACATTATTCGTTAAACCGTGAGGGGGGGGGGGGATGCATTTGAAGGTAATAGAGACGTTGATCCTGCAGAACACCGAGAAGGGCGACTGGATGGAACAATGGGCAACGTGGAAGCGTTCCCGTGGGCACACTGTGGGATATCACGTGACCTTGTCATATTGCTAAATGGCTGCATTTGGCATTGACTGGACAAATGTATACACATGACACACGTAATATGTGGAAGCAGTACAATAATACGGAAATAATACGTTGATGGAGATTATATTTCTGTGTTGATGCACATCCGTTATTGTTATTTGTTCATAAAATTATTATAATTCGTCCAATCAAGTCAACAAATTGCTGTGAAACATGTACGAATGTAAGGCGCAGTAATTCTCAACGCACCGGCAGGCCGCTTGGAAGCACAGAGCAGCGCACTGCGTCATTTGTGCCGGCAGATGGCGAGCCAATCGTGTCAAGAAAACCCTTCCCATGAAACCTCTGGATTTTTTGGATGAATTTAAAAAAAGGTTCCTAAACAATCGTCGTGTACATCTGAGCAATACACAGAGAAAAACATGTGCCAAGTAACCGACAATATATTTGCCAATACTTAGAACAAAAAAAAAGAACTTGTATCATCATGCAATACATGTTGTGTTTATATCGCATCTAAATGAAGCCACGTGTCAAGGTAGATGATCCACAGAACAGCGGCCGCCCCATGGGTCATTGCAGGGAAAGGAGTTCCATCAATATATTTATTTTGTTTTGGGGAGTTATTGGCAGAGGAAAAGGGGACACAACGTGAGTGGCTGGGCGGGGTGGATGGGTGGGTGGGGGAGGAAGTTCCAGACCAGGGGGGTGGGGGGGGGACAACACGAAAAGAAAGGGCGACTTCCCTTTGAGCAAAGGTTGACTCAAAAACCTGGGCGCCCCGTGTGAGCTATTTTGGGCAACTCGGCTCGATTAGGGCAACATCAAAATGTATAAAGGCAAAGGTGCGGCCGTGGAATCGCTTGTTCGCTCCACTGCTCGCCTGCTGATCCACACTGGCCAGACGTCTTGAGAGAGATGGGAGCACCTTCCCTGCACCCCACCACGTGCAGCTTGCAATCGACTGTGGCGTTCCCATCTATGCTGCTGAGTGGACATAGCTTGTGGGGGGGGGAGGGAGGTTAAGAAAGATGCCCACGGCAAGCAAGATGGATACAGTCGGATAAAAAAATATAAATTGTGCGCATTTGTCAAGACTGGGCTGCAATAAATGCCTGCAAATTGCTGCTTTTTTATGCCAGTAGAGGATCCCATGTCAGTAAAAAATGTGTCAGCGTGGTCACTGGGGATGTGTCTCTCTGTGCTATTTCAGTCTTTCGTTACGTCAACCTCACCGCTGCCCAGCCCTGAGAGTGATCCACCCGGTCAATAAACCTCCCGGCTGGATCAACGCCCGTCACAAAAATGTATGAATGGATACAAGACAAGACACAATACATCACACAATTGAGATTTGTACTGAATGTGTCTAAAGACGCTGGTCAGATCATGAACGGAGACGACGATATGGCAGAAGTATAAATAACGAAATACGAAAGTTGCTTATACGTGTCGTGCTGCTTACAATATTTACCTGCAGCGCATCTACGTGATTAATTCTGAGTTCAAAAGTTAAACGGCGTAGTGCACTGGGGTCATATGCAAAGGAGAAGACGTGAACCGGGACTCGAACATTTAGGAAGGATCTCCGCAGTGAGCATGGTCAGAGGAGTGCAGACTACGACATTTTACTGGAGATTACATCCCCAGCATCCTTAGGTTAACAACTCAGACCTAACCTCAAATCGCAATAGTAGATCAAAGTATTGGTCGTGAAAGCCTATGTATAAGATGTATATGCGTACATTGAATAAATTATTTCGTCCCAGGGTGGCATGGTTGTAACAACTCGTGACTCACAGTAGGAAGGGGCCTTGGATTAAATTCCCCAACTCAGGTGCCTCTCAGTGCGGGGTTCGTATGTTTGTATGTTTGTAATGTTCTTCCCCTGTTCTGCCTGCATGGGTCCCCCCTCTGGGTTTATCAATTTCCTCCCATAACTGTTTATTTTTTAAACAAAACAACAGTGCAATGTAATAGGTATTGGCCACACATGCCCATGCTGAAAATGTTTTCTGCAAATGACTCAATTGGGATGACACGTAGCAATATCACCCCGACTTGAAAACTTGGCAGAGTCTTGGGAATCGTTGAGGCTCTCGTGGGTAAACAAGTATCAACATAACACTGTACATTGAATGGCTCCTCTTAGTATTATTATTGGCTTGGCAAATGTTTGTATGTTTTTGCATTAGACCCTGATGCGTTGTATTGCTCGATTTAGTTCCATGATGCAGATCTCACTTGGAAAGGAGCTGACGGTTAGGTCTCTATGGCCTCTAACCCTAGGTATAAATAAACACCTTGATGACTGGGCCGTATATCACCTTCCTCTCATACTGTATAGGAGTGCTTGTGTGTTTATGCTTTGCATAGCACTTTTGCCTACATGTATTTAACAATGAAATTCAACAATTACCTTCTAACAGACCTCACTTAACTGAAGCAAACCGAACTGAAAGCTATGGGACAATTTGACCCACCATAAGAATGTAGAACTCCACCACTGAGTCAGGACTGTAAACAGGACATGAGCACTGCATCAATACTCATTTGCGCAAGAAATCACTTCTCTTTATATAATACTGTACCGTAAATATATATATTTATGTAAATGTGTATTTAACACTCGGTGAGATCCAACATTTCTTGAGTGGCGCATTTTCTCCGTAAGATTAAATTCACATTTCAATTTTCTTCAACAATTCAGATTCCGGATTTCTACCCATCGTTTCAAGATACCAGGCCTTTACTGGAGTGAGCTCAGAGTTCCACTATTTCTCGGACAGCTGCCAATTCATAATGGCAAACTGTCATAAGCAAACATTGCATGTAGATGTTCTGAGGGCATTCAGTACTGCAGTATATAGAATCACATTGAGTCGTGAATAGCAATCACTACAATATAATACGTAGTTTTGTTAGTGGAGGGGCAGTGCATGGTACAGTGATCAGTGCAATGGCAAACGGAGTACGATTCCCAGCCACGGTGAGCATCGGTGGCGAGCGAGATCTGAAGCGGTCCTGGGCAGCTCCCCTTCACCAACTCACACTGACGAGTGTGGTGAAGTATGGTTAACGACCCCATGGCCAACACAGTATGGGGGAGACCTTCAATCAGGAGAGGATTGGCAAAATACTGTATAATTATGACTAGATTCGTCTGGTCATGAACAGTGTTGCTGTAAGGATGTATTGTGTTGTATTAATGTGTGTGGGTTTTCCCTGGGTAATATTATTTCCTCCTATAGACAAAATAACCGTGAAGGAATTAGTAAAACAAACCCATTCCCTAAAAACATTTGTATAACATGCCTGAAAGCTGATTGGACCCAGAAAGTCAAAACTGTTCCAGAGTTTTGCCCGCTTAAACAAATGCTGCTGGAAAAAACGGTCCATAAAATCCAAAACCTGATGGAGAAAGACCCCGTGGTTCAAGAACAGTCTGTGGAAGCAGATATTTCACAAGGAGCCTTTGCTTCCTATGAAAGCTAGGGGCAGCACAGAGTCATGTTCATAACAGGCCAGTCAAAGCCTATATTTTTTAATTCTCAGAGCTGGAATTTAGCCAAATTTAGTGCAAAACCAAACGTAGTACTCCATGATGGCTTTTAGTGTGCAGTCGATGGTGGCCAGGCTGAGACCATCGATTCACTGCACTTGAGAGCCCGGTTTAATCACGGGCGGCTGTAGCCCAGCTTCACAACCAGGATCTTGGCAGATCTGATGACCTCTGAGCCACCAAACGACCTCTGCGAGGGTATTTTTAAAAATATATTTTATACATTACGCACGCTGATCTACCGCAGCCAAACTGGCGAGCGCACTTATGACGTGTAAAACAACCGAGTTAGCGAGTGGGAGAGAGCTCGTCTTGTCAGTCAGTAAATAAATATCCAAAGTAGAGGGATAAATTTTAGGAGGCTGCTTGACACCTTTGCGGCTTTCTTTTTTTCCTTCTCAAGCCGACTGTAATCAGAGTCCTAAGGGACGCTGGAAATGTGGCGCGTGCCCAATTACGTGAGACACGTCAAGCCGGGGACCGCCAGCAGCGCCACCTGATTCATGGCATTAATTTGGCATTATAGCGTGCTGGAGTCGAGCGACACGCAGGGAGCGGGTATAATGATGAGAACAAATCACAGCGACCCCCGGAAACGAAGGCACCCTTTGGCCACAACAGAGCGCACCGTCAACAGAGAGCGAGGAGACGGGCGGTGTGCAGATTCAAGCCGCTCGCCGAGAGGTTGCGGCTTAATCTTTAAGTCATGCGATGTGTGCTCCGGATAGGGTCACGATTTCCAGATTTGTGTGGGGCGCACACAGTCAATTTTCATGAATGTTTTTTTTTTATGGCCGACGGAAGATTTTGTGAAGTCTGAGTCAATATGCAGAAATTAACTTTCAAAAACGATTTCTGTTATCACGTTCATTAGCTTTGGTTTTCTTAGAGTTGGCGTTAATTTGAAGATTATCATCATAATGAATGCCTCTCCAAGCCATTGCCACTCCCTCCAACAATCCACCTCGTGCAACACGAGCTGATCTCATCACCCAGTCTCCGCAGTCGTCATCGTCTCGAGCGTTCGTGTCGGCCACCGGTCTTCTTGTCGACACTTGTGGTAGCGCAGAGATCTTTCATCGCATGACAGTGACACCGATATATATACAATTCTCAGACATGGAATTAAATTAATTTAGGTGAAAAACTTGTCCAACCCAAGCGCACATACTTTTCTTTATACTTTTAATAAATTAATGTGCATTTGTTCTCTGATCCATCTGCTGCTTTTTCTCTCTCTTGGTGTCAATTAGAAATGCCTGCATACACCTCCTCTCCCTGCCTCTTTGTGTACTTTTCAGATTTTTGTTTCATTAAATGTGTCGATGTCCGTGTTTATGAATCATACGCCATAGCAGATAAATACGCACCGATCAAAAAATTACTTATTTCATCGCGTCGATCCCAGTCCCCCATTAATAATGTACCGAGCCATACGTATAATGTGTGTGCCAGTTGTGTCCCTCCAAAAAACGTTCTTCATTTGCTTCATGACCTTATTGCACGTGACTTTGTTTGCTCAACACGGAGACCGCCGGGCAACAGGAAACGTGGCAGCCCCAAGACCCACGTGACGCAAGACCGTGAAGGCCGCGCGGGCAGCAGCGATCAACCTCTTGGGGCGAGGCTCAACGTGTTGCCAAGGACAGGAAGACGTGGAGGGAAACTCATTGTGGACTTATGTCCAATAGGGGATGAAGAGGATTAACTAACGGACTTATGTTTGCTCATATTTAACTTCGGTCCAGCTTCGCAGGTTTTTCTCCAAGTAAAGTTGAAGGCACTGGCACATCAATGTTCAGACGCAAGAGGCGAGGAGAATATTTTGAGAATGGGACACTTTAAAGAATTCCGAAACTCACAAATGACGCATTCATTTTCAATGCAGTCACCCACAATGTGGTCGTTCGTGATTACACTCATTCAGTGAGAGCAAGAGTCTCTGAAATATTTGGCGACGTTCATTATCTGTATTAATAGGTGTGCATTCACGTAAGGTGCCCGTGCTAAAGCTATGCACTGTAACAACCCACCTGGCCACATTTGTGAAATTCTTGAGGTGAGCCGGTGGCTCATCAATTTCCTGTGGCGCATTGTGTTTCGTGAGCACAGATTCTGCAGCCATCGATCTCCGATGGACCCGAACGTGGTTATATCTGCATGCACAGCGGTAGAGTGTGGCGTTATTTTCATCATCACCATCATCACCTGAAACAGAGGGACACGTAAATAAATATGGCCATATTTAACATAAAGTAACGAGTCATTCTTCTTCTAGAGTACGGCAAGTACGTGTACATTACACGTCAAGATGTACGTTTGCGAGCCATGTGATAATAGCTTCGCGGGTTGTGTGGCTAACGCTGTCCAGTCTGCCGGAGAGCCGGCGTAGAATGCGGTGGTTCACGATGCGGTCCATTATTTGGGTCGGGTGGACGCAGTCACTGGCACCGTGGGTCCTCTCTCTCTCTCTCGTGTGCCCTCTCTCGTGATGTCCCCTCTCTCGTGATGTCCCCTCTCTCGTGATGTCCCCTCTCTCGTGATGTCCCCTCTCTCGTGATGTCCCCTCTCTCGTGATGTCCCCTCTCTCGTGATGTCCCCTCTCTCGTGATGTCCCCTCTCTCGTGATGTCCCCTCTCTCGTGATGTCCCCTCTCTCGTGATGTCCCCTCTCTCGTGATGTCCCCTCTCTCGTGATGTCCCCTCTCTCGTGATGTCCCCTCTCTCGTGATGTCCCCTCTCTCGTGATGTCCCCTCTCTCGTGATGTCCCCTCTCTCGTGATGTCCCCTCTCTCGTGGTGTCCCCTCTCTCGTGATGTCCCCTCTCGTGTCCCATTTGTGGAAGAGGTGTGCGCAGCAACAGGCGCGCGGTCGATGTTCTGAAGCCACGTGATGTACGTACGTACGCTGAACTTCTTTCGCACCGGACGTAGCCAACCGTGCTAATCGGAGGTGCGGGAGAAGGACAACAACAAACTAAACACAACAACTGCAGTTCTAAAGAAATTAGTTTAAAATCTAGATTTAGAGGTGAATAGCTCCAGTGGCTTCCTAATATCGGAAGGAAGAGCGTTCCAGACGGTTGACGGAGGAGCCACCGTCATTGTCTTGGCAGAACAAAGCCGTGCGGAACAATGGTGGGGTTGGGGACTCGGTGAGGATTTGATTCGGAACTTCAGCAGAGCTCCACAGCGTTCGCCAGCGGTCTCCAGTTGCGCGCTTCGTCCGACGATCTCAGACGACGATCTCGGACGAGTTCGTGGAGGACTGGGTAGCTTGGTCTTGGTGTGTAATGAGAGGTCTATGCTTTTCTCAGATGCTTTCCCACGTTGGTTTGCTACACGAACGATAGTAAAATCATTTGTGCATCGTTTATATATTCGTGCCCAAGTACGTGTAAAGGAGGCATTTAGAAAGCGATTAAAGCTGAATCGTACACTCGTGATACGTGCTGCATCGAGTCAGCTGTGATCTGTCCACTGCTGGATAAAGGACTCCGCGATCGGTCTCCAACTCCCGCTGTCTCACAACGAGCAATCCCTGTAGCTCCTGCAGACGAGATGTAAGTGCATAAGCAATTTCAACAATTGGATGCAACTCGGAGCCACGTTCTTGAGTAATGTCACGGACAAAGCCGACTGGAAGGAAGGCCATGCTCACTGACGCCTTTGACAAAGGCCGTGGCACATCGACAACAGACGCTTCGCAAAAATGTGATCACACGCACGCACAACGTACAGCCCATGGACACCAGCAGCCATATTTGTACAGCACAAATTTAGGCGAACAATCCTGAAACATAAGACGATGCATATGATATACAGTGGCGTATGGCGAAGTAACATTTAGGTAAACAACTAAGATAAGGTTCACACCCATAGGCACTATTTGGAGCCATTCTTATGAATCTAAAACGTGAGTCAGCTCCCATGCCACATACACATGAGCGATGTGACAAGCCCCTGTAGCAAAAGGCCATGCACACCTGGGTTACAGCTTTGTTGTTAACCTCAAACGCCTTTGAACTTTCAAATAAACACACAGTGAACTGGCCTGGATAGTTTTATAGTCGTGGTGTTCCATCCAAGTTCATTGTGCATTGTATTTGTTGTACTTAAATGCCCTTCCAAATAGCATATTGAGTATAACTCTGATTTTAATGGCAAAGATAAGTCTTACCTAAATAATACAACTCTGTTCCAAAAATGGAACTGAGGTTCCAAAGGCTACGAGACAGAGATAGCCACGCCTTGAGTCAACACGATGTTAGCAAGGCATCTGTTTCATAATGCGTATTAGTCTATTAGCTCATGATGTTTTCTTTGGGTTAGATCTCGTAAATATAAATGTGCCGTTAAACCCGCCACCACCCGACACAGCTAATCATTGATTAACTGTGAATAATCCAACTAATAATAGACAACCATTGTAATTGACATGACTACATTAACCTTATTGGCTCACAAGTGACGACAATCACATTTATCCCTCGATTTAAGACCGAAACATGAGGATTTATTCGCAATTCTGCCTGTCGTACTCGAATTCTAAATGATGTGGGTTTACTATCCAACACACCGGTGTGCTGAACTAGTGACGAATTGCTATGTTCTGTTTACGTGACAAACCTTACTAGTTGGCTGTGTCGGGTGGTGGCGGGTTTAACGACATGTTTATATTTACGAAATCTAACCCAAAAAAACCTCTGTTATGGATAATATTGATCGTGAAAGCCTCCTGCGTGTTAAACTGTCTATTAGCTGTTGTACAATGTACAGGATGACCCAAAAGTCAGGACACAGCGCTATTATATTTATTTTAACACTGCCATAAAATGTTTTATTCTGTATTCTTTCAGTTAATATTTAATTTATTGTCACTATAAATATATATTCTTCTTCCTATTCAGATGATATTTTAAAAATAGGAAGAAAATTTACTGAATTGAGAAAAACATAATTGATGAATTTTCAAATATTATCCCGGCAATCTTAAAAAAAAATCCTACATTAATTTCAAAAGAAAATGCATGTGTGCATGAGTGTTAATTGAAGTCAGTTTGGACATTTGTTAAAACAAATGAAAACACACTTTGTGATTTTTTGAAATAAGTGTGTGTCCTGACTTGGGCCACCCTGTATACTCCAAATTGTTCATGTATTCAAGCTTGAGATTGGAATATGTTTAAAGGTCTACCTCTAGCCTTTAGCACTGATAGATGAATGCCTACCCACGACCTGTCGGTTGTGGTGGTTGTTTGACCATACCAACACCACTATGTTTCGAAAATGAATTAAACATATTGCTATTATACTGCCTAGGAATGAATGCTCCAAGACAATACATTAGGATGCTGCCTACTTCAAAAACACACGGTAAAAATTCCATTTGCAAAAGTAGGCCGAGGCAGCATTTGCAAGGTAAAGTCCGCGTGTGCAAGTATAGCGGATAACACAATTACCAAATTACGCATAAAATTGCAGTCCTTGTGTGATCGCTAATTAAACGTTTGTGGGGAACAAGGGGAGCTCCCCACTGGCTACGCATCTGCCATGCAACACTGAGCAGAGATAATGAGACCGCAAAATATTGTACTCTTCTGTATAAAAAATAAAGACAAAGATCCTCCATATAGCCTTCACCGCACTCCTGGGACAAGTGCTGCAAGCGAATACCTCTGCAGGCCAGCGCGGCGTACGGAGGGATGGGTTGGCCAACACAACGCCCGGGCCACCTTTGTGGCGATGTTTACACACAGCACCAGGTACTCATTTGAGGTTGGGTTTACCTAGGGGAGGCCCAGTACCAATTCAAATATTCGCCACTGTGATTGGTTGTGCACAGGAATTGATAGCTCAGCATGGCTGCTCTCCACTTTAATGTATAAAGGACATGCACACACACAAATTGCAAAGGTTATTTGCGATTTGGTACAAATGTCAACCACAGTTAATCCTACAGAAGTCGTGGAAACACTGTGATTGGTTGTTTTGTTTATGACAGAGGATTTTGTTGCAAGGGGCCAGAACAGACATTGATACAGTAGCACTTAAGGTAGCACCATCTTTAGTAGCACCTATTTATTTACGTAGTTAATGCGAGTACATTACTTGATAACCCCACGAATTTCAAATGGTTATGACATAATTGGCAATTCTTGACCACGTAAAGAAATTGGAATCACGAAAGTTATGCCACCGTAGGTGATGCCACAGAGTGAAACAATTCATATGGTCTGGCCTCGTGAATTAGAAGCTCAATGCCGAACAGACCCCACGCCAAAATGGAAAAATATCTGCAGCTTCGAAGCCCCCGCCTGCTGACGATTCAATATAACAACGCCAGGTGTAGCCTGCGGCTGCATTCGACTCTGCTGATAATGCACGTGTACGCGCAGCCAATAAATTGTGTTGTGGGAGGCTCGGGTTTGTCTTATTGCACTGTAAGGCTTTGAGCACTGTGACGCGATTGTACCCTCTGCTAAATCGCATTCAAACAATGCAAATTTGGTCTAACTGTCGGCGGTCCAACTAAATTAAATTACTATTTGAGTCCGGCATTCAAGATGACACAATGCTCATGTGTACATGAAGAGCATATTGTATATACAGCCATTTGTCCACTGCTGGATGAGGGCCTCCCTATGCGGTGGAGGCTTGTGGAGGTTATTTGGCCATACTTCACCACACTAGCCAGTGTGGGTTTGTGAAGGCAGGAAGCATCGTGTTGTGACTGAATAGTAGCACTGAAACGTATGGTTCTATTCTTACGTGTGGCAATACGTTCAGGACCTAAATGCCAACGTCTGCTCGCCATGAGAGGACTTCAGCAGAGTGTGCGTGTCGTTTGATATATGGTCCATAGTTTGGGTTGCATGGCCACAGTCGCAGTGTCGTATCTTTTACAACATCCTCTATGCATGCATGGTGCTTGCCTGTCTGCTCATCATACAGGATTAGCCCGTGCGAAAGCTTTAAAAATCCGATGCTATTGGGCACATTGTGGGTGATTTGTTCATGGGCAACAAAATCAAATGTTAATTCGATAATATATTGTGCCTGTTCGATGAATGGGTTAATCATAAACGATTGACAGTGGTGCCTGAAGAGAAGGAGATTAGCACCACTGCTTTGCTTTAATCCCACGAGAGGACCCGTGCCCTTTCACACGTGGCATTTTCGCCAGCATTGATTGAAGCAAGTCTGACTACTGATGCGACACTGGATGTCTAAACTAGTCCAGAGCTTGCTTGTACCGAATCAATGCTGCTGAAAAGTATTCAAGGTCAGAAGGGTGTGGGGCCCATGGGAATGTGTAAAGAATAACATATGAAGGAGACAGTGGCTGCTGAAATATTTTGCCAATGAAGAATATGGTCTTAAAAGTTATCATGAGCGCTACAAGTGACTGGCTAAAGGAGTTGAGCGAGACCGAGATGGTGATGAACGGATGAGTTGGAATGAGATTCGAGGACGGCAGACGTGACCGAGAGAAGAGGCACAACATTGAAGCGCATGGGGAAAGTAAATCTGAGCAGGTGACCCCATGCAGCTATGGGATTTTATGGGTTAGAACCAGAATTATAATCACTACCAACCTCCTAGGGCCATAGTGAACACTTGAACGGGGAGCACACTTTCACAATTGATTACGGAGAAACTGAACACATTTGTCAGTGGCACTGCCGATATATAATACAATATCGCACAGCACACGTGACATGAAATAGGACCGATGCCCATAACGTCACCCATTGTATATATTTCTTTTTTTGCCAGCGTTATTGACCAAATGTGTCGCGTTTGTTTTTGTTATTTGTGCTTGTGCACCTTTGACAATGTAGTATCATGATTGAATGATAGTCTCTTACACCATTGTAGAAACCAGGCTCAAGTGTTTTCATCTGAGTGACCCGGGTTTGTACCGTGTCGTACATACCAGACAATGGGTCTCATGTTCTGGAATACAAATGGTGCAGTGTATGAGGGATTTGGGGATGTATTTTTGCACAAAGCTGGTCAGCTCAGATATGCACACACTCTTGCAAGTCTTGAGTTTAGGGCTGAGGCATCCATTCCTGACTGCTTCAATAAGATAATAGAAATGTACAGACTGCAATTGCAGTGGTGCATGAGCAGATGATTTTTTAAAAACCTTAGCACGTTTGTAATTAACGCGACCTCATGAGCAGACGATCACGCAAGGGTTTCTAGAAGGGCTCAATGACTTACGGCTCGAGGCAACCTTTGTGCGCTTTCACAACTCTGAAATTAAGCTATAACACAAAATGGCAGCTTATGTTCAATGCTATGAGGCAGTGTTCGTGAATAATTTTTCTTTATGTCTGCCCCATGTTGTATTCATTTTTTTTCACCAGGAGTAGCCAATTGAGTGTAAATGAGAGTATTTTATCACCCGTTATATATGACTTATTTAACGTTGAACAATGTTCTACTCCGATACAACGCACCAAAAAGTCGTAATGCTGCAGTACCGGAGCACCCAGTTCCTACCTGACCATTGTTGTTAGAATTCAATGTGAATCAGTCATGTTCATTGACGGTCCAGCACTCACCAGTTCACTCCGGTCACCAGCAGTCAAAGTCACCTCCTGATTACTCTTCTCTCGCGACCACTACCGTGGCGACGGCTCTTGTGAACCTCACTCACCGGCTCAACGCACGCGGAGGCGTCCGCCTACCAGACTCACTTGTGTCGTCTTGTCCACAGTTTTCAACCACCACACTGCGGGTCCAAAACACTCTTCATTCTGCTTCTGCCCTCCTGGTCTGTTTCCCCAAGTTCGTATGATCTCGCTCAATTCAAGAAATATTTTAACTTTGTTATATATTTTTTTATGCTGCTTGTTGCTGGGCTATGCACAGTAACAGTGATTTCATTTTTAAACACTGCAATATTTAGTAGCTACAGCCAATACAAAACATCTTTATAGCTCAACAAATCCACCAACACTCCACAGAGGCTATTGAATGGCGTAATAACCCCGATATACACACATCATGTTATTTACACTTGCCATACAAAAAAAAGCTTTCAAAATGTGTAGCACATACCAAGGTTGGGCTGGAGCAATGCGCCCAGGCTCAGGGCATGAAACATCAGACACGAGGTACCTGTTCTCAATCCATTGTATTAGCCACGTGACGCCTGTATGAGTCACTTGCACGTCAGATCACCGGGTTCTTAGCGACCAATTAATTAACGGGTTTGTGCAGCATTTCTATACACGACATGCGAGCAATAGGACATGCAAATATATACTCAGGATTGAAATGCTATTTCAATTGTGCAATCCGCAGCTGTCCATAGTGCGATTGGAAACGTGATCAACGTTCCTGTTGAATAAAATAACGTGCTAATTAATGCATCTATGAGAGTACTGACATGATTCGCAAATGTCCCTGCTTCTGTAGATAAATAAATAATGAGAAATTGCGCCTTTGCTAATCTTCGATCCGTGACCACAGTCATGAGACCATATAGCAGTGAATTAAAATTATGGATGGGTCTAACCTACAGCATACACAACAATGCCACATTTACGACATTTCATAACTGCCCTTACCAAGTGACCACCCACACCCAGGGCAGTGTTTGTGCACAGTCATTCTCTATGGACAGTCACATATTGAACATTTTTATATATTCGCCGATAGCTCAGTCCCCAGTTAGATATGCGATATTGTACTGTACCAAAGTAAGGCATTAAAATGTGTATCCATTCTATGTTTTTTTTACTTCCTGGAAAATGCAATGATGCTTTTGTCTGGAACCGAAGTGTGGGCACAGTGGCAAATTGAATCACGCTTTCATCTGCACTGGCGGAAAACCACGAACAAAACGTGCATGACGTTATATTTCAGCGCGTTGTGGAAAATGTAGAGTAGGCAGCACCTGGCACAAGAATGGTTTGTGTGCCTTATGTCAGTTCCTTTCAGCGTGTATTATTAATGTATGAGCATTGGCAGCTAAGTTGAAATGAAAGTCCCAATGCAAGCCAAGGTCAGCTGGAGAGAGTCGTGTGATGTATGCACAACCCACACACTCTACATTTATACTCCTGCCCATTCTTGCCCGAAATAATGCATGCCCTACTGATTTATTGTGATTTATTTATCCTACGGCTTATTAGATTTGAAAAAAAATAGCGGCCAAAATTACACCGTGCATTTTAATGTGGATTAAATATATTAAGATGTATGTGTAGTACATCTATAATTTACATGGTTATAATTAAATTGTGTGGTGCTATGCTGCCCCTAAAGCAATGTTTAAATACTGTACAGAAATTGGTAATGTTGGTGATTTTTTCTTTACTAAAATGAGCAAATCAGAGACCAGTGAAATACAATCATAAAATGGCTTTAGGGCTAGGTACATTTCAAATTTTGCTCGTTAGAATACAACTGCAATGAAAATAAAATGGATATATACATTATCTGCAGTATATTTTTACAAATTTCATCAAAACCATAAATATATTATAATATCAGTTCTCAAAAATAATTTTGTAAAAAACCAAATATCTATGGTGTATATACAATATATATTGGAGGTGTAATGATTATCAATTAAAATGTACAGCAGTAGACAATACGGTACATACATTAAATTATACCAAGTATCTTTTTAGTTTACAAACTATACAAATTAAATTTACACCCATGTTTTTTTTTTATGTATTCCAATTGCCCTATTTGAATTATTCCATACGTCTCAGCGTGCAAATAGTGAGGACCCAAATGTTATAAGATTGAGCGTTTTATGCAGTTATTTTTTGACTGGACCCATGACCATCCACTCGCAAGGCAAAATAACTATTTCAGCATGGGTGGCTGCCTGGATTTTAACCCAGGACCTTAACGATGCCAGCTCAGCCGTCTGACCTCCGAGTAGCCCGGCTACCTTAAGAAAAATGTATTGTAAGGGTTGGAGGGTGGATCGCTATTTATAAAAGCAACATACAAAACACCATCAGCCTCCTACTCAGGGGATTGATGTTTTTCCAGTTTAAAATACGTCATACAAAAAAAAACAATTAAAAATTTAGATATTCACCAAAGGCTGGCTCAGGTGTTTTACAAAGCTTACCATGCAATCGTTGGTAAATCAAATAAGAAGCACAGCAATTCGGTGGGACATGGGTGACCTTCTGAATGGCTATCATATAAGCCAAGACAAGTGGACGCTTCAAGCCCTTC
This sequence comes from Lethenteron reissneri, assembly GCF_015708825.2. Taxonomy (NCBI): domain Eukaryota; kingdom Metazoa; phylum Chordata; class Hyperoartia; order Petromyzontiformes; family Petromyzontidae; genus Lethenteron; species Lethenteron reissneri. Next base: position 12,945,834 of record NC_083792.1, on the reverse strand, counting down.
TATTCTGGGATGGCAATCATGACTGGAATGACATCTCCAAGTCGGAAAAGTCAATCGAGAACGCTGTGGATCGCATTTTGTTTATAATGCACAGCACAAATATGAGCACACGCATACCCGAAAAAACAAGACACCAGTGAAATGTTACAAAAACCAACTGACAGCGACCCGTAGTTTTGATTAATAAATCAAGGTGTGGACAATGTGTTTTGAAGGTGCTTTATTTAGAGTCCACTCGTATGTACACAGACATTTAATAACAGCACGTGACCCAACGTACATCGGTAACATGAAAACACTGCAACACCAAAGACAGCAAATATACTTAACGTGTGTGCATTTAGATTTAAATTGTTTAAGATAAACAAACAAAAGCACATTCCCACTATACATACAGAAGCAAATATGTAATTTTCCACCAGACCACACCACTTGGCTTATTTGTTTATAACAAAAGACACGAAGCTACACCTTTGTATGATACGAGTGGAAAATACCACAGTATACGAACTTGCACACCTTAAAAAAACTAAATAGTATTTGATTAGAAGAAATGAATGGTGATATTCCCCATTGATAACAATAATAAACAGCATACATTATCGTTCAGTCACATAATTTTCCGTGGAAAATTAGACATTTACATTCACTTGCAAATAATAAATATTGATGTGTGCCATAAAACATTATAGAAAACACCTTTGAGCACAAAATAAGCTGTGCTTAATATTCAAAACCAACCGTAATCACAATCACAAGATTCATTGTTGCAAGCAAGAAAACACATTTGAATGAATTATTGTACATTTTGTTTTATCCAGCCAAATACTTTTTTTTTACCAAGCTTATCTTGTTAATGCAGTTTGATGTACAGACCTTTAGAGCAGTTGCTCGTTTCTAAATCATACCTGACATTTCAATACCGCAGGCTTAAAATGTATCGGAAGCCGACACCCACTGACAGCAAACCGAGTGAATCTGTAAAGGGGCTGTAAATACCCACTCGCACAGAGACAATATATTTTATTGATAAGTGCTTTAAATTAAATATAACCGGCCACGTGTCTGTAATCACTGGTTTAGTGGTTGTAATCACTTAATGCAATGTGTTCAAATTATAAAATTTGGCTGAATTGATATGATGCACACTAACTCTAAAGAGTCTGATGATCTCCGCATGTCAATTGCAACCTCTCGTGAACTTTTATCTACAGATATCGATGACAATGGCGATTAAAGCGAGTGGTTTATTCACACTAACCCTGTAACATCACCAAAATAAATCTATAAGTATTTCCACTGTAACAGAAAGATCATCACTTCCATCCTGTGTCCACAGGGCACAGATAATAAAATCACAAACTACCATCCTAAGGCAAGAGCAGTACAGCTGTCATCGTTTTTCACATGCCAAATGGGAAGTAAAAAAAACTTCCTTTCTTTCCCAGACAGCTGTCACATGTGGTATAAACGATTTCACAAGTTTGGATCACGAATCGTGCATGCGAGCGTTGACAGTTTGTGCATATTAATGATGTCATGAAAGTCAGAGATGATTTGTGAAATGGGTGAGTGGCACAATCGGAGAGAGTTGAAACTGCCGAGTGTCAATGCTGACAGCGTCACGTAGATAGCAGTAACTGAAGTAAGCCACCATGCGGACACAACTTTACATTCGAGAATGCAGAAATTGTTGCATTTGGTTTAGGTGTCATGAAAGTGTCGTGCCAAAATTATTGTAAAAACACGTTATGGACATTAGACCAATATGTCAGTATTCACGTAAAAAAATGTATGTGCATGTTTTATAACCGGAAAAATGCACACCACCTTCCAACGCCACTGCAGATGGTTGTAAGTGGAAACTCCTCATTTATTTCTCGGACAGTATCAGCATTAATACTGCAAGGAATACTTTTTGTTTAAAAGCACAAGTGTAAAATATAATTGAACCAATACAATTATTGGCAGTCAGCTTTAACAGTTTTCTTGCCAGCGCAACAAGCCAACCGGATTTCACGGACTAAATCGGTTATAAGACGCGCAAAAAATTCGAGACGACGTTAAACACAAGTGCCAATCAATCTACTAACCAATCGGTTAAGTAGGCACTAGCACGCCATTTAACCCGGTGTGCTCGTTTCAGGCATGGAAGGCGATCTCCACAAGCACCGAAATATTACATTTACGATGTTTGTTGTGTAGAACAATGTCCAATGAAAATACAATATACAGTACAAAAAAAACACAAAGTCCCCTGATGTTGAAAGCCAGTGATATGACTGTGTGTAACAAAATACCACATTTCCCAATGTGTGCGCGTTTAAAAAAGAAAAGTGGTGTAAAAAAATATTCCTGCTGCGACAATGACGCCAAACAACTGTTTACACTCCAAGTAATGTGCTTAGGGGATTAATTGTTTTTTTCGAATTCTTGGGTCTTTCGGTAAAGTCACATAGATAGGTTAAAAGAAAAAAATGCAAGTTATATAACTTCATTGCATGCAATAAAGGACGTTTTAAAAATAAGAAGAATGTTACCGCCAAAAAATGTGAACATTGTCACGTGCAAAAACTTAATCGAAGCATAGAAAAATAAAGCCATCAACAACAGCAAAACAGAAGGCTGTCACATCTGTTTGTATACACGTGTATAAACTGCATTATTTTGCTTAAAATCCCAAGCATTAAACTACACGATACACACACAGACACCCACACATGTAAAACAATTGTACAATCTCCATGTGTGTGGACACATGAAAACAAAAACGCATAGGTTTTACAAACTTACACTGAATGAGAATAAGCTGCAAAACATTAAAAGGTAACAGTGTAATGACTGAACATTCAAATGCAACCGTCTAACATGAATGTAAAAAAGTTACGCCATGATGGTAAAAAATGCACACGTCTGACGCTTTAATGAACCATAAGGAAAAAAATTCCAAAAACTTCACTATTACGATCGCGAAAGGCATGTGCCTTTAAAAGTCGCAAATGCCAATAAACTTAACCCGCACACTATATATTCCTGGAGTGTATCTTAAAACTACTTTACTACAAATGTGCCTTCATGGCTAGCAGTGTGCAAAATAATATCTGCTCTCAAAGTGTACCAAAGTTTTCCCTGTGATTTTTTTAAATATCCAATTTAGGGGTTTTTTTGTTTGTCTTTTCTCTTTAAATACAAATTTTCGAGCATCTTTTTTTACAGGTGGCCGCCATGGAGAGGAGTAGCTTGTTCCACTGCACGGCCAAGAGCCAGGTCTTTATTTTTTGTTAGTACTCAGTTTTTTCATCCCTTTTATTCTGGACAGCAGCTCCAAAACAAATTCCTGCACGAGCACACAGACAAATATGAATGTCAGGTTTATTTCTGTTTGTAAACGAGCTGCCTGGTGTACCTTACACAACATAATTTGCAATCCACCCATGCAAACTCTAGTGACAGTACAGCCATGGCCTAGCAACGAACGATTCAAATGTTGTAATGATTCACAGCCAGAGGAAACTATGCGGGCTCAGTGCTAGTGAACGAGTGTGTTTTTATGGCAGCCTGGCCCAGCCGAACCAATCACAGACCCAAGACCCCAGGCTCATGCCTTCATTCTGTGCCACATTCTTAAGGACTCCGCCAACTCGAGAACCATAAATGGCATCACCGAGTCGGCGAGGAAATTAGACACGCAATCTACGACGTCACTCACAATGTTCAACATTATGTCCAGATTAGTCTTTAAAAAACGAGGAATATTACAAATGCGATACATTTTAGCGCAAATTAGTCTATCCTAACGACTGAGTGTTGAAACAATTACTTCGTTTTAATGTTTTTATTCAGGTACGCACACCGGTCCGGCAATAACGCCCCAGGGGCTTCTGGGGAAATGTTATACTGTACTGTATTTAAAGATCGTTCCCCGATTTGCAGAGCACGGGGAGAAAGCAGGCAAGGGCACGGAAGCAGGATGGGCCAAACCCATGGAAACTCTTGACTCGTGGAGATTGGGGACACAGGTTGGGCCAGCTCGAGGCCAGCTGAGACAAGTTCGCATTTGTTGTGAAAATGTGGCAAAGACACTACAGTGGATCAGTCAACATCACATTCACCACAGCACCACCCTCTTCTTACCTGACCTTAAAATGGACCTTTCGCTCTGCGTACGAAAATGGTTTTTTTTTCACCCACCTTTAAAAAAGGCATTGCTAATTTTAGATATGTTTATTGCCAAGCAATCCGTGACCAAATCGAGACTTTGAAACACGTTACGCATAACCTTTTTTAGCACAGGGTACATTCTGAAGTTTGAAGCCAAGAGCTCAGCAACTTGACATGGATATACACCCATTGCCCACTTACTCACCTATGCTCAAGATATTTTAGTACGCGGTCCATTCTGCAGGCTTGTGGTTCTGCTTCACTGTATGTGTTCTACATGGTGATGTATTTAACTCTCTCTGCATTCAACTTAGCACTGGCTTACCTCTGAACTGCTGCAACACTCTTGTAAAATCTCCTGCGGAGACAGACACATGGCTGTATTAGTGTATGACAGTTTTACAGGAGGCAAATAACCCTGCTGCATTTTAATGTACCCGAGAAACATATGCACACATGTTAAGGACATTAATCATATTCAAAGGGATACTCAAAATCACTGCAAATAAAATTAAAATACAGGATATCTGTTTTAAGTAAACCTGACATTCCAAGTCAAGGTCCCGCTTTGTCACTTTCTCTTGGTACAAGCAATGGCAATTTTTCTGGAAGCATCCCATCAAGTGCAGATGCTTATGCTGCTACGGTGTGAAGGTTATCACACTGGACTTGTAATCCAGGTTGCCAGCGCAATGGTTGTATTACCGTTAATCTATTGGAAGGTCGCGTGTGGTGGTGTAATATGTTGCTACTCACACCTCTTTCAAGACGTCGAAGAAGTAGGCCAAATACCCTAAACAGGGGCTCTCAGAAGCTCCCTCTACACGAGCAGCGAGTCTACCTCTTGGGACAGCATTTAGTACTAACGTACACTCACCCGTAACTGCTCAGCTCTCTCCTCATCCGTGTTCATATCCAGCAGCTGGTCAATGTCTATCTCCAGTTCAGGCATCTCCTCCTCCTGTTGTTGTTCAAAACAAAGGGCAGCATTCTTTAAGTCTATACACACTCTTGATTAGCTGCATATACAAATACATAGCACATTCATACGCTACTGCTAGAACAAATTACACAAAATAACGTATTGCAGTGTGCTTATATCAAACGAAGTAAATTCGCATCGACTGACATTTAATACAGTGCAACATTATGACATAAGCAGTGGGACCTCCAATTGTGAAGCTGTTAAATAAACTTAACACAAACCACCTATGCAATCGTGCATGTAACAACAAATGCATTCAATCAGCTGTAATTGAAACTAAAAACACAACCACCAAGGGAGGCCATCATCCCCACTGAGTAGCCAAGGTTATCTAATCTGTACAAACACCCCACGCCTTCCTATAATCATTGGCGGCATGCATTATTGAAGCCAGACGGAAACGAACATGAAAGCAGGCCGAAGCCACGGGGTTTCACTGCTGCACATCACATGAGACGAAGTGAACTGAACATTACAGACCTGTGCACGATTAAAAATGCATGGCAGTGCGGTTATTGAAAGGTCTTTAACTTGCTGCTCAAAAGAGACCTTTGCCGTTATGGCTTTTTTATCTTGATCATTTAACCTTTTCAAATCCTCGGCTATTTCTCTGTTATTCAAGATTCTCTTTTTTTAGTTTTCCCTCTTCTAGTTCGTGTTATAGATTATTCATAGCTATGCAATTTCACAAATTAGGCAATTTTACAGTCACAATGTAAAAACATATCCTAATACATATGAGGTGTCATTTTAAAGTAGTTAATTACATTTTTTTGAAAAAAATGGTCTACATGCATGTTGAACTTCTTTCACACCGTACATATAAACCGTGCTGGAAGCCTTTAGTTTCATTTACACAACTGAATCATGATCCCAGTACAAATATTTAACCTCATCTGAGAAGGGCTGGCACCAGTATTCTATAAGCATTTCTTCCGTACCACTAAAGGTGGACACAATATTTAAATCTGAATGACAGTCCTATTTGGTTGACTTACTATGGCCATGTTTATACTCATGATTAATCCCATATTTCAAGTATCTGAAAGATACATGCAAACTTGTGCAACTGCCCAGTGACAAAACAACACTTTTCCAGGAGTGCCAAGTATATTTTGTTTAACCAGGTTAGAATTCAAGAGACACAGGATAGTTTAATTTGCCAGAGTAAGCTGGGGCATCAGTCTGCCAGTAAGGGCAGATCATGGCTATGTATAATCCCAATTGAGTAATTTTAAAGTAATATTTCAAATTTGGGCCATGATGCCAGCACACAATGGCCTAGTTTTTTTGCGAATGACATCAGGTGATCTTTAACATCCACTCTGAAGGAGACTGTCGTGTATGGCTTTACACCCGCAGTAATAATTAGGGCGGCCGCTAGGTTTTAATCCTGAACCTCTATAACAGGCTGCGAAATGACTACTGCTAGGCCATGTTACCATACAATTTCATTCATGCCTCAATATTTTTCAAAAATATCATTTCAGAATGTTTATGTCTGTAAAAATAACAATGTGCATTTATTGACGTAACAAAAAATACAAAAGTTAATGCATAACATAATTAACTGAAGTAAACATTTGCTTGTGAAAATAACACATTGTTATATATAAATGTCAAAACCAATACAATACCATACATATAAGAAGTGATTTGTGCTGGCAGTGATGCATGTATGTACTGCTGTTTGTAAGACACTTGGCCCCGTACATAAAGGCCAAGATTGTAGTGGACTTTGAAAAAGAATGCAGTCACATGTAACAAAACATTTACGAGACTACGGTATTGTAAAATGCAAATCCCTGAATGCTGGTGAGAATGGGCTAACTTTACACACTCTCTAAATGGAGGACCACATGGGTAGATCGCGTAAATAAATGTGTCGTTAAAACCCACCACCACCCTACACAGGCAACTCGTAAGGGTTATTCAACGTAAACAGAGCATGCCAATTCGTCACTAGTACAGCACACCGGTGTGTTGGAGAGCCAAGCCACAATAGAAGCCGACGTGTTAAACTGACCTTCCTGGTAATATGCAAATTTGTAAAAAAAAAGGAAAAATTTGTACAAAACTAAATAAATAATTAAACTAAATAAAATGTTTACTTTTGTTCATAATCTCCCTTTGCTTTGGGATGTTTGCCTGCAGCTTAAACAAAACGAAGTAATATCTGTCCAAGGAATGTCATGTCAAACAACCCAGTTCCACAACAGCAGCAAACCCACAGGGTGAAGGATGCCTGACAGTTATTGCAGTTTCCAGTGGCACGATCCTATTATTCTTAACCCGGCGGCCATAGGCAATGCCATTTGTTACACTGATGTTCTCGCAGTACTATGGCTGAAACCTTTTTCCAGTGATAATGCGCTGAAATAAGAAGATGAATGAATGTAGAAGCAGTATGTGTAGAGGCAATTGCTCATGTGAGTATTGGGGCACACTCATTGGCAAGAAGTTGTGCTGACACATCAAACAAAGAATTGCTAATTTTCCTCAGTTCTATTACATTGCGTTTTAAACACAGTTACTGCTCGACTTTGAAGGATGAGCAAAATAGCAACTATGCTATGAAGTATACTACCAAAAGTAAAAAAAATGATTTTATCTGGGCCAAATAACTTCTACTCTTACATAGCTCGAGATCAGGCAGAATTATTTAAGTCTAACAGCTACTGGTTACAAGACAGGACATGAAGGTAATAACAATAATTCAATCAAGTATATGTCACGATATATAAGAATAAGTACTGCCAACTTCAGTTCTTAAAAAAGGATGCCACACCTAATGGTCTAACCACAGCACAAGTCAATCTTCGACTTAACGTGGCCTCACCCAGAAATGCATGAACGTCAGAGTCTTCTTAATTTTCACAAGTAACCGTGAAACTCTGACCCCATTGACTCAGTGGTGGTGATAAAGCTGGCACTTGATATTCTAGTTCATATTTTCCAGGCATTCAAACACATCGTTGTTGTCAATGATTGCCAAGGGACACCAAATGTCGGTGTTAAAATCGCCAAATCCCGCAGGGAAAGGAGAGCATAAAGAAGTAAAGTATTCACCCCTTGCAAAGTGCAAGCAGCACACAGAAGCCCTCACTGAAGCTCCATTGATCGAAGTTGACTCAGCGCAAATTCTCTGAGCTCATTAATGTGTCTCGCCGGACTTCTCCGTGACCTCTGCAAGGATTAATTCCCTGCACCAGTCAGGCAGCCATTTGTTTCTGAAGGACCGCCTGTGTGCAATGGATAGGTAATCTTTAACGAAAATAGAGTTGCCTTGAATGCAGCTCTGCTGGGCATGTTTTCTTACAACGCGATGCTTCTCTGTTCCGGGCTATATAAAATGTAAGGGAGCACATACTTCTGTAGTCATAACCATTCAGACAAAGTGAGCCTCTTCCAGCAATGGCACAGCTCTTCTGATGGACATCTTTGCTACACTGCAGATTTAACATTTTTCCAAGGTCCCATTTGTCTCGGTAGGCAGTTATTAACTTGTGATCTGTCAATGAATTACACCCGAGTAGGATGACAGCTCTCTGCATGACTACATCGTGGGGCAGCAGTAGCCAGCAATCTTTCACGATGTGAAATATTGTCAATGCACAATAATACATTATCGCTGTGTACAATGCCCATACGAATATATTCCACCACAATTTTACTTGTTAATACTAAATCCTTGTAATACAACAGTGGTTGTTCCAAGGTTGCATACGATTGGGCAGCACGTCAAAGAATGTTGCGATAACATTTTAACACTCAAAGGGAATGGTCAAGGTCACCGCATAAAAAAACTACAAACATCATTGTTGAAGAATGTTAAGTGCCAACTCTTTAAATTCAGATATGCAACTTGTGAATTATAAAGTACAGTGCCTGTAGTTTTTGCACGTTGCTGATTTATATACAATAATTTGATTGAATTTAGCAGAAACCTTTCAAAACGCCAAATAAACATTACTAGAACGTGCACCACGCACAAGAAGACAATTGTAATTTGTGGCTTTTGAATATTTTGAAAACCCAATATTACATAAGTGCATATTTTCGTCATAAATCTGCGTTGCAAGTGCAAATAACCACACCCATGCCTTCAGCTGGCTTATTATATAAATCCAATTCATTCCTTGGGACACATTCTAAAAATCATCACTCCAAATGAAGGAGTTTATTTTTCAAACTAAGGATTATTTGAAATAAAATTTTCTAAATAAATAACATTTTATCAATGTAGGATTAATATGCGTTTCCATCATTCACAAGTCTTCTTAGGTTTCGCTGACAGTTTGGCTGGTTGACCTTTCCCAGGCTCCGAAACCCAAATGTTATTACAGTACTTTAAAAGGTCAAACAGATGAAACTTTAGACCTGTGCATATACCAAATAATGTATGGATAATTGCACAACCTTTTCACCAAGGTAGGGCCACTGGCTAGGCATGTTGCTGCCACGTGTACGAGTGTACTGACGATACACAATCGTTTCAGTTAGCCCGTGTGGTGTGTCTACCGAAATTACAAACACTGTTTGTGTGCACTGTTAGTTCCAGGACTATATAGTCGTTATTATACAGGGCAGAACTGCGCACAAAAATCAGTTTGCACACCTCCAATGGTACATAATACTGCACTTGTACAGCAAATACACATAGTGCAATGCGGTATAGCGTATTACACCATCGTCATCCATGAGCAATCCACTGCTAGACGAAGATCTCGATTAAAAGCTGCTAAAAGTTCCACGTGTTGATGTTTCAAACGAGCATGAACGGAAAGGTGATCTCCTCTAACAGCCCCGAGCTCCTGTAACTTCCATACTCCTCTGGCCATGAGCCAGTGACTCGATGCAAGTTCTATATTCTATAAAGCGTGCATGTTGTCCTGTGTAGTGCATGTTGTACTGTGTAGTGCATGTTGTACTATGTAGTGCTTATACAGTGAGTTGTGTATACAGTGCACAATACGGGATATAAAAAATAAACTACTCGAGTATACGCTCAATACTGCCGTGTATTGTGCACTCCCGTTAATATTCATAGTGTAGATAGTATCCAGTAGTTTATTTTGTATATTTGGCACAGTACGCCATATATGTTGCTGTGTATAACACAGTACACGTATTGTGGACTCTAAATGGTGCACGGATACACAATACATTGAAGCCAGCATACGGTATTGTACAACAGACAGTATGCTGGACTACACACACACAATCCCGTATAAACACACTACAATGTATAATGCTAAATAGTATAATAGTCCATTAGTACTATGCCGCACAATGCACCCTGCACATTGCCAAGCTGAGAGTGTACACACATATAGTAGACCAGTGTATGACTATAGTCTTATACTGTGCAGTACTGTACATAGTGTATTCTTTAGTATACAATATATACAGTGTTATACTAAACAATACATTATATTAAACAATAAACTGTACCAAGCACTTTTGCACCATGTGGCATGCACTGCAATGTGGACTCACTCACTCACTCAGTACACTGCTATATAGAGTAACAAGCTGAAGGTAATAAAGTATTTATATGCACTATGCACTCTATAAACAACACACTCTTTGGGGTATGTGGCTTCTCTAAGTTTCCACGCGACAAGCCACTTCGTTTAGCTGTCATTGGTGGCCAGGTCGCTGCTGAAAAAGAGCGACATGAGAGCTCAAGTGGGCCTTACCTAGTACAAATAAATATAACGTTTTGAGTTTAGTTTACTATACAACAGTACATCGTACACTGAACATACTATTCCATACCTGTCAACCCCTTATCAATGCCTCCCTTATTACAGACCAATTCAGACCCTATTGGTCACCTCGTGCCCTTATAAATCTCAACGTTCACCCTACAAAGTCCCATCACAAGGGAGAAACACAAATAGACACAACACAATTTTGCAGGTATTGAAACAGCTGTACATATTATGGACCTGAAAACTCAATTTCCCTTTACAAGAATTCGAGTAAACCGTATGGGTTGGCAGGTATGCACTAATATACGATACCACTAAGATACTATAACACTACACTACCACACATGTCAACCCCTTATCAGTGCCTACCTTATTACAGACCAATTCAGACCGTATTGGTCACCCCGTGCCCTTATAAATCTCATCGTTCATCCTACAAAGTCCCAGCACAAGGAGAGAAACACAAACAAGCAGACAAAAACACATTGCCGTTCTTGCCCGTAATCGAAACGTCTGCACGTCGCACGGACCTGAGAACTCAATCCCCCCCCCCCATACAAGAAGGACAAGGTGTTGTTGGACACGGTATGATGATGGCTCAGTTATTCACACTCCATGGAACACACACACACACTCCATGGAACACACACACACACTCCATGGAACATCCACACACACACACTCCATGGAACATCCACACACACACACTCCATGGAACATCCACACACACACACTCCATGGAACATCCACACACACACACTCCATGGAACACACACTTACAATCACTCCATGGAACACACACACACACACACTCCATGGAACACACACACACACTCCATGGAACACACACACACACACTCCGTGGAACACACACACACACACTCCGTGGAACATCCACACACACACACTCCATGGAACACACACACACTCCATGGAACACACACACACTCCATGGAACACACACACACACACTCCATGGAACACACACACACTCCATGGAACACACACAAACTCCATGGAACACACACACACACACTCCATGGAACACACACACACACACTCCATGGAACACACACACACACACTCCATGGAACACACACACACACTCCATGGAACACACACACACACACACTCCATGGAACACACACACACACACTCCATGGAACACACACACTCCATGGAACACACACACTCCATGGAACACACACACACTCCATGGAACACACACACACACACTCCATGGAACACACACACACTCCATGGAACACACACACACACTCCATGGAACACACACACACACTCCATGGAACACACACACACACTCCATGGAACACACACACACACACACTCCATGGAACACACACACACTCAATGGAACACACACAAACACACCATGGAACACACACACTCCATGGAACACACACACACTCCATGGAACACACACACACACACACTCCATGGAACACACACACACTGGCGTCGTCGACGTTAACCCAGCGACTGACCAGGGTGCTGAACGGACAGCCGCCGCCGCCGGTGGTGGTGGTGGCGAGGCCAACACGAGAACCACCACGGGGGCAACGCGAACGAGAGAGAACACAACAACTACAACAACGTGTAGTGGTGCTGGTGGTGGACACGTGCGACAAAGCCAGGGAGGGAGGGGGGGTGAGACAGGCGAGGCGGCGCCCTACGTCGCAGTCGTAGAGGAGGTGCAGCCGCTCGTCGATCCACTCCTCCAGGTCGAGCCTCTTCTGCAGCTCCTTGCGGTTGTACTTGACGGTCACCTTGCTGCCCGCCCGCCGCCCCGGAGGCATCGTGGGCGGCGCTGCGCCTCCACCAGGGAGGACCGGTTGTTGTTGTTGCTGCTGCTGCTGCTGTTGTTGTTGTTGTCCATGTCCCGGTTGTTGTTGTTTTCCGTTCCCTTGCCCCGCCTGCGTGGCGGTGCCTACCCCTGGCCCGGCCTCGAAGCAAACTCTGGCAGACATCAGCAGAGGGCCCAGTCCTCCTCGTGACGGTGATGATGGTGATGAGGTGGTGATGGTGATGATGGTGATCAAGCGCCGACTTGTATGTGCTGATGGTGGCGGTGATGATGCTATCAGTGGTAAATATCGCGGTGGTGGTGGTGTTGATGCTGCTTATCGCAGGTGATAATGACGACGGTGATTAGTGTGTGACAATTATGGTGTCGATGATGTTAATGTGTTGGCGGTGATGTGGGTGGTTGGTGGTGGTGACGGTAATTACGCGACTGCGTGCTTAATTGAAGCGATGTTCAAGCTGATTGTGCCGACACCTATCGACTCGGCGTATGACGACGTCGATGACTTTAACGCAACTGCAGTGAAGCCACTTCACGAGTTAAATTTTAACGTTACCGCCACTTCGTATAAATCACGCGTCTGCTTTGTTCTTGTTGTTGTTGTTCTTGTTGTTGTAAACGACGTTGTTTACTTGTCTGTGAGGCCGCGTTGGCGACAGCGCGGAGTGAGGGGAGCGCACAGACGGCGCCTCCTGCCTCAGCCTGGGGCTTATATAGGGGAGGTGGTGCCGCTGTGGGGGGGGGGGGGGTCGGAAAGAATCGACGGTGGCTCGATTCAAACTAATCGATTCCCCCGCCCATTCGCACGTATGAGGGATCGCACATTGTTGCGAGCACGATTAATCGAAAGGGAATCGATTACGTTCGCGTTGGGGTTCCCTCTGCAGCAGAGCGCTGCCCCCAATCTCTTGCCCCCGACTCTTCAAGCGGCTGAGATTTGATCTTGATTTGATCTTGATTTGATCTTGATTTGATCTTGATTTGATCTTGATTTGATCTTGATTTGATCTTGATTTGAAGCTGATATTTGGCTTTAAATTCCTACTCCCAACAACGTTCGTCAATAATAAAACTGCCTTCTGCTTTAAAGGGATATTTACATGGAATGTCGAGGATGCGACGTTTCGAGCAATGGCCCTTCTTCATGGCGCGTGTGAATATAATTCCTACTGAAGGGCAAATCCGGTCCTATGGACGAGTTGAGCCTTCCCCATGAGCCTTGCCACCCCGATCCATCCTACTAAGCCCTCTCTCCCTTTGCCTTGTCGGCTCTGCCCTTTTGCAGTTTGTTTTGGAAAATAAAGAGATACATATTTGGAATATAAACATTACACAAATACAAACAAATGCAAGCGTGTGATAACAAACAAAACACAGTCATTCTAGATTTGATCTAGATTTATCCCATGACCAAATATCATAGAACCCGCCCGATCTCGTCAGATTTGTTGCAAGCTAAGCAGGGGTGATCCTGGCTTTAGTGCCTGAATGGAGTGACCATCGTGCCTAACAGGTGCTATAGACTGCTGCGTGGCTACTGTGGTGGGCAGCAGAAGAGGCAGTGCAGCAACATCATCTGTTGCCCTGGACCCACGTCTATTCTCCCCACTTACAGAAACCCGCACGCATTGACTGGCGTGGTGAAGTATGGTCAAATAGCCTCGATGACCTGCGACGGTTTGGCCAGGTCGTCATCCAGCAGTAGATTAACAAGGAAGGATGGGAGGGGTGGGGCTGGGTGGGGAGGGGCTGGTCACCCCGTGGTGCCCTTATAAATCTCAACGTTTAACCTACTCACGCCGACTTGTGCCCACCCTCACAGTCGAGCATATTTGCGGAATACACCACGCCGCCGTTGACCCTGGCCATTGACCGAGCAACCCAACGTTCCTACCAGCTCCCTCCGCAGGACACGGCCAATCAGTGAAGGTTTGTCACGTAAACAAAACGTGTGTCAACTCGTTACTAGTTCAGCACACCGGTGTGTTGGAGAGTAAATTCGCAATATTTACAATTCGAATACTTTATATTTACGAGATCTAAACCGAAACAAAACCTTGATTGTGGATAATATTGGTCACGAAAGCCTACGTGTTAAACTTGAATGAAATATATCATGGGACCTCCTGTGCCAGTACCAAAATATAAGAATAGGGTTTTCTCATTTTTTCTGGCAACAAAACTGAAACCTTACAAGGAATCGTGTCTGCATTAACCACACGGTGTTAGACCAGAGGACGCATTTTGGCGTCCTCTGATCTAACACCATTTGAGACGCGGCTCAAAAGAAAGCTGTCTCTGGTGTAGACCAATCAGTTTCAAGGACAATGCAAATATTATCAGAGTGTGTTTTTTTCTTCTTCTTGGTTCTTTCGGTAAAGTCACGTAGAAGGGAAGTAATAAAATAATAAAAATAAAACATAATATTATGTTTTATTTTTATTTTTATTATTTTATTACTTCCCTTCTACGTGACTTTACCGAAAGAACCAAGAAGATGAATCCCTGCAGTCACGAAAGCTTTAAATCGAAATGTGTGTTTTTTGTTTGCATTTTGAAGTATTGTGGTTAATGCAGACATGATCCCTTGTAAAAAGGTTTCAGTTTTGTTGCCAGAATAAAGGTGAAACCCCTATTCTTGAAATGAAATACATGAATTGTTGTGCTGCGAGTAAATGGCCAGGAGATGGCGCAAGTGTGCTGCACTTGCTCAGCATGCCACGGTGACCAAACGCGGCACGCGTGTAACAGGATGTCAGCGATTTAATTGCATTGAAACAAACTTCAGTAAGGCTACAGACACCTGAAAGTTTATTTAAATGGCATGCTAACTATGTGAGACTGAGAGCTTGTCAGCGACACTTTCATATGCCTTGGTTGTTGAAGCCAATCGAGAGAAGTTGGTGAACAAATGGGCGGGACTGAGCATTACAGAAATTACAAAACAGGCATGTCCTTCACACTTGGGATTTGCTGCCAAGATGGCAATGAACTGTAGATATAATGGGCGGTCTGAAAGTTAATATCTAATGGGGTGTTAGTGAACAAGCGTCTGTACATATTCAACAAAGTCAGAATTAATGTACCATGTAATAACATAAATGATCATTTACGGCCTTTTGCCAAGTCCCTGCTGGGTGAAGACCACCCTTGTTCAGGAGAAAGCCTGAACGTTTGGCGCACGTGGCCCAACGATTGGACGGCTACTGGTCGTGTTATCCACCTCTGAGGTGCAAATAACCCCCAGGATATATCAGGGAAAGAAGAACACTGCATCTCACAATACTGTAAGGGAGGAGCGAAACACGAGATGAAAAGAGTTAAACATGGAAATACCAAACAAAATATAAATACACAGATAATACCATTAGGAATGGAATGTGGAGGGGGGAAAAACAGAGAACACAATACAAAAGTGTTTTAGATGTCAGAACAAACAATGGGAGATCTAAAGCAAAAGGTCGTTGATTGAAAAAATCACAATTGGTAGTCCGTACAGATGAAAATGGAATCGTTATGTATGATAGAAAAAAAGCATAAAACTAGCCGAGGAATTTCATGCAGATCTCTAGCAAAAAGGTTCAGAGAGACGGAAGGAGGAACACCTACATCGGAGAGCGAAACGCAAGTTAAAGGCATAATTATGACTGTTAATGAAATTAAGCGAGCTTGGCTGAAGCACATCGTGAGCAGCTGACGAGTGAGGGAGATCACAATCAGAGCTGCCAGCTCGAGTCCCAGCAGCCTCATCGTTCGACCAGTCATGGGGGATGGACGTGATGCGTGGAAATTATTCATATCCGTGAAATTAATATCAAATAAGTGCGAATAATAGTAACTATTTGCACATGACTCCTATCTGAGAAACAATGTGTTGATGATAGGCGACTACTTCTGGGTGTACCTCTAACCCACATAAACACAGGTTACATGATACATTTGCTGCGCGACTCATGCCTTGACATGTGACAGATCCTCAGATTGGTAACGCAAAGCGTGACTTTCTTTCCACACTATATTGTCCAACAAACTTTACTGGGCATCTGTGAAAACTACTGGACATCTGTGAAAATAAGCTTTATAGCTCATCGGATTCCTCCAGTATAAATAAATATTCTGATTCTGTTCAGTCCACCATCTCTTGGCTTCAAAAGTGGCACATCACGTGACACCTTTCTCTTTACATCACCATCAGCTTGATTTTTTTTTATTCTCAACAATTTCAGGCCTCTTTCCATGCCCACGTGATGTACTTTCTCCGACATTGTTTTAAATTTCCCACACATTAAAAAGCAACCTTCCAATATGACCATTCTTCCTTTCTTCTTGGCAAGCATAAATCTGTTCCGAACTGCAAATATCATGAAGGGAGACAATGATGCTGAAATTGCATGGGCAGAGATTTATTTGGCTCACAGCAAAAATCTCTTCAGAGGATTTTTTGTATAAAAATCCAGCCAGTGCCCATGACAAATCCTACCCCTCTACTCACCTCTAGAAGAAAGAAGAAGAGGAATGTAAAAGTAGCAAAATCGTTTCAATTTTGAACGTTTGAGGATACAATCTTAATTTTAGAACTTTCGTGACTGCAGGAATTATTATTTGGTTCTTTCAGTTAAGTCACGTCTAAAGATAAAATAATAAATTAAATTAAATAATAGCATACGACGTTTCGATTGCAACACAAGCAATCATCATCAGGTATAATGAAATAGCGACATAAAATCTAACCAGAAAACTATAGACAGACACTCATTGATATGCAATTTTTTTCTCTAACCCCCTCCCTCTCTCTGCCTCCGCCCCCCTCTGTCTATTTAAGGCCACCCCACAGAGACGATCTCCCCTCTCTGTTACCTGTGTTGCTCTCTCTGTGTATCTTGGTGATATCTGTCTGCTAATATGTCTGTCTATAGTTTTCTGGTTAGATTTTATGTCGCTATTTCATTATACCTGATGATGATTGCTTGTGTTGCAATCGAAACGTCGTATGCTATTATTTAATTTAATTTATTATTTTATCTTTAGACGTGACTTAACCGAAAGAACCAAATAATAATTTGAGGATACTTCAACCCGGTTGGACGCCCCTCCTCCATGTCGCGTCAGCCGTGCTGGTTGCTTTGCCTGGCCCCTCGTCACGTCGCTGACTGTGGGTTGGTGACGGTGGTCGCCACTCAGACACCGATTGCGTAATCTCTCGCCACTGATGTTAACTCGCGTCAAAATTACACGCAAAATGTAGCTTAGCTAAAGCGAAACTTGCCGTAAAACATTGCAGTTTGGTGAATGACGTATATGTTTCTAAGAACTCTCTCATGCACGCATGCACTCAATGAAAATGAATCACTATTTTTCAAGAATATTATTGGTACCAGTAGAAGTAACTTGGTATTGCTTGGGTTGTTATTTACCTTGGATAGGTTTGAGCTGAAAATGATTAACCAGTAACAGCGAATGTGCATCCACTCTCGCATTCCTTTGTTTTATGACTAGCCCTGGGACACTAACGCAAACGGACATCACACCGATCCTTCAAATGTGAATTAATTATTTACTAATGGAACAAAATACTCAGACACAGCATTAACTGCGCATTTAAACTACTCAGGTATGCTGCCGTGGTTTAATGGTTAGCACATGCAGTGGACTTGCATCCCAGTAGTGCCAAGTGCATTCTCCCACATGACTCGCACTGCTCTGTCCATCCCGCAGAATACATGGATACACCACAGTCGGTCGGAAAGTCATGTGCGGTGGGGTAAAACGTGGGTACTGACACTTGTTCCAGAACGGTCCAGCCAGCGTGGGGAGAGAAGGCCAAATATCATTGAGATAGCGGCTCTGTCGTGCTCCCTCCAGGCGGGGTCCTTACGTCAGCAGTGGCATAAGCAAGTGACTCATGGGGGGGGGGGGGGGGGTGCGATGCAGCAATAATCATATTAATGTAAAACCTGTGCCTTCACTGTAAAAAGTTCTGGGGGATATTGTGACTGTGAAAGGCGACCGCTCAAGATGCTTTGTCCTCAGCCAAGCGTGAAGACAATTGACAGCCAAGCTGCAATGACTACAGTGCAGAAAATGCAACCCAACCAGATCTGCAAAACCTGATAATACTGGAACACTTCAACCGACTCGGTAACACTTTCAGAGAGAAAAGAGTACTAAAATTGTGATTTCCAGAGAGCAAAAGGTATGATTGATTGGAAGTGTTGCCAGCTCCTAAAAGCAGAACATCACAAAATACTTTCTGGGCAGACCTAAAGTCATCAACACTCTCACTAAACAATTTACAAATATTCACACATAGTAAACAGATGTAGGATCCGAAATGTGCACTGGAAATTGCTCCTAAATCTGCACCATGTCTTCATCGCAGAAAGTTGTTAAATGTGTTACCTCTGGTCACTTTGACAAAATGTTGTCATTCGGGAAAACTCAAAAAGTCGTAAAATCTATCAACAAAACTACCAAGTTAGCAACACCGATTACTGTGACCATGTTACAGTTCTCCCGTCATCTCTTGCATTCCACGTGAAATCACCATACTGTGTGTGTCATGCACACAGCCTTGTTATAGACCAACTCAAAATAGAAAAAAAATTCTGGCCCATATTATTTGTATAATGATTCCATCCTTGAGAGGACCGATCCCTGAGTCACACTCACGCATTTTGCCATCGAGAAATAATATTTTGCCTGTATTTTATACTCTGTAACAGTTTCCTTGAACACGACAGAGTATGTGAAAACACCTTACAATAATATAAACAGTACGGTACTGTTCAGATTTCATTGAGACTTTAATTCAGAAATAAGGGTAACGTTTCGACATTTGCAATGGCTGGTGGGGGTTGCACGCGTAACAATAGTATTCTTTGCATGTATAATGTGCTTACATCCCTCAGCAACTCACGTGGCACCTTTCCCTGTGCATCAAAAATAGGTTTCTCACCACCTGTGTGATGTCTACATATCTCCACGCAAAGAGTCGTGGGCGAAACAACCCTAAACGTAGTGAAACAATAACATTGGCACTATTTAGACACGTATGTAGGATGGACAACAAAGGTTGAATTAAAAGTGTGTTGTTCGTGTTATGCAAAACGCACCATTATAGACAAATGGAAAGAGCCTGCTTCCCCAACACTGCAAGAATGGGCCTATAAAAAAAAACGTGCCAAACTAATGGGCAGTGAGGAAGCTTACCACCAAACATGAAACCCCCCCATCACGACCTCTCCTCCAGTGGGCAGTGACTCTTAAGAGCATTCATGAGGACATTTAGGCACTCCCCGTTTCCCTCTCACTCCCTTATTGTGTTCATCACCTACAAGGGTATCAGGGTTTAGGAAGACACGGGGGCTGTACAGTTGATTGAAAGAGTTTATTGAAACATGCGGTTTAGACAGATTTCCATTGCATTGTAATCCGTAATGTGTTTGCGCTGGTGTCAACCCCTTTCATATCCTCTGCGGTGTATACCTGAATCATTTTGTTAATAAAAAATATATACTTTTGTAGTGTGTTGTTCTGGAAAATGGAAGGGACCGGAAAGAGAGGAAGACCTGACAGAGCACGGCTTGACGATGACATTCGAGCTTGGTGACAGAAAGACGTGGCCACAACTTGAGCGATTCGGCACAAGACAGAGAGGAAAGTGGAAACAAATGGCGAAAAGTGCAGTGGACACCTACGGCCTATCTTCCCACATGGATCGTGTTGATGATGTTGACAGAGCACATTACGGTATTAATTTAATCATGCTTCAAAGGTGTGGTGGTAACCACAGACGCATTCTGTCTTCCTCACCACGGGCTGATGCGTCTTGCCCATTGCGTGATCACTAGCGAAGAGCGTGGGCACAGCTTTTTTCTCGTTCTGGGGGTGGGGGGTGTTTGTTGTTGTTGCGAAACTTCGTTGTGCGTTGACGGATGGTGCCACACCCTCCTGGCTCCGCTTCTTGTTGTCCGTGCCATGGCCCTGTTTCACATGAAAGAAAATTTATTCAGAGACACAAGGCACTTTTCTCCAGGTAATCTCAGATCTCTGTTGTCACTCTGAAAGGTCTCGTTGCCACCTTCCAAAGACACTGAGCTTGTGTGCAGCCTGACAAAGCTGCACACATTTCAATGCCATGTCTAACAAAGTACATTGTATATAAAGTGCATTTTATATACGCACTATGTTGTAACGTGAAAACTAATTTGGTAATCATGTTTTTAGTTTCCCTATATTGGGATGGGGAGCAGAGGTAACGTTACAGGGTTTAAGCTCCATAATCAGCCACGGCTGACATCCTGAGCTCTCCCTGCATCAAACCAACCTGACGAGTTTGGTGAAGAATGATAATAAATAAAAAAACAACCCCGACGAACGGCACAGCGTGCTAAGTGTTATGTTTTAATTGCTTATGCCTAAAAAGTTTATAAAATGGCTATTATTCCCAACAAACTTTGCTTTTGTGACCAGGACTTTATGTGAAGGAAAGACACGAATGCACACCACGTTTTCTCATTGAAAACAGGTACATTTCTAAATATCACTGTCTTAGTCACAAAAGCAAAGTTTGTGGAGAATAATAGCCATTTCTTGTACTTTTGAGGCATAAGCGATTAGGAAATAACACTAGCTACCCAGGAACAATTGTTTTTGTTACACAGTATAATCAGTGGTAATTTGGCGTACAGGAAGATTTCTGCCTAGAATAGGAATGTGGAATTTGCACCATTGGCCGACGATCACAACCGGTGATTAAAAATCAACCCGTGCTCATTTGAGTATGCGGACTTTGATTTTTGGATTCTCTGTAGTTGCCTTTGGCACCATTTTTATTCTCATGTCAATTTAAATAGCCTTACACACTGACGTGATAATTTGGCCATTTGGTTATGCAATCTTAGTAGAGACATTCCATGATGTCATTATTTTTAAAATGCATTTGTATTTCAGAGTTTTTATCAATTTCTATGGAATAAAATGCTCTTAAAATTGCCCCAAACGCCTGGCATAATGGTCTTTGATATTCAATTGTCTTTTCTCGTATCCAATTGTTAGTATGCATCTGGTTCATTGTAGAAATAAAATCTAAATCCAGATTGGCCACAAAGTTTTACTTTAAAATGCTCATTATTCGGTTCCCTATGATCTTCGTGAACAATGTATACATGCGTGATATGGGGGATAATGGCTCTGTAATTATGCAATTCAGCTGTCTTACTTTTTGAATAAAATAATGATTTGGACATAATTCCAATTTCGATTGTACTCCTGTGCAAATACACACTTAGTCGTCACAACATGGGTCTGCGTATTTTGTTACGACTGGTAACGCTTCTTTGACGATGTCCACAGTTATTCCATTCCGATCTGGGGGCTTTCCCATACATTAGAAGCCATTTGAGAAACATTGAATTAGATAATTTCAGACGTAAACATAAATGTAAGGCAGTATAACTATGTAGGAATTGTTGACAAAGTCGTCACTGTAAACACGAATGAAACTATTTCAGAAATGGATTGAAAATCTTAAAGAAGGCTGTAAATTTTGGCTAATAATAATAATTATCTTTTACAAAACAACAGCCATGGACATAGACATATTAAATGAAATAAATGCTGGAGATTGTGCAAATAAGCACAGAGAGATGAAATGACACTGGAAGTGGGACATCTGTATCAACAAGACATTTATACTGTTAAGCAAATGAGCTTGTCCAGTGGATAGATAATTGCTGATGGTAATGAGTGTCGTCTTACGAAAACAACGTTCACAAAATGTACTCTGAGTGCACGTTTAAAAAACACAATTCGAAAAGAAAAATTGGTCAAAAGTAATTATTAATTTCTGTATTTAAAAAAACGATATTATTTTTTGGTATTCCTATACCTAAAGTGTAATATTTAAATACTGCAAAGTTCGAATTGTCGTCAATAAATGCATAAAATGCTTGTTTTTATTACCTTTAAAGGGCAATACATATAATAGCGTGTGATATGTAGATAAAATCATTATTTATTCATCAGCCATGTGGGGGTGTATATCGTAATTGAATAGCGAGGTGGTTTTCTGCGAGTCTGAACACGTGGGAAGCGTTGGTTTTCCTATAAAGCCTCAAGGCATACCTCGTAAATAGAAGCTCAAATTCCATATGCGTCGAGACAGGTAGGCGTTGGTGTTATAAGGTGAGAGCTGCCTTTTTGAATGCATTCAGTCGTTCTGACTGCTGCAGCTTTTTTCGCAGCTCACGTTTGATTTAACTGCCCCCGTTTTAAGTACACATCTTGCCCATCGCAGTCATGATTCGGAACTTTAAAACAAAATCGAGGACGTTTCAGGAGATAAAGGAGGAGTGCTTGCAGCGCAAAATTATTTTTGAAGATCCCGACTTCCCAGCAAGTCTGTCCTCACTGCATATTAAAGTCCAGCCGACGGTCATCACACAGTCTAGCAATTTCATTGAGTGGAAGAGACCTTGGGTGAGTTCACATCCATTACATGCATACACCGATATTAAAACGAAAATGTTCCCCTTTGATACGAGCCACATCGACAAATGAAAGTATAACTTTTCATCAAATGTATGACATAGTCAACGTGAGTTATGAATAAAATGTTATTCACACAGGGTAAACTTCTACATACGTTGCTGTATTTAAGTGTGGAAAGGAGAGGGGGAATAGAACGGTATATATTTGAGGAATATCCAAATATGCTCTCTAATGAATGTGATTTACAGAATATTATATGAGAAATGACACCGATCTGTCCCACAGAACGATGTTTAATGTGAGTCAATAACCTAACACGGTTTGCATTTATAGGCTGCTTAAGTTACTCAGTATCTTAACACACTTTGCACCACATCTGATCTCAAACATTCATTCCATTTCCCTGCGGTAGTCTTGTGTAGAGGAACCCCATTGACATGTGCCGCTATGTGGCATACGGTGTATGCAGCAACCGCTTTAAATGTTATATAGTCTGCCTGCAGAGGGCGATGGGCTTTTGTTTGGAAAATCTGGACCACGATGTCGAAACAGACAGCGTATTTTTTTTTTCAAATAACTTCATGGAATATGTAATGTCCACTGTGAAGCAGAGGGCACGTATTTATGGTTGATAGACCCGCAGTATTATCTTAGAGCCTGTACAACAAGCAGCAAACATGCTACTTGAGTGTTTTATGCAGTCTAACCCACAGCCAAACAATAACATAGCAATGGATATGTTGTAAGACAAACGCTGCTCATGGCACATGTTTCATAAAACATTCATCTCTCCGCAGGAACTCGTTCGTCACCCAGAATTCATTGTGTCTGGAGCCACCAGAGCTGACATTAACCAAGGCATTCTACGTAAGCCTTATATAATTACATTAGAATACATACACGCTCATCATCATCATCAGCTATCATCTATCCACTGCTGGGTGAACACCACCTCATGGTCCTGCAATACCACAAGCCATCTTGCTCCTGCACGTGAGCCGGTCCCATCGCTCCATCTCCTTGGCAGTCTTCCTCTCAGGCCGTTCCCTCCTTTGACTGCCATTTCTATACCAGACTTGACCATTGGCCATCATCTCCTATAGCAATGTCCTGTCCAAGCCCACTTTCTTTCCTTAACCGTCATCACGATGCGTATAATTTGCATTCGGCTGCTGCTGCTGCTGATGAACATGATGTGACATTTGGAGGCCGACCAAACCAATGTTAGCAAAACCGCCAAAGCCCTCCTGGCCATGGCCCGCCCTCGTGCAGCCTGCCTGAGTGGCAGGCTGCACTCACGGCTCCCGTGGGGCTCGTCACGGCGTGACCCGCGCACCGGCGACCACGAGGCGACGTGGCAGCTCGCCCACAGCCCACGTCGCCTGGAGTCGACAGGCAGCGTTGGCCTGATGCTCGCAGTTACAATTGGCATTCGTATTCCGCCTCCACCCTTTAGCCGGTGATGTACGCCTGCAGTTGAGGACTCGATCCATTCACATTTAAATTTAGTGGCTTCCCTAATCCCCGGAGATTTGCTTCACACCTTTCAGATCGCTGCTTGGCTACCGTGCGCTGGATCCCATTTGAAACACGGTAGCACCAACACTTCTGCCGTGGCTGATCATTGTTTTAATGCGGCTGGCTCACGCGAAATGTATTTCTCTAAGGTACTTTGCAAACTAAAGATTCGTTCACGAAGCCATCCATATATACAGACACAGGCACAATTTCAACCGAGATGATGGCTATAAACTCAGCAGTCATTGGAAAGATGTCATCACCCGCTTTGAGTCATGATTTGATTGGTTTCTCGTCAAGGGAGCACAGGTTAAGTTATGACTTGATCTGTGTTGTTTTATTGTTTGTCTTGTAGTCTTGCCCCAGGGCACATCGAAACGTCGCTTTATTATTTTCAATGTATTATTTTTATTTTTAAAATTTAATTGTATTTAATTGTATTATCTTTTATTTTTATTTTATTTTCTATCCACGTGACTTTACCGAAAGAACCAAGAATACTGAAATGTCAGTTCATGCCAATAAGTGTCTTATGTAATCTCAACCGCAACAACGATTTACCGGTTATGGTTGTAATGACGAGGAACACACCTACAATAGCAATTCAACTACAATTATATTTTGAAAATGTGATCAACAATTACAGTATTTAATTATCACAAATAAGTATTCATATAATTAGATTATGCAATGCACACTACAGATTTGCTTTGTCCACCCACTGCTGGATGAGGCTCTCATCACACCGTGCGGATCGTGGGAGCACGTCTCCGTGGCGAGATGTTAACTACCTCGCCTGGTATACAGGAGGTCGTGGATTCGATCCCAACCCTGACGCCTGTTAGTATATTTGTAGTTTAAGTGTTCTCTCCGTGGTCGCGTGGATTTTTCTCCGGATCCTCTGGGATTTCCCTCCATATTTATAACCAACATCACGCGTTTAGAGGATTTGGCCGCTGCTATAAATTTCAACAGGATAAGCCACTTTGTTGAGCTATCATTTGTGGCCATGTCGCTTATGAAAAATAGCTCAGTGGGCATTACCTGGTAAAATAAAAATAGTTTATAGTTACTTGACCACCCTTCACTGGGTTCGTGAAGGCAGGGAGAGAATATGGTGAAGCATAGCACAGTACAACAATGGATTGTTCTGCATTGCCCTGTGCTGACAATGTAGCCACCACAGCAGCCTACAGCACCTGTTCCTGTAGCCGTAGTGGTTGCCCATTAATTCAAAATCCAGGCTCAAGCCTGCTTGGCTTCCAAAATCAAACTCATGGATGTACAGATGTTTATTGGAAGAGGCGATCTAACAGATTAAGAATGGACCCTTTCAAACAGGGCTTGGCACGCAGCATAAAGGAGTTCACGCGCGAACTGCAGATGTCAGCAAATGCTCCGGTGTTTACCATGGTCTCAGCATAATTAGCGTCAGGACTCCTATGTTATGTTGGGTCATGTTCTCGCAGATAAAGTATCGTCTATTCTATTGTTTGAATTAGCCCCTACTTGGTGTACTATTCATCACCTGAAAAAGTTAGTTGATAAAAACATCCCTTGCTTTCCTTTTAAAGTAAGGCTGTGGGTCCTATGTAAGCAAATAGAAGATTATATAAGACTAGATTTAAACACAACATTCCAATTTTTTTGCATCCAAATAATTGGGTTCCGAAATAAAAAATGACGTTTTTCTGATGTTTATAGTAATAAGCATACGCTTGATGACTCTACTGTATTCCCAATTCCAGATGTCTAACCCTTCTGGCACATCATTAGAATAGTATTTTTAAAACATATATTTGGTGATGCTGTTGGAAAGTTGCGTACAAGCACAACAACAAAATAAACTACACAAACTCGTCGACAACACTGCCTTAAAACTACATTTTAAAATGTATATAATCGGCTACATTGTGGGCAAGGCCATTTGCTGCTATGAATAAGGACCATTGCTTGACAAGTCGCCAATTATATCTTTATTTTAAAAACAATACTGTTGACGAGTGTGCTCGTGTTTTGTTAATAACAATTTACATTATTCTCTTCGTCTTTTATTTATCATCATTATTAAAGTAACCAGATGCCACAGTTGCCCTGCGAAGCGCTTTGTGCAGTCTGAATCCTAACATATGCACTAGAAAGGTAATAATGCCTGCTGTTGTTGGTGTTTTGTTGATGAATTAAGCGCGTGTTTTACCCCTGTCCCTGTGTTGGTTCCAACAGCTGACTGTTGGCTCCTCTCCGCCATCGCATCGCTCACCCTCTACCCACATCTGCTGGCCAAGGTGGTGCCCATGAAGCAGAGCTTCCACGAGGACTACGCTGGCATTTTCCTCTTCCGTGTAAGAGAGCAAGGTCCCTTCACACGTGGCGTGGTGGGACCTCGCGGTGACGCGCACGCAGAAGCAGTCTCGTAAATCCACTGCTGGATGAGGGTCTCCCCGCACCTTGTGGGTAATGAGGAATATTGTGTTGTCATCTTGCTCTCTACAAAAAGCAATGCCCTTGAAATGTGGTGCACGCTGAAGACGACAGAGCAATGTCTATAGCATTCACAGAAATTCTTATTTCAGTGACCTTGTCAAAGTGAAGGAGTCATAAATTGTATGAATTAAAGTACACTGCGCACCCTGCCAGTTTAATATGTGAAACGTATTACGTGTTGTTGAGTGGCATTGTGCATGTAAATAACACGTTCCTGCGGAGAGAGCTGATAGGAACGTTGGGTTGCTCAGTCAATGGCCAGGGTCAACGGCGGCGTGGTGTATTCCGCAAATGTGGCCGACTGTGAGGGCGGGCACAAGCTGGCGTGAGTAGGTTAAACGTTGAGTTTTATAAGGGCACCACGGGGTGACCAGCCCCTCCCCACCCAGCCCCACCCCTCCCACCCCCCACCCAGCCCCACCCTCCCTACCCGACCCCTCCCCACCCAGCCCCTCCCCACCCTCCTCTCTCCACCCAGCCCCACCCCTCCCATTTTTGGATGCACGACGGACAGACGGACGGACACAATAATCCCCTGTGGGCTGGTGTAACCAGGAGGTTCCTACCAGTATAATAGTGCATGTCCATGCCGTTCTTGTTACTCCAATGCAGCATGAGGTCATCCCCACGCCGTGCTGGAAGGGAGATTGCTTCCTCCACACGGGTGGAGGAGGCAGCGAGGAATCACGGGGAGAGTCGCAATGGGGAGTAGCGATGGAAAAGTACTCAGGAAGCGACTGGCTGACATTGTATCAGTTGCGTTTATTGTCCAACAATCGACAGGAATGTAAATGCTTATGCAATCTGTACTTACGTTTATACTTAATTTATGCTTATTTATTTTAGTGACGTGCTTACCTTTCCTAACTTTTGCACTCTTAGCATGTGTTTGTGTTGTTTGTTGTTGCATCTTGCTGACTCGCCCACGCTGGACATCTGTAAAAATATATGCATAGCTCATCAGATTCCTGCAGTCTAAATACGAATTCTGATTCCGAGTGCCCGACTGCTTTAAGTTGAATTCTATAAAATTGGTCGAATCGGAGCCTCCTTGGGACCCACTGGCACTTTCCACTGGCACCTTCCCTTGGCAAGGGGCACGCGGCGTCGTGTGCACGGGAAACATTTCCAGAGCTCAGACTCTGGACAGCCCCGGCTGAAATGAATCCCTGGGTGGACGTGTATGTCAGAATCAAAATCTTTATTTATACTTGAGGAATCTGATGAGCTATGAATATCTTTTTCACAGATGTCCAGCGTGGGTGGGTCAGAACGTTACAACAACAAACAATACAAAAAGTCGACAGGAGTATTTTTTCTTTTATCGGTTAAAGCTCACTGAGCTATTAGCTTCTTTTTAAGAGGCGACCTGGCCACACTTCGTAGCCGATGTTTGACCACCGTGCGCTGAGCGTGGTGTGGGTCTCTCTCACCCGGCGCAGTTCTGCCAGTACGGCGAGTGGGTGGACGTGCACGTGGACGACCGCCTGCCCACCCAGAACGGGCAACTCGTGTTCGTGCAGTCGGGCACCGGCAACGAGTTCTGGAGCGCCCTGCTGGAGAAAGCCTACGCCAAGTACGTGGCACGGAGACATCGAATCATCCACAATGTTTGGATCGCGCAAATATAAATGTGTCGTGAAACCCCGCCACCACCCGATGCAGCCGATTGGTAAAGGGTTGTCACGTAAACAAAACGTGGTAATTAGTTACGAGTTCAGCGCACCGTTGTGTGTTGGAGAGTAAACCCACAACATGTATTATAATTCGAGTTTTGTGACGTTTAGTCCGGTAATTACAACCAGCCTCATCAGGCGACAGTTGGGACTCTGGAAGGATCCTCCTGTTGTGGTCAAGCAGGTGCAAAGACCAGAGGGGGGTTCAGGTTGTCATATAAATGACATCACATCATCATCACGATCCATGGGCGGATAGCCCGTAGGTGCTCACTGCACATTTCATCATTTGTTGTTTCCACTTTCCTCTCCGTCTTGTGCCGAAATGCTCAAGTAGTGGCCGCATCTTTCTGGCACCGATGTCTCGTGATGTTGTCAAACCGTTCTCTGTTAACTCTTCCTCTCTTTACGGTGCCTTCCCTTTTGACAAACAACACACTTTTAATTGTCGTGCTGTTGTCCATCCGACATGTGTCCAATACAAACCATCAAATACACACAGACAAAAACAAGATCCCCCATCCCGATAGGGACAGGTACAGCCCTTTGTCAATCCACTGCTGGGAGAGGGCCTCTCCTAGGCCTTGTAACCCGTGGTGGTTAGTTGACCATACTTCACCACGTTGGTCAATGCTGGTTGATGAAGGCGGGAGCGTGTGTGTGTGGGAGTGTTCGAAGCGCAGTACGACAGTGGATGTGTCTGCACTGCCCTCTGCCGCTCACAATGTAGCACAGCACCAAAGATGCCAATAACTAAACTAAACATAACAAAAATTGGTATTTTGTCAGGTCAGGCCCACTGAGCCTATACCAGTCTCGCTGTTTTTCAGAAGCGACCTGGCCTCAAACGACAGCTCAACGAATGGCGCATCACGTGGACATTTATAGCGGCCAAATACTCCGAACGCGTGTTTCTGAATGTGGAGGGAAAAACCAGAAAAACCCAAGCGACCACGGGGGGGGGGGGGGGGGGGGAGACTTGCAAACTCCAAAATACAACAGGCGTCCAGGGTCGAGATAGAACCCACGACCCCTTGTAGACCAGGCGAGGTGGTTGACATTTCGCCACCGCCATTGGTGTGCATGACAACGTGGCGTGGATGGTGGTCGCCCATCCGATCACTATCCAGGCTCAACATTTTGGATGATTTGTTCACAGGTCTCCTTTAACATACTGGGGGGAAATGTTGTCCAGACATGATGTTTAGAGACTGCACCATTTTTATTCTGATACCACTTTTCACTGACGTTTGCGCTGGCTGGGAACGCACGGTTGTGTGTTTCCACAGTACTGTACTGTATTAGTGGCAGCACTTTACTAGGCAAAAAGCAAACGAAGCAAAAGTGTAGGGCTCCAAGTAGCTGAAGGGGCCTTGGATTCCCAAAAAATTGCGTTAATCAAATTTCAACTGGAACTCATATTATATATATTTAAAAATAAATTATCAGCATTGTAATACCGCTCCCAAAATAGTATAACGTTTATTATTTTACACACGTGTGACATAATTAATTGGTATAGCTTGTTTAGCATATAATGTGTGTAGTTACCCGAGGCATACCCATAATTTATTTATGCTTTGGCCCCCAATGGGCGAGCACTCCCACCGAGATCAATTGCTCTTAAAAAGAAAGCTTTTTCAGATCAGCTCCTCATTACCAACAACAACAACAGCTGCCATTCGCCACTAAGTGAAGATGCTGTCACCACAGCTCTTGTGCCAGGCTAGGTGCACCTTAAGGCCCCGTGAAGTGTTGAAGGCTCCCTGGCAGGGCAGGGAACAGACCCAGGTTTTGCGTGCAGAGACAAATCTAGAAAGTTCCTAAGGGTGAGGGCAGTCGGAAATTGTATATATTTTTTATGGGGCCCTATATTAATAACAATAATATAAATTAACCAGATCATGTTCATTTGTTCCACAGAAAGTCTCATTTAGCCAGTTACCCAGATAGTTTGAAAGGAACATCCGTGGTGGATCAGCAAAAAAAATACATGAAATGTATTGGCTCTCGTAAATATAAACCAAATAAAAAATTTCGGGAGTTCAAGGGTTGAGGGGGGGGGGGCATCACCCCCATCGCCCCCCCCCTCCAATTCCACCCTAGATCCATCACTGGTTATAAGTTAACTGATTGATCTAACTGGCAGATGCACCACCTGTGCGCCCCATTGCTGCTACCTTGCTCCTCATAACCAGCACCAACAAACGCCATTCCCCACTAAGTGGCGGTGACGTCACCACGGCGCTTGTGCCAGGCTAAGTGCACTTTGTGCCCAAGGCTGGAGATCACGGAAACAGACCCCGGTGCTTGTGGGTTGACTGACTTAGATGACTGGCAGATTGCGCCACGGTGCCAGCATCGCACACACACGTGGCCAGCTGTCTGTTCCCAGCCTGCTGACGGTCAAGTGCTGCTTGCGCAGGTTGAACGGCTGCTATGAGGCGCTGGCGTACGGATTCCCCGTCGAGGCCCTCTGTGACTTCACTGGAGGTGTGGGCGAGACGTTCACGATGGACCGGGCCCCCCACGACTATTGGGACGGCATTTCCCGTGCCATCAAAAAGGGCGCCATCATCTGCTGCGGAATCAAGGCACGTGTTCCCCATGGGAATGGAACTCGCGCGGTGTTAGAGCAGTGTTCTTCACCAATTTCCAGCGAGAGGGGCTCACTTTCGCCGATAAGACATCATCAGTGTGAGGGCCGCCACACGTTTTAAACCGTTGTGTTTGACAGCAGCACGATGGGGATTGGTGAAGTGAACAGGACTCGTCCATGGCTGATGATTGAGAAAAAATGCTAATTATTTTCCAACCATTAGATATGCACGCACACGCATTAATAGAGAGCGAAGCACAGTCATTACATTTGCCAACATTCCTGTGCATAGGAGAGTTCAATACCATTTAAAGAAATTGAAATGTTTTCAGTTTAACACGTAGTAGGCTTTCGCGACCCATATCATCCATAATAGAGGTTTTCTTTGGGTTAGACCGCGTAAATATTGAAATGTGTCGTTATAACCCGCCACCACCCGACACAGCCAACTAGTAAGGGTTGTCACGTAAACAGAACATGCCAATTCCTCCTCTTATTCAAACGTTCCCTTTTCTGCCTCTCAATGTAATTCAAAGCATACACCTCTCCAAACGTGGTGCACCTACCGCTTTTTGTTCCATTTTTTATCGAGGTGTGTGGGTTCAATCGCATAAATACGTGTTAAACACTCTGCAAAAGTGAAAATGCTCAGATTAATTCGTGGAAATTAATCCATAAACCATCGTCATCTGGTCCAACACCATGTGAGACTAGGCTCTAAGAAAAGCTGTCTCGGGTGCGGACCAATCAATTTCAAGGACAGTGCATACATTATCAGAGTTGTATTTTTTTTGCATTCCGACCGCAGGTATTGTGGTCAATGCAAACATGACTCCTTGTAAAAAAAAGTGTCGGTTTTGTTGCCAGATGAAAGGGTAAAAAAACAATTATCTCATTAAAAATATTTAAGGTGCCACGACAGAGTGTGGTACATAGAACTAAAGTGAGGACATCAGATGATATTGATATGAAGTAAACATACAATTTGATGTCCTGATTCACAATTAATACAAACCTGTAATATCACAACAGCTGCCCGGCATGATGCCCAACATGTTGGTCCACGTGCTGGCAGCTTCTTGTTTAACCGAATTCAGTAACTAAAGATTTTTATCCCGAAATTATTTCGTCGCTGAAGAATCTCTCAGCACGTGGAGCAAAACGTCGTACATCACGCCGAACAACACGCGGTACAACCCGAAACCACATCGGAGAGCCGCAATCATTTTCCCTGGAGTTCAAACGAAGCCACAATTCCCAAAATAATGAGGCATCTCAAGCCTTGCACATGAGTGAATGAAAAGCTCACCAGAATGATCTAATCATACTTCAAACATTATCATTTGTCTTTTTCTAGGGCCGTGGAGAGAAGGAGACGGCAGTGGGTTTGGTGGAGGGACACGCCTACTCAATAACAGGCGTGGTAAAGGTATTGTACACACACTCTCATCTGGTTGACACAAGCTAACGTGATTGTGTTTGTTGACAGCCAACAATAGGTCACGGGATTTACTCCAATGCCCTACTTATCCATTAACAATATTTATTCACTGACGTATGTGTCTACGTATATGCACAGTGAAGTGGTGTTGCAGTGGTTAGATCACTGCTCTATGAAGCCAGCAACCCGTGTTCGATTCCCAGCTACAGCTAACATGGACAAACACCCTTGACCGACACCGTTGTGAAGAGAGCTGCATTGACAAAGAGCTGTACATTATGCACAGTGAAGGCTGAATTGGTGATGTCCATTGCTTGCTTGTGGAGTTATTTAGGCCATGAAAATCCATATGTTTGTGTACGTTTTAAATGCCATGTTACCATTCGATTCAAGAATATATGTTTTTAACGTTTGGGTTTTACAACCAATTTGATAATTTACAATAAATTGTTGGGTTAGGGCTCCTAATGACCTGGCCGAAGTTGTGGCATAAGACCCTCCACCACCCGACATAGCCAAACAAATTAAATTGTCGCGTGTCCAAGCGCAAGTGTTTAACGTGCCGTTTTTATTGATTCATTTCGCCGGTAATTTTAAAAACAATTATCAGAACCAAATTGAGCAATTAGAAATTACATTTCATTTGAAAATACGCCGGGCATCTACAGGTTAAAATCCATCGCTATAGCTTGCCACCCCTTGACACCACTAATGCCTTTTGTGGCTGTGTAATATCTTTAAAAAACATTCTTATTAAATTAAATTGGAAGAATGCATCATGAGCTGAAACATCGTCACTATTAATTGTTCAAGCAATGCATCGTCCCAACTCTTTTGCACATTATGATCCACTTCAATATACAGGCGTTTTACATGAGCATGAAATCTTTGAGTATATTTTACAGCATTTACATTGAATTTAAAATCATGAAAAGCTATGAATGTCAATGTTGTTCTTTGAACCTCACGTTCGGTCATTGCCAAATTAAATGATGATTATTCTTATGATGATACGTTGATAATGAATCCAATTTTTTCCAATGACTTGGAAGATTTACCCATTTGCCATGAGATTACATCACACTCGGGGGGGTAGGGGAATGCTGCCATCGTGTGATGCTCAGCATCCAGCACTTGCAGTCCAGCAGTCGGCACGTCGATTGCATCTCCAGACGTGGCATTGCAAACAATGGACACATTTCGATTTAAAGCTGTCGTGACTGCAGGGATTCATCTTCTTGGTTCTTTCGGTAAAGTCACAACGCAAGCAGCCGTCCTCAGGTGAAGAACATGTCTGTCGATAAGACAGAGTCTGCTTGCGTTGTGGCCGAAACGTCGTGAGAATTGTTTTAATATGTTTTATTTTTATTATTTTATTACTTCCCTACTACGTGACTTTAGCGAAAGAACCAAGAAAATGGGCACATTTATGCAATAGCCCTCGCCTCTGTCTACCTAGCAGATGTATACACCGCCAGTTGATCGTTAGGTTGTATGAGGTGGGGTATAATGTGGGTACTCCCATTTTTTCTAAGACGTCGGGGGCCAGCATGGGAGAGGAAGCCAAATAATCTTTTGCTCCCTCGAGTGAAGGCCCTGCCGCCAGCAGTGGTTTGCGCCCGCAAACCGCAGGGCTGCACCTTCACCTGTTTACCTTTTGGCATGACTCTCACTATCCGTTGCCTCTTGTGTCATCCTTGGGGCCCAGCTCAAATTCCCGGAGAAGACAGTTCAGTTGATACGAGTTCGGAACCCCTATGGCAAGGTGGAGTACACGGGGCCGTGGAGTGACGGGTGAGCGCTGTCGCTGCTACGAAATGAAACATCGCTTCCGAGCCGGCTCGCGTGGCTCACACGAGTCAGAGCATTGAGCCAGCACTGCCGAGATTCTCGAGTTGGATCCGGGTTTCGGACACGTGTGGCTACACCGAGTTCTCAAGTGCACAGAGAGTCGGACGCTTCTGAGAGATCACTTTAATTACCACTCATCCACAGTAGCCGATCGTCCTTCCCACATGCCCTGTTATCGATGGTCACAAGACAAAGAGGAGGTTTTTGTTTACTGAATTCAGCTTCTATCCAGCTGTGAGTATTACGGGAAGAGAAAAAAATCCACGACTGAATTCCAGCTTTGAGAATTTAAAACGTGACCGTCATGTAACGAATTTGACGATGTGCAGTTGGGCGTTTGTAAAAGTGCTGCCGCCCCCTGCCATGTGAAGCAGAGGTCACCTGACAGGATCTCAGAGGGAGCTCTGCCATACCCCCCTGGCGTGGGCCATATCCCCCTGGCGTGGGCCATATCCCCCTGGCGTGGGCCATACCCCCCTGGCGTGGGCCATACCCCCCTGGCGTGGAGGGTGGCACTGCTGTGCAGGAGATCAGAATGTATTCTTTTTCTTAATGACATTTTGCCGATAGCACAATCGAGATCAAATTGGGGAAAAAGACGAAACAAAAACATCTGACACGTGAGGTAGAGCCCCTGTGCAGGTGTACATGTTGTATTAATTAATTGATTAATTGATGCATTTTAAACCAGGCAACAATCTGTTTATACGAAGGGGAAGGGGGGGGGGGAGTTGTAATCAAACTGACTTATAATCTACCCAGCCAACTATGTGTCGAAAGTTACAACTTCTTGAAGCAGGGCGTCTGTTCCAATCGTGTTGGTCTCCAGTCAGCGCAGAGTCTGCACAGGGCTTATTCAGTTCACAAACAGCTCTGCCGCTTCCACGTTTCCCTCAGATCCACGACGTGGAACGAGGTGTCGGAGGAAGAACGGAAACATCTGCACGTGAGAGCGGAGGATGGAGAGTTTTGGTAAGTCCCCTGGGTGAGTCCACTATGCACTGAGTGCCTCTCTGTAATTCCGTAATTCACTTTTTTCACATTGGACAGATTGATATCAATGAGTCGTAACTCTTTGCCACTCCACCACCCCTCGTGTGAAGGTTTCGTGGCTTGGTTGGGAAGTTGGATTTGTGGTCACGGATGTGTAGACCTTTGTTTTGGTGACATTTCTTCATTTGTTTATTGGGTTTCTTTTTCTTGGTGGTAGGGTTTTCATTTGCTTGGAAAGTGGCTGTGTATGGGATAGGGTCATAATATAATAAATGTACAGCGTTATGAGATGCTATTAACATAAAATGAAAGTATTATTGCATTACATTCAAAAGGACAAAATCTCTGGCCTCTCCAATGCGAGTGACAATGATGTAAGCATTCCAAGTAGGACCCTTTGAAAATGACCCCGAATCATAAGTCAACAATGCCGTATCATAAACAATGACATATTTTCTCTTCACGGACCTTCTTGGAGTGAATACATTCAGCAGCATTGTTTCAAGACATTTATATTATATTCATATTTACACGATCTAACCTAAAAAAAAACCTTTATTATGGATTATATTGGTCGCGAAAGCCTACGTGTTAAACTGTTTCAAGACAATCGTACTCTGGACCGGTTTGCGGAATTCAGTGTCTGATTGCAAGAGTGAGGCATGTTTGAACCAATTATAATAAACTACCAGATGTTTGGAGGCAAGGAACCTTTCTATAAGACATGGGTCCTGACTTAAAACGACATAATGCATATTACAAAATTATTATTAAACTTCGTTGCAGAAAAAAACACACACAACGCTTTAGCATGTGTCTTCTCACATAAGATATATCCTGTGACCACCATCCTAAGTGATTCTTTGCAATGTATAGATTTCTTAAAAATAACTCATAATTCCATTATTCGTTTGGAATTCTCTTACAAGTGTGTTAGATATTAGATATTCTCATCCTCTGTCCAGCAAGCAGTATGAATGGGTATACCACAGTCAATCAGCAGGTCGTGTGTGAGTTTGGGTTAGGTGTGGGTACGACCACCTCTTCCAACAGGAGCTCACTAGACTTCTGTGCAGTGGAGGCATTTCCACCAGCATTGTTATTAACAAGTGAAATATGCGCGTCACTGCGAGATTGCCAAATAAACACATTCAGATTGATGCCACTACCGCATAAGTGACTGTGCACTGCAACGAATGGCAGGATTTCAGACAAGGACTTCAGGAAGAACTTCCACCTGGTGGAGATCTGTCACCATGGCTCGGAGGTGGAGATCGAGCACAGGAAGAAGAACGTGTGGATCAGCGAGTCGCACAACTCCATGTGGCTCAAGGGCCTCAACGCTGGCGGCAGTCGCCGGAACCGCGGTGAGACCCCGAGCAGCTCGCAGCTCCTTGCAACGTCATCTTCGTCGGCCGTCGTCTATCCACCGCCGCGTCTGAGCCTCCCCACGTCGTCGTCATCCCTCGCGAATGCTGCACACGCCACGATCCTGCGCGTGAACCGGTCTCATCACCCAACCCACTCGCTTGTAGGAAGAAAAATAAATGTACACGTCCGTCAATTGCATTTTGGCCTTACAAGGAAAAATATCTAAGAGGTAACGTCTTGGGCAATGGTGCTTCTTCGTAGCACACACAGAAGTCAAAGTGGATAGTACAACTTGGAGATTGGACTTGACATCGTTGAGGCTGATAAGAATGATATTTTTTAAATATTGCGTGATAAACGGTTTTCAAATTGGCATACGGAGTCACTCTTTGTTATGGAAGCATGCAGGGTACAGGTGAGCTCTGCATGGAGCTCGTGGTACTCGGAGGAGATAGCTTCTGACTCTTTGGGTTTTTCGGTAAAGCCACGAGGATAGAAAAAAAAATCACGACGTTTCGATCGCAACACAAGCAATCGTCTTCAGGTGAAAAATGCAGCAGGCGGACTGCTGAGACAGGAAGAAATGTAGCGAGAGAGCTACTGCAGCCAAAGGTGATATCGGTTTGAGATGGCTTCTCGCTTCAAAGCAGCGTTTACCTGATGGTGCCATAAAATATCAGCACACGTAATGGGTTGGGATGGAGTCACCACTACATTTATTTCGGTAATCGACAATAATTGAAAATCAAAGCTGTTATCGTATTCATCTTTCACCTCCCTTATGAGTTTATTTTGCTCAGTTCAGATATTGAACAATTCCTGGCCATTCATTGTTTGAAACTAGTTTGCAAATCCTGTACATTTGCACTTCCCCAAGGCTACAATATTTCATTTTAAGTCCTTACTACATTTGAAGTGAAGTTAAGTGATTGATGTCCATGATTCAGTAATCATACAAATCTTTTGTGCAACATTTCTCATTCCAAGAAACCAAAACCCAACAAATATTAAAATGGGAATCACATTTTTGTATTTGAATTCCACAACCGCACTGGAATCAGAGCATACTATAAAATATTATGAAAAAACTCCCCCTCACCTAATAATGTCCTCGTTCAATTCAATAATCTGTATCAATAGATTGGATTTTGAAAATCTAAGCTTAAGACGTACACATTTTTCGTGCATTTTTGGCTTATTTTAATACCTCTCATTTTTGTTTTCAAAGAATTTCCACTGAACTACCAGTTCTTCCTCACGCTGTTGGAGGAGGATAACGTCATGGACGTCTGCCATGGCTGCCACTTCCTCCTGTCGCTCACGCAGAAACACCGCAGGAAGTTACGCAAAATTGGAATCGACTTCGTCCCCATCGGCATTTATATTTACAAGGTGTGGGAGCCACCCCCATTACCCCTTCCACCCTTCCGCAGTCATTCCACAAGGAGCAGAACTGTCGCATTCATTGATCATATCACGTCAATGCTTTAGCGCACATTACAAATGTTGAATCGCGCGCGTAAGAGTCGATTGTTGTTCGCTTCATGTATGCTACTGGCTGCAAACATTACACGCCCGTGCGTATGTAGTGGAGCGATCAGCACGCTGTCCTTCGAACGCGGGTCGCCGGGTTCGAATCCATCTCGCGGTCAATACCAATGACGTTGATCTGAACCGATCTTGGGCCTCCCCTAGGTCGAGTATTCGGCTTGTTCCTGCACGGCGTTTAGAGATGTGGTCACATTTAGACGCTATGTAAATCCATATAAAATTTAGAGTGGTAAGATGGTGCACTGCGCTATAAAGCAGACGACCTGGGCTCAATTTCCGGTCGCTGCTAATATCAGTGACTGGTCCTGAAAGCTTGCCTACACACTGTCGAGCAGAGTGAAATATAACGAAACAACCTCCACGAACGACGTGGCATGGGGAGGCTTTCATCCCGTATTGGATTGAGTAATGGCCATAAACGAATTCATACATCCGCGTATCCGCACCGATTGCATAGGCGGTGGTGCCCGGCAAGAAGCTGACCCCACAGCAGTTGCGCAAGGAGAAGCCCTTGGTCGACATCCCAGAGTTCATCGCGCGCAGGGAGGTGACCATGCGGGCGACTCTCCCGCCTGGCAACTACATCATCATTCCCTGCACCGAATCGGCGGGCCAGGAGTCGCAGTTCCTGCTGCGCATCTTCATGGAGAAGGTTCAGCCGCACCAGGAGTGAGTGCTCCTATGGCCCGACTGCCTGGCCACGGACTCAGTGGTAGACCTCAACAGGCCCCGGTGCTCAGACCGCTTTTAAAATTCAGTGTCAGTTCCGTTGATAGTAAACTCAGCGCTGGGAATGCTATTGAATCGCACTAAAATTGGTGGAGATGAATTCTGCAATCGCCCTGTCCTCTGGCTGCCAGCAGTAAACGTGGGCGCACCACAGTCAGTCTTCCACAATGCATGGTCAGCATGGAAACATAGGGCAAATACTATTTACCCTGTTGAGAACGCGAAGCAATCACAGACCACTGCCTGGATTCGAACCCATATTGTCAGTGGAAGCCAGCTCAGTGAGCTGACCTCTAAGCCACCTGGCCATCTCTTCATATGTCAAAAGTTAAACTTCTGATATCATGGTCACCAGCCTCTCCCATAGTTCGTCGACTGGAGAATCTAATGTGGTGAGGTAAAGTGTGGTTACTCCCACTGCTTCCATAGCTATCTGTCCAACGTGAAAGAGTAGGCCAAATATCCTCCAGATGAGCTCTCAATGGTCACCGCTAGTGGAGGCCCTTTATCTATCAGTGAGGTAAGCTAGCAATACCAGGGCTCTACCTTTACCTCTGAAAGTAATTCTATGCACCTATGTCTCTGCTCCCCACCTTTGCCAATGTGTATTTACCAGTGAGGAGAGATATGGTCAAATAACCCCCATGGCTTTCATTCAAAAGTGGATTAATAACAGAGCGACTTCTTGCATTCTGCAACAGTGATAATTGGCTTTTTATTCTTTTATCTGGCAACAAAACTGACACCTTTTTTTACAAGAAGTCATGTTTGCATTGACCACAATACCTGCGGCCGGAATGCAAACAAAAAACACAACGCTGATAATGTATGCAATGTCCTTGAAATTGATTGGTCCACACCCGAGACAGCTTTTCTTAGAGCCTAGTCTCACATGGTGTTGGACCAGATGACGCCAAAAGGCGCACTGAAAAAAAGGTGTCAGTTTTGTTGCCAGATAAAAGGGCAAAAAAACAATTATCATATTTTGCTCCTGGCAAAGGAGGTTCCAATGGTGTAAATTCTTCAACAGTATTCGTGTACCCGTGTCACAAGCGACTGGACAGATGTGCCTCCATGTGACAATTTTTCTTTGTTTTAATTATTTCTGTAACTCAATTCATTTTGGCTGGGCTGGGACTGAAGGCTTCCCAGCTATCTTGCCCCACATCAATGCATAATAATTCGTGTATTCTAATACTAAATGATCACGGTGATTTCAATAATAAGACAATCCGAAATAAGAAGTTATTTTTCTTCTTTTACCAAACAGACCTAAACCACTCACCGTGCCAAAGGTAAGCTGTCATTTGATTTATTTTGCATGCACAGTGCAATCCTGTGCAGCCGTTTTCCAATTAACTTTGTTTTATCCACATGAGTGTCGTTTATTTGAACGAAATTTATTTGTAAATCTGATAAGATGGATAAAAATCGACGTCCTTCCATGAAAAAGTATGCTACTTAGGAAGAGGACAAAACATTACGTGCTGTTGTGCATAAATGTTTTTTTAATCAAAAATGTTGAAATGTTGTAGAACAACAGTTTGTATCATGTCAAGGCCACATTTCCCAAGTGAGGTGCTATTCAGGCGATACTGTCTACGTTTAGCAAGTCAGTTGCAAGTAACGCCATATTTTCCGCGTATGGAAAGTCAGACGGTTGTATTAATGTCAACACTTTCCATGTGTGGCAGGTCAACCCTCCTGCCGCAGATAACTTTGATATGGAGGAGTGCTTCCTACAGCTGGCTGGCAAGGTACCCCAATTCATAGCGACTCTTCAGCCTCCGTATACAGAGGAGGTTATTGAGTCATACTTCACCACACCGGTCAATGCGGGTTGATGGAGGTGGGGAGGGAACAATAAAGAAATTGGAACCGCAATGGATGTTTCTGCGCTGCCCTCTGCTGCCCAAAACTTGCACGTGCATGGAAAATACAAAATGAACAATCAGCCACCAATGACTGCGTGGGGGTTCACTTGAATCCATTACATACATTTTACAGATCAAACACACACTGATTCTTCCACGTGTGATTCAATGCGCACACCGTGAGTTAGAGCATTTGCTCAACTCCTACAAGCCACTCGACCAATGTCCTCCATTGATAGCGCAAGAACATAAATTGTACATCAATTTGTTGGGAGGTGAACCGTGCCACGTTCTATTACTGAACTCCGATATGAAACCCTGCAGCCTGAGGTTGATTTCCAGCCGCTCTCAACATCAGCGGTAGGGACAAATGAGCTGGTCCCGCAACCCCCTTCACTGCCCCCACGCGAACCAGCATGGTAACGTCGTGGGTCAAACAAACCTCATGGCCAACACGGCACGGGGAAGACTTCCTCCAGCAGCGGGTTGATGAAAAGCGAAAATA
Source organism: Lethenteron reissneri (assembly GCF_015708825.2). Classification (NCBI taxonomy): domain Eukaryota; kingdom Metazoa; phylum Chordata; class Hyperoartia; order Petromyzontiformes; family Petromyzontidae; genus Lethenteron; species Lethenteron reissneri. The sequence continues at coordinate 12,904,063 of NC_083792.1, read as the reverse complement.
CGGCAACACATTCCTACGGAGGGAGCTGGTAGGAACGTTGGGTTGCTCTGTCAATGGCCAGGGTCAACAGCGGCGTGGTGTATTTCGCAAATATGGCCGACTGATAGGGCGGGCACAAGCCGGCGTGAGTAGGTTAAACGTTGAGTTTTATAAGGGCACTACGGGGTGACCAGCCCCTCCACACCCAGCCCCACCCCTCCCCAACCCCCACCCAGCCCCACCCTCCCCACCCAGCCCCTTTCCACCCTCCCCTCCCCACCCTTCCCCTCCCCACCCTCCACACCCCTCCCATTTTTGGATGCACGACGGACGGACACAATAATCCCCTGTGGGCTGGTGTAAGCAGGAGGGTCCTACCAGTGTGATCCATTTATATATACCCCACTGAAACAATAGGGAGGAATGATCAAGCAGCCATGTGTTCTCTCGCCCACCGATCTCAATGTGCTCTTGTCAGCGGAGAAGAGAGAAAGAGTGTCGTTGGAAATCAGTGTGGCATCTTCTAAATGGATCACCCTGTATTCTTTTTTGCTTCGGTAATGTAATTGACAACTGCATTTCTTAATTTGTCCACAGGAACAACTCGTCAAGGCAGACAAACTTCAGGAGCTCCTCAATCTTGAAATTCAGAAATGTAAGTCTGTCCATCCCTGGGTGGGGAGGGAGAGGCAGGGGGCCAAATCGAGCTTTGTGAAGTTCAACTGCAACAGATGACAGACGGAGCCCCGGGAGGAATCACGGAAGCTGCCTGTGGAGTCGATAGATTCCTGAGCTGCTGGGCACGAATGGCAGCGATAGAAAGACATTTTTGAGATGCTCAGATTGAAGTCCATATAAAGGCGAGAATGATGCTGATGCTGTGTGTCGGTGCGTTCGCACACCTTGTATTATGTACCCATAGTGGCAGTGTCGCTGGAAGCAACACTGCTACGGACCCGAACACGCGAGTTCGATGCCCGCTCACGGCCATGGCCATTGATGAAAATGTCAGCTGGTCCTGGGCCTCTCCTAGGTGGACTCAGCCTCAAACAAGTACCTGGTGCGGTGTGTAAACATCAGCACTGGGGAGACAAAGGCGGCCAATCGTGGTTTTGATCACCTTTTGTGGTGCCCTGCCGGCCTTGATAGATGCTTGCGAAAAGCATTTACCCCAACAACAGTTTGTTAAGGCTGTAGGAGGAGTGCTTCATCCTCGTCTTTGTTATGTGTGGGCAGGCATCACAGACACGACGGCGGTGGTCAAGTTCTCCATGGAGAGCTGCCGCGTCTTGGTCTCGCTGTTCGACGTATCCTTTACCCTCGGGTTAGCCCTCGTTGACGCGGCCAGCAACAGTGAGAGAGACTTGCAATGTTTATGAATTCTCACCAGATGGCATAATAAAGGCAGACTCAAGGGGAGTCCATCCTATAGACGGACTGACGTGATAACCCACGTGACACCCTCGCCACTTGGGTGGTGACATGGCCCAGCGGTCGCGCATTCGCCGCTTGTTGCAAGAAGTTCACGGTTTAAATCCAGCGTCTGCACTGAATAATACGTTATGTGTAGCTGCTCAAAAGGTTTGGAACCAACTCGTCTCTTCTCTGGGGATCACCACTCTGCCATCTCTCTACTCTTTTAAATAGACATTGAGATCGAAACAATACAGATGCAAAAGTACGTAATTGTTTTGTAAGATGATATGGCTTTATTTACTTGATATTGTAAAAAAGAAAATCGTGTTTACTAACTCTTACTGCCGTGTCTGTCTGCTGGCCGAGCCGCACGTGAATAAGAGCTGTATCGCTCAATGGGTAATTTACTCGGATAATAAACTTCTGATTCCGATAACCATGATAATACTTCCACGCTGTATCCTTCACAGTGGACGTTGAGAATCCCCTGATGGCATTCGCAAGAGTAGGTCACTGTGTGCCAGAGTGACGGTCCAAATGTTTGCTACTCAATTGGGATTATACATAGCAATCATCGTTCGGGGATTACATAGCAATACTGGCAGGTTAATTCCCCCAGGTGAATCTTGCAAATGAGACGATGCTGGTCTCTTGGAGTTGTCACCTGGTTAAACAAAATCAACTTGAAACTCACCATGCACCACACACACTGAGCATACGCAGCTGTCAAATCAACTCTTTACATTGCATTAAGTCCAGCGTTTGACTGCAAACGTCAATCCGGCAAAGCGTGGATTACGTGACCGTCAGTGATATAGGACCGATCGACGAGGGTTGCGATTGGTCAGTGGTAACAGACGGACAGACACCGGGAAGTAGCATTTTAACGGGGCAGTGGAAGACCCAAATGTGTCAAACACTCCTGCAGCAGGTGGCACAGTCAGCAATGACACGCAAGGGACAGCATGGTGGCCGAGCGTCTAGGACGGCGTTCTTCATCATCGCAAGGCCCGGGGGCTACCGGTGGCGCCTGTTGGCCTTCAGTGCGTCCCCCGACAGTGCGGCCCCTGACAAGACACAAGAGCGACGACAACAGCCCGTGCAGGCGGTGTGGGGCCCTCTGAACATGAGTGAAGAACACTGGTGTAGAAGCTGCCATTTCATGGATAGGGTGTTTCTGGATAATTACAGATTGACTTCTCCTCTGTTTGATCCTTACAAGTAATACGGCCAGATTGACAACTCTGGACAGCTGGGATATGAAGAATTTATTCACGTCTGGGAATTCATCAAAATGAGTCTGGCAAGTAATACATATATAATGTACAAATTGTTTCACTCTTGCACAAGATAAAGTAATACACTGTTCGTGGCAGCCCATAAACAAATTGTAACTGCATTCACCCGTGTAAGGCATGGTAATAATGAAGTTCAACCAATCGAGATGAGTGCCCTACATTGCTCGTTTGAGGAGGGAGACACTTTCACTGAACTTGGACCACTGGATACACTTGTTTTATCCTAGAACATAGAAGGGGAGTAGAGTAACATGAGAGAGGAGAAATATGCATGGACATTGACGAGTGAGAGTATAACACGGTGATAGTCCACCTCTCTTATTCACACACAGGTCGAATACCGCTCTCTTCTTCTCGGCCTATGCCAGGCTGCCCCTTTCTCTGTAGAATCAGATTGTTACAGGGGTTCGTATTTTGATGCTCTGTCCATGATTTCGTAAAGCTCTCTGTATCTGTGTCTACAGAAGGCCTACAAGATGTGCGATGTTGACAAGTCGGGTACCCTCAGCAGTACGGAACTTCCCATGGCTTTGGAGCATGCAAGTGAGACATATGGCCCCATGCTGGACACTTACCACACTGCAAATGTCTGGGGCGCCACGGTGGAGAGATATAAACTACCTCGCCTGGTATTCAGGTCATTGGGTTGACCCCTACCCTGACGCCGGTATACTTGGAGTTTGCATGCCAATCTCCCCATGGTCACGTGGATTTTTTTCTCCACGTTTAAAAACACGTATTTTAGAGTATTTGGATGTTATCAATTTGCGCGTGATAAGCCACTTCGTTGAGCTATCACTTGTGGCCAGGTCACTTCTGAAAAAGAGCTACATAGCTAGTAAAATAATAATTATATAGTTTAGTTTTAATATGGGACCTTTCTTGCCAGTATCAAAATATAACAATAGGTGTTACCCTTTCTGGCAATGAAACAGGTTTCAAGATGTTAAACACAAAACAGAATCCTTTTTCAAGGAATCCTGGCTGCATTAACCACACCTACTTGTGACGAACATGCAAACAAGAAACATGCTCTGATAAGAAACACGCATTGTCTTTGAAACGGATTGGTCCACACCAGTCTGTTGTAGTGCCAGAAAGGATGCAACCTATTATTTTAGTTTGACTGTGCCGTCAATCCACCAAACCCCTCCACAAAGGACGGCTTCTCTAAGTCTCTCTTCGTTGGACAGGAAGGCATCATGACCAATTATATCGGTACGACTTGCACCTCACCACTGCTTCCTTCCTTCTGCGAGATCCCGTAGTTGTAAAGTCAACTCCCACCCTCATGATCTGCTCCTACGACATGCCACCATCTGCATTTGGGTCGTCACCTTCGCCGCCACTCTCCGAGGGCTAAACCTCCCAAAGCAGGACCCTCCTGAAAATGTCCTAAGCCTCGGCGAGGCTTTCCTGGATAAACAACAAACCTCATTAGTCATTTTATTTTCTCCTTCATTAGTCGTCACACAGTGGACGACGATGAAGCTGGATCAACGTCTTGCACTGCTTCCTTTTAATGGTCGTGGCGATCACTTCATGTAGGTCTATACAGTATCTTTCTGTCAAGTCCTCCTCCTCTATACCATCGATCCACCTCTTGCATGGACCTCAACATCTCGTTCATTCCACATGGCCACTGACTCTCATGTGTTTGTCTTCTGTTATTTACATATATCCCAACCAAAAAAGTTCGTCTTCTTGGTTCTTTCGGTAAAGTCACGTAAAAGGGAAATAATAAAATAATAAAAATAAAACATAATAAAATAATTCTCACGACGTTTCGTGACAATTATTTTATTATGTTTTATTTTTATTATTTTATTACTTCCCTTCTACGTGACTTTACCGAAAGAACGAAGAAGATGAATCCCTGCAGTCACGAAAGCTTTAAATCGAAAAAGAAGTTCGTCTTTTTTATAATTTGCACCAAAGTCTTCTTCCAATCTCGCTCTTTTCTTTAAGGATTAATTTCTTAGCTTTTGTAGTCTCAACACTCCCAGGATCCTTCTGAGCCAGGTTGCAGCTGCTACCACTAATCTCTCTTTCATCATGTCTCCTCAGGCTCCAACAATTCATATCTGTCAAGTGGAACTCGGATCACCAAACAAACCTGTGGTCTGATTTTGATCAGCCTTGAGCCTTCCTTGCTTGATATCAATATGACATGCACCGTCCTCGGTCATTGTGCTTCCTAGATACACAAAAGCATTAGTTGCCACAGTGTTCCTAAACGCAGGGCTTCATTTCTCACCGAATGTTTGCCGGGTCGCTGGTCGCGACTGTAGCACGGCACGCAACTTCTAGCCGCAGCCACAACCAGAGGTGTGATCGGCATTGCGTGCCGGGCTGCGGAAACGACTTCCCATTTGCTCATCTGGAGAGAACTGGATGAAATGCATCTCTGCGTAACAGCATCATCAGGCGTTGTGCACATCCCTCATTGGCTCTGCTACCTCCTGGCAGGATTCAAGGTGGGCAAGCTGATGCAACGACTGATCATGATGCGCTTCTCCGAGCCAAACCTCACCATAAGCTTCGACTGTTTCGTCTGCTGCCTTGCCAAGATGTACGCTGCCTTCAGTAAGTGTTTTGGGGATTTGGGGGGGCGGGTATGAGGGAGCTTACTGTGATATTATTAAATCCATACCGGGGATGCGGCTTCATGGTTCGCACACTGAACTTTCGATGCAGTGGTCGCCGACTCGATTTGATCGCCCAGCTCGACAGTTCAAACAACGGACGAGTTTCTTAACCCCCCCCCCCCCCCCCTTTTGAATACAGGCGATCAAATGCTCACTGCCTTAGGGAAGGTTCTGGCAAAAACATTGCCAAGCTGCAGCGGGTACAACATTCTTTGGCACGTGCAACATCTGACCATGCCCATCCAGTGCTCGCTCAGCCTCATTGGCTTCCGGTTGCCGAACGAATACATGACATGAGTTCGCACTCATTGCACACAACGTTCTTGCCACAAATGAAGCACAACACCTCGCTGATCTCGTCAAGGAGCATGAACCACCATCACGCGAACTGCGCTCATCCTCGCAGCGGCGGCGGCTTTTGGCTGCTGCCATCGAACAAAGACGGCGGTCACCGCGTCGCGCGCTTTCAGATGCGCTTCTGCGGCCGTCTGGAACGCTCTCCCTTCCGAGAGCTATGCACTTTAAGATCTCGATTGAAAACTAATTTCTTGAGAACTGCTTTTTGTGCTTAGTTTGTTGTCCTCCCCCCACACCTCCGATTAGAACGGCGGGCTACGTACGGTGCGAACGAAGTTCAACATACAAAAATACATGTTCTCTCGTCACAATTAAACGATGAATGATACCTTCATGGTCACTGTGGATGTGCATTTTAAACACTTAGAGCTGGGATGATAGAAAAAAACATCGAATTAAAAATGTTCGATGTTGTGTAAAGTCACGTATCTGGATTAACCTTGGCTGCTTGCCTTCATTGCTCTCATACTGATTGTTTTTTTTGTGATGCAGACATCTTTAACTCGCTTGATGCAGCTGGAACGGGAACCATAACCCTGAACCTCCATGAGGTGAGCTCCATCTATCATCGATGTTGTGCGTGACGATAGCAGTGCTCTCTTTACTTTCTGCTTGCAGCACGTGGGTTCCTTCACACTTTCCAATTTACGGTTTTCCAAAAGCAATAAAGCCTGCTTCTCAACCACCTGTTTAATATATTTTCTCCCAATTCACATTCCAGTTGTGTTGCTCCAACAATAATTATCTGTATTTGTAAAACGTGGACTTTACTTTGGTACCATTCATGTGTTTTTTTGTATTGAGCCCGACTAAATCGCCTGATTAATATGAAATTATTCATTAATTTGAATCGGTTGCTTCAAAAAATTGTCGTCAGCAAATCCGAGATGGTTAATGCTTTTTACGAAAGTGTTTATGCCTTTTTTTATCAATCCAATTTTCATTTTAAAAAATATTCAGTCCCTGGATATCCTTGTTGGTGGTGTCTTGCATGACTCTCAAAAATGTAATAACTTTCTTCATGCAATCTCAGTGAAGCTGTTCCATCTTTTTTTTCATGAATGCCTTGTTTTTGAGAGCGTGTATGATGGCATCAGTTTCCATTCAATTAAATGTTTTGTTTCACAGCCGAGTGAAATCAGTGATAATGTTAGATTCAATGTATTTCATCTAATATGATTGATGGTGTGTGGTCCATTGCTGCAAACTTTTATTCAGATTTTTCACAAAGTTGGTTAGCCTCTAACTGTGCCATTAATCAGCTCCCTCTGACCTTCACGAATATTTTCTATGCATGTAACATGAGACTAATGTCTGTAAGAATTCAAACATCCGTTTTTTGTCTCCCTTTTTCAATATAAAAATGTATCGTGCAAAATGCTTAGTAAAGAGGTTTGCAAATTGCATATCCCCATGATTTATATCATGTTGATCCTTCTATTCTGCTTTGTTTGTGTGTGTGCAGTGGATGAAGTTCATGATCTACAGCTAAATCGACAGGAGAAACAACATAACCATGCTTGCAGCTTTTGCTTATGTATCATGACGGGTGGCCTGCTTCATGAAAATCAAATGCTCGTGAATACGTTTATAGTTAATTGCAGGCACTGTACACTGTGGCTTCCACTCTAAACATATGAGCTGACTGTGAACCTCAGAAGCACTGCTGGACTTCTAAATTCAGCTGAACAATTATCAGGAACCACCTAAGGTCCTCGATTCCATTATCTGGGGTGCTTCCAAAACCACTTTATGTTTGACCGCCATTTTATAACTTTCAAGGTATATTGTACCTTGTTTTTGACTAACTTGTCTTCCCACAAATGTATGTGTTCAAGGCAGTGTGCACAATACAGCTTTGATGTGTACCCTTGAACTAGGAAGACCTCCACAGTATAAGTTTTCAGGAAAAAATTTCACTTTTTAATAAACCAAGACACTAACTTGATACGAACAAGATGCTGTGCATATGCAAATATTTCTGTTCATATTCATTCACAATACGCATGCCGAGTAAATAATAATTAACCATACTTGAAAACAAACATAGTAAACTTGGAAATGTGATGCAATACAACACAGAGTCGGCCAAAAAAACAGTCAACACCCCACCTGTTTTCAAGTTTACTATGTTTGTTTTCTCATTCATTCGTACCTGATGATGGTTGCTTATTTTGCAATCGAAACGTCGTATTCTATTATTATTTAATTGAATTTCTTTCTACGCGACTTTACCGAAAGAACCAAAGAGTACTTCCTGCAGTCACGAAAGCTTCGAATAATAATTGACCGGTTTACAAACTGCAATAAAATTTAACTTGATTACTCACCTTTTCAAATTTTGTATTTGCTAATACAGGGGACCCCTTCCCCGCTTTCAAGACCTTTCCTGTGGTTACGAAGACCCCCACAGTAACGCCCAAAGCTCGTATCGACGACCACCGAACGACTGCTTCCGACGCAGTGAATTGGCGACGAATCCGCGCATGCCATGCTCACACTCGTCGCCAGACTCCCCTGCTTTGCTCTTCCGCCGTATGTGATGTAGAAGAACCCGAGTCTTCATAGCTGTCAACCCATACGGGTTACCCGTGTTCTTGTGCAGGGAAATCGAGTTCAGGACCATACGGCGTACAGCCGTTTCAGTACGCGCAAAAACAAACTGTCTGTATTTCTCGCTTGTGATGCGACTTTGTAGGATGAACGTTGAGATGTATAAGGGCACGGGGTGACCAATGTCTGAATTGGTCTGCGCCGAGAGCGAACAGCAGCATCTCTCTCAACGCTCTTCGCTTTTGTCAATTTTCTGCAAAAATTCGCCTTTCGCGACGTCTGAGAATAGAAAATGTGATGCACATGCCTCAAAGTACTTAACGATGTTTAAATGTTTGTTTTTACTTCATGTTGGGAAATGTTATATTGAGCTACCATGTTTCTTCGGGTTATTTTCATTTATTTTCGTGGTCAATTTTGGTATTTTTATGGAATGTAATGGGTTTCCCGGAACGGAACCACAATGTATAACGCTGCTGCGCCTATGGGAAATGAGGGTTCCAATTACGACGGCTCCACTTGCGAGTGTCGTCCAGGAACCAATTAGGTCGTAAGTGCGTGGCTCACCTGCATACTCGCACCATATTTTTTATAATTTCACTAATTGTAACACTTCCAGAGGTCGTCTACTCACCATTGCATGTTCAAGGAAGAACCCGTCTCTTCATCAGACCTCCTCCTGGTCGTTTTCCTCATCAGCCGAAGTCACACCACTGCCAGATGAAGGCCTCCCAACCCGTTTCCATCTCTCACGATTCCGCGATGCAATAATCCACCTAACACTTCCAAACGAGCTTTCCTCGCTCCATCTCTTCAATGAATGTCCTCTCAGAAGCCTCCCGTTCATTGGATGTCACTCCCCTTCACTATTCTTGACCATCTTCCATCATCCGTTTTTTGTTCATTAAAATCCACACACCTTTCATGAAATAAAGGATCTTCAAACGACTTGCTTATGGACATGCAATTTGCATGCACGTCTTACTCTTTGGTTCTTTCGGTAAAGTCACGTAGAAAATATAATCAAATAATAGAATACGTTTCGATTGCAACACAAGAAACCATCATCAGGTATGAATGAATGAGAAAAACACAAACTTAAAAAATTAACCCGTAAAAACAAAGTTTTTCACTATAAATCCTTTATATGCGTGGCGGCTAGTCATCTCGTCCTCTGGCTTGAGATGGCTGCCACCTATGGGTCAGATGATTGCCTGCCACCATTAAGCAATTGGTAATTAAATATAAAAAAAAATTCCCTACAAAGTGTAAAATTTTGAAAAAAAAAATTTCACGAAAATTAATTGTCACGCACAACGAGTCTGTGTGGAAAATGTCAGCTCGATTGGATCACGGGAAGTGGGTTAAAAAACGACCGAAAGATTTGCACAGGTCGTAAGCGCGCAAGCAAGTGAACTTAATATAAAGGATTTAAAAATACAACACAGAGAGCCGGACAACACAACAGCCAACACCCCACCGGGCTGACCCCGCTCTTCCAATGACAGAAAGACAGAAAGACAGCGCCTCTGTGTCGAGGCTTTAAATAGAGGGGGGGGGGGGGCAGCAGACAATGAGAGTTGTGTGGAATTCCGGACCATAGCGGCCGGAGGCAGACCACGCTCCTCCAAAGAAATTGTGGAATTCTGGACCATAGTGGCCGGAGGAGAGACATGCATGTCTTGTTTGGAATACCCAATATCGAACACATTAACACAATAATCAAGTTGGACTTTCTCTTCAAACTGCATTTAGCTCATTGTGACTTCTCTGTAAAATGCATTTCAGGAAAAATTAACACTTGTGCTCGTATGCACTAACCCAGATATGCTTAGAATATGCATATCAATGTATATACCCTGCAAACACTAATAGAATTTACCCCAGCCAACATGTGATGTTACCATCAGCCAATATGAGGTAACTTGCTGGGGTCAGAATTTATTTGACATGAGAACACAATGCAGTCCATGAAAAGACAAAAAATGACCCGAAACATTTTCCTGCATAACCAATCCAGCCCTTTATTGACAGGTACTGCGACATGAAATACTGTAACTAAATATCAAATCACATTAAAAATCTGAGTACGACGTTTCTTTTGAATTTTGTGAAGCGGTAAAGAAATACCTTTATACATTTGGTTACTTTCCATACAGACCACAACATAATTAACCGCCTGTACAAACCAAAACAGACTTACATTCATTTTCCTGGGGGGAGTCAAAAGCAATAAAACTACCATCTTTCAAAAACAAAATCCTTTACCATTTTCTTAAAATAACTTGTGTGCGAAACTTTTGCTCACAACGTGGCCCTAATCGTACAGTATCGGGTGCATTTTGCACCTTTGCATGACAAAAAGACGAAAAAAATGAAATCAAGACATGAAACAAGTTTGCGACATGGGTGTAAGTCGTTTGCGGCTTGTCGGACTAAGGGCTGGACTGTGGGTGCGCGGTGGGCGGTGCAAGTTGACGGCTGTGCGGGTGAGGGCGGTGGGAGGAGGGGCGTGCGTGCAGGAGGGTGCGCGGACTCGGTGGGGTTTCTATCTCTAGTCCCCGCGTGCGTTTGCCCCGCCACGGGCGCTTCATGCCACCTGCTGGGCTGACGAGAAGCAGAGCTTCAGCGTGTAAGCGAAGAACCCATCTGTAACGAAAACGTGCGCGCAAGCACGCAAACATTTGAACACCTGGGTATTTGACACGGTGTGCCACATGCCTATTGGGCTCAGTGCGCGTTGGAAGCAGGTGATGGTGGAGCAGACCTACGCATATAATCGTGCACTTGAGTTCACAGTAGAGTGTATAGGTTGCAGATGTAAAGTATTGAATTTTTATTTGTCCCATCATGTGGATTTTCTTTGCATAACCTGAGACACTCGTTAAGAAAATAGTTTGGCATTCCAATGCAGTACCCATCTGAGGCTTTCCCAAATAATGTATACAACGGTTGATGAAAGTTGCCAAAATTGTACGATGCAACAATGTATACAAACGGTAACGTTAATAATATTGCCCATTATAAATTAACAAGGAACTGTGGATATTAGCTATAAACACAATTTGTACAATCAGGGTAATCAAGATAAAAAAGCACGCAGAGGTGTCAGTACTTACTGGGATTCTTGAGCTGATGGTGGTTCACCACCGCCACGACCTCTGTAGCATCGTTTTTAATGTCCCACTCTGCCAGACCAGAGGATGTCCTTTCACCTGTCAATAATGTATTCGCAAAATCTGTGTGAAACGGACAATTGGGCTTTATTTACATTAGTCCACACTCAGACAGCACAACTTTAAAATCAAGAGTACAAAAAATGATTCATCCGTTATTATTTAAAATTAACAAGTCGTACATTTGACTGCATCAATTTTCGGTTGAGAATTAGCTAAAATGTTTACAGTAGTCTTAATTTGAGGTGTAAATCCAATGAAATCTAATCACACGCATCAAGTGCTTTTCCACTCATTCTGGATTTAACCCAGATGAAAGCAAGCCTTTGTGGAAACAGTAAAAAGCGTTAGGTGCTGAAATAAAGTTACAGTAAATTGGGCGTCTTGTCAAGCGTAACATTTTCATTCCATTTTAAATGCTTTGGCAGCAATGAATCGTAATGGATTTTTTACTGTCAAAGGCGATTCCCCATCTCTGTAATGCCGCATGCTCATTTGCACTTTTGAAAGCGTTCATAATCTTCCATCGTAGAAGACATTCCGCTCAATATTATAGTTTTGAGTATTGCACATATCTCAATGTGATTATTAGTCCGACGGTAATGGCACACATTTGTTTTTATCGGCAATACCAGGGTCTTTACAAAAACATCATTACCATCATGGTTACTCAAGTTAATTTAACTTCTGTTTTGCAAATGCTTTAAGAAAAACTCACTCTTGGATGAAAACAGCTTGAAGGCGTTTGGCTTCTTCACGCCAGTTTCTTCACAAATCTGAAATAAGAACCGATGCATGTTACCACTGCAGTTGAACCGCATTCGCAAGAAAAAACATGAATTAACCACAACCAGTTATGCAAAGATAGGCAGTGCCACGTTGAACAAACTTGGCTCATTGTTCATCGTAATGACGCGTGCCTGGATGAAAGCCTGCTCGGAAAACTCTGGCGGGGCGCTGTAGAAATGCAGGATGGCCGACGGCGGCAGAATGCGGTTCTTGGAAGCTTGCTCGTGAGTGGAAAAACGGTTGTGGCGGGAGCCCACAAAGTCACGGAAACTGTCCGAGCCATCCTCCAGCTCAAAGGCCTGGCCTGCCACGATCTCCTGCTGCTTCGACACCCTGCCGTCAAGACCAGAGAAGTAGACACGTTAGGAGTCTAATCGAACAAAATAACACCTAACAACTTCAACACAATTGCAATGAAGAGCTCAGAAACACATCAGTTATCTATTAGGAGAGGGCTACTTTTGCAGAGGAGCTCAATTTAACGCCAAATTTTCTGCAAAGGGAAAATCTTGGAGGGACTGGCAAGCCTTAGCAAACATTGGACATCAGCTTCCCACAAATATAACAATAAACGACACCTATTACACCAACAGGAACATGTATAGATAATAAAAGCAACAACTGTACGTACGAGAGGCTGAGCTTTTGGCCAAACAGCTGTGCCGTGTTGAGGTTTGCAACGGCACGATCCACTGAAGCTGCATCGGCCATTTGAATCATCCCGACGCCAGGCTTGCTCTTCAGAAACTTGATCTGCAGCAGTCACATGCATAACACGACAATTTGCAACCTTTTACACTGCAAGCCTGAGACAGGGATACTACACTATCCTGCAGTCAATTCCCTGGCACAGTTGTATTACATTTGAGGTTTTACTTTAATCCATACAGTTTAAAGATATCAATTCAGAATACCTTCACAGACCAAAAATAACTGCATGGGCTTAGTAAATGACTACTTTCTGGATAAAATATGAAATCATTAATGTAATTCTAGCAATATTATCAATGATCAAAATCATGATTATCATGATGGGACAAATGCTACCCATACTAATTCGAATAAATATAATCCGATGACTTTCTTGGCAAAAGATTATGAAATTATAATGCTGGCAGACAGAAATTATCTCAACAATTAGTATCATATCATGACAAATTCCACGCATGCTAGTGGAATCAATAGAATGCAGCCAAATTCAATAACGGTCACACGAAGCCAAACGACACCCAGCTGGTCACAAAGATACTAACGACTGCAAAGTTGTGCCTCTAACCTTCTCAACATTGCCATACAGACAGACGAGGTTGAAGAGGCGGCTGCAGTTCATCACGCTGGGATTCATGTTGTACACCATCATCACGCGGTTGGCAGCTGAGCCCCCCATGGGGCATGGGTTGTTGTGGGGGGCACAGGTGCCCGGTCCACTCATCGGTGTGGTCGGACGCGCATTGCCAAACTGCAGCACGTTTAAAACAAACAAGTAAAAATCGGTAAATGACAATAGCAATGCAACAATTTGGCCCATTGCTCAAGCCACAATTCCATGAATTTCCCACCTTTCAAGGTGAGATTCTATTTTAAATCAATCCTTTCATTTCCATCTTTAGTATTTGTTATCGTCCGTTTCATCTCACTGTTAGTTGTGTGGTCTATTATAAAGGTAAACTTGGCATATGTGCAAAACATCACTTCTTACATGAACATTTTTATTAATTCATGAGTGCACACATCAGTGCATCATTATAAACACTATCAGCCAACTAAACACTGCATACCATAATTTTTAAAAAGCTCATTATCCCCAGATAACAGAAAGGTAATGATCGTAATAATGCTATGCAGCCTAAGTATGCAATTTAATGTACAATGGCAGTGAAACATAAGCAGATTTTCACTCCTGCAGTTAAGGCATTTCACAACTAAATCATGCAGTCAGACCACAACACGTACTTAACATCTACTGCCTCGAAAAACATTTGAGTGAAATTTAACTGGACGTCCAATGCAAGCCATTACTCTGAAAGGTAACCCCAAAATGGCTGTTGACAGCCCTGCTCTAAAACCTGCTAGATACAGCATGCATACCCCCAAACGTGCCTCCGCAGTGTGGTTGTAAGGGCTTCCAGGAGAGCCAGAAGTGTAGTTATTGAACGAGTAGTTCTGGGCGCAGTAACTTCCTTGCTGGTTTCCTGCAGAATAAACACACACATCAAGAATTGTCTACTGAGCTGCCATTTTCATTCATGACTGGGTGCTTCTAATCTTAAAACGAGGTTATAAATTGCCCAGTGGCTCCACACACAGCATTTACCATATCCTCGCATAGTGGACGGATGGTCACCGAGCAGTGCTGGCTGCTTCTTCTGTTGTCCATCTTCAAGAGAAACAACAAGAGTTTGCAGCCGTCAACAGTGTAGAGGTTACAGAACCACTTCCTGTTTCCACAGTGTGGTTTCAATTTTAAACTTTAAGTGATGCTTCATTCTGGGTATGTACTGTATGAAACTATGAACCCCCAACTAAGTTTAATAGTGTAACAGCAGCCATTTGCAGTGACAAGCAGCTCATGTGGTCAAACACGGGTATTCATTCACGAGGAATTTTAAATATGCACATGAACGGTTGCACGAAAGGTGTCACTTTTAGCACTTTAAGTCACAGCATCTAACATTAAAAACCTAACCACAAAAGCATTTGTGGATCCTATGCCAATTCAGAAAGAAGTTCAACATATATCGATACGAATGATTACAATTTGCTACTTACTCGGCACACAAGGACCTTCCAAAGTGTAGTCCCAGGTCTCGCTATCGTTCCTGTACACATTTAGACGTGCAGGCTTCCGTTCCAACAGTAGGGTGAGAAACAGCACACACAACCAAGGCATTATTAGTAGCAGCAAATATAAGCTGGAAGTTTTTAAATCAATAAAATGAAGAAAAATAGCTGCATTCTAACCACTTTAATGTAATCAACTAAATGCAAAACTATACAACCCCTGTAGTTATAAACGATAACACTAAAAGAATGCAGCATTACCTTGGCATATTCTATCTTCAATGTGCAGCATCCAGAGTAAATATCAGCTCCATTGAGTGAGCTCTTGGCTTGCTGAGCACTTGGGATGGAATCAAACGTGCGCTGATTAAGGAGAAATCACTTAAAAGGTAATCAGTACAACACCAAAGGAAAAACATAGTAATAGAATACATTGTAAAAAAGCTACAGCCTTTTGTAATTCCACTGCTAGATGATGGTCTCCCCATGCCATATTGCTCATGGGGATTGCTTACAAACAGGACTGTTTAGCTCCAATTTGCAAATGAGGCATCCAGGACGGGTAAAGACACCACTCACCAATGACATTAACTAGTGGCCAGGAATCAAACTCGAATTTGCAGGTCAAATGTGTAGCACTTTAGACAACGCAACAATATACCAAAACATAGGAAAATTATTTACTATAATTTACACAGGACATTGCAGTCTTTAGAAAGTGTTCTAATAATGTCCTGTAGTTTGTCCAATCGTTGTCAATTAATTTAAATTTTTTACCTACGTGACTTTACCGGAAAAAAAGCTAAGAATATAATCATTGTCACATTGACAAGTCCGTCTGAAAATGTGATTGTTAATACAATCGTTTGTTTTTGTTGACCTTTATTTCAGGGAGTGGTCGTGGCCCTTTAACCTAGTCTGTTGATTATTGGTTTTTAATTATTCAAAATTGTTCATATTTAGACGGTTGTTTTAAATAGGAGGTGCAATAAAGAACTATTTGTATGACTGAGAGCCACTGTCCATGGAGAACGGCGAATGATGATAAAGGATGTTGGTGTAATGTTTCAGTGCATCTTTACTTTTGAATTTTCAGTCATATGCACACATCAGTTAACAGGAACTGCAAGCTCAATCCACATTTTTCACTCACTGAAATGCCATTATGCCTACTTCACCATATTGACAAAACCAAGAGATGTCCATCCTCAATAATGCTTCCTCAAGAGCTCAGCACAGCTACCAAATTCGAGTTTTTGTACATTTATAATGAACTCTCTCCGCACGAGCATCCTTAAGAGATTGCATTTTTTGTGTTAGGGTTAAAGGATTAATAACAGGACTGGAGGACAAGTGCTAAATCATTACCAAATTTCCACACTACTCAATCACATGTTGACTGAAACATGTTAAATTGGTCAAAGAAAAAGCATTGGCTCTGTTCAAGTAAATTACAGGAGGCAAAGTATTTCCATAGCGTACACAATGTGTTGTAGATTAAAGTTCACATCTTAACTTTTAAATTTTACGACATGATAAAACACATAGCACAATATGCCAAAGGATATTCCACCAAAGCCTGCACTCCATTCTTCTTGAAGATAACGATCCTCTGCACCACACCATATGGGCTGCAAATCGTGTGAATCACCTCCTGCACAAACAGAAGAAGAGGCAACTCAGCCAACTTGACCTTGAACAATTGATGCTCCCCAAGGAGAAACTGTATTGTTGCTAGTCAACCTGGATTATTAAACGACAGTTGTGGTCACCAGAGATGGTTCATAGCTCCCCATGTAGTGCCTTAATTATACAACAGCACTCAATAGCTAAATATCAATATAGAATTAAACATCTTACCTGGCATTTAAGACATTTTACCTTGCATACATTCTCATGCAATGGGAACACAAACACTTATTTGTTAAATATTTGGGAAAGAGAAAAAACCCCTAATAGTGATCTTGTAGTTACTTACCGAAGCTGTGTCCCAGGTTATACAACAGGGATTTCAAGATTTGTAAATGTGCAAATAAGACTATGGCACTCATCACGGGCACTATATACATTGCAATAAAATCAATGCGATAACATCACTGCAGCCCTATGGCAAAACACCTTCACCATTTAAGTATTTGTTTCTCCTAAACTAATCTTTAAACTCACATCACCACCTAGATACATAAAAACAACAAGGGGGCGAATACATAGTTTTTTTTAATTAGGTCTTTATTTTAAAGACAAAATGGAGTCCACAATCAGACAGGGCAACTCACGGTAGTGATGGGATACAGAGCATTGTTGACTGTGAGCAGCAGGATGTGGTTGGTCCTGGCCACATCGTCGGCCGGGGTGCCACCCTTGCGCGAGATCCGCTGGCTGGTGGAGAAGTTACAGTATGCGGGCTGCCCACCCACATACACGGGGTCACCAGCCGTCCCCGCCACGCAGGCACGAGCATCCTCAAGCCGCTCAAACTCCACCAGCGCCTGCCGCCGGTGTGGCATCATCACCACGTGTCTGGGGAACACAACACGCAGCCGTGATTAATAGGGAACCACTGGGTGAGGGAGATTGAGTGGCTCAGGTGGCTGAGTGTTTCACAGCACCAAGCCGACATCCGTTGGGATCCCAGGTTTTAACCTGCACAGCCACCTGTGGTTAAACCAGGTTCTCTTATGAGGCGAGTTGCTGGTCTCACTCTGTTGACTCAAAACTACGCCACAAAAAACAATCATATAGACTTTTGTTTATGTTTTTTATAATCAGAAGAAAAAATTATGTATGATTGTTTTTATTATAATTTGTCATATTCCAGAAGGGAGGTATACAATTTTTGGTTTGACATGTCATGAACACTATTCAAATAAGTGTGGCCTGAGCATGGATAAAGATGCAAATTCAAGGGACTTCATAAGTAGATCTGTACATTCATCTTCTGGGGCCGTTCCCCGATAAAAAAAAAATTACATATAACAAGAGTTCCGAAAGGAAACTTCTTCACCTGAAGTCATGATGCTGACAGCATTGGAATTTATTGTGAGGGGAAAATAAAAAAGATAACTAACCAGTAGTGTTCTCATCATAATATTAAGCTACATCATGACATAAACATCAAAGCTCACTAAATATTACCATTGATAAAGCAACACCTGTAACTCAACTTAAGAATCCAAATTATATAATATAACTGTAGTTTATTAAAAGCATTTCTGGTAACATTTTTGAGATGCTGAAATTATTCAAAAGTAATCCTGCTCAGATATCCAATTTAAAGCAAATTTCACTGAGGCTACGCAATGAATAACCAAATTTGTGTATTATAGCCAAGCCTGATAAGAAGTGTCACATATGAAACAATCCAAATAATAACGTTAAAGTGATCACCATGTACTGTTTTACTTACGGCTCGCAAGACAAATGGCTTATTTGATAACATTTGCGTTTTTAGGTTGATACATTCACTGAAGCACTGCATATTTAAAATTCCACCATCATAAATATATTTATCCTTTTCTTTAAAAAATTTATATTCTTAGTTTTATGCATAATCTGAACTGACGTGAATACAGTAACACAACAGCTGGCAACAAGACAGACAGTACCACAGAACTAAAAGTGGTGCCTGTGCCTTATGAAAGTGTAACCAAAATAATACTCTTGTCAACTCTTTCCAGTGCCATTCAATCAAAATATGTGTCCCCTGTTGCAGTGGAAATATATTGGGCTTATGATTTCATACCTGACCGTTCCAAATTCCTGCAGGGCTTCCATGACCTGCGATTCATCGGCAGAGCTAGCCAGTCCCCGGATGTGAACAACCGGGGATGGA
This sequence comes from Lethenteron reissneri, assembly GCF_015708825.2. Classification (NCBI taxonomy): domain Eukaryota; kingdom Metazoa; phylum Chordata; class Hyperoartia; order Petromyzontiformes; family Petromyzontidae; genus Lethenteron; species Lethenteron reissneri. Next base: position 12,885,234 of record NC_083792.1, on the reverse strand, counting down.
GCCGGCTTCTTTGGGTCCTCAACATTATTCTGCCAGGAACACATGCATGGGAGTAGAACACACACAGGTAAATGTAATGTAACATCATTAACATCACACCAACCTCTTCCTGTCATAACCAACATTGCACAAGCCAGAAATAAAATTATGATATTACATCAATGACAATAAGCACATTTAATAATATAACATTAATTCTTGCTACCACTAACACTTAAGTTCAAATATTTTAAATGGTATGATTACTCTTCAATAAAAATTCCACCAACAGTGGTGAAAAGCCTTCACCAGCCTACCTAATGGTTATATAGTTTGTGTCACTACGCAACAACCCATGACTCACCACTCGATCACTTAACAACCGATGCACCACCGCCACTTGATGGAACACTTCTGCACACCACAACCATCATATGCTCCCAACATCCCACATGTTCAACATCCCCACACTCCAACAACCCAAAAGAAATCTAACACCCTCGACAACCAATATCTCACACCCCAACCACGCACCACCCCACAATGTTAACCACCATCACCACAATCATCCCCTAGATCTTGTTTTTTTGTGGCAGGCCACATAATAAAATATGCATGTGGTGTCAGGTCAAGATATGTTATTTGCCATGTGTACAGATGCTATGAGGTCACATGAAATAATGTCATGTCTGCAGAAGTGACAAATGTGTACTTTTGCCTTCAGGTGTCTTATATCATGTTTATTTCTTTTATCTCACAAATATGTACATCTCGGCGAGGGCGGGCTCCAAGTGTCTCCGCAAGCCACATTTGGCTTACGGGCCATTAGTTAAATAATCCTGCACGAGACCATAACCCAGCTATCCAACACCCCATCACACCACCCTCATCTCAGGATCCTCATGGCTTTAAGCCCCATGATCTCACCACCACATGCGCCCACAATCAACACCCCCGAGCTCTCACCATCCAAAAGGCCCAACCACCTCACCACCCCATGCCCTCATTACCCATGGAATCATCATCCATAACGCCACTACCCATGACCTCAACAAAGCTGCCCTCAAGACCTCTGACCTCACCTTTTAAGATATAATCACAGACATATTCATCAACACGGCTTCACCACCACTTACAGCACCAGCCCATGACCTTGCCTCCTCTGACGTCAACTCCCTCAAGCTCACTACCATTGACTAAAGCACCACTCAGATCACTCACTACCAATAACCGTTTCAGACCTCACCGTCCCCGATTCTTACCACCAGTGACTAACCTCGCCCTCACTTCAAATAACTCCATCACTCCTGAGCCTCACCACCACTGACCTCACAAACCATCGCCATCCCTGACCCCATCTCTACAGACCTCAGCACTCATGAGCCAACACCAATTCCTCTCCGGATCCCACAAACCCTGACCCCATCCCTGACCTCACCACCCATTATCATCCATTCACCCTGCCACCTCGCACGAACTCACTACCAACAAATAATCTTATCACCTATAAACCCCCTCCATCTATTAATGCCTCACCATTCCTCACCCCATCAACCCACACCTCACTAACCGTACCTCGAAAATCACAGATTGTAATCTGTGATTTATTCAATCCCACGCCTCACCAACCCATGTTATACCACACCTTACCAAACTCACACCTCCCCGCCGCTAGCTTCAACAACCGATGTATCACCACCAAACAACATCACCAACACATGCCTCAACACACCACACGCATTATCGCCCACACCAACCCATGGCTCACACCACACCAACCCACGGCTCACCACCCCCCACCTCACCAACCAATTGCCTCACCATTTTACGTCTTCAACCCATGCCCCCATCAACCCATGCCCTCACCAAACCCATGCCCTCACCAACCAATTGCCTCACCATTTTACGTCTTCAACCCATGCCCCCGTAACCCCTGCCCTCGACCAACCCATGCCATCCCAACCCAAGCCCTCACCAACCCATGCCCTCCAAACCACCATCCCTCACCAACCCTGCCCTCAACCCATGCCCTCACCAACCTATGCCCTCACACAACCCATGGCCCGCACAAACCCAGCCTCACCAAAAACATGCCCTCAACAACCAAGCCCTCACAACCCTGCCCTCACCAACCCTGCCCTCCCAAACCCTGCCCCATCAACCCATCCCTTCACCAACCCATGCCACTCACCAACCCATGCCCGTCACCAACCATGCACTCTATCAACCATGCCCTCAAACCCATGCCCTCAACAAACCCATGCCCTCACCAAACCCATGCCCTCACCAAACCCATGCCCTCACCAACCCATGCCCTCAACAAACCCAAGCCCTCACCAAACCCATGCCCTCAACAAACCCATGCCCTCAACAAACCCAAGCCCTCACCAAACCCATGCCCTCACCAACCCATGCCCTCAACAAACCCAAGCCCTCACCAAACCCATGCCCTCACCAAACCCAAGCCCTCACCAAACCCATGCCCTCACCAACCCATGCCCTCACCAAACCCATGCCCCCATCAACCCAAGCCCTCACCAAACCCATGCCCTCACCAACCCATGCCCTCACCAAACCCATGCCCTCATCAACCCATGCCCTCACCAAACCCATGCCCTCACCAAACCCATGCCCTCAACAAACCCAAGCCCTCACCAAACCCATGCCCTCAACAAACCCATGCCCTCACCAAACCCATGCCCTCACCAAACCCATGCCCTCACCAACCCATGCCCTCAACAAACCCAAGCCCTCACCAAACCCATGCCCTCACAAACCCAAGCCCACAAACCCATGCCCTACACCAACCCTGCCCCCACCAAACCCATGCCCCCATCAACCCAAGCCCTCACCAAACCCATGCCCTCACCAACCCATGCCCTCACCAAACCCATGCCCTCATCAACCCATGCCCTCACCAAACCCATGCCCTCACCAAACCCATGCCCTCACCAAACCCATGCCCTCAACAAACCCAAGCCCTCACCAAACCCATGCCCTCAACAAACCCATGCCCTCACCAAACCCATGCCCCTCACCAAACCCATGCCCTCACCAACCCATGCCCTCAACAACCCAAGCCCTCACCAAACCCATGCCCTCAACAAACCCATGCCCTCAACAAACCCAAGCCCTCACCAAACCCATGCCCTCACCAACCCATGCCCTCAACAAACCCAAGCCCTCACCAAACCCATGCCCTCACCAAACCCAAGCCCTCACCAAACCCATGCCCTCACCAACCCATGCCCTCACCAAACCCATGCCCTCACCAAACCCATGCCCTCACCAAACCCATGCCCTCACCAAACCCAAGCCCTCACCAAACCCATGCCCTCACCAACCCATGCCCTCAACAAACCCAAGCCCTCACCAAACCCATGCCCTCACCAAACCCATGCCCTCACCACATCTGACCTCCACCCCAAAGTCTCACCCCCCCCCCCCTCCCATGGCCGCCGTTAGCCATGCACGCACTCCAGTGCACCCGACACGCGGTGTCGCGCGAACCCGACGCGAACTCGATCATAACCCAACGCTCGTCCCGATCAATTCGCCGTGCTTTGCACGCCTCGAAACAATTGCAAATACGCCCGCGACTAATGGCAACGTGTAAACAAAAAGTAGATACGAATAGTCCCGTTACGATCAGCAAACAAGGCTGCGCGGAGGCCTAGTCCAGGCTTTAGGCCGCGGCTTTCAGCTGCAGCCAAGAGGCTCACAAAGAAAGCGCGGAGCGACGCGGGCGGCCTCCTCCCTCAAGGCCGCCCGCACGCCCTCGTTGTTTAATTTCCGTTTTAATATCGCGGTGGCTTCTTTTTCTTATTTTTTTAATCATCGCCCGTGTTGTTTTCTAACAAAGCGGATTCTTATATTTTTATAAAAAAAATACATACGCCCGCCGCAGTGCGATAATTGTCGCTCACGTTATGCTCCACGTCGTCCATTCCGTTGCTTGTCGGCGGAATCGGCAACGGGGCCCACGGGGGAGGAGGAGGAAGATGAAGGAGGAGGAGGAGGGGCGCGTTGTTTTTTCGCGGGTAATGGGAATGGCGGATTGGGAAGGTGGCCCGCTTCCCCTTCTGGAAGATGAAGAGGCCCGAGATGGGGGGGGGGGGAATGTGTGGGGCGGGGCAAAGAGGTGGGGGGGGGCATGGGGGGAGGGGTAAAGTGGGGGAGGGTTAAAGTGGGGGAGGGGGAGGGGTAAAGTGGGGAGGGGGAGGGGTAAAGTGGGGGAGGGGTAAAGTGGGGGGAGGGGTGAAGTGGGGGAGGGGGAGGGGTAAAGTGGGGGAGGGGTAAAGTGGGGGAGGGGCGGGGCAAGGTGGGGGGAGGGGCGGGGCAAGGTGGGGGGAGGGGCGGGGCAAGGTGGGGGAGGGGGCGGGGTAAGGTGGGGGGAGGGGCGGGGTAAGGTGGGGGAGGGGGGCGGGGTAAGGTGGGGGGAGGGGCGGGGTAAGGTGGGGGGAGGGGGGAGGGGTAAAGTGGGGGAGGGGGGCGGGGTAAAGTGGGGGAGGGGCGGGGCAAGGTGGGGGAGGGGGAATTAAACTCCTGATTCAGGCTGGTGGAGCAATCCAATGAGCTGGAAAGTATTTTGTTTACGGATGTCCAGTTGGGGCCGGGTCAGCGAATATGTCGATAGGACTGCAAAATATGAAGCAATGGAAGCAAGTAGCTAAGAGTAAATAAATCAGAATCTTTATCTATCATATACAACTCTATATTACAGATGTCGAGTAGGGGCGGGTCAGAAAGTGACAACAACAAACAATACACCAACACGATAGGAATTCAACGTAGGCTACGCAAGTCACTAAACGTTAATAAACGCATGCAAATTACATAAGTGCATACATTCCTGCCGATTTATCAACACCAAATGCAAGCTCGGGCAAGGCAGCAAAACAACAACAGAGTCCCTGAATGAAATAGCACATTAACATTGCACTGTCTATACACGGAGTAAGGCTCAAAGTAACAACACACATTAGCAAATGGTGGTGGTGGGGATCCTTTTCTCTTCCGAGAATGAGGTCGCCTCTGCGAAAGAAACATGCGTTTAGAGTCTTGTACGGTGTTTGGTTGCTATACATTTTAACTTGATAAGCCACTTCATTTGGCGATAATTTGCGGCCAGGTGGCTTCTGAAAAAGAGCTACAGAGCTCAGGGGATCTTCCCTGGTAAAATAAAAAAAAGTTTTTAGTTTAGTTAAATGTCAATTTTCTGGTGATGCCGATGACATAAAGAAGCACTTGTCCATTGCTTCTTTATGCACTTTTCAGCTATTGTTCCATTATCTTTGTCAATGTCATGTTACTAATCTGTTTGCCATATCATGGCAATTTAACCAAACATCTTGCCATACTCAAAGCTGGTGGTAAGTCGAATTAATGAATTTTTATCTTGTGACGAACACATCTGCAGGAGGGTATGTGGGTGGATACATAGCCCAGTGTGGATGAATTGAAGGCATCTCTCAGAAATGACGCTTCTTCCGTATGGCTGACGAAGATGGAGACTAACAACTACAATTTCATATTCAAGTGGTCAAGCCAAATAACCGCATCTGAAGTAGTGGAGTATATCGCTGTGATGTTTCCTCGTATTTGTGGATCAGGCATTGCGTCGTTATGTGTTGTACGGTCTGTTCTGGATGACAACAGTCGCACACTGGAGAGTTTTTAAGTTTCCATTTGTGCATCAGGTATCCGCATCTGCCATGGTTTGTGCGGTTGCGGTGTAGGGTGGAACGTGAGCTTCGTGGAAGATCAGACCCAGGGGTCTTCTGCATTGTGTCTTTCACAAGCTGTTTATTTGTCTTTAAAACTCCATTCAGCTCATTTTGTGACGACGCTGAGATCAGCTCACCCCACTTGCAAACCCATGGTTAATTATTTGGGCCCCTGAAACCTGGATCCGAACCCAGGGGTCCCAAAAGTGTTGCCTCGGTGCCCTGACGTGGCATTAACCTCTGCGAGCCAGCTGCCCAAATCGCATCAACGCACCCGAGGCCACGTGTGCACGCCGTTCAGCTCTTACTTCATTCTGCCCAGACACGCTGCAAGAATGCTTCAGACAGCTCAGCACAGCAACATCAATATCTGTGCACTGAACTCATCTAATTTTTTTGGGTAAGACATCACCAGTACATACTTCCACGCGGGATCTACCGCCGCCAGCCACTTGCCTCAAACACTCTGGTTGTTGCTAAATCCAATTGCCCCATAAAACATTAAAGATCTGTTACACATAAGCAGCATTGTGGGGGGAATTTGACCTCGAGCAGCAGACAGTCGAGACCGGCGATCGAGCGAGCGAGCGATTATTCACTCTGTGCCTGCAGCGTCCTCAATCCTGGGCCCCAATGTTGGCCGACCTTCTGAGTTGGTAAGAAAATAATAAAACATACTTTTATAGCAATTGGTACTTGTGCACATATTGAAATGAACGTGGTGATTTTGTTGACATGTTTTTGTTTTGATCAGTGATGACAATCGAGCTGTCTCTATATACGAGGCTGTACTCCCTTTAATGAACGTGCTCCATAACGACTCCGTGCTTAGTCCAACTTGTGTCGAATACTCTTTTCACAGGAAGGCTGACAGTGGTGAAAGGTGCTGTTTAGTTGTTATACTAAATATTATACACAGTAATTCCACTCTATAGGTGGTCTGCATTACCACAGACACATTGAGACGTGGAGTAGAAGTCTAAAATACATTGCAAACTATTATTTGATAGGCATACAGACCGTTGGGCCAAGTGCTGTCAGCAAGCGCCTATTAAGGACATCTCACACGCACAATGGGGAAAGTCTTCTCCAAGGCATTCGGGAACAAGGAGATCCGAATCCTCATGCTTGGGCTGGACAACGCGGGCAAGACCACGATCCTGTACAAGCTCAAGAGCGGCAAGGGGGTGGCCACCAAGAGCACGGTGCCCACCGTGGGCTTCAACGTGGAGACCGTGACCTACAAGAGCGCCTCCTTCAGCGTGTGGGACGTGGGCGGGCAGCACAAGATCCGCTCGCTCTGGCGCCACTACTACACGGGCACCCAGGCGATTGTGTTCGTCGTGGACTGCGGGGACCGCGATCGGGTGGACGAGGCACGGGAAGAGCTGTCGGGCCTCCTGTCCGACTCCGAGATGCGTGGCGTTTCGCTGCTCGTGCTGGCGAACAAGCAGGACGCGCCGGAGGCCATGCGGCCAGCCGAGCTGCAGGAGGCGCTTGGCTTGCCCCGTCCTGGAGAAGGAGATTCGAGGCGATGGCTGGTGCAGCCGTCGTGCGCCATCATGGGCCACGGCCTCTACGAAGGCCTCGTGTGGCTGGCGGACAACTACCAGCCCCGGCCCAGCAACGTCTACGGATGATGATGGCACGGGGGTGACCGAGCGAAGACGAACTGCCGCGGGACGATCGCTGGTGCTGGATGTTGATGGACGTGGCACCGACAGAGGTGCATGAGTTACGCATGGAATGGTTTATGTGGAGGTGGCCGGATAGCCCAAGAGTTCAGTGCATTGTGCTGGCCCCGTCGAGGTCATTGGTTCAAATCTGGGTATCGTCTGCTCGTGAGTAAATCGGCATCTCTAGTTTATTAAGTTCTGGTCACCAATGGCTGCACACAAAAATAGATTTAGGATTTCGTTCAGTTTTGCAAAAAAACAGTGTTTCAGGTTCCTAACAAATGTTGGTATAAATGTTAAGTGACCGACGTTTCTCAAGCAAAGCATGCGAGAGGCACCACCACCTCCCAGTGTAGATAAGAGGCACGTGGAGGGATCTCAGAAGTAGTTCTGTGATGTCACCTTCCACGGGCCGTTCTCTAACACTGGGGGATGCACTGCGAAATTGAGATGTATTTGTCTCCAACCTAATGTCTACAGCACAATTTGTATAATATTGGGAGATTTAAAAAAATTCACATATTAAAAAAATAATAAGTGAATATTACATTCAGTTAGTGCTGAAAAATATCACGAAATAAGGAACATTAATATTGTTATTTTTCTTATTCGTGTCTCCTGTCCAACATATATAGTCTTTTGCAAATATTCTGCACAGGTCACCGCTTTTGGTGTTGGCATTGTCAAATCTTGAGGAGTAGCATTGTGGTGCTGCAGGACATCGCAGGAGATAATCCATAGTTTGCTTCTCCTGACAAGCACAGTGTTCGGTTGCGCAGAAGCCATATAATTAAAAAAAAAACAGGACGCGGATATGCAGTATTAAAACAAACGGAATGCTGTATGTATAAATGTGGTTCCTGATAAAGAATAAATCAGTACATTATACAACTTATGTACCAGCTCAGACCTTCTGTCCTAACAATTGTAGAATATTCGTACGCATTACAGGAATACATCGTAAGCCTAACACGATTTTCATGAATTTTTACATTAAATGTAGAGTATTTAAAAAAGTATGAACTGCGAACTGTTGTATATTGTCTTAAACGAACAGCTGGTATACATAAGGTACTTTATAATATATGAATGCTATATAGACGTACACCAATCAATGTATTATCGTCTCATTGATCAATATCGAGTCACACGAACTATACATGAATGAAATTGCGTGTTTCAAATTCGATTGTTTGCGAACATTACTGTATATTTCTGGATTTGAAGCTTTCGTGACTGCAAGGATTCATACTCTTTGTTTTTTTTGGTAAATTCACGTAGGTAAAAATTTAAATAAATGAAAACAACTAAATTAAATCACGACGTTTCGGGCGCAACCACCTGATGACGGACGCTTGTGTTGCGCCCGAAACGTCGTGATTTAATTGAGTTGTTTTCATTTATTTTAGTTGATTTTTTACCTACGTGACTTTACCGAAAAAACCAAAGAGAGTATTACTCTATATCTTACGTCAGCCTGGAGAGTGCTTGGATGGGCAACAACCGTGATTTATAACAAGGTTCACATACTGCTGTGGGGCTACGTTTCAGGCAGCAGCAGAACAATCATTGTACCGTACTTCTGTGCTCCCACTCCTATGTTCCCTGCCTTCACCAAACCCGTACTCACCGGTGTGGTGAAGTATAGTCAAATAACCCCCCCCCCCCCCCCACGATCGCAGTGCTTCGGGAGGTTATCATCCAGCAGTGGATTGACAAAGGGGCGCAACATGAACACGTAGAATTGGTGTTTCGCACAGCAATGTCTCGTGTGCAGGATAGACACAATATGGACCTCTGTCCATTATGCCTCTTTGCTCAATGCACCTGTGTCTGTGTGTGTCACGTGTCGGTGTGTGTGTGTCTGTGTGTCACGCTCACAACAACGAGCGGAGCGCCGGGTGGCTAAAGCACAGCAAGTTGGCACAGTAGGGGGCGCAGGTGGTGCATCAGCCAGTCATCTCGGTCATCTCAGTCAGTCGACCCGTGGCACCTGCTGGGTCTGCCCCGTGACCTCCTGCCAGCGGGTGTTCGACACTTCACGTGGCCTCAAGGTGCACATGGCCTGGCACAAGCGTCGTGGTGACGTCACCGCCACTTAGTGGCGAATGGCGGTTGTTGTTGTTGTGTGTCACGTATCGGTGTGTGTGTGTCTGTGTAACACGTATCGGTGTGTCTGTGTATGCGGGCGTAATTCTGAACTATGTCTCTCTCGTCGCGTGACTAACTTTATTGCTGGACGTTTTCAGCGACTATTGTTTACCCATTAACTGTCTTGACATTCCTGCATTCACACGTTTTAGCACGCTGAAGCTGCCATTTGATCTCCGTGAACGCGTCAATAAATGATGGGTGCCAGCAGTGTGGAGAGACCTCATGCATCTGAGCAAGGCGGTGCGCTGTTTTCACGACACAATCGCGAGCCCGGTGCGTATGGAGGAGGCAAGGGCCTGGGTGACGTGTCGCGGGTTACTCTGGACAGAGCCGCCCCTAGAGGACGGCGAATCAGTGCAGCCGCCCCGGGCCCTGCACTTTGGTGGGGGGGGGGGGGGTCCTGCAATTCGACGTCACGGTGTCAGATGGAACACTTGCGGTTTGGTTTGAAGGCGTCGGCTGACCCACACAGTGGGATTTGTACCCCTCGATGGACGGCCCTGATACTGAGCAACATGATATTGCTTAGAGACAACCCATGTGCCTAAGATATGGCTAACATACACCCGTAATTGTTTTAGATATGGCTAAGGGACACCCACGGCATGTTTAGCAGTGACGTGCGCTGAGGTCAATGGCTGGGGAGGCACTGGCTCGTGTCAGAGCCAGATTCACACACTGAGGGGGCGTCGCCTCACTGAGGGGGCGTGGCCTCACTGAGGGGGCGTGTCCTCACTGAGGGGGCGTGTTAGACACGTCCCCCTCAGTGAGGCAGATGTGATAGCTGCCTCCCCTGGTGCTTTTTCATTGCAGTTTCATGACGAGACCAGCGAGCCTAAATATATTAATACACATACGTGAAATAAGTTACCTGGAGTATGGAAGGCGAGGACATGAAATGAAGGGGTCTACAAACATTACATTGGTGACATACTGAGATAGTAACAGGCTTATTGCCCGCGCTCCATCCAGTTACTGAGGGGTTGCGCAATCAGAGGGGAGGCTGAGCGCGTCGCTGCCTCACCTCGTCTCTTTATGTATTTGCTGCGGAACTCCGCAAATTTGGCGATTTTTACTATAAAAATGATTGGAATCGTACAGAAATGACATTTATAGCACAGATCAGTGGAAAAATCTTGGTATCTATTTTATTATTCTTTTTTTTAAGTAACAGCTATTTTCATTGGAGTATGACAGGCGAGGCTCTGCCTCCCCTGCCTCAGCTGACCGCACGTCCCTGACGTTTAGATATGGCTAAGAGGCGCAAGCTGTATATTTATATCGCTAAAAGACGCACCCAGATTTCCTAAACATGGCTAAGGCACACCCACAGGAATTTGGACAAAAAAATCACGGCATTTTGAGTCCTCGTTATTCCCTCTTCATAAAGGTGACACGGTCTGATGAGGCTCAGTAATGGGGCAGTGGAGTGTCCAGTCGTTGCGTAGATTGAGAATCATTACGGTGAAGTAGAACTCGTTGTTTTAAATCCTTTATATTAAGTTCACTTGCTTGCTTGCGCGCTTACGACCGTGCAAAATTTTCGGTCGTTTTTTAACCCACTTCCCGTGATCCAATCGAGCTGACATTTTGCACACAGACTCGTTGTGCGTGAGAATTTATTTTCGTGAAAAAAATTCCAAAATTTCCCACTTTTTAGGAAGAAAAAAAATTCATATTTAATTTAAAATACCAATGTTAAAAATGAAACTCTTACTCAAGAAAAACAGAAATGAATAATAAAATAAAACCGATGCACGCATATAAAGGATTTATAGTGAAAAACTTAGTTTTTACGGGTTAATTATTATCCGTTATGAAGTGCTGGGGGGGGGTGGCAAAGTTCGCAGATTCTATCCGTAATCTCACCTCGCCACCACGGGGAACTCGTTCCCTCTCAGGACACCGCCTCACCCCAGCTTCCACCGCGTGGGAGAGCTGCGGTGACTCCCACATCGCTGCATTGCCGTCGTGTGGCCAGGAGATGGCAGTGCAGCAAGTAGGTTCGTCAATCCGCACGTTTGAGTGGCGTCCTCCTCTCGTATTGCGTGGCTTTTTTTTTCTTAACTACAAAAAACAACTTCCTTAAAGTACCCCGGTTTCCTCCAATTGTTAAATACGATAAAAGAAATTGGCCAAACATTTCCATGCAGGGCCCTGCTGAGAGATAATATTGATACTCGGACTTTCTTAGGTAAATACAATGCAGGAAATTCACCGTGAATAAAGAGCTCCAAACAAAAATCAGACATCATGTTCGAGCTGAACCGAAACTAATTTTTTCGTCAGAAGTGACCTGTGCACACAAATGATAGCTCAACAACTTTGCTGATCGTGTGGAACTGTATAGCAGCCAAATACTCGAAATTATTGTTTCTCAATGTGAAGGGAACCCCCGGAGGGGAGATAGACGAACCCACGGGCTCCTGTATATCGGGCGAGGGAGTCAACATCTCGCCACTGTGCCACTCTTAAGAAAAGAACATTGGCTTGAGCATGGCACGTGACGAGACAGGATGATGGTCAATGGGCGAGACTCGCAATGGAATGGCAGCCAAAGTAGGGATCACGTCCAAGAGGGCGACCACCGTGGAAACGGAGCGTTCAAAGCAGTTCATGTGCAGCAGCGAGATGGGATAGTAGCAGCCTTCGTCGAGCAGTCGAGAGACAGCGGCTGCTGATGCTGATGAACGATTGCAACTCGCCCCGGTGCGATCCGGCCACCTCGGACACGTGCACAGGGGCTCGTCTGCTACTAAATCTGGTTTGCATGGAGAGCGGAAAGACCGTCACGCGTCTTTCAACGCGTGACGGCGCGTGACGGCTGGTGGCCGGCTATGCACGTGGCCTGAGATCCAGCACTGGGGAGGCGAGGGTTAGTGGATCACGCACATGTTGCAGAACTCCCTTCCCGTCGGCGTCGAGGTTGCCATACCCTCGCGTACCGGAAGGCGGCACGGTCAATGTGAACTCGAGCTGTTCCATCTGTACGAGATAGCGTATTGCCCCCTCGCATGCGTGGGTTTTCCCAGGGGGTGGGGAGGGGCGTCTTCCCCCCAATTGTAAACACTCATCAATTGGCCGAACTGCAGGAGGCCAGAGCAGATTGAGACATCTCTCGCCACCAGAGCAGATTGAGACATCTCTCGCCACCGCTGTTTCCCGTGACCGGGACTCAAACTCAACTGGATTTAGGTCGGCAACTCGGAGCTTTGATGGTGCCATGGACAGGAGATGTCTGATGTTGATGTGGCACATACAGGTCGGAAGTTCGACATTGGCATGCAATTTCCCAGGCTTAAAATCATGGTTTCCCCTGGTCATAGTATGTACACACACACGCAGCACTAAACACAGCACAGATTGGTATCTCTCAATCGTCGACTAAACTTTCCATATTCGTTATGAAAAGTGCCTTATACATAAAAAAAATATCTAAATAGGCTGACGTTTTGGGCAATGATGCTTCTTCAGAGCATGGATCTCTACTTTTGGACCCCTACCAACGCAGGTCCCTTCAGTGTTCCTTTATATTTGGCGAAGGTGTTGTGGGTCGAACTGACACAGGAAAACAAACGCAGGGCGATTTCCCGAAACGTGATTCGAAACGTTTACTCCTTATCGGACGGTGTTCATGATGCAAAGCCGTGAATTAAATATCTTCTTTGTGCTCGCCTTCCCCTCCCCGGTATTCATTCCCTACACTCGTTTGCCGTGCATACTTTGCTACGCCACCACGGCGACGAAATGTCAACTGATCCTGACGTCTGTATATCTGGAGTCTGCGTGTCGTTCTCCCCGTGGGTCGCGTGGATTTTTTTTCCCTTCAGGTTTTTCCCTCCACATTTCGAAAGACGCGTTGAGTGTATTTGTCCGCAATGCACGTCCACGTGATACGCCACTTCGTCGAGTTATCCTTTGTGACCAGGTCGCTTCTGAAAAAGAGCTCAGTTGGCCTTACCTGGTATAATACATTTTAAAAAATAGTTTAGTTTAAACTTAACCTGCCAGTGCCGAGTAACCGAATAGGGTAACTGGAGGTGCCGACCACAGCAGTGCTGCCATCATCACCCAGGAAACCCACCACGGTGCAAGGTGTCTGCGGCGCTTTGATAAGGCAGAGCGGAGGCAGATTACCACGATTAAGCTACACTCAGCAACACCCGTCGACAAAAATTCCACGAACCCGAAAAAACCACGAGCGTATGCATTGTAGGTGCATAGCCACAGCATTCTCCGGTCCTGGGAAAAGAGGCTTCGTTTAAACTTGATTTGAAGCTTTCGTGACTGCAAGAATTACTCTTTGGTTCTTTCGGTAAAGTCACGTCGAAAGAAATTAAATAATAATAGAATACGACGTTTCGATTTCAACACAAGCAATCGTCATAATGTGAATGAATGCAAGCTCGGAGAGACACACCTAAACAGAGAGACAGACACGGAGAGAGACAAACACAGAGAGAGACACACACATAGAGAGAGACACACATGAGGGAGAGACACATAGAGATACACACACGCAGAGAGACACACACAGAGACACACAGAGAAACAACGCCTCTGTGACGAGGCATTATATTTATAGAGGGGGGGGGGGCAGAGAAATTAGCATGTCAATGAGAGCGGCAGGGGGAGAGAAATTGGAAGTTGATAAATCTAGTACAATTTTAGAGAGCGGCAGGGGAGAGAAGTTAGAAGTCTGAGAAAACAAACCTAGTAAACTTAGAAATGTAATGCATTGCAACACCGAGAGTCGGCAAACACACCAGTTAACACTTTTCCTGGTTGATTACGTTACGGTAAAGTAATATATAATGTCTCGTCACAGAGGCGTTGTCTCTCTGTGTGTCTCTGTGTGTCTCTCTCTGCGTGTGTGTCTCTCTATGTGTGTCTCTGTGTCTCTGTGTGTGTGTTTCTCTCTGCGTGTCTCTCTCTGTGTGTCTCTCTGTGTGTCTTTGTGTGTCTCTGCGTGGGTGTCTCTCTATGTGTGTCTCTGTGTCTGTGTGTGTCTCTCTCTCTGCATGTCTCTCTCTGTATGTCTCTCTCTGTGTGTCTCTCTGTGTGTCTTTGTGTGTCTCTCTCTGCGTGTGTGTCTCTCTATGTGTCTCTCCCCCATGTGTTGCTGCTTTGTGTCTCTGTGTGTGTGTGTCTCTGTGTGTGTGTGTGTGTCTCTGTGTGTCTCTGTGTGTGTGTCTCTCTCCGAGCTTGCATCCATTCACACCCGATGACGGTTGCTTGTGTTGCAATCGAAACGTCGTATTCTATTATTTATATTATTTTCTTTCCACGTGACTTTACCGAAAGAACCAAAGAGCCTTCGTTTAATACAGTATCACGCACGGGCCCTATGTTATCCATTGCAGTCTGCGCTTATTCAACGGAGGAGGAGGAATAGCAAAGCTACACGAACTCTCTCCCGAAGCCCGCTAGTCGTGGCCAGCAGCAGATCTCCACGTGGGCAGGCTCCTCAGCAACGATTGCTGCTCTTGCTGCTGCTGCCGCCTTCGCACGCAACATGAGGATCGAGTCGCGTGCGTTCCTCTAAGCGCGCTGCGTTCGATGCAGATCTCCAAAGAGCCGCCTTGGATACAACAAAAAGAGAACCGTAGGTAAAAATAAACACATCTCTGGCCGGATGTGGGGGGAGGAGGAGGAGGGTCTCATATAGAGGGCGCGACTTCCCTGGACTCGCCAGGAGACCGAATGTCCACTCCCCCGTTACGCGGAGTTACCCCGCTGCGAGTATGCGCTATTTACAGCAGCGCGAGCGATGTTAATAGATGCATCGCCAGCTTAGCCTGATGCGTATTCGTACGTATGGCGTGTATGACCACAAGAACAATATTATAATACTACCTCTATTGCAATCGGGTAAAACAAAAATTCGAATTTAACACGGAAACAAATTTTACAAAACAGGCAAATAAGACGATAACAATATAACGAGGACTTACGATGAAAATCATTGTCGCGCTCAACCACGTGCCTGCCCTGCTCGCCTTCACGTTGGTGTCGTTAACTCTTCTCATACTCACCTACAACATCCTCGTCGACCCCACGCCCCACCAAGCTCACCCCAAACTCCGGGCTATCCTGCTGCGCACACGTGCTGATCAGGGTCACCCGTCACAAGCAGAGTCAGAGCTTCCGTGGTTGGACGGCACGGGAAGAGGGGATCCGAACACTGCCTTTTTGGGGACTAAGTTCCACCAGAAGCAGCAGCAGCAGCGACACGAGCAGCAGCATCAGCAGCAGCATCAGCAGCTCTTCCCCAGGCTTTGGGACGAGAGCTCAATGAATGGCGCTCCGAGCTGGGACGGCCGCTCCGCTCAGTGCTTGCCCAATGCGACCGTCGCTCACGCCGTGGAGGGCTTCGCCTCGCTGTCTCAGGCCGTGCAAGATTTCCTCACTCACCGCCACTGCCGCAGCTTCGGGCTCATCCTGCAGCCGGACGGCAGCAAGTGCGATTCACGTCCGAACGTCACTCTGCTGCTCGCCATCAAGAGCGACGCGCGCAACTTGGAGCGCCGCGACGTGATCAGGAGGACGTGGGGCCGCGAGGGGAACGCGCGTGGCCACCCGGTGCGCCGCGTGTTCCTCGTGGGGGTGCCGAGCGGGGAGACCCCCGAGAGGCGCGTGCACCTGAACGCCCTCCTGCAGGAGGAGAGCCGCGAGCACGGCGACATCGTGCAGTGGAACTTCCTGGACACCTTCTTCAACCTGACGCTCAAGCAGCTGCTCTTCCTCGACTGGCTGCACGAGCGCTGCGCGGGCGCGCGCTACGTCTTGGACGGCGACGACGACGTCTTCGTCAACACGCCCAACCTTCTGGAGCGCATCGCGGCCGAGGAGCGGGCGGGCCGGGGCGACGGGCACCTCTACGAGGGCTACGTCATCTCCAACGTGGGCCCCATCCGCGCGCCCAGCAGCAAGTACTTCGTGCCCGTGCAGGTGCACGCCGGAGAGTCGTACCCGCCCTACGTGGGCGGCGGGGGCATCCTCATGGCCGGGCGCACGGCCCTCGACATCCGCCGCGTCGCCGGGCAGCTCGCCGTGCTGCCCATCGACGACGTCTTCCTGGGGCAGTGCCTGGCGGCCCTGGGGCTCGCGCCCACGAGGCACCCGGCGTTCCGCACGGCGGGGATCTCGCTGCCCGCGCCGAAGCGCGCGGCGCTGGTGTCCTCCTTCCACCCGTGCTACTACAGGGAGGTGATTCTGGTGCACAGAGTGGAGCCCTTCCAGACGCTCATCATGTGGGCCGCGCTGCGCGACCCGCACCTGCGATGCGGGAGACCTTGAGGCCATCGGTGACGGCAGGAGGGGAAAGACGCGTGGAGGCAGAGGGCTGCTCAGCGTGCGCGTTGAGAGGACGGAGCTGCGATTGACGCTACTCGGGTCGTGTGGTGATACATGAGCGTCCCTTTGCATTGAAAGCACATTGTAATTATGATTATTCAATAATGCCAATTATCTTATTATTACTGGTATTGCCGATGTGATAGTGCCAGCGAAGGGATAGAATTCGTCACTGAGGACTCTGTAACAGTTGCGATAATTAAATGTTGCAAATGATGATACCGATTAATGATTATTGCCGATGGTTAATGAGTAGTGACAGTAGCAGTCATGAAATGGTACGCATTCAAAGGAGATGGAGCGATCGATCAATTAAGCTCGTGTGCGTATGAACGTGGCTCTAAGCATGAGTTGTTGATGATGTAAATCTGGTTAAACGTTGACTTAAAACTTTCGTGACTGCAATAATTCATATTCTTTGGTTCTTTCGGTCAAGTCACGGAGATCGAAAAAATTTAAGGAAAATAAATAAATAAAAATATATAAACTACGACGTTTCGATCACAACACAAGCGATCGTCATCCTGCTAATTTTTTTAATTAAATTTACTTTTATTTTTTTTTATCTACGTGACTTTACCGAAAGAACCAAAGAATATGTAAATCTGGTTGTTCCATATGTCTATATACAGATTATATGTTAATTTAATCAACAGTTTTCCAGCATATTAAAAAGAAAATGTTTCCGCGTAATCTGTCGCTGTAAAGAATATACTTGATACAACTTGTTGGATTAAAGGGGAGTTCGATAGAAGAAGCAGATAGTAATACATCCTCGCTCATTATTCTTGATAGCGGCGCTGACATTGTTAAAACAGTCGATTGGAACCTGTTTTTGTGTTATGAGGTACACATCTTGAGCCTAAAAATTAAGACACTTGTGCAGGTTGTGCCGATGAGAATCGTACCCAACAGCACTCGGTACAAAAGAAAAACATATCGGGGAGAGACATAAACTCACGCCCAGACCATGCCTTGCACGAGTGATGCGTATTAGAGTTACAGTATGTCTAAGTCAGATATGTTTCAACTGTAACGTTGTCTCCTTTGAAATTATTCTCCATACGATGTTCCCAAAGCCATTTTCGTCGTTGTGTTGTTGTTGTAATGTGTGTTAAATCTGCACACAATTTGTGCATTTATTTCGTAAATATGATTATAAATACACATGTATTTATTTTTAAGAATATAAATAGTTTTGAAGTCGACTGTTTTGAAGCTATTCACTTTTTTTTACTCAAGTCTTAATAATAATATATTTTCAAAAATGGGAACTTTCAGCCTGTTGACTGTCTCACTCCCGCACGGTGAATACTGCCCCCATGCGATGTTGGGTTAGGGTTGGAAAGAGGGGGGGGGGGGTAATTCGGCCATACTTCACCACGGCGGTCAACCAAGCTGCATGCAGCGCGTACAAAATAGTTTGACAGGAATCATGACGGGCACCGCGAGACCCCAGCGTGTCCGTCCAGTGGCTTCCGTTTGCCGAACGAGAGCTCGTTATGTCACTCCGTCACACACAAAGTGCCTGCCACAAACGAACCACACCACGTCGCCGATGTCGTCAAGGAGCAGAGACCATCATCGCGGGAACTCCGGTCATGCTCACAGCAGCAGCAGCGGCGGATTTTGGCTGCTGCCATCGAACAAAGACGGCGGTCACCGCGTCGCGCGCTTTCAGATGCGCTTCTGCGGCCGTCTGGAACGCTCTCCCTTCCGAGAGCTATGCACTTTTAGATCTCGATTGAAAACTAATTTCTTGAGAACTGCTTCTTGTCTTTAACGCTCTTCCTTCCGATATTAGAAAGCCACTTGAGCTAGGCACTTTTAAATAATTTACATTAAAAACTCACTTCTTGAGAACTGCTTTTTGTGTTTATTTTGTTGTCTTTCCCGCGCACCCACGATTATCTCGGTTGGCTACGTACGGCGCGAAAGAAGTCAAACATGCGTGTACATACGTACAACGCGGATGGGTGAAGGAGAACGGCCCAAGACGAGTTAGCAACAACATAAAATCCACCGCCACTGATGCTCGCCATGATTCGGGAATCAAACTCAGGTCGCCGGCGCGTTCGTAGCGCTGTAGGTGGCCCACTCCGTGGTGTTAATGCCCAGGACCACACTGGAACGTGGAGGCCTTTCATTGCTTGCGTGCGAGAGCGGCGGTGCAGTGTTCAGCGCCACTGCGCTACGAACCTCCCCGAGTTCAATGATCGCTCACGGCGGATAACGGTGGCCACACGAATGTCAAGAAGTGAAGCGATGGTGTCGTGCAGGGGTCGGTGCCAGAGCCGCATGCGACTCTTCAAGAACAGCTTCGTGACCTTACTTGTTTTTGACAGTCTCGTCTTCACATGCATTGCGGATCATGATACATTGAGGATTTTTTTATTGAATTCGAAGAAAAATGGCCCTCCTTGTTACTTTTGTTGCCGAGACCTTGTGTGGTGGTTAGCACACCGAACTTGCAATCTGGACTTGCAATCTCTTGGCGCAACAATTGACCTCCCTTGGAAGTGCATATTTTTTTGCGGCATTGGTTCACTATACACACAAATTCTGGACCGGTTTAAAAATTCAGTTTCTGTTCACAAAAGACAAGCTTAAGCCAATTGCTGGCGATCTTTCCCTTGTTTATAAGGCAATACAAAAATTATCTCCTATTGTTTACTGAAATGACCGTTTCCACTGTTTGCCAACATCGGGTTTGAGTTATGAAACAGCTTTATTGCACAACCCAGCTAATGTCTGTGTCCATCGGCTGCTGTTGACAAATCAAGGATGATTGGGATCATAGACTCATGCCAGGCGGTATGCATTGAACGAACTAACGACCTATTTTTATTTTACCAGCTAAGGCTATGGAGCAGTTTTTTCAGAAGCGACCTGGCCACAAATGATAGCTCAACGAAGTGGCTTATCGCGTACAAATTTAAAGCAGCCAATGCTCGTGTTGATTCTGAATGCCATCTCAGCATCATGGTCCCAGTTGATCATGTGTCGCATGGATTAGGTGTGAAATACATGAAAATTTTGTCTTCAAAAAACAAACAAGCCAGTACCTTGTCTGCGTGAGAAATACTTTAATTTTTGACATAGAGAGAGACAGATGTATGATAGACACATGTTGTCCACGTATCCACTGAAAACACGTGACGTGCAAACTCCAAATATACAGACGTCAGGGTCGCAGTCGGACATCCTGCATAGTCGGGCGAGATAAACACGCGTGCCAACAAGGACACTAAATTTATTTTAATAATGTTGAAGTTCATGTACAAAACTAGCTACTACTGGCCAAGACAAATGAGAGAATCTATCGAAATTGAAAGAAATAAAAATAATTGTAACCGTTCGGATAGCGACCGATTTAGTGCTGCGTGGAAGCGAAACACACAATCCTGCGGAGGGAGCTGGTAGGAACGTCGGGTTGCTCGGTCAATGGCCTGCAGGGTCAACGGCGGCGTGGTGTATTCCGCAAATATGCCCGACTGTGAGGGCGGGCACAAGCCGGCGTGAGTAGGTTAAACGTTGAGTTTTATAAGGGCACCACGGGGTGACCAGCCCCTCCCCACCCAGCCCCACCCTCCCACCCCCCAGCCAGCCCCACCCTCCCCACCCAGCCCCTCCCCACCCTGCCCCTCCCCACCCTCCCCTCCCCACCCAGCCCCTCCCTCCCCACCCAGCCCCTTCCTGCACGACGGACGGACACAATAATCCCCTATGGGCTGGTGTAACCAGGAGGTTCCTACCAGTATAATACATTGTTTAAATGCATGCCTATGAAGGGCAGCATACTTAAAAAGGGATTACCGTTGGTACGGTTATATTAATACACACAATGGACAGGAGGACATGATCAACAGGCTCGTATAATGCGCATGCATAATGTGCGTTGCCTCAGTAATCCCCCCCCCACATTGTGCAAGAGCGCAGAAGCGTGGTCACCACATCTACGCCTCTATATTAGGAACGAAACAGGTGGACTTTTCCACAAACTTGGCTGTCGCCTGATGAAGCTAGTTGTAATTACTGGCGAAACGTCGTACTCGGATTGTAAATGTTGTGGCTTGGCTCTCCAACACACCGGTGTGCTGTACTAGTGACAAATTGGCATGTTCTGTTGACGTGACAACCCTTACTAGTTGGCTGTGTCGGGTGGTGGCGGGTTTTAACGACACATTTATATGCGGAGGGCGAGATAGTTAACATCTAGACCCTACTTAGCTTATGCCTAAATCTTGCCCTCGCTGATGGTCAGTCGACTGGACTGGTAATGGATCGGCAGCCAGTGGAGAGGCCCTCGATGATGAATATCGTGGAGGTGAAGAGATGACGCGAGATGTGGGGGAGCCTTTCATGCAGCAGTAGATAGAACGTGGCGGATAATTTGGGGATGAAACTTGCAGCACCTTCACAAAGCCATGATCACGCGACGGTTTCACGCTCCAAAAAGCTGGCACGCTAGGTTCATGATCCTCGTCACATTGGCACAGCCAAGGTGAAATGGATAAGATAAAAACGAACATCCGTTACATCTTACACCATCATCTTATTATAGCCCACAACGAGAGGGTGTTTTACACAAATAAGGAACCTGGCATGCAAAGCGTTCGTGTCAATCCAAGATTACAACTGTTGAGATATCCGGATTTATTGGTCACGCTCGATAATGCGAATACGCGACGACTAAACCCGTCTACTCTGCTCTGAAGCTGCACGCAAATACAGCAATGCCCCGATGTACGTCGTCTCGCTCTTTTACGTCGTTTTGCAAACGTGTCGTCGCTTTCGTATTAACGCCGCTACCCGAGTCTGCGTCGCCTCAAGCCCACACTCACGTCGCTGACAGCATCATCAGCATCATCATCCGTCCTCTCTCGATATCCGTCGCCTCTCAGCCTTCGCCTCCACCACCCACGACCGCCCTGTACATCGCTTCGGTTTACGTCGTTTCGATATTCGTCGTCGCACCTTCGAGGAACGCATCCCCGACGTACAGCGGGGTGCTACTCGTGCCGCTGTTCGTCTTCGCAGTTGGGACCAGGGTGAGGGGCAAAAGGCGCAGCGCGGACACGTATCGCTCCTTGTGGACAGAGTCATCCTCGATTTGAAGCTTTCGTGACTGCAAGGATTCATACTCTTAGGTTTTTTCGGTAAAGTCACGTAGGTAAAAAAAAAAATTAATAAAAGTAAAATAAAATCAAATAAAAATCACGACGTTACCGAAAAAACCTAAGAGTAAGATTCATCCTCCTGCACCAAGCGGGCGTCTTGAGATCCGTGGCAGTGCCCACACGTCACCCCGCGACTTTGGCGTCCTCGTGTATCCTGATGGTGGACAGAGATGGGCAGAGCAGGGTGGGGGGAGGGATTTAAGCAACGTTCACCATTGCCTCAGCTGCCACGCCGGGAGAATGAATGATCTCTGAATTGCAAGCCAAGTGCGAAAACCACTGCACCGCGACACCTTCCTTACTTTTCGATTTAAAGCTTTCGTGACTGCAGGGATTCATCTTCTTGGTTCTTTCGGTAAAGTCACGTAGAAGGGAAGTAATAAAATAATAAAAATAAAACATAATAAAACAATTCTCACGACGTTTCGGCCACAACGCAAGCAGCCGTCCTCAGGTGAAAACCAGGTCCGTCGAGGCGACAGAGTCTGAATGAAACAGCACACGGGCTTGGAGCATATATATAAGCTGGGCGCATTGACAAAGGAATTTGCATATCAACAGGAATTTAGCATATTTATGGGAAATGCAGGAATGTAATTAGTACTGCATATGCATGTGCATTATGCAGGATTAACAGCATCAAAGGGAGCTGCAGTTACTGCTGCTGCAGCAGTTGCTGCTGCTGCTGCAGTTTCTGCTGCTGCTGCAGTTGCTGCTGCTGCAGTTGCTGCTGCTGCTGCACTTGCTGCTGCTGCTGCACTTGCTGCTGCTGCTGCAGTTGCTGCCTTATCCATTTTAATATAACACTATGTATTATTCTACCCACCCTAATGTGTATCATACTGCTATATGTTTACTGTACAATTACGACACCATACATTACTCTGCACACTGCACCATGCCAGTGAGTGGAAGGTGGTCTGAAAGTCACCGTAAACGTGAACACAATCAGTTAAGATCCGAAATGGTTTATTACGTCCTTCCAATGATTGCTAAGCCAGAATCCATCTTCTCGGTTGAAATTGTCTCTGTGTTTGTATATGTGGATCGCCTCATGAACGAATCTCTCATGATAGCCAGATGGCTTGCAGAGAACCTCTGTCTTGGAGAAGTCAATGTCATGTGAGCCCACTGAATTGTAACAGTGATCTGCCACGGCTGAGGTGTTTGTCCTACCGTGTTTCAGGTCTGCCTTATGTTCACGGATGCGGTCCGAGACATGTCGTTTGGTTTCTCCAATGTAACTGCTACCACAGAGGAAACTTAGTTTGTAGACGCCAGGGTACTGTATGTCTGGAACCACATCTTTTACAGACGGGACCAGATCACGGATTTTATGTACTGTGTTGAATCGGACCTGGATCTTGTGTTTAATCAGGATTTTGGAGATCTTTTTTGTGACCCCAGCAATGTAGGGTAAGGTGATGGTCTTGAAAGGCTCCTCAACAGGATCCTTCTTGATGGTTGGAGTGATGGCCTTGCGGATTGTGTAGTCGGAGTAACCATTAGCCTTAAGAGCTTGGCGTACGTGTTTGAGTTCACTGGAAATGTGTTCATGGTCGGAGATGCATTGGGCTCTATGATATAGAGTCTTGATGAGGGAATTCTTCTGGGATGGATGGTGGTGGGAATCCGGTTTTAGATAAGCATCCGTGTGGGTGGCTTTCCTGTAGACAGAGTGGCTCATTGAACCATCAGGTCTCCTTTTGATTAGGACATCCAAAAAGGGTAGCTTGCCATCATTTTCGACTTCCATGGTGAATCTGATGGCTGGGTGTATGGAATTGATGTGGTCGAGAAATTGGTCTAGAGCAGGCCGGCCATGTGGCCAGATGACAAAAGTGTCGTCTACGTACCTCTTCCATAAGGTCGGGCGTAGAGTGGCAGTCTGGATGGCGTCCGTCTCAAATTTCTCCATGAAGATGTGTATTATGTTTTATTTTTATTATTTTATTACTTCCCTTCTACGTGACTTTACCGAAAGAACCAAGAAGACCTTCCTTACTCTTGATAACGTCGCCTTTAATTTGTGTCAATCGTGGAAGGGAACTCCTTTCCGACTTCAGCTCCTGCTGCCTGGAATTCTCTTCCTCTTCAACTCCGTGCAGTTGACTACTCTTCCCTCGTTGCATGCACGTACGCTGAACTTATTTCGCACCGTACACAGCCGACCGTGTTAATGCGAGGTGCCGGGTGGGGCAGGGGGAAGACCCATTTGTGTCCACGTGCATCTTTGGCAATGACTTCATTTCGTATTCCTTGCGAGGCGTCTGGAGATGCGGTTGCAGTTGGACGCTCCGTCGTCAGTGTGTATCGCGTTGCACTTGTTCGGACCTGCATGCAGCGAGGCCCGTGCGGCTACTTGGGGACTTGGTCACAGCCAGGATGGGAACGGAGTGATTTACGGGGAACACGCTGACGAATTGTGACGTCGCAATGACATTTGTATTATTTGCTCATCATTAACAACAAAAATTAACTTGCATTTGTCAGTATAAATCATCTGGCGCTATGTGGTTAGCCATGGAACAAAGAGGTTGGGTTCTGCATCGCGCGCTTTCAGATGCGCTCCTGCGGACGTCTGGAACGCTCTTGCTTCTGTTTGGATTATTTGGCTGCAATACATTCCCACTTGATTCGCCACTTCGTCGAGCTATTATATGTGGTCAGGTCGCTTCTAAAAAAGTGCTGCATAGCCCAGTGGGCCTTACCAGTAAAATACAAAAACATAGTTTAGCTTAAATATGAGCAAGCTACTGGAGCTATGCTGGGCTAATGCACGTGGACTTCCAGTGGGTCAGTCCACTGCTGGACGATACCGTCTGCAGACTGTGTTGGTCATGGCGGTTACTTGACCATGCTTTCACCACACTGGCCACGATGAGTGGGTGCAGGTGGTGAACATAGACGTTGGAGCATGGCCAAGTACAACAATACGATAAACGATGACATACTGAAACGGTTTAATCAATCGATACCTACGGATAACGTAAACCCGCAATGTTCCATGTTCCTTTGCCCTCTACGGATAACGTAAACCCGCAATGTTCCCCATTTCCAACTTCGACATGGATTCTAGGTGCTACTCAAAGTATATCCACATGAAAGAGAGCAGAATGTATCAGTATCGATTGATGGAACCGTTTTAGTATGTCATCGTTTATTGTATGTATTTCATTTCTGTTACTGATTACTCTACGTGTTGTTTACCGAACGCGATTCAAATACGGCGCAGGGCTTACGAAACCGGTGAACCCAGCATCAACCTGAGTTCGATGACCACTCACGGCCAACAAACGCACCAGACGATTATCTGAACCGGTCTAGGGCCTCCCCTAAGTTAATACAGCGAGCGCCCTGTATATTATTTTTTATCGTTGTTCTAATCTTAATGCAATCATTAATGCATTTTATACGCTTGACTTGTAATGGACCATGTAGAAAAACATTAACCGAACAAATGCTGTTCTGCCAGGAAAGTAAACCCTTACCTCTGGTTAATAATTCAGGTGAATTCCATTTTAATAAAACAAATGTTTATTTCCTTGTTCGCCATTTACCACGACGAATTTGTACCCAGTAATTAAACAAACCCAGAAACTTGGGGCTTTGCAGCGTTTGGCAATCGTTGCAGCTGGGAGCACGACACCGTGAATGAGCGGTGGGTTTTTTTTCTCCAAACGCCAAGCGAACTCCTCATTAACGCAGTGCAATTAGCATTTGAATCGGCGTTCCCAACACACACACACACTGTAAATTGTATTGGATTATTTTTCAGTGGGTTAGTTTGTAATCTTATTCTCACAGGTGTCTTTTTTACGACCGGCTTTAATGACAATGTTTTTTGGTTTGGCCATGTTTGTTTGTTGTAGTACGGAGTTAGACTGATGGCCTTAATCTAAGTTGTCTTGTGGTTGTTGTTGTTTGACTTGCATCCCACTGGGATTTTTTCACACGGCGTTGGTGTACGGTGCTTTTTCTGCAATATTTTGCTGTCTTTTCTTGGCTTTTCTGTTTGCACTTAGTCACACAGTCACTTTAAGATGTTTTCTTGTTCAGGTTTTTGTTTTTCGTTTGTTGCGGTTGCACCCGATTCAAGAGCCGAATGGCTCACAGGGCTATACCTCATAAATGAACTTGAACTTGACAATGCGAGATGGGCGACCACGACACACAAGGCAGGTTTAATAGGCTGCGGGGGCCAGACCGGGGGCATCAGAGGGCAGTGCCACAAAATCCATTGTTGGTTGGGCGCCGCGGTGGCTGCCATCTGCCTCGCCGAGTATGCAAGAGGTGCGTGGGTTCGATCCCGACCTTGACGCCTGTATATTTGGAGTTGGCATGTCTCTCTTCCCGCAATCGGGTGGATTATTCTCCGGCTCCTCCGGGGGTTTCTCCTCCACATTTAGAGACATGCGTGTCGAGTATTTGGCGGCTATCAATTTGCATGTGATAAGCCAACTTCGTGAGCTATCATTTGTGGCCAGGTCGCCTCTGAAAAAGAGCTACATAATTTGGACATCCGTGTTCCCCGTCTCCAAAATGAAAATCGTGGTGGAGTTTGGTCAACCAAACCCATACAATTGGGTACCACTCAATACGCGTATGGAAGAGTGAATTTTCAGTTTTTTGGGATCACACCCTCCTCTCATTTTGCTGGTTTTGGTGTAAATGTCAACTGCTGAGAATCTCAAGCTAATCTGTTAATGTTTACAGGTTGCTTAGGACCTCCGATTAGCACAGTTGGCTAGGTACGTTGCGAAAGCTCAACATACACATATCCCTTCTTTCTCTGCATCGATGCCTCGATTATGTTAATGCATTTTTCAACTCTGTTGAGAAACCAGTAAATACTGAATTGTTTATTTTAAACTCGCAGTGCTTCCGTTTAACAGTAAAATTATAAAATCAGTAGGCGTGACCATGAAAATAACTTGAATTTTGAGTGGCCCCTATCCTATGACTGTACCGCGTGCGGAGGCCACAATCCAGCATCGGATTTACGAAAGGGTTGTACGTGTTATTATAAAGCAATGGTTGATTTTTTGTAAAACTTTTCTTGCAATATTTATTGTTACATGTGGAATACATGAAAAAATACATTAACTGTGGTCCAGTGATCCTCTTATTTATGGACAAAAGCCTTTGCGTTATCCGAGTTACACATTTAGTGTGGACAAATCCACAATTTGGAAAAACATTTTCATCTCCATAATAAATTAAGTGAACTTAAAAAAAGTTAAGTTGTCCATGAATATGAACATCTTCCACATTAAAAAATGTCAACTCATTATCTTCATTTGATTTAATTCTGCAAATGTTACGTGGAATTTAGAAATGCAGGCAAATCATTAAAACTCCCGAGTAAGAAATCAAGACAGGCTATACTACACATTTTACGAAGGGGACAAAGTTACTTACATGAAATGTGTTGTACTTTATTTAAAAATTCACTGATAATTATGACAATACACCGCACTGTAGAATGTTAATCTTTTACTCATTTGTTATGCAGTTTGTCTGACATTGTATACTCACGAAGCGTGACAGATGGCATCAATCAAGCAACACGGCCGTCTCGTGTTTCGTCGGAGTTATTCTCAAATTATTTAATTAGTATGCAACCAATTTTTGGAAAGAAAAAAAACTATGACCACAGGCCAACGAGTTTAAAAAAGTGAAAATGCACTTTTTTTCACTTCTGAACACTGTAACAACACTCATTTCTAGAAACAAGGTTACAAAGAATATTCGCAGGAGCAGACTATTCCAAAGGTTACAATGGGGTCACGCTACAAAACCGTGATTACACCATCAAACCAAACCCTGTGGCCTCCAATATCTCAGTTACTGCAAAGTGTATCAGCTGTCAAGAGGAATTAACATTACGCTTCCCACCACTAAGCACAAACTTATTTTCGTTTTTTTTTACAATTTCAAGTGATGTAGGTGCGTGCCACGGATGACCAATTCTCTCGGAATACACTCAATCCCGTCAGACCTCAGAAGCTAATTACGGTTGATCCCGGATCGTGTTTGTATGGGGGACCTCCACGTGTACAACAACAGGTGTTGTAGCCTACTGCAGGGGACCATTGCACTATGCTCACCACCTTCACCAACCCACGATGACCAATTTGGAGAAGTATGGACATACAACCCACGTGAGCCGTATCGCATGGAGGGTGTCATTCTGCAGTGGAGTGACAAAAAGGGCTGTACACGGAACGGCCATTGTATTCAAATTAACAATTAAAGACCTGGACACATCACCTGTGCATATAAGCTATTTTAACTGTATGAACAAGACCGCCAACTAAGTGAAACGTGGCACAGTAACTACTGTAAGTGGAAAGAGACATCCGTCAGCATGGGTTGTAATATTCAGAGTTTAAATACATCGTGGGCAGTGCCCTGGAGAGACTGGCAATCTAAGTGGAAATCGAAAACATAATTTGGTTTAATTTATAACGTCAGAATAAAACAGCTGTTGCGAGTCGGTGCATTGCAACAATGGCAGTTGACTTTAAAACAACGCAGAGTTCACGAACGGCTCAAGCCTTCTATAGACTGGCACCATTGAATGGTAGCTAAGCAAGCCAACACAGATATTGAGAATTCACTTATTTAGTACAAGGCGATGGTCCATCGAAACGGACTATCTCTTTCTTTACAAAGAGACCTGCTCAAAAAAGAAAGCACGTCCTTTGTCTGAATAAATAATATCAATGTGCGTTATTCTATTGAGACAAAAGAGATGCAGAAAAAAGTGGGTTATCAGCATCCCTAATACTGCAAAAAGCTGTATTATGCTAGCATGGAAGGTTTGTAAACAATAACATTGGATGTTCTTGTTATTCCAGGACATATATATAAAGAAACCAGGGCCGCATGGAGTACTGGGAAACTCATTGTAAATGCTGGCGTTCCCCCAACAAGGCAATTAATGCCAATCTGGGGTTAGGCATTTTAATAACCCAGAACGGCTTAATTGCTTTCTGGAATATTGGTACAACATATTCCACTGAAATTAACAGCCTTAGTCGAGTCTCGTACATCAACATTTGCAGTTGTCATGGCCTTTGTTGAAAAGCGTCGATTCCCTGACAGATCAGGGTTGCTGTGTGCAAGGCTTCCACAGGCAATTGTGCCAACATACATACACGGCGCTACATTTTAATCTAACACCAAAACAAATACATTTAATCGACCACAGAGTACAATATAGGCATGGACAGTATTGGAAAAAACAGGATTATTCCCAGTAACTAACGATAGAATTTCGCTTAAGAAACCGAAAAATAAAGGGGCGCATCCTTTTGCCCCAAAAAACTTGCAGCGCTCCACCGAGAGCATCGTCACTGCGTGGTGATGAGGTGCACGATGGTATCGATGATGCGCGAGCCGCGCGGGCACGTCGACAGATCCATGGTCGGGTTCTTGATCTTGTCTTGCAGCAGCAGGTCAAGCTCCTGCTTCAGCTCGCGCACCAACTCTGCCACCTCCAGAAGAAACAATATTGGCAAAACGCAGACACGTAGGAATTACAGGGAAGTCACAGCGAGGCCAGTGCAGTTGCACTGAACTTTATCAAATAAGTGGCATCAAAGGGCAGCAGCTTCGTTGCGTTGCATTTTGCTCAGACCTGCTGCGAGGTGGCGGCAAAGCGTATCCAGCCGTCGTCCAGCGACACGAGGAACTGTCCCTTGTGCAGCTGCACGTCCACCTGACCTCCCGCGAAGAGCAGCAGGGGGTAAACGGACACCATGCTGCAGTCCCGCACGTACACGCGAGTCGTCTTCACCTTCTCGTGGTACACCAGGTACGGGCTCTCAAAGTAGCGCACCTGCATCACGCACCATATACAGACACAGACAACGATCAGCTCGGTTAGCCTTACAAGACTGTTGGGGTGAGTGCTGTTAGCGAGCACCTATGAAGGCCGCCACGACGGGTGAGTGGCCAACACCACGCCAAGCTGGCTTTGTCTCTCCAGTGGCGTTGTTTATACATCGCACCAGGTATAACAACAACCGCCATTCACCACTAAGTGGCTGTGATGTCACCATGGCGCCTGTGCCAGGCTAAGTGCACTTTAAGGCCATGTGAAGTGTCGAACGCCCGCTGCCAGGAAGTCACGGGACAGACCCAGGTGCCATGGGTTGACTAAGATTACTGGCCGATACACCACCTGTGCCCCCTAATGTGCCAACTTTTTCCACTCTTTGTTGTGAGCATTGCTCCTCCGCCCTCCGTTGTTGCTGGAGGGCAGCGACTGCCTCCAACTGCCCAGTAGCGTCCTTCACAAGCCTCCTCCAGAGGCCGATGTTGACACAGCGGGTACCAGTCATCGGCAAGTCCACTCAGCTCCACAACCTCTTATACCACATCACTCCAACTTCCCTCCCTCTATCCACCTGAACAAAATCTGTTTAAGCATGCGGTGGCTGGGCATGCCGGCTACATGACCCAGCTAACGCAGCCTTGCCTGCTGGAGGAGCTCACACATTAGACTTTTTCCAGATCTTTGAAGGATATGTGAGCTCCTCATACAATCCAGCCTGGTTAAACCAAGGATGGAACATAAGCAGGCCAGTCTGAATGTCATAAGCACACTGCCCAGGTATGGAAAACTCTCCACTCTCTCCACAACTGCCTCATCACCAATGGCAGGTCGACTCAGCCTCAAATGAGAATCTGGTGCGATCTGTAAACGCCGCCACTGGGGAGACAAAGGCAGTCGGGCGTGGTGCTGGCCATCCCCTCCTTCGTGTACTGTGCCGCCCCTCACAGGTGCTACTCGCTAACAGAAATTGCGCCAAAAGTCTGCCGAGACTCTACGGGGGATCTTTGTTCATGGTGGTGACAATGTTGATGATGTCCGATGGTGAGGGATGTGGGATGTGGACCCCTATTCAAGCCACCGGGCCACATGCGTCCTGGCTGGCGGCAAGCGAGGGGACTTTCCTGTTGGCGCGGCGAAATGTGACCCGGGATCCCCACAGCCAGGGGTCCGAGTTGTCAGGCGCCACATTGTTCAGTTAAATACCAGATATTACAGTTATGTTTTAGTTGAGAGCCCATCGAGGTTTGATGGTCATGTTGTGAGGTAGACCCGTGTGGGGGAAAGTACGACGGTTTTAGCTTTCACGAGGGTCGTTTTATAATTTCAGATCTGGGATGTGACACAACATAGAATTGCCTGTCTCTGGGAATATTTTACTCTGTTGTTTAAATGCCCGCTACGCAGCAGATAATGCGCTTAAGTGATGGCCCACAAAGAAAAATAGACCTGGAAATGCTCGCGCCAATTCTCAATGCAAAGCGGGAAGTCCAAATAAATGGATATGTACATTACAGGTTAAAATTATAATTACACATTTTTTGTAAAAAATCCAACACCCTTCGTGATCAATACGTCGTAAAGCGAGTGCTACGTTACACTTCATCGTGACCGCCAGTTTGCCTCGTAACGAAAACGATGAGCCTCTTGGAAGCACCTGAAAGTTGACGGAGGATGGGTGGATGTGCACGGGCCCATCCGACTTTGTGATGAAGCGCAGCTCCTCCGACTTGGAAGGCATCCGCATGGCGCCCGTGCTTGTCTGCTGGAACTTGCCCTCAGGAACTGTCATCCTGCAACGCCGTCGCCACATTTCCAGACGAGTGTAAAGGAAACCAGTGACGACACAATATACAAGCCATCGCAGCGCCTACACCGCTACACGTCCAATGAATTATGAACAATATTATTATTGGGTCATCATGCGTCAAATGGACCAATGTACCGGAAGTCCCACACCTCACCACCTCAGATTCTCTTGAAAAAACGATTCTAGGAGATACATAACTCTGAGATGTGAACAGTCAAAAATTAAGTTCAGTGTGACAATTTTGGCCGAGATATGGCTCTTGAAATATCTGACCCGCGATCTCTTATACACTAATAACCCCGATGATCTGAACTGCATAGGTTAAGCCGCATCAAGCAGTGCATTGACACTAGAGCTGTACATATCAAAATCAAGATAGAACCTTAAAAGCAATACTTATTCAATTTGACATGATCGTTTCAGAATTTATCTATCTTTTATAGCGGGTTGGATATTAAATGGCAACCATTGTGAAAATGTTTTCCTTTTTTTCAATCTCTCATGATTAATGTTTACAAAGTATGAGACCCAAGACAAAAGTCAGTCTACCTTTTCTACCCAGTGGGTCACGCTGAGTGGGTTTCTGAACATATGGTGTGCCACACCTGATATTTTCCATCGATCTTCATGGGCTTACTTGGTGATGTAGATAGCGAATATAAATTAACAAAATTGTGAACACATCAAAGCATATATATATTCATCCAATATAATTGTAATTGGTTGAAGCATAATTTGACTCCATGTTTATTTTCAAATTGTAAAGATTAAAACTCCATAAAAAACTTTGGATATCAAATTATGCACTCGGTAGATAGATGGATAGATGGACTTAAAAAGCTAAAATATCCAAATGGTGGTAGTGACTAACTTAAGGGACCATGAAAAATGAACATTAGCTTTCTTCATTTCAGGATTCAATGACCATGCAGTGCCAAAATGACAGTTTCTATGATGGAAACGCAACAAACAAGAGTGAAATAATTCATGACCATTGTTGTCATAGCTACATAATTGACTCGTGACATCTTTAACCAGGAGGCATTGGTGCTGGTTGGCAGACTGCAAATGCTTCCGTTCATGACATGAGAGTTTGTTCAAGGTCTCACCTGCACAACGTTAGGGTAGAGGGCAGCACACAGCATGGCACCCACAAGCTTCAGATTGTCTGCGTTGGAGTTGGACTGTAAAAAACATATATCCACTTTAATAATATTGCAAATAATTCATCATCCGTGACAATATGATTAGTTGTTTGTGTTTAGTTTGTTGTCCTTCCCCCACACCTCCTCTTAGCACGGTTGGCTACGTACGGTGCGAAAGAAGCTCAACATAAACACATACAAAACGTGTGTTTAGGAAGCGTCAATGACTGAGAATCACTTGGAAAGCGTCAAATCACATCAGATTTTGGTTGCTAAGCTAGCTCGAGCAAGGATTTGTTTGGATGGGCGACCGTCATTCGCTCCATTCTGTCATGGACTGCCGCGGGGGTGGTGTTACGTTTCATTGTTGTAGTGTACCCCTATCCCCACGTCAACGCTGCCAGCCTTCAACCGCCGCTGACCGACGTAGTGCATTACGGTAAAAAAACACCCTAGGATGCACAACGATGTGCATTGACAAAAAGGGCTGTACATGTGCGCATGCTGGCAGTATACGCATGCGTAAGGAGACAACAATCACAAAGGTCAGCAACCCACTTGCTGCCCTGGCATCAGCTGGCCACAATGCAGCTCTGCAGGTTGTAAGTCACACACAAAGACAAATATCCCCCATATATAGCCTTGACAGACTGTTGGGGCAAGTGCTGTTAGTCAGCATCTATGAAGGCCAGCATGGCACACGAGTGGGTGGGTGGACAGCGCCACACCATCATGTGGTCACACACAGACACGATGACATCTACTCAAGTGACCAACTGCACCTCCAGAGCACTGTCTTGGCGGGTGCACCATCATGCCCCAAATGTCTACAACGCTAAAGTGGGGGGCGTAGCTTTGTCTTATTACAAGCGTACCAGTATCCAGCGGCCACCCTGGTTATGACTGCGGGTGTATTAAACCAACAGTAGGAAAAAAGGTAGTTCTAAGCACGGAAAACAATTACATAATGCTACAAAAGGAAAATAATTAGGTCACTACAAAACATTCCCTTTACCTTAATCCTAGTGAAGCTCGGCTCGGTCAAGGCGGTGTTTTGGTGGAGCGAGGCGTAAGGCGGCCCCCCGCTTTACGCCTCGCTCCGCGGTATTCATCCGCAACCTCACCGCGCTGCACTTCTCGCGCTCACGTAACCAACGCAAACGTTTCTGCACATTGACATTTCTTCTTATGTGATTTGTGGGACCATTTCCGTAAGGTGGGATATCCGTAAGTCGGGTCTTCCGTAACCCGGGGAGACTTTCTAGATTTGAAGCTTTCGTGACTGCAAGGATTCAAACTCTTAGTTCTTTCGGTAAAGTCACGTAGGTAAAAAAATGAAATTAAAATTAATAAAAATAAAATAAAAATCACGACGTTTCGGAGGCAACACAAGTCTCCGTCATCAGGTGGGACCGTCACAGCCAGATTTGCTGCATCAAGGGGAGACTTGCTGCACGCGCGAAATCGCACACAAACAGGGGCCCCGCGTCGAGCGAGGGAAACCTGCACTGGGGTCACCGGTGCGGTGAGCGGTGCGTGGAGCGGTGCGGTGAGCGGTGCGGTGAGCGGTGCGGTGAGGGCCGCTACCTCGGGCCCCGTGGTCTCGAGAACCCCGTCGCCGCCGTGCCGTGCCGCTCGTTCCATGTCGCGCGCGCGAAGTCCCTCGCGCACGAAGCCGATGTCCGAGAGCAGCTCGGCGAACTGGCGCTTGAGGCTCGATATCTCCTGCGGCGAACAGCGCAGGCACAATGGCGGCGTTGGCGTTTCACGTGCGTTGCGCGTGCTCGTCGTTTGCCGTCGTCACAATGAATACCGTAATGATCATCGCTCGTTCACGACTTTTGCATCTTTCCCTCGCACCGCTCGACTTTGGGATTCCCTCCCATCGTCTCGGTGACAATGCCCAGTTCAAGAACTGCTTACATGTTACAAGTTTGAAAAGGTTGTAAGCTGTTTGGCAGTTACATCCTTTTGGTCTATTCTGAGTAACTGTAATTAAAAGTTATTTCTTACCACAATTTGATTGTTGTGGTTTTTTATAGTAAGGCTCTATTTTTACAGGCTCCCCTATAAAAAATGATCTCCGATCCGTTGTTTGCTTTAGCATGACACATGATTATTTATCGCACTCGTGTAACTTGTAATGATTAACCACTACTTTAAAATAGCTGGAGTTATAAAACTGCACACAACCCGTGAATCAAGCACATGTGCAGGTTTTTTGTCAATACACTCTTGGATGACAGGATACCCACAACGTGCGGGTCATGGGAGATATTTGACCGTACTTCACCACACCGGTCAATGCGGGTTGGTGAAGGCGTGGAGCATAGAGTTGGGAGCATCATGGAATAGTACAACAGAAATTCCTGCACTGCCCTCTGCTGACAAGGCAGACATGCATTAATATCATTCCAGAAAACATTGAATCACTTTAATCTTACCAAAGAAATCATCATCAGTTTTAACCCTTATATTATACCATCATGACCATTTTACCTTTATCCTCATCAATATAATACATACCTAGAATAAGCCATTTTATCACCATTGCCATCCGTATAACATTGATAAATGTCACTCACCTGCAATTCATTGCGTACAAGTGCTAAATTTAGGTGAGGTTGATAATACAGCGACCGTCATTGGATGCAAAGGTTGATACCGATGTCGATACCAATACCAAAAACAGCACTTGTCCTTCCCCAGCCACTAAAATTAGATGCTTGACTAAAGGCTTTGTACTTAAAAGAAATACCTTAATGCCGCAGCCAAAGGTACTCTCATAACGTCGCGAGACTAAAGTTATATTTAAAACCTACCAGAAGGGATTCCACAGTCACACCACAAGAGCTTGCCTGACAGTGAGCTTAGGTTTTTTAATTCGTAAAAAAAAGTTCAAAACTGCCAGCCATGGAGCTACAGCTTATGTAATTCTACACAGGCTGTTTGTGTCTTGGATTGCAACTTCATTCAGGTTGCACATAGTCCTGCCACCCTATCTTCACGGCCGAGCTGCCACTTATTGCAAAAGGTTTCCGTTTCAGGCACAGCAGCCGCCCTGGTTAACGCTTCGGTTTAATAACCATGAATGCATGCCATCTATTTTACAGTGGATGCTACAGACGCCGTAAAGTTATTTGGAAAAGAGTAGACCACTTGCGCATGAACGACGGTCGAATTGGGAAAAATTATTTGCAAATTACTTAACTGGCTGGTACCACATAGCAACATCGCACCCCTACGGGCAAATCATCCTCGTCTGTGAAACATAGCACCGTTGTGGCAGTCTTGCGTCATACGAATGCCGCGAATACCAAATGTAACCATCCTCACCTGCAAGGTCCGCCACGAGAGGAAGTTCTCACGGCAGAAGTGATGGCCTTCGTGGACTCGATCCCTCATCGCGCCGAGCCAGCCCTGTGGCCAGAACAAAAACATTGTCACTCAAGCGCTACCGTACTCCTCCACCAACCCAAACGCTCTTGTCATACGGCAATGGTGATGCTTGACTATAGCCTACAACCAAATCAAACCGAATGACTGAGGAAGCTTAGCAGATTTTGAGCCTGGTTAGTACTTGGATGGGAGACTGTTAGGCAATACCAGGTGTTGTAAGCTTGGGCAGCGGGGTGAAATGAATATGGCAGTAAAATAGATTTGTGAATCTATCTGTGCGGAGCTTTGAGCATTGCCGCCTCGTATGCGTGGTGGGTTTTCTCCGGGACTTCCGGTTTCCTCGCACATGAAGCCAAACACTCGTTCATAATTCATCCCAATGCATGAACCTTCTAGAAGAGTATTGAGGCTCAGTGCCCTTGCTGAGTAAATAATGAACATTATAAAATTTGCAAGAGAGGCTTACTTAAACAGGATTTTTAAAAAATACATACATAAATCAGTTATCTATATTTAGCCATTTTGAGGAAACCAACGTGGCCAGAAAAATGCATGCCAATTATAGCAGTGTGGCTCAAACGTTGCATGTATAGGTCATAGAGTTGCCGCATAACATTGCTTCTTAAAAAGTAAAAGTTCCGTGTAATTGACACACTTTCCGTAGAATCACAGGCGCGTGAACACACAGGCAAGTGCAGAAGCAGCCAGAACTGGAGCCAACAATTTCCCAAGCTCTGTGACCCTCAATTGGGATGTCTGGCCAACTCATATAATGTGGAAATAACCCGAAGCACGAGGAGAAAACCCACATGTCCGAGGGCAGAAACACTCTATCCCATACAGATGAAAGAGATGGGATTCTACATTTGCTGTACCGCCTTATGGCAAGCCAGGGTAAGGCACCTCGATGCCCACGGGAAGGGAGTTTCGCGGGATTGGTGCGATCCACCAACACTCTCCATCCAAGTCGCTGATATACAGACGTGTAGCACCATGCAGACAACACGGACTCAAACACGGATGGTATGTGGGTGACAGGGTCCGACACACATTAGGGCCTGTATGATTGTGTGGAGTTGAGAGCACAGTCCTCACAGACAGGACCCTCACCTTGTAAGCCTTCAGCAGGGTCAAGTGGTCACTCTTTGCCTCAGCAAACTCCAGCTTCTTGGCATTTGCTTCTTGCCGTTTGTCCCATGGGGAGACCTTACAGAAACGACATTGAAACATCAGTAATGTTTTCTTTGAAACCAAATCTATGAGGAATAGGTTTATCATTGCAATAATTGATAGTAGCATACGTATTAGACCAGTCCCCAATTCCTGTAACATGTAACCGATACTGTTAATATTGTCACCTATGTAACCATGATTGTAACGAAGGTCTGTATTGTGCAACATCTGTACCATCGCAGGACACCCATGGAACAGAGCCTAACAGCTTATGGGGCCCTTGCTGCTGAAATAAATAACATCTATCTAATCTATCAGAAAAATCAGAAAATAAAAGTTAGGAAAAATAACTTCACTCTCATATTCGTTGGGTCTTTCGGTAAAGTCACGTAGATAGAAAAATAAAATAATAAAAATGAAAATCAAGTTAATTGTCATTTGTATTATTCTATCTACGCGACTTTACCGAAAGACCCAAAGAATATGAATTCCTGCAGTCACGAAAGCTTTAAGTCAAGATTTAACTTCACTCTCGTTGTCTATAAAGGGAAAAAGATTATTATAAATAATTAAATCGCCACCTGTTATCCACAAGACACACTGATTCACCTGGTTGTTCAATCGTTCCGGTCCTAGTTTACAGACGAAGGCCAAAATCAACACAACCTGTTGTGGTGGTGGTGGTGGCGGCGCCCTTCCTAATCAGAAACCACTGACACAGACTACCGCTTCATTAACTAATCGACTAATTTATTAATAAATGTATCTATTTATTTATACAATACTATACAATTTGTATTCACGTGATGACTATACAACTGCATTTCAAGACGTTACATACAAATGGAGAACATGTATGCATAGAGGAGCAAACTACAGCACAGAAAGGCACAGCAAATGGAAATGGTAATGGAGCGAATGAAGACAACTCGCAGAAGGAGGCAGTTATAGGCAAAGGGTAACGGGGGAGTCTGCAGCCTGAAATTGAATAAGGTCCTAGTCTTGGCATTCTACACCACTGGAGCACCAGCGCAGAAAGGGCATTCACCCAGTGAGCAGAAGTTGCCTGGGGGTTTTGCCTTAAGGCCATGATAGTTAAGAGCGTAGAGGATATAAAAGTCAGCATCGTGACATAACAAGGGTAAGTTGCGCTGGGAATATAGTCCATGGAGGATCCTAAATCCCCACCACCCCCAGCGGTCACAAAAGGGCCAAGGTTGACTCACAAAGGGCGACTTGAAGGCAAGGCTGGCCGCGATTGTGAGGATGGGGTCGAGACAGCGGAAGATGGCACCGAACAGCACCAGCTTGCCGATGCGCACGTCCACGGGCAGCGAGGCCAGGTGGTAGCCCAGCGGCGTGAGCGACTCCTCCTCTGTGAGCGCGCCCAGGTCTCGCAGGCGCTGGATGGCGGCCGTCAGGCTCTCGGGCGCCGGGGGCTCGATGAGCCGTGAAAACACGCTGTCCAGCTGCCGGTCCTTAAACAGGTCCAGCATCTTGATTCTGCATCGCAAATACAATATTCTATCGTTGTTCGCGAGGGATACGTTCCGGAGAAGCTCGTCAACAGAAAATGTCATGAATAATTCATTTAGGCGTACGAAAAGCATATCTTTTAAATGAATTACCGTAACTATATATACGTAAATAAGCTATTAAATACGTGGTAATGATAACGCGTCTATTTATCTCATCACTTTATCTCTCACCACTTTCTTTCTCTCTCAATTTATAGTCGTGCAGAGTTACAAAAGCGCTTCACCCATATCCAAAATCGTGAATAGCAAGTTCGTACAAAAAAATTAATAACAATGTCAAAATAGTAAACACACATCTCTTATAATACTTATAAAGCGGCGCCATGCTCACACACGTGTTGGGAGGTAATCAAATATATTGTATGTATAGAAATTTAACTTCTTTCACACCGTACGTAGCCAACTATGCTAATCGGAGGAGCTGAGTCACAATAACATATAAAATAGATACCTGTACGCAAACTTCAAGTACTTTTACGGGTCATATTTGGAGCTTCACGTAAAAACATACAGTAAGATTAACAGACAGTAAAGTTCCCGGGAGCGGAAGACCCGACTTACGGAAATCCGACTTTACGGAAATGCTCCCATAAATATTTTTTACAAAATCTATTTCCGTAAATGTTTGCGTTAGTTACGTAAGAGCAAATAGTGCAGCGCAGTTAAGTTGCGGCCCGCCTTGTTCCCTCGCTCCACCTCGCTATGGGATTTCATCTCGAATTTGGGGGAAAATTCGTTTCCGACATGTGCAAAATTCGGGTCACGGATCGTTCTCGGGAACCTGACCCTCCTCCTGCATCCCAGAGACTGCCTGAATTGCCTTGGCAATTTCCCTCGTTATTGGCAATGGAGACATGGGCATGTCTTTGCCAGGAAATAGAGGGAAATTTACATTCACCAACATATGCATTGGGTTCCAATATTAGATATGTAAATTTGACTCAGCTGAACAGAACATTATGAGCTGTGCAGCGTGTAGTACTGCTGTTGGTGATGATGATGGTGGTGGTGACACTGCTGCTGATTAAACCATAACATCCCCCTCGAATTCAATGAATTTCCCGCAATTTGGGGTTGCGATTCAAGAATTCGTGTTGTTTTTACCGTCTAGTTTGTATTTTCTCAATTTGTTTGCCTTATACGTAGCTTAAATGTAACATTCGCATATCATTTGCATGTATTTAAAATGGCAAATATTTCATTCTTACTCAGCACAATTCAATGCAAGTGTCATGAGTTTAAGAATGCATTATTTACATATTATTATAATATTATGCAAATAATGACAGTGAAAACTAGTTCCACCCGTGGCTGTGGAGCAGAATGATAAAGCACAAAGTCAACTAACACCCATCAATCAAGACCAGTGAACGGCAGAAACCAAAGCAATTCGTCGGCTTCCAAACCAACGCCGTTGAATGGCTAAAGAGCACAGACACCAAATTATAACACCTGTTGTCCTTACACCTGTTGTTCTTACACCTGTTGTTCTTCCACCTGTTGTTCTTACAACACGCCGTACACACACAAAAAATAAAGAGGATGACGAAAACGATGACGGCACTTACTGACCTCAGGCACAGCTGCTCAAGCGGGACGCGCTGGATCTCGGGCAGCTGCTGCTCGTCCAGGAGATGTTCGAAGCGGTGGCTTGTGAACAGGTGGAAGCAGGCGCCCGAGGCGACGCGGCCCGCTCGGCCCCTGCGCTGCACGGCGTTTGCCTTGGACACCCACGTCTCCTCCAGGCTCTCCATGCCCTTGCCCGCGTCGTACCTGCGGTGTCAATGATCAACGCGTCCCACTAATCAGCTTTCATTTGCCTATCAACCAAAGGAGATTGTGCAGGGTCAAACATTTGATGCTCAATCAGGGTTTACTTTGGAAGTGATTCTTAGCCAACAGTCATTATGCAAATATCTCCATAAACGTGTGAACAAAGATGGATAGTTTCAGGCCTTGACATCGCCAACTTGTCGTGACTGACAGTTAAAGTGTAAAATAGTTTGCACAGAATGTCCATCTGGATCCCTGAAATTAATGTCCACCCACCCCAAAAGCATAGCATTTGTGGGAGTGCGCAGAGGAAACAACCCGCTCCACTGCCGTATTTTCTGATGCGACTGCTGTAGCATCAACAATCAATGAGAGGTATACCTGCCAATATTGCGTTGGCGGTCGAGGAAGGAGCACCCCTAATAAACCAGAGGAGAGCAGCACCTTCCTAAACGTTGCTTTGGCACAAACCAGGAAATCAAACCTATAGCGCTTCATCGATGTATGCAGCACAGACCAAGTGGTGACCATGCAGATCTCCTCGAGGGGAATCCTATGGGCAGTGGCCAACCAGACCACCTCCACTCGCGTAAAGTACGCTATGGCCCTCTGACGTGGCCAGCTCTCAGAAACATCATAGTCAAGCCATAACATTGAACTCTGAGAAGGCCCTCATCTATACATTCAGCCCTGCGCAGGTACCAATTCAGCACTCTGGCTGGGTCCAGACGATGCCTCTGCCTCTTTCCCTGTCTGTCGTGAAAGGCAGGGACAGAAGGGCAGGTGGGGATTTCTTGCTTTCTATGAAATCTAGAGGCTAGCACAGAATGTCGTGCGCAGGGTGCAAAAACGCACCTCTTCTCCTTCATCTTTCCACAGTCGATGACGTAGACCACGTCGTCAATGGTGATGGAGGTCTCGGCGATGTTGGTGGAGATGATGATCTTGATGACTCCCTCGGGCGGGGCTTTAAAGACGGCCTGCTGCTCCTCGCTCGAGAGGCTCGAGTGCAGTGGCAGCAACAGCGCCCTG
Organism: Lethenteron reissneri; assembly: GCF_015708825.2. Taxonomy (NCBI): domain Eukaryota; kingdom Metazoa; phylum Chordata; class Hyperoartia; order Petromyzontiformes; family Petromyzontidae; genus Lethenteron; species Lethenteron reissneri. The sequence continues at coordinate 12,843,450 of NC_083792.1, read as the reverse complement.
GACCCAAACAAAAAAAACATCGCTGCTGCTGCAGCCTCCACTGCAACGTATTGTGTCAAGGTTCTCCCGTTGTGACGTACCTGAATGGACCAGAGGTGAGGTTCGAATCTTGGCAGCTGACGGTGATTAAACTGGGTTCTCATGTGAAGTGAGTTTGTGGTGTCAACCCGGTCACTAGTAACTCTAGAAAATAACGCCCATATTCTACAATTTGGTTCTGCATTTTATTTCATTGAGTACAGTGTGCTAACCATTTACCTGTAACAACATGCCCGTGCCCTTACAGATGTGTGAATTCGTTCGGCAATGATTACCTGTTTCCACGGCGGTTGTTAAACATGGGATTCGTCTGGAGTTTCTCAAAAAGAGTCTTTATCTCCCCGAATCCAGGCATAAAGATCAGGACAGCTCCTTAACACACACATGGGCACAATGCAGACAGATGCAAACCGCAATAAAGTCATAATGCAAATACCATACGCTTGTAGATACACTGCATGCTATTTAGACTTGACATGCAATTTAAAGCAGGTGTTTAAAGTCAAACAGCCAGAGGCAGCAAACAAAAACTCTGGGATTTCCTTCCACCAACAGCCAGAGGCAGAAAACACATACTCTGGGATTTCCTTTATCCACCACCTGCTTGACTTACCTATCTGTGTGATCGACTGCCAGTGGCGAGATATGTCAGCAGTGTACCTGGTTTGTAGTCGTGCTTTCCTTCCAGGATCCACTCCAAAAGTTCCTCTATGAGGTCCAGGTTTATTTTCTCCAGGTCCATGGCAGCAAGTGTCTTTATTGTGGATATTCTGCACTCTGGGGGGGTCATAAACAAACACGAGTTACATCAACACCTGTAAACCCTGCCTGAATTGAATATGTAAAATGACCAATATGGTAACAGATGAAAGATGTTATTTTAATCAGTTTTCACTATCAGCTTCTTTAATCTAAACCTGCAATTCTTCCATGGCAATTTAAGCTAATGACCATTAGCATATGAGTGAAATATGGAATAGAGTAGAACGTGCATTGCATTGCATGGTGTGTATGAAGTGTGTCGACTTCCTAAGGACATGATGCGATGAGGATCAGTTATGGTAAAACTAAACTAGACATTTCTGAGCATTCAATGGAGATACTGCCACTACAGTTATAAAAACAATTTATTAAAGGCACATGCAGGTGTGCTGTTCATTTTCACTGGATGGAATTTAAGGCATGGGCATTTAGCCATGAACTGAGAATGAATCAGCGATGATCAAGGTGATGATTCTAAAGGTGCTGCTCATGACCATTAGCATTATGTAACATCTTGATGATGACTCAAGCGCTGCGAATTATTGTTTTGGCTAGCAATTAAACAAAGACAGCCCCTGCATCGCGTGCTTTCAGATGCACTTCTGCAGCAGTCTAAAACGTCCTTCTGATATTAGGAAGCCAATGGAACTATGCACTTTTAAATCTCGATGGAAAACTAATTTCTATAGAACTGCTTTTTGTGTTTGGTCTGTTGTCCTTCCCCCGCACCTCTGATTAGCAGGGTTGGCTACGTACAGTGCAAAATAAGTTCAACATACATATATAAATCATGCTGTATGATGATGAGTCTGCTGCTGCTGCTGATAATCATGCTAATGCTGTAAAAACCCTGAGAGAGTAGAACAAGGTAGTGTGCCGTCTCGCCTATGTATCGACTGTGCAGTTGCTGGATGGAAAGCGTGTGGTCCGGAGCCTTTTCCTTGACAGGCACCGCGTTTCTCGGCGAGAGAGTCAGCGAGCGCGAAAGCTCTTCCTCCAGTTGTCCCAGGATGCCACCTCCTTTGCCTCGGCGCCCTCCTGCTCCACTGGCACTTGCGCCCTTCCCTTTGCCACCATCTGGGCCGCCGCGCACGGCCGGACGCATGAACGGGCTGCCGTGTTCAATGATGTAGCTGCGCAGAGAGAGTGGGGATACGGACGGCAGTGACGTTTTAAACATTGACGTCAAACCGTTCAAAATTAAAACGTCATCCAAGGAACCTATGTAAAGGTTTTCGCAAACAGCACTTCACTGTGCCTGTATCCAGGAGTTAAATTACCACCGTACACCAGCTAATCTCTATGCACTCGCATCTAAACCCTTTGGGATCTCATTTCAAGCTACCATAGCAACTTGCATTCTCTTGACATTTATCCACATTTCCATTTTAACTAGCCCAATTCAAATACTGTACGTGTATTGTCTTTATCCACCTGGTACAGCATTGCTTTGTTGAGCTTTCTTATGTCGCGTGCACATGACATTTTTATTTTACAGTTCCTCCGTTATGCCTTGCTGAATACTCATTTAACCTGTTTGTTCATTAATTAACTTTACTTATGTTTAGGTTTCATGTTTAGGTGTCATGTTAGCCGACTCTCTGAGTTGCATTACTAAGTTGGATGTCTTTGCATTGACAGCTTGGATGTCCTACTCGCTCTGCCACCGATGCATCATTGACATTCTAATCACTCACGATACAATGGCCACTTCCACAGCCTCAGGGAGACCATCTCCAGCCCCACCCTCTCACCCTGAGGGGACTCCCATCTCAGGCCTTGACAAGACCTTGTTTCAGTAGCTTTCTCTCTCTCTCTCACCTCAAGACGACTGCTCGTGTTGCAATCGAAACGTCGTGATCTATTAGTTTTCTATCTACGTGACTTTACAGAAAGACCCAAAGAGTACGAGTAAAAATAGTACAATCTTGTTTCTGGGTGTTTTGTATACTATACTTTCTTCAGCATTATGCAATTTATTTCTTATCTGACCTCTGGGCAAAAACGGCTTCTAACCCAGATGTAATTAAATGTAAGATGCATTTGCATGTTGTATGCACTCAGGGCTATGCACATACGTGGACACCCTGATAATCGGTTTAAATAAAATGGTGGGGTCTTTACACTTTATACCACCATGATGTGCAAACCTACCCACAGTGTAAAACCATGTAATCACTGGAGAAAAACCAGAAGCACAAGTGAGAATAAACACAACCATGATCTCCACAACAATGACCATGCCTTGAAATAGCAGCTATTGATTCCACCCCATTACGTGAAATTCGATACAATGAAAGGAACGAAGAGCACTGAACTAAAAGGTTTTCTTTTCCATGTTTGTTTGCACCTTTACAGCACAGATCCAGATTGCATTGTGAGCAGACACAGCTAAGGACATATGAGTAAGGCTGCCTGTGGTAAAGGGAGCTGTTACCAACCGTCACTTTTCAAATTATATCTGTTTTGCAGGAGAAAGGGTACCAACACATCAGTGATCATTCAGTGACTCACCCAGTAAGGTCAATGATATCTTCAAGGAAATACTGGTCCACTGGAAATGTTCTCCCTGAGTTTGAAAGCAAACATAACTTGTTAGCATTTGATTGATTAAATGTAACGTCATTATTTTATGTCATTTCAGAAACAAAACACCTGCATTAGAATCTATTATTACTGCAGTGCCTACAAGCGTTATAAGGGCTGCTATGAGCATGATGTGCATTGGCCTGTATCATTAAAAGGATGACGTGCAATTGTTAGAATCAACATGAACTTCTGCCAAGTTAACATGAACACATAAATAAAATTACATTTACATTGATCACCTTAGATTTTTTAATAAATATTTTCCGAGCGATAAACCGCCATTTACACAACATAACCAGAAATATTATGCTCATGTTACATTTATTATAATGGACCTAACACAACTGAACAAGAGAGAAATTCATTATAAGACAAAACTTAAAATAAACTATTTTTATTTTACCAGGTAAGGCCCACTTAGCAATATAGCTCTTTTTCAGAACCCACAAATAATAGTTGAACGAAGTGGCTTATCATGTGTAAATTTATAGCAGCCAAATACTCTAAAAGCATGTTCTAAAATGTGGAGGGAAAAACTGGAGGACCCTGAGAAAATTCCACGCGACCACGGGGAGAACATGCAAACTCCAAATATACAGGAATCAGGGTCTTGATCGAACCCACAACTTCCTGTATACCAGGTAGTTAACATATCGCCACAGTGGCATCCCTAACAATGGAGATGGTAAAAAATAAGACAAATAATAAATCAACTCTTGGATGGACTTGCAGCCGATAATCAATCGAATGTATCGGCTCGCTGGGAAGGGTGAGGGTATGTCATTACATGCCGAGTGAGTGTGCTTGAAAACACTGCAACGCATCTACTAGGCTAGTGCTTCACGTGAAATCTGTCGACTGCGCAGGTCAAACTGGGTAGCCACGTGCCTGGTATGTGCACGACTGGGCAGCCATAGAGGTACTCGGAAAAGAGCTGTGCGTTGAGCGTGGCACTCATGAGCACCACGCGGAGATCACTCCGCTGGGCAATGAGGTCTTTGAGCACCATCAGAAGGAAGTCACTGCACACACGGAACGGATAACAACACGGCACCATCTTCTGAATCAAGACCCGCATAGCAGTCAACATATAATAGCATTGAAATTCCTTTGACCCAAATCAACTCAATCATCAGAGTGCAATGATTGCGAGCATACGCATTCATTTTAATACACGCATCTTTACATGCCAAATCATAATATAAGTGTATTTTTCTCCTACATTGGGTCTAGAGATGCAGATGCTTACATAATCCAAATTGTATCGCAGCATATTGTCCTTCTATAATGTTACGTGATTTTTGCATCTCAACTGTTTGTATGCCTGGTCTGATTAATTATCAAACTGGCTTTCCCATTAGTTATGTAATGACGCATTAATAAAACATAAATTAAGACTAACGTTATATGCATCCAATTGTGTTTAAAATGTTTTAATTTTCAGCTCGTGCAAGTTGTACACCCCGACAGTCACTAAAGGTGCTACCCATTAATTTTTTATCGAATTGCCACACCAAATCGTGACACTTGAATCATATCGAATCGCAGGAGGGCAAACCGCGACGCGCCTATCCCTTGCGTGTGTCGAGTGGCTCGTGGCGATGCCAGCCCAGGTGGTGGTTAGTGGGACCGGGAGTCCTTACCTCTCCTCCGTGCGCTCGTGCACCTCATCCACGAGAACATGCGTGACCCCCTGCAACATCGGGTCACCTTCAAGCCGCCGCAGCAGCACGCCCGTCGTGCAGTACAGCAGCCGCGTCGCCGACGACTGGCGGGGGGCAAACGTACAGCGGCGCACCGACAAGTCAAAATACAGCAACAGAGGCATGTGCAATCGGATACCCCAACTAATACCAAGACCCTTTATCCAAGCCTTCAAAACCTCATCACGGACTATTTTTATTCCACGGCCTCACCAACTTACAACCGTACCCTCGGTCAACCCTTTTGTCAATCCACAAGTTGTGTGGTTTAGTTGCCTATATTTCGTCACATCGGTAGGTGTGACTTTGAGAAGGCGGGCTACACAAATGCTGCACTGCTCTCATTGCCAGAAACGATCATCTCTGTTGCCACGTGCTGATGATTTCTTGGCTTCTGCAGGCGGCAGACTCGGTGCACAACCTGAAGCAGGAGCTGGGAGCATACTGCAGCTAAACATTTATTTTGCTGCACTGCCCTCTGCTGCCCACAATGTCACCCCAGCATCTTTATTTGAAAAGACAATTATACGAGGAGTCTTCCTTAACACATTGACGTGACAAAATAATGAATCCAAAATATTGCCCGTCGGCACTTAAGCACATCACGCAAATCGAGATGCCACGTTGGCACTGGAGCAGGTTCCTAAGCGCCCCCACCCCTGCCGAGCACGAGTGCAACTCCACCACCGTCACCTGCACGCTCTCCAGCCGGATCTGGTACCCGACGCTGTTGCCGAGGCGTTCGGCACGCTCGCGGGCCACGCGCTCTGCCACGGAGATGGCGGAGATGCGGCGCGGCTGCGTGCACACGAGGTTGCAGACGTTCGCGGGCGAGCCCTGCAGGGAGGCGTCCAGCACGAACTGGGGAACCTGCGTGGTCTTTCCGCACCTTCCGACCGATGCCAAAACAAGAGAGCGCGGTTAGCCGCCGTCAAAGAGGTCAACGGGCGTGCGACATGTGAAATTTGGTGATGCTGCGTTAGCAGTGGTGCACAACCGTTGTTAATAAATAAGCTCAACACATTCGTCAATACCACCGTCATAAAATGAACAATATATCACAGGTCATGTTCGTGGCTATAGTTCTTTCTCAAAGCACTTAAAATCAACAATAAGCATTGTCCAACACATCACCTATTATAACATTTTCTTTTCAAGGCATTGATACTTATGAATGAACATGAAAGCGTTATGATCATTAGACATGCAGAGACGCATGGAGGAAGCGTTCCCATTGTGGATACTGCCAGATTCCTCGTAATCTGCAATTCCTTCAACACAATTAATACCAACATCAATAACGAAAAAAAAGGAATTAATTAGACAGGTAACTATTCATCAATAAAAATGTATTAATATACCCATGAAATATTCATATATTTATGCAGAGAAGAACTAATAACTTAATGTGGAGGGAAAAACCGGAGGACCTGGGGAAAAATCCACGCAACCACGGGGAGAAAAACATGCAAACTCAAAAGATACAGGTGTCGGGGTCGGGATCGAACCCACAACCTCCTGCATACCAGACCAGGGAGTTAACGTCTCGCCACCGCGCCATTTATTCGGCTGTTTGTGGTCTCTGGTGACGTCTACGATCGTGATTCACGCGAGCAGAGGGGCTGTGCGTGGACGTACCCCGTCATACCGCTGACAACCAGCACCTGGTGCAACTGCAGCAGCTCCAGGATGAGCTCGCGCTCCTCCCAGGCAGGCAGCTTGCTCCGCTCCTGCAGCATCGACTGGTACTGCCGGCTTGACTGCCACGCACAACGACGCGAAGCGCACATTCAATTAGGACGCACGTCAAACGCACACGCCAACCACTGAATCGGTGACTGGGAGTCGGGTATGTGAATCATAGAATACAATTTGAAGGTGAATGAGCATCTAAATTCCGACTGCATCTATAGATGCTGTACTGCAACAGTGCAGATATTGATTTTGTAGAGGAAAATTTAGTTATAAGCAAAGACCTCCCTGATATGGGGAGGTCATCATTCAACAGTAACTATTATGTTGAATTAATTATTTAAATGTTACCAGGTTAATGCCCACTGAGAAATATTGCTCTTTCTCAGAAGCAACCTAGCCACAAAATGACAGCCTAACAAAGTGGCTCATAATGTGGAAATGTTTTGCCGCCAAACTGAAGAAAGGCTGCAAGTCTGAACAATTGAACACCTGGGAGGAAAATAAAAATCCAAAAAACACACACGCTTAAAAGCGATAAAAGCAAATGCAAAAAAAAAAATGCTGACCATTTTCTCCCGGTACTGGCGGCAGAGCTTGGCATTCTGCGCGAGCGTGTCCTGCTGGCGGCGGTCTCGCCGCTTGCGCTCCTGTTGCCGCTGCTTGAGGCGCACGTAGCTCTCGGGCTCCACGCCGACCGTGCTCGCGTCGTCTCCGTCCTCCTCCGCGGCGTCGCGCGACGACACCGCCGGCGACGTCATCGTCGGCCCCTGGGCTGTGCCGCGCACGCAATCCCTGGGGCCGTTCCGGTTGCCCCGCTTGTCGTCGCGAGCTCGCTCGCCGGGGCCGTTTTGGATGCTCGGCTTCTTGCCGCGCGTCTGGTCGACGGGGTCGATGGCGTTGGCCGCCCTGGTCTCCCAGGGCCGCTGCCTCCACGGCAGTGTCTCGCTTTGGGGGCGCGGCTCCAACTCTTCTCTGGGTCTGGCGGTTGCAGTGGCAGAGGAGCAGTGTCAGCAAGCAGCATCACATTTCGAGTAAAGAACACAAACCCCATTACATTCGTGATCAAGACCACTACAACTATACCATTGGGAATTGAGCCTACATTGACCCAACAAAGCTCGAAATAGGATTATAAATTACTTAAGACGACTACTGAATACAATATTTACCGTTTCATTTTACGCAGCATCCACAATGATAGCTTTGCACTTTATCAACATTTACCATTGAAATTACACCTGTGATAATCCATGGCACATCATCTTGTAACTGAAAATGGTGATTCATAATAATTTCAACTTGTAATACGAACAGTATTCACTTACTCTCGAAGACAGAGAATGGCACGAGGAACCAGAAATGTCGGAAAGGCGGCCAGGCGATGAGGAGACAGCACCAAATTCCCCTCAAAACTCTGAAGCCCTCGAAACATGTGTTATTGTCTAATGAGTGTTTACATGTGGGAAGAAACCCGAGCGCCCGGAGAAAACCCACGCATGTGAGGTGGCAACACTCTATCCCATATAGATGGAACAAAGGCCACAGTTTTCTGTATCAACTTCTCCTGGAAAGATAGGGTATGGCTCCTTGATGCCCACGGGAAGGAGGTTACACAACCAACCCTTGCCTCCAGTGCTGGATTAAAGGCATGCGCCACGACTGCCCGGCTAATTGATGATAATGGTAATGATGATGATAACGACAATTATTACTACCACTGGACTCACTCACCGGGGTGCTCTGCTGGCGATAGCGCTCTGCGGCGGTGCCTTGACGACCGAGGCCGGCTGCGGCGTCTTGATCGGAGCCAGCTGTGGCGCGGGGAGGCTAAAACTGTGCTCCGCCCTCTTCAGGAGCTCCGTGACCCTGGCCTCGTTCTCCTGCAGCAGCATGGCGAGAGTGAACACGGCCGGGAGCCGTTCTGCGGCCAGCGCCCCCGCCTCGGCGTACAGCAGCTCGCTAGCGTACAAGCAGAACGACGCCGGCAGCAGGACGTTGCTGGACACGAACGCCACAAGAGGAGCTACGCACGGGTAGCGGTTGTTGGCGGGGAAGCGGATCTCGAGCTGGTACATGGACTGAGGCGGCTCGGCGATGGAAGATTTTCCTCCCGAAGTACCGTCGGCTGTGGGCGCCACGTGCCTCTGCCGACAGCGTGTCCCGAAGCGACAGCCGCCACCCCGTAGGTAAAACCTGCACACGGGCCCAGCGTCTTCCTTGAGCCTCTCGTCGGCCCTCTGCATCTGGTGAGGGGCCTTGTTCTTCAGCTTGTCCGTTAGGAAGCCCAGCTCTAGGCTGACGAGCCACACCCTGTTCGGAATTCGCTCAATGAAGTTTGAGCCGAAGATGGACTCCAGGGCGAAGGCCTCCTCCTTCCGTTGTTCCAAGCAGTCGTCCAAGGAAATGTCAGCGTTAGCATAATTAAAACTTCCTGGAAATCTCTCCTGGAAGCACTGGGTCAGCAGCAACTCCAAGGAAGCTCCGATGTCTCCGTCGCATCGGCGCAAAGTGGCCTCGCAGCGAGACCTGTCGAAGCCGTACCTGACAGGATAAAAAACCTGTTAACAATATTGTAAACATTGCGGCGATATTCTCACATTGGACGATTTTATAGGAAGAATTCTGCTGGAAACGTTACATTCTCACTTATATGTGCATTAATCTGCATGTTGTGCTGCTGCTCAGAGTCAGGAGTGGAAATTCGACATTCATATGGTAGGAGTAAGTTGACCCGTAATAATAACCACTGTTGACTTCCCACATCTATATGTAGAGCCCTTTTGTCCATCTACTGCTGAATGTGGGCCTCCCCACACCAATTGTGGCAAGGGGTTTATTGACTATACTTCACCACACTGGTCAGTGTGCTTAGGTGAAGGTGGAGAGGAAACAACATGGGAATATAGTACAGCATAACAATGCATTTTTTTTCTGCACTGCCCTCTATTGCTCATAATATAGCCCTATCGTCGCCTATAACACCTGCCTCATGCATGTTAGTTGCCCATCCAAGCACGATCCAGCACAGCCTTGTTTAACTTCTGAGAACTAAGGAGATTGGGAGCATTCTAGGTGATTTATGTCATCTGTGTCTTCCCACAATAGTACTCATTATACTGATCCTGGGCTGAGCTGACTGAATGAGATTTGAGGTTGCAGCGTTCTAATTACGAGCTGCACAATCTGACAACCAACACATTCCTATCGATGGAGACCTTTTTTGGCAGTATTAAAATGATGAACTCAGAAAAATAGGCTTTAACCATTCTGGCAATAACACAGGTATTAAGATGTTCAAACACCAAATCGACACCTATTGCAAGGCATCACATCTGCATTAATCACACATTCTTGTGGCAAAAACATGTAAACAAACATGTGCTGATAATGATATATGCATCGTCTTTGAAACTGATTGGCCCACACCAGAGACAGCCTTGTTTTTGGCCTTGTCTCACCAGTGTTAGACCAGAGAAAGCCGAAAGGCGAACAGCACCGCTATTACATTCTGCTAATGTAAGAATGCTAGAAAAACGACAGGTAGATTGCATGCAAGCCATGCACACTGATACCTACAAGTGGTGTTTAATGTTGACATGGCACAGCAGTGTTTTGTCCCACACCTGGTGAGGTTGTGCACGGCGAAGGGGGACACCTGAGCCTGAGAAATGGGCTCAGGCCGAGGGCTCTCGCAGTGGTTCACAACATCTTCCACCAGCAACTCCTGGTCCGCCTCCCAGTACTCCTCATCGCCTCGCGACTCGTCCTCCTCGTAATCGCTGTCCCTGCTCGCCCGTCACCAACCAACACAACATTATCACACCCTCGACACGCACAAACCATGCCGTGTCAGTGCAATGCCCTGCCAATCCACACTGCAAGAACTCGGGTTAACCTTCGTGCCAATGGGTCCAATTCCCATGCAACGTGAACAGCCGTTTAAATTTAGACAAAAAGACAGCCAGATATAGAAATCAGATGTCTTTTTTATAAGAGAGAGCTGGGATAAAATAAGCACAGCAAAAGAACATATCAATGCCAAATAATTAATATGAATTATGATTAATACATTAATTATTTACTCGTTTGTAAATATTTAATGAAACAAAAAAGAAATGACTCAATTCGAACACACTTAATATAGAATATATGTCATTTACAGCCCTTTATCAAATGACGACCTCCCCACACTGCGATAGTCACCAGGCTTGTTTGACCATACTTCAGCACATACCTCACAATTCACCAGGCATTTAAATTCACAAAATCCCCCCAAAACCCTTAAAACAGCACTTTAAAAACGTTCTTGTGATAACAAAAATTACTATGACATCTGGTACAATAATGACATCAAAGGCAATCATGGAAAAATATAACAATGCCAAAATTGGCCAGAGAAATTAAAACCCAGTTTTGAATTACATTAAACACAAAGATGCTACCTGTCTACACATACAGTGGATATATTTAAAATGTCCTGTATTGTTTAAAGAGGCACTCACTCTGTCTCAGGCTCCTGTCCTTGAAGCACCCGGAGCAGCTCTTTGACGTGCTCCTGGTTAGCACTCGTCATGCGCAGCTTCTGCAGAGGTACCCGCGACTCCTGTCGCCCCCCCCCACGGCTTTTTCCTCCGCCACCACCTCCTCCCGCACCGCCACCACCACCGCCACCACCGCCACCACCACCGCCGCCACTGCCACCGCCCAGCCCATTCTTGCTTTTTGATCCAGAGCCTCCACCTCCCGCCCGAGCTCCACCTTTTCCTGCACCACCACCTCTTTCACCACCACCACCACCCCTTTCACCACCACCACCACCACCACCCTGCCCTCCTTTACCAGCCCCAGAGGACCTAAATAGAAACATGATCAAAAACATGGTTACAAAAAATACTTAAATACGCTTGTCAACTTTCATAATCTCAAAGCAATGGAACTTTAAAGCAATTTTGTAAGTGTATTAAGATAACATGTGCTGTTACACCATCAGGCAGTGTCACTCAGTCTCTGCGACCCTCCAAAGTGCAGCATTATTTTCAATATTATCCATTTATATTACAATACAGCTGCTAAATGTTGCACATAACCCGGTGGTTGATAATCATGAAAATGTGCACTAAAGCGGATCTTGAGGACTGGCGTTTGAGAAACACTATTCCAAGACATTCGTCCGCTGTCAGTTCATACATCTCTTTCAGAGGCAATATTCATGTACGGGCGATATTAATATCACTCATCAGTGCAGCCTCACTGACCTAGGCATACCGTCGAACCTCGGCGCTAGCACAAAGTCATCGTCGCCATCATCCCAAAAGTGGCTGGTGTTCTTTTTTGGACTCGCACAAGCCCGGCCACCGCCCCCCCTGGAGGCACTGCCTCTCGGCTTATTCCCGCGGCCACCGCCGCGGTTGGGCCGTGCAGCACCACGTCTCTTCACCACCTTGCTCATTCTCGGTGTCGCACAACTGCAAGCAGAGAAAACAAAATGACATTCGTGAAAGATTCTACTTTTCTTGCAAGTTTAAATTTAGTGAAGGAGAAAACCGATTTTGAAACAATGGTCAGGTATGCTCAGTCATAGAGCTCTGATGATGTTACTACATTAATGTTGTGATAAAATGGATGGAAGTTAAGTAATTGGGATGTCACGTCTGAACAATTCCATGATTTCAAGTATATTCGAGATGTGAAAAATCCTTAGTTTCGTCATAAAGTGGCTTTTCACTTGGGCATATGACAAATTAAGATTGAAATTGATTGTCCATTTTTGTTTTTAGGCAGAAATGCTCACAAAACACCCTTGACAGACCTGCACAGACAGATTTATTCATCCACGGTGGGATGGTGATGGTGCATTCAGTTGTGTATGTGTGAAACCATTGATTTATTCCACGAGAAAATATTTTCAAAAACAATAGATAATCGATGCTGCCATTGATGTGATCGTCAGTACATGCAATCCAGAGCTCGCCGGTTTGATCTCCCAGCGTGGCAGTTGAAAACATTTACAGCTTTATTAAATCCCCCGAGTTCTATGCACCGGGCTATATGAATGGGTACTCCACAGTGGGTTAAGCTAGTTGCATCCCATCTCTTCCAAGCAGTCTGGCGAACATGGACGGAGGCCAGAATACTCACGAGAGAGGTTCTCCACAGCATCCTCTCATTGAGGCCCATCAACCAGCAATGGCTTACCTTAACCAACCTTAAACAAACAACTACCTTCCAAATTCATATCCCTAATATTGTATTATAATTATTTTGATACTGTTACAGAGGTTGCGAAGTTTGTAAAACTTCTCTACTGCACTACATTGGTTTCAAGCCTTTTTGCTCATTACCGAATCTTCAAACTCAAATAAAAACGGGGACAAACAATTTACACGCGAAGATATACAGTGTATGGTGTTTTATCTTCCTGAGATGCGTTTATAACAACATTTTAAACCATTAATCATAGAAATCTGACCACATCCAAAGATCCTGTGCAAGTGGGGGCACACTGGGAGAAGGGGGAAAACAGAGGAAGGCGGGCCCTATGACGGCAACAGGTTTTCAATGATACGTGTAGGAAAGGATTTGAGCCAAGTTGCGAACATGGAAGGAAGTTAGCAGTACACACGGCAAGAGGCCGGGGGGTGAGGTCGAGACAGCAGGGGTGGCAAAGGAAGAGTTACATAATCATGTAACTCGCTGGCTGACGCCCTTCACCCACAAATCTCACTTAGGTATCAACCTATCACCATATTAGGCTTTTTCGGTTTAAAGCTTTTGTGACTGCAGGGATTCATATTCTTGGTTCTTTCGGTAAAGTCACGTAGACTTTACCGAAATAACCAAGAATATATATTAGGCTTTGTGAATGCCACTTTACAGGAAGGCTAATTGACTGTGTCAGTCAGCAGCGACTAGTAACTGGTTCAAGCACTATGACACAATCACACCCAGCAAAACAATGTCCGAGTGTGGCAGTAAACATGCAGCCTTTGTCAATCCACTTCAGGATGAAGACCTCCCTACGCCGTGCAGGTTGTGGTCATTTCACCATACTTCAACCACGCTAACCATACTTCTCCAGTGCGGATGGGTGCATGCAGGGGGCGTGAGAGGGAGGGATGGTGGGGAGGGACTCAGGAACTGCTCAGACATGAATCGCGACTGATGTTAGATTTGGCTGGGAATTGAACTTAGGTCACAGAGGTCACTGTTTATCCCCGGGAGTAGTGTCGAGAATGTATAATGCTTTTAAACCGGGCGAAATTATGTTTTACATCCAAAAAAGACTGCGAATTATGGTGCAGTAGAAGCTTGCTATAATGCCTTATAATGCCTTATTATCTAAGTGTGCTTGTATCAGACGTTTCCATTCGCATTCTCCAAACAGAGCTTATATAATAACTGTAATCATATCAAGTGTGCGTAGACGTTTCTCTATCTGATATATTTGGAACACAGCCATTACAAACGTAAGTACGTCCAACTTCTTTCGCACCGTACGTAGCCAAACGTGCTAATCGGATGAGAATGACACCGTAATTATGAACCCGGCATGGCCATTATGAAGCCTCGTAGCCTCTTATGAGCCCAGGCACCCATTGTAAAATCGTGTATCCCATCACCAATCCGACATTGCCATGACGAACCCGGCACGGCCATGATGACCCGATATAGCCATTGTGAATGAACACAGCCACCGCGAACACGACGCGGCTGTCGTGAAACCGACGGAGCCATTACCAGCCGTCGTCCCCCACCACCACGCCGACCGAGAGCCGCTTCCCGCGGCGGTGAGACGGACAACGAGAGCGAACAGGAGCCCGAGGGGGTTCGGCAACACGAGGCGGAGGCGGCGGCGGTGGCGATGACACAATGCAAGCCGCGGCGGCGGCACAAGCCGATCGAGTAACAGGACAGAAGCTACACTTCAAACAGGAAAACCCCGACGGATTATTCGCCGTTTCGTGCGCGTGTGTGTAGTAGTAGTAAATACAGGGGGGGGGATCGATAGTTGAGCGAGAATGAATTGAGAGACGCGTCACCTCACGCTGCTCCAGACGCCGGCTTCACGCGAGCGGCGCCATGCTGCCGAGACCGGAACCAATTTTTTTTTGTCCGCGGAAACAATCGGCGATCGCGATCGTTCAGAACGAAGCCGCTTCAAACTAGGGAGCTAAAACGCTCGTTTATTATCTAGCGCTAATCAACCGTACGTGAATACAAATCGAGTCTTTATGTATCCGTAAATGTTACGCGAAACGCTCTTTACCGTTGTAACAGTTATTGGGGCACGACTTTGCTGCGCTTTTTTGCTCTCTTCCACCGCCCGGAACGTCTTACGGTGCCATAATTGCGCGTTTCCGCACGACGAAGCACCGACGACCGGAAGCTGCCGCGTTGCCACGGTTACCGAGGGCCCGAGGCTTTTGTTGACAGCGGCGCCGCCGCTTGAACTAACAACTCGGCGGTCAATTACAGAGCCGCGAGGGAGACGACGACGACGACGACTTTAACCTCCGACACAGAGACGGCGAAGAGGCCGAGCTCGCGCGCTGAACACAACGGCAGCGATAACCACAGCGGCGGCTACAGCCTGGATAGGTGGTGGTGGTGGTGGGGCGCGTTAAAGCTCGAGTCGATGTCGGGTGAGTTGAAGAGTGAACGGGACTCGGGGAGAACGTCGCGTTTGTTGCTCATCACGTCGCGTCTCGGGCTCTACCAGAAGACGCTTCTGGTATCGGCAAGAGTCCGAGGGGCGGTCGGTGTGGAGTGGAGACGCAGAAGGCAAAGAGTTGGTGTCGGGACGGCGGGAGATCGACTAAATAATTAAATACGCAACATGCATGAATACCGTCGTGTTAATATTACAACAGTGATATGTTTATCGGGAAGAATCTCATTTGTTGGTTGGGGGTGTGGGGTTCTGGAGAGCACTGCGTCGGAATGTTTGACCAATTCCTTCATAAGTGGTTTTGGATCCGAGAGGGAAGCTCGATTCAGCTGAATAAACCCCACACCGAACAAGACGATGGCCACAATACGGGACCTTGCTTGCCAGTATCAGAATAAAACAATAGGTCTTCTTGGTTCTTTCGGTAAAGTCACGTAGAAGGGAAGTAATAAAATAATATAAAATAATATTATTTTATTACTTCCCTTCTACGTGACTTTACCGAAAGAACCAAGAAGATGAATCCCTGCAGTCACGAAAGCTTTAAATCGAAAAAAAAACAATAGGTTTTACCCTTTCTGGCAATAAAACAGGTTTTAAGATATTTTTTATTCTGGTTCTTTCGGTAAAGTCACGTAGAAGGGAAATATTAAAATAATAAAAATATAAAACAATAAAAATTCTCACGACGTTTCGACTGCAACACAAGCAATCGTCATCAGGTGTGAAATCCACAGCAAGAAAATTTGAAAAAAGTGGCGGTTTTCAAATTTTCTTGCTGTGGATTTCACACTTTTTAAAATTGTATAATTTCCCTTCTACGTGACTTTACCGAAAGAACCAGAATATGAATTCCTGCAGTCACGAAAGCTTTAAATCAAAATTTAGGTTTTAAGATGTTAAACACCAAATAATCTATTTGCAAGGAATCCTGTCTGCATTAACCACACGTACTTGTGGTGAACATGCAAACAAGAAACATGCTCTGATAATAGGGGATTACCACAACATTCCTTACAGATTGGTCAGCAACAAGCGTTTTTTCCTGTAAAGCTTCTATTTATTTTTTAACAACGTCTATCTCAAGACGAACAGAAAAAGCACGCCCATGTACACGAGTAATCCATGGGAAAAGGCAAAAATGTATGTTGGTGAACCACAAAGCTCCAAATCAAGTTTCTGTTGGTGAAGTTTGAGAGACTGACAGAACAGGGTCCTGTGGAATTACATTTTTGACCAAGACATTCGGACACAGTATAGTACTGTTTATATGTCAGTCACCGTAGTATCGTTGATGAAAAGCCATCTGAGATGATCAGGTTGGGAGTTTAACAGCAGACCATGAGCTCTGTATGATTCACCAACCCTGCAGCTACTGATATTCTGAGTTTTCTAATACGTAAAGTTTGGTTATTTTATGAGGATCATTGTTGCGTTGTTGGGTCCCAGTACGAGCATCGGCATTTGTGTGAAATTTCTGTGAATGGATCTCGGAAGCTAAACATGTTTGAACCTGGTTCTCTGATGGGCGACAGCCTGGGAGAAACCAGGTGTTGTAGGCTTCGGATTTGAGGGAGGCAGATGGCAGTCTAGCATTGGATTCTTGACTCTATGCAGAACGTTGCATGTTACACTTTCATGCTCGAGTTTATCTCCCATACCAATGAATCATGTGTGAAATTGACCAAACATCCTAATACAGGACTGTCATACCTGTCAACCCCTTATCAGTGCCTACCTTATTACACACCACTTTAGACCGTATTGGTCACTCCGTGCCCTTATAAATCTCAACGTTCACCCTACAACGTCCCATCACAAGAGAGAAACACAAATAGACACAACAAATTGCCCATATTGAAACGGCTGCACGCTGTATGGACCCAAAAACTCAATTTCTCTGTACAATTCGGATAAATAACTACTTAAAAAGTCTCGAGCCAAAAAGTGAGGCATTCGTTAAAGGGCATTACAGAACTGTACGTGTATTAATATTTTCTCATAAAGTGTTTTTTTTGTAATCAGTAAATATGTCATTAAATTACGTTTTCTAAGTGTAGTGTTGTTTTTTTTTAGGGCAAGTTATATTAAGTGGTTCATATGTCTTCCCCAATGGAGACAAATACGGTAAGCACAAATACCTCGCATGTAAATGTAAGTTGCCTTACACCATGTGTTATTTCTCTACTCATTTTAAATACACCCTGAGAACTTGTTTAAACATTTTCCTCCCATCTGACTCATCATTCTTAGGATCCATCAGACACACCCAAGTATGTCATGCGCATGCACTTTGAATGACTAACATAACATATACAAACAAAATACACGAGTTGTTTCTATGACACATGACAATCCTACAAAACATCAATTATGCTTTTATGGTATGGTGGGTCTTGTGCTATTTTTTGCTCATCTATGGATTTATATGATTTTATTAATTAAAAATAACCTATATTATGGATGATTAATCACATTCAATCATGACGATTCTTTACAGTTTGTGAGAGTTTACGGAGACGTCTATTTTGCAAGAGAGACTTCGAGCACAAAGTACAGCCCAAGATTGCAGTGCAGAAAATGCATTCAAAAGATGAGATATTTGTTATTAAAGAACATTGCTATAGTTGCCTGCATAATTGTGTGGGTATAGAAAATCTTAAGGAAATTGTTCCCCAAATTGTACTCAATTTGTGTTTTAAGAATTATCCAGTTCATAAACATTTGCTCCTTTCTGAATGTATCTGTGAGCTACATGACCCTGAGTTTACAGGAAGGGCTGATGGCAGAGGTAAAACTATATTTGGACCATACTTGCCACAAGGCTGCTTTGCCCACATATTACAATTATGTTTCGACTTACACTGTAGGATCACGGTATTATTTGGAGATCAATGATTTCCTTGGGGCAACAGTTCTCTACACATCTTGCAGAGGGTGAGTACAGCAAGAGTGAGGATGGTGTGATGGAGCGACATGGCACTGGGACGCATCGCACGGCAGGGGGCAGCATCTACACAGGCCAGTGGAAACACGACAAGGTGAGCACTAGGTTCTTTTTTTGTAAATAATAGTACCCTGAACCTGTAGTCTTGTTCGCAAAAATCACTGCTCTTTTCTTTTGCATATAGCTGAATACCAACATATTAGTCTACGTCCAGATTATTCAGGAAATAGCTTCCTTTTGTGAGCGGTGCATTGATTGAAATTTTGGAGATCAGTGATTCACAATATGGTTGATGAGACATGCGAATTAAATGCTGGCCAGTCTTGGAGATACATTCTGGAGATATTTCGTGGATCAGTGATCGGAGGCTTATTTGGAATAACGGTGTTCGTAAAAATGGTGAAATGTCCAAGGTGTTAAATAATTAGAAGGGCTTGAGCTGCACTCAAGCATTATTTGCACAATTGCAGGCATTTGCTAGATGTTAAAATGAGCTTGTAGTCTGATTAGAAGTGACTCGATTTAAAAAATGCTAAAATGTTTTATCCGAACAATGCCACAGATGGAGGGGACAGGACGGCTGGTTTACCTGTCGGGAGCCGTGTACCAGGGAAGTTTCCACGACAACATGTACCATGGCACAGGCACCTACACGTGGCCCAGTGGAGTGAAGTACATCGGAAGCTTTCAACACAACAAGTAAGACAGGATTATTAACCTTTGTGCTGGGCATGCTATGGCACATGGCCCAGCTCTTTGAATCTGTTTATGATAGTTCAGCTTGCCAAAAGAACTCCAACCTGCTCTCTGCTGTACCTTTATGGTTTTTTAATCTCATAGTCTTGTCTCCATAACTGATCTGGTATACATGTTCTGCTGGTTTCCAGTTGTGTCCCTCCATCAGATATCTCAATTTATTACCAATCTTGTTGTACATGACTTATGTTGTGCATATTTATCTCAAACCCAACTGTGCAGCCTTCTTCGGTAATTCTAAAATTTCCTGCAGGTAATCTTCATTGGACATGTCATCAGCAAAATCTGAAGTGATTTTATAAAATTATATTTCTAGACTACCTTCGACGTTCAATTCTTAACGAGACCAACATTTTTTAGTCCTGCCCATCTGGGCCTTATTAATAGGTGCATAGGAATGTGGAAATAATTCAAACTATGTGTGCTCAGCATGCACATAATTGAGCGTTGAACAAAATGCACATTACCAGTACATATATACATCTTTGGAAATATGCTGCCCTATTAAATATTCAAGAAAGCTCTCCTCGAAATATTTGTCCAGAAGTCTTTTCTTTAGTAGCTGACAGTGTACAATGAGTTAAATGACAGTAGTCGGCTTGTAGTTCTGCATAGCATGAAAAGACCAAAGGCAATGTTTTACCATGGCACACTAAGCAGTTCACCAGTAACAACAGTAGCAAAACGTATTTTAAAACGTTTAATTGAGTAGTAGTACACATGTGAAAGTCTGGAGGCTCATTAAGAGGTTATAATTTCATTAAGAAGAAATAAAGAGATGTGCGCATGTTACTGTTTGAACTCGTTTACTTGTGTTTCTTTGCTGCAGGCTAAAAGGGGAAGGTATGTTCACAGACACAGAAGGACAAGAGTGGACAGGGATGTTCCACAAAAAGGCTGCACCAGGCCTCAAGCTCAAACTCAACATGGGATGACTGCAGTCGTGCAAAGCATGTCCCTTTGCCATTATTACACCTGAAATGAAGTGGGCACCTTTGGAACATTTTAAAAGTGACATCAGTGTAATGGAAATCTACAGTTGCATTTGGTGATAGAAAAGCACCCGTATGCTCAATGATGAATTTAAAAGAATGTAAAAGTTTATTTTATTTATTGCAAAATACATTATGAACCAAAAATAAAGAAACAATGGATGAACCGTGGCTCATGAGATGCTTATACGTGTCAAAACAAACCTTCAAGCACAACCGTGTACATTGAAATAGCCCTCAGTCAACAGACTTTTAAAAAATGTAAATCAAGAGGACACCCTCAGAAATGTACAACTGCCACTGATTGCTCCCCACTATGCCCGATTTGCAGTTACATATTTTCACAATTTATATACAAAAAGGCTTGTATGGATATGGTCCCTTGGCCGCGCTGCATGCAAGGTGACGTGTGTCAATTGCAGAGCTTGCGCAAGTGCAAGATGTTGATGTCGTCGCTGCAAAACTCCTGGTCGTGATTTTCCACTGGGATTTTCTCCACCTCAAACTCTTGCTCGATCAGCTGTGCCACACACAGTTTGAGTACAATTAGTTAAGTGGCCTAAATATGTGCACACACTTGTACAGGAGTTAAAAAAAAATTCTACTTCTAGGTTTGCATTAATCTGTATTGATTTAAACTGACTTATGCTCATAATACCGTACATGCATCAATTTGTGCGTTATAAACATTTAATATTGCTGATTAATGTACATTGCAAATTATATGTTTAACTTACATTAATGCTAATGCGGTGAACAATATTTTATACAGTAGCTCCTTCTTGAATACAGAAAAATACTAATCTGATCAATTACAACTTCTTACACATAAATTACTGGGTTATCAATTAAACCCAAAGGTATTACAGGATAAATTTTGACTTTAAACTTTCGTGACTGCAGGAATTCATATTCTTTGGTTCTTTCAGTAAAGTCACGTAGATAAAATCACGTAGATAGAAAATAAAAATAAAGTGAATAAAAATATAGAAATAACCAAATAATATCACAGGATTGTTGTGGATCACAGACCACACCAAGATTAACCAAGGCCACATGTAAACACGCACGCACTTCACCTGTATAAATCTGCTCTGTATTAGTGGATTGCGTCCTGCTGTGCGCTCTTCATAGCAGCAGATCACAAGGGTGTTTGGCCCAGACAGGGCAGCAACAGTCCTTACCAGTGGCTCCAGAGACTTAAAAAGGACAACACTTTCTGGTAAAGATATATAACCACACTTACACAAAAAGCATCCGTAAGACAACTTTATCTGAGAGGTATTTGCTAAGTACAGTATTACCATTTTAATTTCGTAGCATGTCAAGGCATCTCAAGACCCTAGAAGGCAACCATACACATTAATAGGAGATCTGTTTATATTTAGATGTATACATCCGAATTCTAGCAATCTAATGTGAATATTCAGTTCCTGAAGAAGCTCCCAGAACGTGCAGTGAAATGTCAGACGTACCGGACAATGAGGTATAATCCGAAAACACGAGACGGCATAACTGAGAAATCTTATGCAGTAGCGAAGCCGAATTATATGAAAACATCAGATACATAAACATAATAAAACTAGCATTACACTCAAATTCAGATTATGAAGCATAGCCCTGCAGATGGTGAACTGTACAATTAGTCATAAAATCTAAATATAACCCCTTACCCAAATAAATGACTGAGTTGAATTATGTTACTTATGCCTGTACTAATGAAGACCTGCGAATGAGCATGACGTTGATGGCAGTTATCTGGCCATCCATTACCTGTTCATAGTAGATGCAGTCGGCCATGAGAATGTAATCAGGAGGAGGAAGAAATTCTTCTATACTTTTTCCCCTGCGAGGGAAAATGTTCACAAGTTTAAGAACTACAGTATTTATTCAATGTTGGTCAAGTAAAGAACATTTACATCACTGGTAAAATAAACCACATATCCTCAGCAATAAAGTAGATTTTTTTTTCTATTTTAATCAAAAGCAACTTGTTCAGTCTTCATAAGTTATTTTAAAATTATCTTGGACCTCTTGTTCGCTGTAGTGATTTCAGCATTATCATTTATGATGTAAGCAGATGTTGTTCCTTGCAAGATTTGAGCCCTTTGAGGAGATTGACATTACATGAGGACATTTAAATAGGTAGTTCATTCAAGTAAACAATACGATAAAGAGCATTTACTAAATATTATTGGTTCTTTCGGTAAAGTCACATAGAAAGGAAATAATAAAGTAATACAAATAAAACAATAAAATTATCACGACGATTCAGCCACAACGCAAGCAGCCGTCCTCAGGTGAAGAACAGAGTTGTCGGAAAGACAGCGTCCTAATGAACACTGCTAAGCTTGGCAGCGTATTTTAAGCTGGGTGGGAGGAGAGCGCCTTGACAAAGGAGTTTCCATATCAACAGAGGAATTTAACATGTTGATGACATGCAGATATGGGGTTTGTCACTCCTTGTGGAGTGTGTAGGCGGTGGGGGGTCTCAAAGTCATTATGCGAGAGAATTTTACTGTTTTAACTTTTAAATTTAATTATTTCCCTTCTACGTGACTTTACCGAAAGAACCAAGAATATGAATCCCTGCAGTCACGAAAGCTTTAAATCGAAATTTACTAAATATCTTAGCGATTTTAAGGAGGCAAAAATGCCATACAGACCATTCGAGTACCTTGGCTTGTGCCCTGCCCTTCAACAATGCAGAGTTGTCCTTGATGTTTGTCTCAATCAGGTCCATGAACTGTGGGAGATCCGTGAGGGTCACGTAAGCCCTGCACAAACACAAAGAGAGGACTCATGTATTGTAATATCAAACTTGTAGAAAATGTCGTATATAGTATAATATTACAACACACTTACAATATTGTACAAGCCTCACTCAACTTAAAACAAATATCAATTAGATATGAAGGATGAGGTGGCGTACGACTTGAGATCCAAGGATTTGTGGATCACGCATACAGTACTTGTGTAATTCCAAAACCTGTTGGATTGCGATGTTGCCAGATGATGTCAGTACAGAAAATGTGCGAATGAACCAATCTGTAGATATTTGAGCGTTATCCCCTCGTGTTTTTCTCTGGGTACTCCAAGAATTGGACAAAAATTAAAATGCAGAAATATAAAATCTAGTCTTGAGGTTTAGGCTTTCTTGGATACATTATTATATTCATGCGCAACGTCCAGCATCTGGCTCAAAACCAACAAGGAAGATTAAACTTGACTCGAGACGTTGGATCGACAACCAAAATCACAAGATACATTTTTGTTCGAATTCGGTGAAAAAAATTCAATATAGTCATATGGATATTGGTCGACAGATTGCCTACCTCTGTCCTGGACATACTGATAAAAAAATACAACCATGCATGATGGCTTGTAACAGGATGTGTGTGTGTGTGAAGGGTTAAGTGGCTTTAACTCCTGGCACTGTGCTGTACAGGTGAGGTCAAAAGAAAGTCGTGTGCGGCCCCCCGGTTCAAGAGGGCCGTTTCAACACCGAGACAAAGACATGCAGACACACTGAGACATACCCAGAGACAGAAACACAGCGAGGCAAAACAAGTGAGGCGGAGACGTCGAGACACAACTCGATAGTAAAAAAGATACGTGACCAGGGGTACGGAGTGACACAGGCGAAAGAGAGACGCAGAGGCGGCGGATACAATGCCCGTCAGGCAATGCCATGTCTTGGCGCCTGTGTCAGGCTCGGTGTTACCGTCCTGTCTGTTGAGGCCACGGGGATACACAACACGAATCACAGACAACGGAAATAATCGTTACTTTATCGTCGATGTGCATCCGATTTTTGTCATTCGTTTAATGCTGGTCTCCACGTGAAATGCCGAATGATCGCTGGCAGGTTCACGGGACCAAACACACACACACACAACAATACCGTCATGTAACATCACGAGTGACAAAGACATTGTAAGAAGAGAAACAACGCCTTCCACCCACTCCGCATGCCGGAAGTACAAAGTCATCACCCCGTGTAACGATCCCCGTGGGCTCCATCCTCTCAGCCAGTGCTCATCGCTGCAAGGCCCGCGGGCCACTGGCGGCCCCCCTCACGGCCTTTCGTGAGGCCCCTGACGTGCGGCCCCAGACAATACACAAAGAGTGACCCCCCCCCCCCCCCCCATCATCGTGCCGCTGTCAAATCCTCTCCCAATGGTTTCGAACGTGTGGCGGCCCTCACACCGATGATGTCTTATCGGCGAAACTTGCCGCCCCCTTCTAAACATTAGCGACGAACACCGTTCTACGGGTTCATGCATTACCCGCAGCTCGCAGCCACGAGACCCACGGCCCCGGTCCCAGCTCCCAGCTCCAGGACCCTGCGGCCACGCAAACAGCTGCGCTCGCCCTCCCCTCCTCCTCCTCCTCGCAGGCGGAAGGCGTCCGTCTCGAGGTACTTGGCCAGCACGATGGCTGCGTCCCACACCACACAGCCCACATCGCCGACGGCTCCCTGCCTGATCCACACAGGGCCTCCTCCGCCCCTGCGCTCTATGGAGCGAGGCAGCAGCCACACGCAACCCTCCTCCTCCATGCCGGCTCCACGTGTGCCGGGGGGGGCGGGGTCAGCCACGGGGGCGGGGCTGGGGGCGTCACTTGGCGCGAGTCAGCGAACTCCGACGGCCATCTTAGGTGGGGACACTGCAATGACTTCTTGACGTAGGGAATGGAGAGGACATCTTAGGTGGGGAATTGAGAGGCCATCTTAGGTGAGGAATTGAGAGGCCATCTTAGGTGGGGAATTGAGAGGGCATCTTAGGTGCGGAATTGAGAGGCCATCTTAGGTGGGGAATTGAGAGGGCATCTTAGGTGCGGAATTGAGAGGCCATCTTAGGTGGGGAATTTAAAGAGCTTCTTGGGTAGGGAATTTAATGGGTTTCTTTTGGTAGGTAATTGAAAGCTTCTTGGGTAGGGAATTGAAAGAGCGTATTAGGTACGGACGTCATTGTACAGTGTGGTACAGATGTCTTGTGATCCCCATTTAATTCTCAAAAACTTAATATGTTTTACAGCAAAGTGCATTTAAAACATAAATGAATGTGCAAATGAGAAACTTTATTTTGGGGGTCAATTAATTTGACGTCACAAGACATCTGGACCACACATGGTTAGTGAGGAGCGGTCGTACGAGTAACGGTGAGCGCGCTGCGCTACGAACCACTCGAGTTCGATGACCACTCACGGCCACACGACCACCAGTGACGAGTCGTGAGTCTCCTCTGGTTTTACTCAGCCTCAAATGAGTACCGCAGCCGGTGCGGTGTGTGGTAAGCATCGCCACTGGGGAGACAAAGGCGGTGGTCGGGCGTGGAGCTGGCCACCCACCCACCTCGCCGTACCATTGCCAGTCTTCATACAGGGTGCCCCATAAGTCTCGAATAATGGGGGGAAATAACCAATTAATATTTCCCTGGTCATTGGAAAGGACGACGTCGAGGGCTTGTGGAATGGCCAGCGAGAAGCTCCGATCTCACGCCACTGGACTTTATTTTGAATCTCTGGGGTCACTTGAAGGCGTTGGTCAACGCAGAGAGAGCTCAGTGTTTCAAATCTAGAAATCTCAGAGTGCTTCAAATCTAGATCAAATATAGAAATCTCAGTGTTTCAAATCTAGATCAAGTCTAGAAATCTCAAGAGTGTTTCGACTCTAGATAAAATCTAGAAAGCTGAGAGTGTTTCAAATCTCGATCAGATCTAGAAATCTCAGAGTGTTTCAAATCTAGAAATCTCAGAGCGTTGAACATTTTGCGGCAGCGAATTCTTGGCGCATATTAACAACCATTACATTACGCCTGGTAAACATTTACCGTGTGCCTGCTGACTGGGTTATCTCCACTGGAGTTGAGTATGAGGAACGATGGGGTCGAGACACATTGAGGACGTTTCTGTGAATAAAAGCGTGAATTGCCCTTTTTCGTGTTACTTTTTCCTGATTCCAGACTTAAATTTCGATTTAAAGCTTCTTTCGTGACTGCAGGGATTCATCTTCTTGGTTCTTTCGGTAAAGTCACGTAGAAGGGAAGTAATAAAATAATAAAAAAAAAACATAATAAAATAATTTTCACGACGTTTTGGCCACAACGCGTTTGAATGAGACGCTGTCTCCCCGACAGACCTGTTCTTCACCTGAGGACGGCTGCTTGCGTTGTGGCCGAAACGTCGTGAGAATTATTTTATTATGTTTTATTTTTATTATTTTATTCTTTCCCTTCTACGTGACTTTACCGAAAGAACCAAGAATATGAATCACTGCAGTCACGAAAGCTTTAAATAAAAAAATAAGTTTTAGAGAGTTAACTGGGGGGGGGGGGGGGGGTCACAAGACATCTGGACCGCCCTGTACAGTCGTTTGAACTTCAGCATCTGCGTGGCAATCAGCGTCGCCAACTTGACGTCGTAAGCGCCGTATAAAGTAGCTGTATAAAGTAGCTGAACGTGCCTTTTATTCAGACTTTAAATCTTCAACGATAAGTTTAATAGAGTTCAATCGTTCTGCCGTAAGCGATTTTATGAGCGTTGCAGATAAGTTGCAAAAAACGTGTACAGTATCTGATATAGTAATAATGCATTGGTAGTGCAGTATATTCAGTGATTATAGTTTGAGTAAACCAGTTCAATCTACGTAAACATTGATGAACGTGCAATGGATTAGCTTTCCTCGCTTTATCTTTTACTTGAATGCGGCAGTGTACGTGGACACGTTCGTTTTGTCGCACACTTAAACCACAACGGAAACACAAATGCCAAAGATTTCCGATGCAAAATCCTCTTTAAAAAGGTCTTGAGACTCGGCGAGCCTCTCCTGGATATATAATTACAATAAATTATTCTTGTTATCGTATCTTTGTTGTTATCCGTTCTTTAGGCCCGAAAGCGGAGCCACGGATTTTCCTGAATTCCCCGCCGGCGAGGGTCGCTCTCCCCCGGCACGGGGAGGCGGGAGGTGGGGGGGGGGAGACCGAGAACCATGATCTGTGTTATTTTGGTAGCAGGACACGGCACGCTGTTGGAAAATGAAATTAAGGTATTGCGCGAATTGCGTTGATTAATTGCACTGACCGACTTGTAAATAAATATCAGGGAGCACGAGAAACTCCCTATGCCCCTGCCCGAACGGCTATGAGTGTTTGTGGTTTAAGGGGGCTTTGTCGTCCACCCTGTCAGGGCAATCTCAAAGGAAAGTGTGACATCCTGTTGTACGAATGTGGGGTCATCTTTATTTAATAACCGATATTACAATATTTAAAGGCACAACCTGAATGTTAGGCTTTGCCCTCCACCTCCCAGTCATTTTGTGACTTTATCAAGTTTACTCAACGATAAAAGCTGCATTGTATATAATTAGTGACCTTAAGTCTTTCGTCACCATTACTCAGTCACCTGTGACCTCACCGTGTCTAATTTCCCCAAGTCTAAATCAAAACCGAACTCTTAACAGCCAAAAATCGGATAAGTTTACGTCTTTAAACCCCATAATACAATTCTGATGTAATGTGAATTCATGTAAATTTATATAAATTGTTCATATACCAATTCACAACTGTTTATATATCAGCTTTCTTAATTCCAAGTGTTTTCAGTACACTACAATCTAAATCACGTATAACGTGAGTCAATCTCTCTGCCCACTCTGCTCTGAAGAAGGGCCGTTTCCAAAAACATCAGCCTGCTATATATTTGTTATTCTCTAAAGCAATGCTATATACAGATGTTGTGGGGTTTTTTTATTTGCATAACCATTAAAAACCTGCAGCACTGCTTGATTGTGACTAACATCCTGTAATCACTCATATGTCCTGGCTGTGTTACGTCTGCAGAGAGACACGAGTGGGCTTTTTGCCCACTTGGAAGGGGTGCCAAAAGCCCTCTTGCCTGGTGTGGGCGGAAAGAAAATACTGGACTTCTGGTGGGAAGCACTACGCACGTAAGTTGCTGACATCTGTTCGTCCGCCCATTCAATCAAGTCGCTGCTCTATAGATCATGTGGAACAGGCGACCTATACTAGAACAATGATGTTTTCTCATCCAGAATTGCATGCCATAGAGGCATCTTCCTCTCTGATATTTATAGAAATACATTTGGATGCATGTGGCAATTATGTAAACTCACATGTCCCCGCTTTTCCACCTGTTTTCTTCCTATTGGCAGTGGTGTATCCTATTTTGACACCCACTGTTAGCCTTCCATCTGCAGTGTTTGTGGATTTTTTTTCCATAATTGAGGTCAATATGTTGTTGTGGCCAATGTCGTAGCTGCCATGTACCCTTTTTTCCTTCTGTTAGATGCCGTAGATTTTACAAAGTCAACACTTCCATAGTCTTACAATATCCCACCATCTGGTTTTCAGTCTTCCTCGAGGTCACCGACCAGTGGTGGTTGCCACTCCAATGCCTGTCTCTGTAACCTGCGCACCTCCATCCTGCACATGTGTCCCATCCATCACAACCTCCAGTGTACATGTACAACACTTTCTTGCCACTTATATTTCGGACTTACAATTACTTCTGTTTTACATTATATTCCTAACATCCTCCTAAAAAGCACCTCAAAATGCACTTACCACCCACTCAACACCAAAGCCCACTGCCTTCCAGATTTAAACATTTTGTGTGCTGGGCATTGGCCAGTGAGTTTCCATTCCTTGAAATATCACAAATTTGAAATGTTGGAGTTGAACAATTTCCGATAACAGTGGGAATTGATGGGGCATGTGTGCTGTGTTATCATTACATGTTGGTGTAATGTTTGGCATGCACCACCATCACTCCAGCGGTGGTGGCGGCGCATGCCTCTAATCCAACACTGGAGTCGAGGGTTGGCGGATTGCACAAATTTTGTGAACTCCCTTCCCGTGGGTGTTGAGGTGCTATACCCTGGCTTGGCCAGGAGAAAGCGGTACAGCACAAAGGTGAACTCGACCTGTCCCATCTGTATGGGCTATAAGTGATTTACCCCTCGCATGTGTGGGTTTTCTTCAGGTGCTTCAGTTTCCTCCCACATATAAACACTCATTAATTGGTTGATAACCCCTGCCTTCTTGCTTGTCTGTAATTCCTCGTGCTTCTGAGTCATTCTCTCTCTTCAAGAATGAGTCAATCAATACTTTGCGTGATGCAAGTTGGAATTATTATATTATTACATTGGTGTTCTCTAACCATTATTGTGAAACTCACTTTTTAGGAGGCAGCTGTTCAGTGAGGTGTACATGGTGACAAATGCTGACAAGTAGGTGACGTAAAATTTACTTTCATTCATCATTTTCAGAAACTTTGGCCTGTAATTTATTATCTCTGTTCAGTTCCATTTATTTTTCTCACCAGAAACACATATGGGAGATTGTTCTTCTGTATCTTCAATAACAATCAACAAATTACGTGTAAAAAAGCGTCGCAAAATGCACTTGCCACCCACTTACTCACACACCCACTGCCTTCCAGATTTAAACATTTTGAGCGCTGGGCAACAGCCAATGAGTTTCCTGTTAAGAACATTGTGAATGATGGGAGCAGCACAGAGGGCACGCGGCTCGGGGCCGTGGCAGACTTCCACTTGGCCGTGCGCACCAAGGCCATCGACGACCATGTCTTGGTGGTGAGATGGTGGGGACACATCTTCATTTACCATCGTCACTATTTCCCAAACGCTGGTCACTGCAGATCGGTGAAGGTGGGGAGAACGGACGTGGGAACACAGAAGTCCACTACAACAATGGATTTTGCTACACTTTCCTCTACTGCCCCCCAAACAGCCTTGCAGTCTGTAGTCTATAACAACTGTCATATATGATGGTCACTCATCCAAATAAGTGCTATCCAGGCTGAAACTAGCTTAGCTTTCTAGATCTAAAAAGATCAGCTGCATTCAAGGTGATTTGGTTATAGGCCAGTGTAGTAGTTTGTAGAAGAGTTAATGCTTTCTTTTTACTTCTGACCAACAGGTGGCAGGAGACATGCTGTGCGGTGACCAAAACTTTGACATCATCCAGGTCCTCAAATTTTTCCGGCTGAAGGTGAGCTCTGGATAATGATTGTGCAGATTATAAGCACACACACGTAGTGAACTCTGCAGGAACATACAGAAAGTAGTGCTCTACACAGGATTGTGTGAATTGTGCTGTTCAGGATGGAGAGCTGGCTATTTACTACGAAATGGAAGAAAGTGAAATCACCTCTTCCCGAGGAATTTTAGAGGTTTGCCCCATGACACACAGGTACTAATCTCACATCGACGTTTCCTCATAATGTTTCTATCTTAATGACATTAAAATTTCAAATGAGATCAAATTTTCCACTAATATGTCAGTTAAAACTCAAAAGTAATTAAAATAGATTAATTAAAATATATTATTTATTTTAATGTTGTATTTCTTTGAAAAAAATGTAAAACGTAATTTTATTATTATATCCTGGCACTCCGTGGTTCCAGCTTATTTGTCTGATCCCTGAGCCAACTAGAACCCTGAGAATGATTGTTTAAGGGCGCTTTATGAATTGAAATTATTATAGTGTGCTTATAACTTTATCAGACCTAACCATACCAAAATAACTCAACACATTCCTCAATAACACCGCAATAAATGAAAATATAATAACAAGCGGAATTTCTAACAGTGGCCATTCTTCATAGCTTTGAAGAACGTGTTGAGATTTTAGTAATTTGTGTTTGTGCTGCACTGCCAAAACAGTATCACCAAGTCATTTGTTTAATTGCAAATACAAGTCATATTACGATTCCACCAGTGCCACTCAATCAGGTGCAATTTTTTTTAAAATATATAACAGAGCAGTTTGATGGACAAGTTGGTGACTCCTGTTTTATAATTTGCTCTACGGGAATGGTTTTGCAGAATCCAACGTTTTTTTGAGAAGCCCAATCCCGGGGTGACTGGATCGCGTCTGGCGAGCGTGGTGTTCTACTGCTTTCGCAAGACGACGCTCACCACCTTCCCGGAGTTCCTTTCCCAGCAGCCACACCCTTCTGAGTGTGGCTTTGGAAAGTACATGGTGAGCAGATGGTATCACTCGCCTTCTTCGGGGAAAAAAAGCAGAATACTTTGATGTGGTGCGGTGACACAGTGGTTAATTCACTGCGCCATCAACCCAGCGGCCAGAATTCAATTCCTGGCTGTGGCTAATATTAGGGGAGAGTAATATATGATGGTCCCACTCTCCCACTTCACCTTCATCAACCTGCACTGACCAGATTGGTGAAGTATAGTTTAACAAAACTCATGACCGACAAAGCTTGGGGAATTCTTCATCCAACTTCGAAATGACAAATGGTTCTAAATTACTATTTTAATTACTGACTTTTAAACACTGTAATGTTATGTAAATATATGCATGTGTGTGGAACTTCTTTCACACCGTACGTAGACAACTTAGCTAATCGGAGGTGCGGGAGCATTTTAAATAAGAATTTTACAAATTGGTAATGATGTTAGAATATACATTTGTTTACTTCAAATAATGATTTATGTGTGGTAATTGACACCAATAGTGTGCACAAAGCAAAGTAATCGTTCATAGCCTGATTGTCTTGAAATGCTATCTTACCTTTGCTAGGAATGGCTGGTTAATGAATCAGATATTCCTGTGTATGGCATGAAACTGCCTGGAGGATTCCACCTAATTGGACAAGTGGTAAGCATTGGATGTTCTTATTGCACTGCACTTGCTGGTGCAGTAATGTTGTAACAACTCACATAATATAATTTTCTAGAATTTAATGAATATTTATGAAGACACTGCATGTGCATGGATCGCTGTATTTTCTCTATGTTTGTTGACTCCGTATGATCTTTTGTGCCTTTTCACTTCTTCCCGTCTGTCTCTTCACTCTGATAGGTTTTGTATTTTACGTGTGTATTTGCAAGTCGCTTTTTAGAGACGATGTTGCATTTCAGCAATTTATAAATGCAAATAAGTGTCCTTAAAACCAATCTTACAACCATGGAAATAATGTAGATATTAAACATTTTGTGCTAATCAATTTGTGAATAAATGCATGTATTAGCATATGCTTAATGTAGTTTTTTGTACACATAGAAGACTGGTCCTCTCCTGCTGTTCAGGGTTATTCAGGGTTTTGTTAATGCCTATGACCAAGTCACCTAGGATGCACTCGACCTCTGCAGATCTTGGAAACTAAGCAGGCTTGAGGTTGGATAGTGCTTAGATAGATGACCACCATCCATAACAGTTATTATAGGCTGCTACACACTACATGGTGGGCAACAGAGGGCAGTGCAGAAATATCAACAGTTGTGCTGTACTTATATGTGCCCGCATGTTCCCTGCTTTTACCAAACCTCACCCGACTAGCATTGTCCGGTATCATCAAGTAGCCCTCACCACCCACATTGTGGTGGCAGGCCTACTTACGTTTACAAAGGGCCGTAGATTTACATGTGTGACCCCCGGTAAGTGGAGTGAATTTATTTAAACTACTTAAGCAGAATTAATTGTTGCAGTGTACATAGCCGATGTGACTGTCGTTGGAGGCACTTCCATTTGGTCAACCTAAAAAGAGGTCTGCATCCATACCGCACAGGGCCTGTCTGACTACCAGAAGTGGCTCAGCTACTACTCGGAGAGACACTGTGACGTGAAGCATCGCCCCATAACGTGCCGCGCATACGCCAGGTGACCCAACAGTTTCCGTTATGTAATTTAATTTGCGTGTTTTTCGACCATTTTTTTATTTAGTTGTGACATTTAATTGTGTTTGCATCCGCGTGTCTGTGTTTTATGTACAGAGTAGGACTTATGGGAAACCCTTCAGACGGGTTTCACGGTAAAACCATCGCGATGACGATCGCCAATTTCTGGGCAGATGCCACCATCACGGAAAGCAAAACTTTGGTACGTTTATTTGCAATTCAAGCTCGTATGTGCGTGCGCACGTGTGTCCATGGGATTTGCAGACATGGAAATTTTGTATTAATAGTGATAAAGAATGTACCAAGCTTGTGCTATTCAATCAAAAAAGTATGTCTTGTATACATGTATGATACAATAAAAATACAATGCAACTTTTATTTATTTTACTTCTAAATCTCAAGATGCTGTACTGGTATCCTGCGAAAAGGAGAGATGGTCATAACCAGAGGAAAATATGACATTTTGGAGCGTAAAACTGTACAGAGGCAGAGACCACAGATGGATGTGAGTTACAGACTATGGGGGCAAAAGAGGAGAAAGAGTGACCTCCCACCGAGTGAAGTTTGACTGGGAGCTTTGTTCATAGATAGTCTTGATTGCTGGAGCAGAGAGTGTGCGTGGAGGGGAGTATAAGGATATTGTAGGGGAGAGTTAGGCAGATGTTGAGGGAAATCTTTGTAATCTGTGAATCGTCACACCTACAGCCATGTGATTGCTTTACTTGCTCTATGCCATCGTGATGATTTATATAGTCTTATTAAATCAAACACAGTAATTACTAATAATAGGTTTTTCCCCTTTTTTCTGGCAACAAAACAGGTGTTAAGATGTTAAAACACCAAACTAAAACAACTTTACAAGGAATCATGTCTGCATTAACCACAATGCTTGTGGTCAGAATGCATTGTTCTTGAATTGTCCTTGAAAAGTAATGACTCCGTAAACACTCAAATTCGAGAAGCGTTTAACTGCTCGCGTTTCTGTTACATTGCACAATAGCAAAAATGCTTGTTTGGCAAATTATGGGCAAATTGCTAACAACATTAATTATGCATAAAATGCTGAGTTTGATGCAGTGCCATAAAAAAAGCCACAACCCACAATAACGATAAAGAGATTTTGAAGTTGCATTTGTGCGTGACTCTGTGGCTCTCCAGAGGCATGTGACATCCCCTTGTGGCATTCCTCCTGTGTGGATTAATAAAGCATCAGTACAGTAATGTCACCAGAGCATGATGAAGGACCTGAGTTTACACTCAATTTGTTTCCCTCCACGAAGCTTCAAGTCTAAGGTAGTCAGCCTCAGACACACGTTCCAGTGATGTAGCTACAGGATAACAGCTGTTAAATGTCCCGCACTTCCGATTAGCACGGTTGGCTACGTACGGTGCAAAAGAAGTTGCATATTTAATGCCCCCCACCCCCCTTTTCCT
Source organism: Lethenteron reissneri (assembly GCF_015708825.2). NCBI lineage: Eukaryota > Metazoa > Chordata > Hyperoartia > Petromyzontiformes > Petromyzontidae > Lethenteron > Lethenteron reissneri. Next base: position 12,809,176 of record NC_083792.1, on the reverse strand, counting down.
CTCTCATGTACCGTAGGTTCTGGTTCCGCACCCCTTGAACGACCCGACGGAGTTTGGAAGTCTGCACGACCTCCATGGCATCAGCAGGAAGGAGGGGTCAGTGTTTGTCTTCACTCCAAGATGAGAGTGTTCCAATCGAAGATTACTATAAGTGCATAACCCTGCCACTACCCAATAATTCCTGGGTTGCTTATGAAAACTGTTGCTGTGCATGTAGGCATGAGCATACATTGGGTAGCAGTACACATCTATGACCATTATACCAAGGATAGGAAATCGTTTTTAAAATTGCCTACTTAAGCTGTAATATTCCAAAAGGTGGTCAACATTTCCCTGCACCTTTGCATATGGGAATTTAGTTGAGCTAGCATTTAGGAAGTGCTAGTCTGGTACACTCAGAAATGCAAATAAATACCTGCATAAGTTAACGTTTAACTTATTGGGTTGTATGTAATGTTGCTGTTTGTGATGATAGATACCTGGGCGGCTTGAGGTTGCTCCAGGCCACTTGCAAGAGGTTTTACCACTACTGCGCCGAGCATGGGTATGATGTCAACCTTTGCTATACGCATATGTCTCATCCATGTTTTCACGTGAGGCAAGGTTTGACTGTGAACCAAGCACTTAGGTGTGAAGCCACTGTTAGGTGGGGGCAGCTACCACGGAGAAAGACCTTGTCCAGAGAACGTCTCTCTGGAGAATTTAGGTGGCTCTCAGATGGAAACTATTCAGTGCTGCCTATTTTTTTGACCATTTAAATTAAGTCATTTGATGAACTACTCACATGCGATGTGAATTGGTCAGGAGATGGCAGTGGCTTTGTGAACCTCTGAGTTCAGTTCATTTCATTTATTAGGTATAGCCCTGTGAGCCATTCGGCTCTTGAATCGGGTGCAACCGCAACAAACAAAAAACAAAAACATGAACAAGAAAACATCTTAAAGTGACTATGTGAAAACAGAAAATCCAAGAAAAGACAGCAAAAATGATGAGTGTTATCCACTCATATGTATTTTCTCCAGGTGCTTAAATTTCCTCGCACACACAAAAAAAAACACTTGAATATGGATTTGACCAATACAAGACCTTTGTGATTAAGAGTATTGATACTAAGCCTGTCTTTGGAAAATCAAATACATGTTTTGTTGTTGCTACCATAAAGGCCGTCTCAATTGCTGTCCTCCAAGATGTCATTCTGTAGACAAGTTGATTGGACAATTTCTGGTTGCTTACGTTGCAGGAATCAAATTGTATTGCATGTGATTTTGTACCTGCATGACGGCACATGTGTGTGTGTGTTTATAATTACATTTATTTCATAGAATTGCATTGGCAAAGCGGAACTTCACACTGAAGTATGACACCAACATTCCACGACAAGTGGTGAGTGCATGATGAGGTTCACTAGCTTTTCTCTGATTTTGCATTGCATTAATACACTTATTAGTTTTGGCTGCAGTTGATTGAATTTACATTGTGCACAAGATAAACTAATGGAAAGCATGTAAACACACACATCCCATCCAATTATTATTTGTTCCTGCAGGGCCTTGCTGGCAGCAGGTAAATGATTTAATTTAACAACTACATTCATGAAGCAAATAGCTACTCACAATATTGAATCGTCAATATACATTTGCATGAAATATTTTTAGACATAATTTATTGAAGGTAATTTTAAACCAATAAGTCTGCAATGCGTTCACGGGTTGTGCCGTGTGTTTGGCGCAATGTCCGACGTTTAATTCCACGTTTCTTTGAACTACTTCGGGAACATTAATTTTTGTTTGTTTATTTGTGTGCAGCGCGATTGTTACTGCAACGGTGAAGTGTTTGATGAGATTCTACAGCTTGACGGATGATGTAAGTGCTGTACCACTTCCCATGTAACATCACCATCTGCAATGTGCTCCATTTAGACTAATGAAATACATCCAAAAGTCAAAGCAGTGCTTCCCCCAACATATCGATGCACCAAGTACTTTGCACAAGGGCTGCATAAATATTTATTGAATGAATGCATTCATTATCTACGACAGGCGTTCTATTCCCAACTCAGGCGCCTTTGTCTGGAGTGGCTGAATAGAACTTTCAAATACTTCTGGCTGGCCACACATTAACACGCACTTCAGTCACTGCCATTACTGCAAGGACCACTTGCCGTCACAGAAGTGACCAAGCATACAAAAAGTATAAAGTGTTGCCGGGACCCGATCTTCTTTCGTATGGCTGATGCAGATGCAGAGCAACAGGTACACATGCAAGTGGCCAAGCCAGACAACCGCATCAGGAGCAGTGGAATGTATCGCGGCTAAGATTAGTGCAGCTAAGATGCTTGCGGTGATGGACGGCTATTGTGTGCGGGCCGTTTAGGAGTGATCTGCCTCATCAGGGGCTGTATGAAATTAAATTGCATTCCTGTATGTGGCCCGTGGGCTGTAGGTTCCTCATCCCTGATCTTGAACTTGCCTTGACTTGTGGTGGGTGACCTCTTATTAAAACATGGTGCTCTGATGCCATTATTTCAATTGCTTTATGTCAAAGAAGAACACGTTTATACAATCTGCACTTATTGTATTATGCTTGTTTACCCAGGAAAGCCTCACTGAATCCCAATGGTCCTTTTCAGGAGGGTTCCTGCCAAAAAATTTCAGTCGGGGATCATGTTGCTATTTGTAATCCCAATTGAGTAATTTGCAGGTAATTTTCAGCATTGAAATATGTGGCCAATACCAGGTGCATTGTATGGTTTTTAGCTATGGGAAGAATCCAGGGAACCTTCGAGGAAACCCGTGCAGAACAGGGGGAGAACATTCAAACACCACACAACAAGGCACCCGAGTCAGGATGTGAACCCAGGACCTTCTTGCTGAGGCACAAGATGTTATACTACTGCGCCACCTCACTGCCCATATTTTATTCAGTGTTCATTGTATATGCTTTATATGATGTAATTCGCTCCCCTATATGTGTTATCAATTGATTTTAAAAGTTGTCATGGAAAAGTGAAGTCGTTTTCTGCTAAGGAGTCCTATCAGTACATTTAATCAACACTGAACATTTGATGAAGTTCCTTATTTGCATAGCACTTGACCCAGTAGAGTCAGCAGGTCAACATTTTAGATGAAGTATTAGCACTGCGTAGGTCTTCGTGGTTGTGCTGTGTAGTTCTCCGATGTGTGTTTGGGTTGTACCGCATGTTTTGCTCAGCGTGACGTCCGACATTTTGCTCGTGGGGCCTGAAGAAAGTTCCAAACGACGTAGAGCGAAACGTGGCACATTTTTCCGAACCATACGTGGTACAACCCGAAACGCACATCAGGGCATTTTAAAACAAGTAATGCTGTTCACCTTTGCTGCAATAAATTTCACGTGATAAGCTACTTAGTTGAGCTATCATTTGTAACCAGGTCGCTTTTGAGAAATAAGCTCATAGCTCAGTGTGCTTTACGTGTTAAGATAAAAATATTGTTTAGTTTTATTCACATATATATGTTTTAGTTATTTGTTTACCTTTCCTCTACTTTTCACTCCTATTGTGTTTTTGTATTGCTGTTGTAACGTTCTGACCTGCCCTCACTAGACATCTGTGAAAATTAGTTTTGTAGCTCATTGCATTTCCTGCCAGCGTAAATAAATATTCTGAATCTGCTCTCGACTGTGCCAGGACCTTCCCAAAGCGGCACGTGCAAACTTCATCCTGGGGGTGGAAATGGACGAGCTGTTCATCAACGCCGGCCTGCAGGACCGCGTGGTGCAGGTGTGAGCAACGTCTGGATGGGCGGTCCTGGGGCCGTCTGGAACGCTCTTCTTTCCGACATTAAGATGCCACTGGAACGATGCACTTTTAAGTCTAGATTGAAAACGAATTTCTTAAGAACTGTTGTTTTCTGTTTAGTTTGTTGTTCTTTCCCCGCACCTCTGATTAGCACAGTTTTTTACGTACTGTGTTAAAGAAACCCAACATAAATACAACATTTATTTAACGAAGGATTTTGTGCGGTCGACTGGCGACAGGGCTGACACCATCATCTTGCTGTTTTTGAGAGCCCAGTTTAATCACATGCGGCTGCTGTGATTCGAACCCAGGATCTTGGTGGTGCCAGCTCAGAGCTCCTGAGCCTCGTCCACCCAACTACCTCTGGAAATTCCCCGTTGTTGGGACCAGTTTTCTCCAGTCACCTCCCACTAAATAGTGCTGTATAAAGATTTGGTTAAGGGACATCTCACTGTCACTCCACCGAGGGACATTAAACTATAATAACATTTGGTGTGAGCTCAACAATGGTTGTCTTACTCTAACCCATATTGTTGATTCACTTGTGGTGTAGGTTTACGAAGGTCTTGTCTACATGGATTTCAGTAAAGAACTAATGGAAGAACAAGGCTTCGGCAAGTATTATGAATGGGTAGACAAACCCCAGTTGTCTTCTGTTATTACTTCATAGTTGAACTTTTGCATAGAATGATAAACTTTTAATAACACTCATCACACACTTACATACCATTACAGTAAGTAACTTATTCTCATATTGAGACCTCAATTATTAATTGACAAACTGTAGTTTGTTATTTGGCCTCCTTTTCTTCAAGGTAAGCCTCGACGACTTGTCAATTGTCTCATTCTGCCCCATACAGGAAACTACGTGAGCATGCCGATGGACTGCTTGCCCGAGTTCTGGCTGGCTTACCTGGGAGACCCCAGCGATTCCGGAAAGATCCACAGCGACGTGAGACAACGGTGGCTCAACGGCAAGTGGCCAAACGTTTATATATTGCATCTTTTATCTCAGAACAATACTTTGTGTTTGATTAAGATAATAATTCTTCAGTAATATAAACTGGATTCATGTAATAATTGAATTATTGCTTTCTATACCAGACATATTTATATCCTTGAAGAATGTCGGTCTTCGAAGTAAGATTGTCTTCTTATTCGCTGACATTTGCTCAACAGGTGATCAGGACGTGGTGGAAGCCATGAAGACGTTTGCAGAACTAACGGATCAGGCAAAGTATGGCATCGATGTTACGGTTGTGGTATGCAATGCGAGGTTAATGCTTGCGGAATGTGGCACGGCTCTTCCAGCCCTGTCATTGCCCAGAAGCTGGCAGTGAATCTTGCCCCTCTTAACAGCTGCGTTATTCTGGACTGTAGGCAACTGCACTGTTTCACAAGGCCTTCTCAAGGCAATTTCAAGCTGAATAGACGTTGGCAAAGGATGCGAAAGACCACATTGCTACGTTTACTCACGTGTTGCATGGGTGGAGCGGTGGCATAGTGGCGAGCACACTTGCACTGGAAGCTCTGTCACTCGAGTTCTACTCCTGCCCGCAGCTTATATTAGTGGTGAATGAGTAATTTAACCAGTTCTTGGTGCCCCCTTCACTCACCCGCACTGACCAGGATGGTGAAATATGGTCAGACAATCCCCATGACTGATACGGGAGTCGGGGGGGGGGGGTGCAGGCTTTGTCTATTAGTGTGTTGACAAAGGAATAAACATTATTATGTTAATATAGTGATTGGTTTATACCAAAGACTATCGACTGTTTGCGTGTTATTTAATTACTTTCTGTATAACAAAAATAATGCATGCATTGACAAAAGGGCTATGAGTTACTTATATATGATTATATGTTGCTATAACAACTGCGTCGATGTTTATTGTGATTCTCATGCAGAATGGCATTGGAGACGAGCAACTGGACTCTGCTTGCTGAACTGATGAATCAGAATTTTGACCTGAGAAGGTAAGGTTCAATGGTTTAAAGCACGGATTTGTATAAACACGCAAGGCTGTTGCACCTGCATCTGTGTTTACTTTTGGTTCTTAATGTAAACAGACATTTCATTTTGCGTGTTCCAGGTCACTCTACACCGATGCCTGCCTGGGTTCTGCTAATTTAAACATGGTCGAGCTCGCCAGACAGGTAAGTCCTAACACGCATGCTTATATTATAAAAAAATCCATGTTTTTCATAACTACAATAAACGACATGAAGAATAAATTTCACATGATATACATAACGTATTTAAAGCTTTAATTTTTAATGAATTATCATTTACTTTTAGAAAATAACATTAATTTTTTGTTGACCATGTTATTGCTGAAAATCCACCACAACGATGGATTTGCACAACTGCTCGTGACTTCCAACAAAATAGTTTTCATTTTATCAACGACAGCTGAATCGACCCCTAACAAGGAATGATTAATTTCCCGACTTTCTAATTGTGAGCCTTGTCGCTTCATTTCTCGGTGGGATTTTCCCATCATGGACTAGATATTTCATTCATTGCAGTGTTTATGAACTTTCACGATCCGTGCTGCTGCTGTTGTTGTGCATGTCGACGAGTGCCTCCATTGTGTTGCAGTTTGGCGCAGCGGTGAAGTTTCCAGGAAGCGGTGGGGCCGTCGTGGGAGTGAGCGCTGACCCACTGAGGCTGGCGAGTGCCCCATGTTTTCATCCCTCCACTCGTCCGCACCTGCCATCGCGGGGCCCGCATTGCTGACGCGTGTCCCGATGGGTCTCCTGGCCGAAACTGTGGCTGCGTTTTGGCCATCTGTTTCCTTTCCGTCTTTCATGCTTTTTAAAGGAGAACACTGTCGTGGCGCGAATGAATTTGTTTGTGTGTGGGGAGCGGTAGTGTAGCGGTTAGCGCGCTGCACTACGAACCCGGCAACCCGAGTTCGATTCCCGCTCACGGACAACATCAGTGACGATTATCTGAGCTGCTCCTGGGCCTCCCCTAGGTTGACTCAGCCTCAAATGAGTACCTGGTGTGATGTGTAAACATCACCACTGGGGAGACAAAGGCAGTTGGTCGTGGTGCTGGCCACCCACCCCCTTATGTGCTGTGTGTACCTTCATATGTGCTCACTAACAGCACTTGCCCCAAATATCTGTGAAGGATATATGGGGGATCTTCGTCTTGGTATGCACACCTGTGTTGTTTCAAAAGTGACCTATGGCATTTTACTCAAATTTTTCCCTTTCTGCTCACCCCAAACTTTTTTTACATGTTTCCGCAGAAAAACAATTCTGTGAGTTTAAATATCCGTGTCCTTGTGTGTTGTAGAGTTGTCCACCTTGTGGCTGCAAATGCAACAACACATCTTTTGCTAAATTGGCATACAGGTTGGAATTTGACACTGCAATTTCCCTTGTTAATCCACTCCTAGTATAATTGACAGTCCTTTTGTTACTGTACTGCTAAATGAAGGACTCTACATGCCATGTCGGTCATGTGAGGGTGTTTTTGCCATACTTCACCATGCAGAGCGGTGCTTGATGGTGAAGTGGAATTGGTGGGGGTGTGGGGCCTGGTACAGATATAATTCGTTACTGATGTCATCTGAGACCACGAATTGAACTGAGGTTTCCAGGCTCATAATGTAACATGCTTAGAAAGTGTGATGGCAGGATACATTTTAAATGATTTAATCCTGTGTTCTAACTGTGGTTACATAACTAATTGTTTAGAAGCTTGAAACACCTGCTTTCCCTTATTTACGCCTCTACAACACATTTCTTAAAAAGTATAAACAAGATACATTTACGATATTCCTAGCATCTGTGATATTATGTCTTGTCCGCTTCGTGAGACCAGCCACCTCACAATGAGCTTTTGTCTGAATGTTTTTTCAATCAGAACTCTGTTTGCACATATACATGTACAACCAGAGTTCTGTGTGATTCGCCCAGGAAGTCGGCATTGCTCATGATTGTGATCGTCCTCGTTGCAGGCGGAGATGAAGAAGGCTTTCCAGCAGCGTGGTTACGTCGTCTGCGACGTCGTGCCCTACGACCCCAGCACCAAGGGCAGCACGACTTCAACCTGACACCCCCGAAAGAGGCGGGGCGCACTTGCCAACCGCACGGCCGCCGTGCCTCTCGTCTCCAGCTGATGTCACTTGAAGCTTTTATCTGCATTGCCCATCGCCTTACAATTATCGGAACCGTTGCATGCATCTCAGAAGCGTTTGTCTCGGAACGGCATTCAATGGGCGAGTCCTGATTAGGCCCGTTCTCTTGGCACCATTGCGATGCAGCTGTGCTCCTGAAATTTCTCAAGATCCATATGTGTAGAAGTCGAGTCCAAGTGTGATTGCATGCTCATTGAGCATTTAGACAGTGCTCATCTCCTGCCTACAACCCATGAGCCAATGGTGGAAATTCCACATTGCTATGACGGGGACGAGTCTATAGAAGAAAATCAATGTTGACTAATTCTAGATTTGAAGTTGACTACCCCCCATAGTGGCACTCTTTCTATTGACCCTGGATGGACAATGGCTGCCGAGTCAACCTCCAAACAGGATTTGAACTTGCAACCTTCTGGTGTATGTATTGCATGTTGAACTTCTTTCGCACCATACTTAACCAACCATGAGCCACTTGCATGCCAGGTGAGCCGCCAGGATGGTTGATGTCGGCAAGGTGCATCTGTAATATGTAACAACTTAAGAGTCGTGAAACTCAATTGTTTTACCGCCAATGGTACACAAGCACAAAGTGGTCACTTTTTGTTTGCTCTTGATAGTTTTTTATCACATTTTTTCGCGCAGTGTTTAAGCTGAAGCCATTATTTGTCAACCTCATAACTCTCTTTGGTTCTTTCGGTAAAGTCACGTATAAAGAAAAAAAATATAAGATTGAACCTCATTATAACTTTAGCTGAATGTTAATCATTTGAGTCTGTGACTTGAAAAGTGCGCCAGAGATAATCTGTTTTAAGCGAGCATTAATTACTTCACGCTTCTAGAGATGTCGGTCGTGTTCATATTTGACGAGCACTGGATTAGAATGAGACCAGTGATCTGTGTGATGGGAAATTCACTGAAATGTAGTTTTTTTCAAAATGTGTTGCAGCCAATATTTGGCAATACGTTAATGAATAAGGCGCTTGAGCCCATGAACACTCAACACTTCAATAATATTTTGCATAAGATGCAAACACTTTTTTAATACTATAATTACAATAAATTAAGTTTCACTTATCAGATGTACACTTATTTTCATTTCAAGTTGCTAATGTGGTGGGCAGAATTGCTGCTGTATGAAGCATTACATTGTACGTGCGTTGCCTTTTTTTCCCAATGTTGGCTCTGGTGAAGTGGACGATGCGATGCAATTTGCATTTAGATTTGGAATTACAATACGTATTTATGTCGTGTATCTGCCAACCCAACTGATTGAAACAGTAGGCGAGTTTGATTCTGAAATACTTTTACTGCATACTGATTTTCAAAGCTATTCATTGCCGCTTTGTAATAATAAAAACTAATCTGTGATGCTATTTTCGTTTTGAAAATCAGTTTGTGGTACATTGGTTTAAAAACAGCCTACCGCGTAAAGCTGTAGGATTGACAAGTTAGATATACTAAGTGCAGATCCATATCAAGACGCTAAACAAAACCCAGCCGTGCACAACACAGCGAAGCCACAGAACACGAGATCCAACGTTTTAATGTATAACGCTTCACACTGCGTTACTGAGCACAGCGATGTAGACTTCTTTCAAAGTACAAATGCACGTGTAAAGCCTAATTGTCAATCCACGGCTGTATGAGGGCATCACCATGCGCCTGCGTAGTGATCAACTTCCAAGACACGTCGTGGAGAAGGCTTCTTTTTTATTATCACACTTTAAGCACAACAACTGGGCGATACATCTATGCGACGTTCTACGTAGCTACACAGAGCCGACCCTTCTGCACAACGGCATCGTCGGCGTCCAACTACACAGCTGTGTGACTAGTGCAGCGACGGCGACGATGAGAGCCTCGCAGAAGATCGGCCACGTGGCCGGACGACGAAGAGAGATGACGGCAAGCAACGACGCAGCCAGGACCCAGGACCGCAACAGCACCGAACCTCTGTGCTGTTCGGCCCCTCTTATATACACCCTGGCGCAGCCAAGCCACGCCCCTGGCCACGCCCCCTTCCAGAACCTTCGAGCAGGTTCCCGACTGACTCCGCCTCTCACCTTTACCCCAGACACGCCCCCCTCATAATGAGACATTATTACGTAACTTGCCCATAACGCATTACCCCTTCAGGCCGACAGGTGGCACCCTGTCATTACACTTGTGCAGGTCGTGAGGGTAATTGACCATGCTTCACCACGCTGGTCGATGCATTGTTATGCACTGCCCTCTTTTACACCACCACGTGGCCCCGCAGCCTATCATCAGAATATTTATAGTGGAGGAATGCGATGAGCTATAAAGCTCTTTTTTCACAGATGTCCAGAAGGGGTAGGGGGTAAGAACGTTACAACAACAAACATTACAAAAACATGATAGGAGTGCAAAGTACACTAAAGGTAAACAAATCTCCCAAACACAACACAACCATCTTCATCCTACCAGGCAAAGCCCACCGAAGTATTAACTTATTGTTCAAAAGCGCCGTGGCCATAAATGACAGCAAAGTGGCTTATCATTTGGACATTTATAGTAGCAAAATAATCTCGTCTAAACGCATGTTTACGATGGTCACCCATCCAAGCACGTTCGCGCTCGGGGCTCAACCATACTTTAGTTTCTCAGGTCAGTTCACGTCGGAAATATTTTCGGTACGAAATTTGGTCACTGGCAAACGTACACGTAAAGGTATATCCATTAAAACTTGATTTGGAGCTTTCGTCACTGCAGGAATTACTCTTTGGTTCTTTCGGTAAAGTCACGTAGAAAACATTATACACGAGGCTGACGGGGCGCGCCTTAATTGGCATGCGCCTTGTAAGCTGATAGCCAAAGGGTATTGAATTCACGTCCGTGCTCGTGTGTGCATGCATCGCGTTAGTAGCAGCAGCCTGTGTGCCAGCACCACCACGCAGTGGTCCTGTCCGCTCGTGTCGAGGGGGCAGCGTTGAGCGCCAATGTCGTGCTGTGTGCAGCTCACGATGATCAACCAGCACGGCTACTCTGCTGTTGAGCGTTGATGTCGTCTGCGCCGTCTGTAACTTGAGTAGAGACCTACATCCTCATCAGCTTGGAATTGCTACAGCCATTGCCCTGCCCTTTAATGCAGCTGATTGTCCGTACCTTTTTGCCTTTGTCTAATATCTACGTGCTCGCGAACAGCACTTGCCCCAACAGTCTGTTAAGGCTGTACGGGGGATCTTTGTCCTTGTTTTGTGTGTTATTTATGGCAGCATCTGCCCCCACCGATGTGGGGTTGCCTCCACCGGGGAATCATTTTCTCCGTGGTCGTGGTGGTGCAATGGTTCGTGCAAAGCCAGCAACACCGGGCGTCTGATGAGGTTGCTTCCCGGCCATGAGGGGCCGTCCATAAATGACGTCACGCGATTTTGGACGATTTTTGACCCCCCCCCCCATCGTCACACGGCGTCACAAAAAGTCAGACCCCCCCCCCTCAAATATGACGTCACAAAGCTCTGCCCCCCCGCCAAATAAAACATGCTTCAACTAGCTTTAGATTATTGTCATTGTAGTGCGTATTTAATGTGGCGCTGCACTCTGATGTTGTAGGAGAAAACATTTATTTAAAAAGTATATTTAATTAAGTAGAACGTGTTGTCTATATTTATTAAAAGTTGCGCATTTTTATGTGACGTCACATTTCTCACCCCCCTCGTCACACATCGTCACAAATGTCTGACCCCCCCCCTAGGTGCGTGACGTCATTTATGGACGGCCCATGAGCAGCATCAGTGGGCGAGTCATATCAGAACCGGTCGTGGACCTCCCCTGGGTCAACTCAGCCCTAAAATTTGTACCCGCTGCAATGTGTAAACATCAGCGCTAGTGAGACAGAGGTTGTCCCGTGTGTGCTATGCAGCCTTAATAGGTGCTCGCTAACTCCACTTGCTAACAGCTAGTGTTGACTATAACATGGGGGGTGGGGTGGGTGGGAGCATTGTGTGCTGTGCAGGCGTCGGCAAATGACGCGTGTTCTGTTAGCGTTGGTCCCAAAGCCCCTTGGTTACGGTTAAAGTCTCGCCTTATCAGACTGCACACAGTCTCGCCCGAGACTGCTTCTACACAAAGTCGGTAAGAACTTTACAAACATTTTGCCACCTCTATCGACTTCCATATATGTTTTCTCGCAGTGGGATTTTGTTTTTGTTTTAATATTTTTCTTGCCAATTGTTCACACTGTGAGCTGAGAGCTGAGCTGCGGTAGACTTGCCAAAGTAGCCAACAACAATGTTTTATTGCAGAGCTATTCTGTTTTTAATTGTGAAACAGAGCAGGTGACTTGGCAGGCTGGAAATAACTAAAGCTTCGCTGGTATGAGGCTTTATAACGTGTCTTAATGTTTGATAATTAAAATGTACTCCCTAATACTTTTCGTCTGACCAAATCACCCTGATTTTGACCCCATCTCATCAAAGACCGGATGCTAAGCAGTGTTAGGCCTGGTGAGTACTTGGTTGGGAGACTGTTAGAAAATTCCAGGTGTAGATTTGCAGAGGTTCGATTTGTATACCCACTCGTATGCATGTAGATTTTCGGAGTATTCAATTTTCCTCCCATACACTCATTGTTGGACATGTCCAACCATCCCTATGCAAGACACTCCTGAAAATGAATCTTGATTTTCAGACTTTGCTGTGTAAATATAGGGAATTATTCCTGTAAACCTCTGATTAGCACGGTCGGCTACGTACGGTGCGAAAGAAGTTCAACATACATACGTATACACACTCCCGAATTGTTTCTTAACATCTTAATATGTAGAGGACTACAGAGCAGCACCAACTCGCTGCTTGGCGGCTGCTGCCTTCCAGTACGTCTCTGTTTCCTGCGCGATTGTGAGATGCAATTTGCTTGAACGACGACCGTATATTTATATCTAACAACCATACATTTATACAGATTATCAGATATCTAGAAATGAAGTCTGACGAGCTATATCATCACGATCCATGGGCGGAGAGCCCATAGGTGTCCACTGCACATGTCGTCATTTGTTGTTTCCACTTTCCTCTCCGTCTTGTGCCAATATGCTCAAGCAGTGGCCACATCTTTCTGGCACCGACGTCTTGTGATGTCCTCGTCAAGCCACTCTCTGTCAGCTCATCATTCCTTCTTTCCGGTTCTATTTTTCCAAACAGCACACTGTTAATTGTCTTTGTTATCCATCCTACATCGGAGTCCAAATAGGTCGATTTTCCGCATTACTTTCTTCATTAGGTCTTCTTCCATAATGTGCGTTGATTACCATATAAAGTAAATAATCTAACCGGTGATGGATAGTCATTTATATTAGCAATAGTCATTTATATGCATTCATTAATTCCCCCCCCCCCACTTCACGCAAGAAGTTGCTCACAAATGGTGTCACCACACCTGCCCCTCTATTTAAGGAACGAAACAGGAGGATTTCTACACAAATCTGGCTGTCGCCTGATGAAGCTAGTTGTAATTACTGGCGAAACGTCATACTCAGATTGTAAGTGTTGTGGCTTGGCTCTCCAACACACCGGTTAGTGCTGTACCAGTGACGAATTTGCATCTTCTGTGGACGTTACAACCCTTACTAGTTGGCTGTGTCGGTGGTGGCGGGTTTAACGACACATTTATTAATGCGATCTAACCCAATACCCCTGCATTGTGTCTTCTTCCATGTTGTCTTCTTCCAGGTCGCTCTTCGGGCCCAGCTGAGATGCGGTGCCCCTCTGCAGCAATACATTGAGAGTGCCGATATCTTACATTGAGAGTGCCGATATCTTACATTGAGAGTGCCGATATCTCAGCCCTGCCCAAGTCTCGCGTGCACACGAGGTGACCGCCTCCCGCTGCTGGAGTGCCCATGGCACGTGCACAGCAGAGGGACTCGTGGTGACTCAAAGCCACGCGGTGGATTCCTGTTGCTGTGGTGACGGCAAGCCCGTGGAGACGCCAGCCACGTGCTGCCAAGACGCCAGCCACGTGCTGCCAAGACGCCGTGCTGGAAAGGTGATCGGGGAGGGGTTTAAACCTCACACTGGGCTGGCTCGCGGCCCCAGTAAACGTGCAACGTTGAGCCAACGTCGGTGCAACGTGTTCCAACCACATGCCGAGCGACGCTAGCCCAACGTTACAGGTTTACGTGGGGAATATCCAAACTCCTTCTGGACTTGAATGACAATATGGGGGGGGGGGGGGTGATGCTGCGTCTGCTGCGTTCACAGTGGTGTACCAGCACAGATTACACAAAGGTTCGATGCCTTCGTGGGTAACTCTGTGGCCTTAACAATGAAACGTGTATGATCCAGTGACGGGCATCCATCGCTTTCTTTTACATCGAAAGGAAAATGAAGCAGCTAAATGCAACCGCTTAGACCGAATCGATTATGTAAAAGTGAGGAACCAAATATTGACCTATTTCTCAGAATGCTGTATTGTTGTTTACTTTGACGAAAACGATTCTAATAGATGTATTTTCTTAATTCATAAACCGGTCTATCGCATGTAAAAAAAAACATCTGACTTCGGTAGTGTTCATAGTTGGGCGGGAATGATGCGTCGATTAATCGATATACATCGATGGTAAATCTCACTTGACATCCATCAATTCACGTTAGAATCGATGGTCTTCAATTCATGTCATCAGTTCACGTCACCCCTGCAGCTACTAGAGGCGCTGCCATTCACCGCAATGTTAGCAACATTGTGGGTGGCTCAATTACAACGATTCATCGAATTGTGATATTTTTTTTGAACAGCGTTTAACAACGGTGGCTGGTTCCAGTAGTTGACTGAATGAGTTCTGTTTGAAAATAACTAAATGAGTAATATGCAATTTTTTACAGAAATGTTAATTGTATAAACCAAAGCTGTCACTCTCGTAAGGATACTAATGACAGCCCATTCTCAATCAATTGCTGAATGATGGCCTCGATGTGTGTTGTTTGACCATACTTCACCATTTTTATCAGTATGGGTTGGTAAACCCAGGATCAGTTCAGATATCACTCGCCACTAGCAGGTTTTCCCTTTATAGATAAACACAAAATAAACACATTCGTCAATAATACTGTGGCCTGAAAAAAAAACTAGGCGATGTTTCGGGCAATGACCCCTCTCCATATCACAAAGATATGTGAGTTTGGTTTAGTATTCCAAGGGCCTATTGCTTGAAGTGTAACTGACATTTTACTTTCAAGGAAGTTTTAATAACAAAAGTTGTTTTTGTTAACACTGCATGGTGCATCACTGCCAACAGCGTATCCCCCAACAATCCCTTTACAGATTGGCACATTCCAAGTTAAACCCCTCAACATTTGCGCAGATCTCGGGAGTTGGAGCGTTCCATGTCACATGTGGGGGACGGGGGTCCAGGGGAGTCCTGTATTGGTCCTAAATTGAGCAGCCGTCGGCAAATGAATCTCCGGTATTTAAACCGGCAACTTGTCATGTTTGTGGCTGAAATCCGGCTCTTTAAAGGGCAAATATTCCAGTGGTGATGGCCCCACTCTCTGACTCGACACGTGGCACCCATGTTAGCATTGTCAGTGGAACAAAATAAAAAATAACGTGCCATTAAATACATTGCGACTTATCTGAAAGTTTGCAAAACATTGTAGTCTACAGTAATTAATCACAATGCGATGACATGTTAGCTATGGGCTTTGCCTCTGTTCTATAAGTTTGCATGTCAACACCGAGTGGAATGGGAATTCTTTGGTTTATGTCGTCGTGGTTCATGTAAGTGTTTAGCACGAGACTTACAGCTAAGGAGAACTTTAGACTGACCCTGTCCGATAAGCGATAATCTCCATGCTGTAATTTTAGGGGCAAAATTGTAATTTTTCGCATATTTTATTCGTAATTATAACCGTAAACGTAACTATAATTGTGCCAAATATCAGGTTCTACTCATTCTGTAACATTGACGAGAATGTGCGCTGCTCATTCACTCAGTCCTGCATTTGTATAATTGGTAAATCCACAAGCACCTGCAATCACCGCAACAACAAACATCAGAGGCGAGTCCCAAATTGGCTCAAACTTATGCATCACCGAAGCATGGTGGCTACGACTCGCTGCGCCATTCAACTGAATTCATGTTCGCTCCCTCCCCTCCCCTCATTTCTTTATCCTCGCCGGCGCTGTCCCCATCCCCCCCCAGGTCCAAATGTCGTGGGCACTGCTGAGACTCGGGTTACCCGTGGAGGGCTTCAGGGAGGGAGAGAGAGAGAGGGCGAGAGAGTGGGAGGGATCGTGAAGGGTGAGCTGGGGAGAGGTTTGTAGCGACAGAAAGAATCGATATCAGCAGGCGAGAGAGAGAGAGAGGCTGGAGGCAGGCAGCTTGCATGCGGCTTGACATCACTGCGAGCGTGGAGGCCAACACAATGGCATCTCGAAACAAAAGGCTTTGCCGGCTAGCGCCGTTACATCAACGCCATCCTTAACCGCGTTGCCCTTCTATTTTGCGACAACAAAACACGCGAACCGTTGTGTTGTGAGTGAAGACTTTATTATTTTTTGTTTTAGAACGCGGGCCACTGTTAAATGTGTTCAACAATAACTATTACTGTGTGACAGATCGCCTCTTGATTTGGACGCAAGGCAGCGTGGTCGACAAGTGGCTGCAGCCCCAAGACGCGGTAAGTGTGGCACCTTGCTCACTGCTACGTCCACACAATGTTTGCTTAACGCTGTTGCCTCGTCGGTCTCCCGTGAAGAATACAGTAGTACTACACTCGTGGTGGCCTCAATGGGATTATAAATACAGCTCGTCTCTCCTTCGATATCTGTAAGGGTCATGAACATTGTAGCCTCCTTTTGAAGGGCTGCTCTGCGCGGTCTGTACATCTGTCACGCGCTGGGCTGTCTCTTCATCCGTCTGTCGTGGCTTAAGTTTAATGAAGGCAGTGACAGTGAAACGATGATGCATCTATCCGACAATGAGGCTGTATATGCGCGTGGGCAGTGATACGAATCCGACAATGTAATTAAATTGTTTTTATTTGATTACATGAAAAAACTGGATTATGAATGTATGAAGCAACAGATGTCAGTCACGTGGGCATGTTTTACAACATATCACCCTTCATTCCTTAAATAGAAGCTCCTTGTTCAGCTGCTCAAACACAAATACGATTAAGGAAAACAACTCAATTAGTTCTGAGATAATCGCAGGTGCAATGTGTGTTTTAACTGCGGTACAATTTGTTGTGACTCCTAAACATGCACTCGCTTAATCATTCGGTAGGGTGAGCGATGCTGCAATTGATAAACCCTCAGCACTGCGAACCCCGTGACCAGAGTTGTTTGATTCTCAGCAATAGCGAACTATTCCTGGGTACCAGCCCACACTTCACTGCAAGTCTCCCTGTGACCAGCATGTTGAAATATGGTCAAACAAACATCCATAACCGACAGATGATTAATTGACATCGGGCTGTAAATGTCAATCACTTGGCATGCCGAGCTTGATTTGAAGCTTTCGTGACTGCAGGAATCCATACTCTCTGCTTCTTTCGGTAAAATCCCGTAGGTAGAAAAAATAATAAAGGAACACGACGTTTCGCTCGCAACACAAGTGTCCGTCATCAGGTGAGAAAGCATGATCTGCTGTTGTGGGGGGAAGGGGGGTTTGTAGAGTCGTGGCTGCAGGAGTTCACGACTCAAGCTCATGGATATGCTGATTTCTACAGCCTCACCGTCCCTGCACGCCACAAACCCTCCCCCTTCCCCTCTCTTGTGCCTATATAAAGCCACAACAGCAGATCACGATTTCTCACCTGACGACGGACGCTTGTGTTGCGACCGAAACGTCGCGTT
Organism: Lethenteron reissneri; assembly: GCF_015708825.2. Taxonomy (NCBI): domain Eukaryota; kingdom Metazoa; phylum Chordata; class Hyperoartia; order Petromyzontiformes; family Petromyzontidae; genus Lethenteron; species Lethenteron reissneri. Next base: position 12,791,426 of record NC_083792.1, on the reverse strand, counting down.
CTTTTTATTATTTTGTCTATCTACGTGACTTCACCGAAAGCAGCAGAGAGTGTGTGTCGAGCTTGTTTAAGTCAGCTTGCCTTGCGCTAGTGTTGAATCCAGTGTCTCATTGCTCCCAGTCACTCTGGTTTCTAATTCAACGTTTGAATCTCACCCTTGCCGTTCCTTGTGAGTGTGGCTTCCAGGCTGTGCACCCACCCGCGTTAATAAATAACAAACACCTGCGTGTAACCTTAATGAGAAGGTTAATTATTCTGCTGAATTGCGTGCCTTCAAGGCATTACTGTAAATAGGTACTTTCAATGTGAACTTGGGTTGACCTTGTGTGATGTTTTAAATTGGTTACAAATGAAAACCTTTGTTCATATCAAGGCCGTAATTATAATACATATTGGGGGGGGGGGGGACACTTCCCCCCCCCCCCCAATATTCAAATATGCTCAAAATGTCCCCCCCAATATATAATAGATTTCTGTTTATATGATTGTGGTTATGGTTGTACTTTATTAATCCATAATCTCTGCCATTACCTACAATGAAACAAGAAAAGGTAAAAAAGAATTATTGTAAAAAATAAATAAAAATAAATAAAAAGCCCATCCCATGTGTTCGTGAATTTTTAAATATTTTAGGCAGGAAATGGCAGGAAATTCGTTTTCAAATTTAGATTTTTTTTTCTGGGGGGGGGACCCGAGACCCCCTGGAAAATTTGGTCCCCCCCAATTTTGACTCCATGGCTACGGCCTTGGTTCATATCCCAATGAAGAGCCCTCTGACATGAGACATCTCTTATAAAGTAGGCCTTAAAGACATTCAGTGAATGGGCAACTGTATGTATTGGTCTTATATTCCTGGCCATGGCTCGTGTCACTGGCGAGTGACATCTGAACTGGTCATAGCCCCCCCACCCTTTCACCAACTTGCCCTGACCAGTGCAGATGAATATGGTCAAATAACCCCAACGAGAGATACAGCATGGGGAGGCCTTCATTGACACAGGGCTGTATGTACATCGTGATGAAACAAATATATTTCACGGTGTACTAATTCATTGCGATGTGATATTGTTATAGTAGGAATACAGCCACAGGAGGCTAGTTAGGATGGCATAGGCAGCGTGATACCCGACTGAAACCTGAGCCAATGTCCGCGTGTACAGTGGCAGCAACCAGCGCGTGTCTATTCGCGACGCTTTCTCTCTCGTGTCTGCCGCGTGCACCGGCGATGTCTGGGAGGACGCACGCGGCGCGTGCTTTGTTTTGCCGAAACGATGCGTGAAGGCTAAAGCGCACGGGCACATAGATAATCTTACGACCCCACAAAAGCCGTGTTGTGTGGGGAGGGGGGGGATTTCGCGTAACGGTTGGCCGGACGGGGCTACCCATGTGCACGCATACTAATTGTGTGCCTGCATGTGCCGAATGGTCTCCGGGCGTAAGATTGCATCGCTGAGATAGACCACGAATTGAAAACTGCGGGGATTTGTAGCCGTCCGTTTTGAGTTATTTTTAAAGCTTCGTTTTTTCAGCACAAGTGCAGTACTGGCAATGTCAAAGGCAGTTCAGCAGTTTGCACTTTCCAATCATCTGCAGTAACTGCAGATCTACAGCTGAGTGTTACAGTACATGTTCATATCTGTCAACCACTTATCGGTGCCTACTTTATTACAGACCAATTCATACCTTATTGGTCACCCCGTCCCCTTTAAAATCTCAACGTTCATCCTACAAAGTCCCATCACAAGGAAGAAACACAAACAAATAGACACAACACATGTTGTGCCCTATTGAAACGGCTGTACGACGTATGGACTTTAAAACTCAATTTCCCTGCACAAGAATACGAGTAAACCATATGGTTTGGCCTGTCCGCATGTTTGTTTCTTTGTTAAACGTCGGTGCTCTCTAATATGTGAATGTAGCATGAGTGATTTTGAGGGCCCAATTTATTTGTGAATGTAAGGTCCATTTTCTGCCAATTTTCTGAGAAGAAATGCCAAAATTGCAGAAATGTGTCAACATTGGGACCCTCAGATTGCCATATATCTGCCGATAGTGCCTTTCTTGTCAACAGATGTATGAATTCCCCTCGTGTCTTATTGAACTATGGCGTTATGGTGCTGTCTGACAAAGCACTGTATTTATTTATGGTTTCTTAGGTTTTCTTTCCAAGCCTTTAAATTGTACAACCTGTACCCCCCCCCCCTTTTAAATAGATTTAATAAAGTTGCTGACTTTCATTTCTTAAGGAAGGTCATAGTGAAATCAAATTTAATTGAAAGTGTTTGAGGAACAATGTCAGCCTAATAATAATTTATTTTAATAATAAAAAAATGCAAACCGGCTTGTTTCTTACAGAAATGGCTACAGAGGTTACTCAAGAAGATGACTTGGCTGCCCACATAACACAGGTAACCTTCCTCTACTTAACACCTTCGCTCAAGGCGCTTAACGTAGTTTAGAAAACGGTAACAACAGAATAACTTACATGGCAAGGGGGTGCAAAGGCTGAGGAATGAGTGTCCTCGATAGAGGAAAAACTTAGGGGTCACACACGGGTATGGGAGGGACGGGAAGGGGTGGAGGGGCGAGAGAAGAGGAAGAGAATGGGCAGTAGAGTGGTGCTTTAGGAAGGGAACGGAAGGAGGTTAAGGATGGTGACTGCTTAATGTGTTGAGTGTATGGGCAGTGCTGAGTCTGTGGGCAGTGCTGAGTCTATGGACAGTGCTGAGTCTATGGGCAGTGCTGAGTCTGTGGACAGTGCTGAGTCTATGGGCAGTGCTGAGTCTATGGGCAGTGCTGAGTCTATGGGCAGTGCTGAGTCTATGGGCAGTGCTGAGTCTATGGACAGTGCTGAGTCTGTGGACAGTGCTGAGTCTGTGGACAGTGCTGAGTCTATGGGCAGTGCTGAGTCTATGGGGTTGAGTCTATGGGTAGTGCTGAGTCTATGGGCAGTGTTGGCTCTATGTGCAGTGTTGAGCCTATAGGCAGTGCTGAGTCTATGGACAGTGTTGAGTCTATGGGCAGTGTTGGCTCTATGTGCAGTGTTGAGCCTATAGGCAGTGCTGAGTCTATGGACAGTGCTGAGTCTATGGACAGTGCTGAGTCTGTGGGCAGTGCTGAGTCTATGGGCAGTGCTGCTCAATGTACAGGGGAAGTTGATTCCAGTGGAGGGGTGCAAGGAGGGGGAGAAGGGCCAGAAACGAAATTGGCACAGGGAGTAGAAGGTGCAGAGAGAGGGGAGATCCGTGTTGGGACGAAGAGGACTTGGGGGGACATGGCAGGAGATGAGAGAGGGGAGATGAGGTGGGGCAAGGCCCAGTGTTGGTAAAGATGAACATGTGAAAATAACATTAAGCTGAGCGTGACGAGATAAATAAGCAGACAGTCCAGCTCCTTGAACATATTTGTCTCTCTACATGAAAGAATAAAGGTATTGTACAATAACATTGCATGGCCTCCTGGGAGGGTGGATGAGCGCCTTCATCCAGCGGTAGATTTCAACAAATGTTTCTTCATTATTTTGGGCATACTCTATTCACCAAATCTCTGTTCAGACAGAGCTCTTCAAATAACAGAATAAATAGTAAGTTAACCGTTTGATTTAAACGAGTATGCTCAGAGACATATTTAACCTCCCACTCTGCAAACATTTAGACTGCCACTGGTATGTACACAACGTTTCAAAGAGGGCATTTCCTCAATCAGTTGTTCTTACTTAGGTCAGGTGAGAGCCCATGAAAGCAGTGGGTCTACGTCGGTTAAAGTACAGTCGTTTGATCTGCTGCTCACATAGAATCAGAGCTCCCAATGCAAAAGGCACAAGAGGGGTCGAGCACATGTTGGTCTACGCACCCAATTCTACCGAAGTTCGAGTCGTGGCTGTGGTTAGCGTGAGTGGAGAGTGATGCCCGAATCGGTCCTGAGCGCACCGCCTTCACCAGCCTGCGCTGACGAGCGTGGTGAAGTGTGGCACGGAGGGACCTTCACCCCCAAGTGGTTTGACGAAAGGCTGTCAATTATCGTTCTGTTTTATTCATTCTATTTACATGTGTATAGACGTTACCCCACATGCCTCGACAGTGAAGACACTTCACACGTGACTCTGCTGCAACTCTTCACTCATATTGGCACCACCTGTGCCTAGTATTCAGAGGAAGGGGAAAAAACAAAACCTTATATAAGAGACTCCGTCACTGCCCGAATGAAATGCAGCTACAGGCATCGTACAAAGTTAATCGATAAGTTTTGATGGCAAAGGTTTCAGTTACCAAACAAGGTTACTGCACAATATTGGATGAAGTGACCTCTTCTACCTGGGTATCCCTTCCAACACATCTGGCCCTGTTAGAAGTTCGAGCAGTGGCGTGAGCAAGCACTTGTAGGGCTGCGCCTTCACCCTTTTACCTTTACCTGGGAATTGCAAACGACAAAATCACCCGCAATGAGGCTGATCTCGTGAGATCTCGGAAGCCAAGCAGGCTTGAGCCTGTAGAGTGCTCGAATATGTTCCACAATGCCTAACAGAGGTTTTAGGCTGTGGGTTTATGTTGTGGGCGGCAGAGGGCAGTTTCAGCTGGATCAGTGTTTGTACTCTACTTCTATGCTCCCACTTCTTTATTTGCCACCGTCACCAACCCATACTGGCCGGCAATGGTGAAATCGTGGTCAAACATCCCCCACAAACCCGCAACGGGCATGGGTAGGGGGCCTTCTTCATCCCGGCAGCGGATTGACCAGCGGCCGTGCCCTGGGTCACGCGTCGGCAGCGAATTCTCTGCGGGTGTCACGGAACGGCCCCGCGCGGGCCCGTTCCGTTGAGAGCGAGTCGCGGCGTCGGGAGTGGACGTGTCTGAGCAGGTCCTACAGTGCGGTGGGGGGGTAAAGGCTTTGGGGAGGGAGTCGTGTGCGTGTGTCGTGCAGTCGCCAAACGTGGCGCCTTACTGGAAATGTGTGAAAAAGAGCTTCACGGCTCATCGGATTCCTCCAGCCCGAATCAAGATTGTGATTGTGACTCTGAAGAGAAAAGGAAGGCACGTGTTGGGTTACCGCCACGTCGCTTCTTTAAGCCGCTTGCTTGGCCAGAAGCTCAGCGATTGTACCATACTGCCTCGTGGCAACAATTCACAATCTCTATATGACGAGGAAAAACCCACGTCACGTGGACACATCAATAGAAACATGTTATCTCGCGAGAAACGCTGACAGGTTTAAAATAATTATTCCCATTAGTCAAGCTGATGGGCCCTCGAAGTGACACCATCATAATCAGTGCCATCAGCAGCCGTGGTCGATCCACTACTGGATGAAGGTGTCCCAAAGTCGTTGTCATCCTTGGTCTCGTGATGCAGAAATGTGTTTGGCTCTTGCGTGCAAGCTGAAATAGCCACAGAATAGCCATGCTAATTATTAGCCTACTGAATTGCACTGATTCTATGTTGCCATTTAATTTAAGGATCACATTTTTTCGTTTCATTTTTACTGTCACGTTTTCATTATTTATCCTGAACTTTTTTTTTACAACGTTGCACACTCCATTTGCCTAAACGTAACAATATTATGTCTATTTCATGAAATTAACATGAATCTTAAATGGCCGAATCTCACGTGCGTGATTCGATGCATGTTTTTGTTTTCACGAAACAATGCCATAACATACCGAGCGTACGATACGGACAGCTTTAGGGGTCGGCCATCAGAGTCGGTTAAGCTGGTTGCAAAGCTCTTCAGGAGTATGCTGGATATGCACGAGGGGAAGAAAGGGAGCTCACAAACCCGCGATCGATTGGCGATCGAATCTTCAGCAACCTCCTTGTCTGTGGAACAATACTCTTCTGCAGCACATTTTGGACTATCAGCTGATCAAGTCTTTTAGATCCTGTCTTGTAAGAGATTTGTTTCCGCTCGTATGCCACCTGTCTGTATAGATTGCGTGACTTTTATATAAAACACGTTCTTTTAGCTAAGGGATTGTTCCGCGTTGGGTTATTGAATGTAAAGCACTCTGAGGTCTTGTGTGAACGGTGCTGTTTCTAATATCGAGTTTTAGTTGGTTAGAAACACAGAGCAGCAACATTGTTTCTGGATGGGTCCTGAACATGCGACACGATACGCGTACGGTACGCGAATCGTTCCGTAGCTTTATAACTCGCGTCGAAACTCATGGGTTCCACATCACGCTTCTGCCGATGACCCCGATACTACGGTGGTTGCCTTGCGTGGCTCGTCTCGAGAGAGACGGGAAGAGAGAGAGACAGTCGTTTTAATAATAGAACATCTCCTGTTCACAAGGGGAGACCGGGGGATGAGGGGTGCTCTTCAGAGAGGAGGAAAGGAGAAAGGGGCCCTGCCTTGTTCCGCCGTAACCACTTGGGAGACGCGAGTCTCGAGAAATAAACGTGAATTGTCTTGCGCAGAAGACAAAAGTGTGTTTTTGTTTGGTGGCTGCTATTTAAATCGCCCCCCACCCCCGTCCGTTCGGTCTATGCTGTTGATGCCACAGTTTGTGTCTTCCAAGGAGCTCAACAAATTGGTGGTGTAGACCAGGGGTCGGCAACCTACGGCTCCGGAGCCGCATGCGGCTCTTTACGTGCTGCTTCTTGACGATATGTTCGTATGTACAGTATGTACTCAGATGCATTGCGGCTCTTGAAATACTGAATTTTGTACCGAATTGGAAAGAAATGGCTCTTCTTGTTATTTTGGTTGCCGACCCCTGGTGTAGACTGTAGACGCTCAGCCTTATTGCACGCCGTCCCCAAAGTCATGGTGAGCCCAAAGCTTCGTGATTCGCGTGTTGTTGGCATTATAAACAACCACTTGTTGGCCTGTGCAGAAGTAAATCGTGCATATACAGCTACTGGAGTGTCTATCCATGCCATGCATTTTGTTTAGCAAGTCATTGGGTGACGCTGCTGTTCCTCCTGCGTTAGCAGTGGTGCTAACGTGCTCACAAGTTCAAATGGATTTGTGTGTGCATTAGAATTGGCAACGTATTTACGATTCGTGCTAAATAATTTCCAATTACATTTAGGCGAATGGAACATGCAACCGTGGGGCCCATCGTCGGTGCAGCGGTTCCATGCACGTGTTCGACGTCTGGCCCAACATTGGCAGGTTTACTGTGGACTTAGAAGGGTGCTCTGTGAGAATGTGCCACAACACCGACGCGGCGCGGGGTGTGAATCCAGGAGGATGTTTGCCCCGCGGCTTCTGCACCATCACGTCGCCTCCTATGAAGAAGGAAGCCACGCTGGGGGTGGGGGGGGGGGGTCAGCATGTGAGGACTGTGCTGTCCTGCGTAGGCGACGATGCCGCCGGTAGAGCAAATCACCTGGACACCAGCGCTGCTCCCCAACACACACACGTGTGGCGGTAAGCCGCCACGTGTGCAAGTGTGATCAATCTCGCAGTGGGGGGCGAGGCAGAGACAACCTTGGTGTGTGAAGGGGGGGGCATAGCCAGTAATGGTCACGTGGCTTGCATGATGCGTGTACACGCTGTGAGTGTGATGTGTGTACACGCTGTGTGTGTGATGTGTGTACACGCTGTGTGTGTGATGTGTGTACACGCTGTGTGTTGTGTGTGTGATGTGTGTACACGCTGTGTGATGTGTGTGATGTGTGTACACGCTGTGTGTGATGTATGTGATGTGTGTACATGCTGTGTGTGATGTGTGTACACGCTGTGTGGGATGTGTGTACACGCTGTGTGTGGTGTGTGTGTACACACTGTGTGTGATGTGTGTACACACTGTGTGTGTGTGTACACGCTGTGTGTGATCTACTTCTACCCATGATGCTCTACAGCATCTCCAAGTGAATGTGTGAACTGATATTCATAGGGATGTGAAGTCGGTGATTACATAGCTGGGTGCAATGATTTTGCATCATGGGTTATGAACGCATACTGGCCACAACTAACACACTGGTGAGTGATATCTAAACTGATCCTGGTCCTCCACCCCCACTTACCTACTCTCATTGACCAGCGTGGTGAAGTATGGTCAAACAACCCCAATGACTAACACAGCATGGGGAGGAGAGGCCATCAGCCAACAGTGACACGACAAAAGAGATGTAACATAACATTATAAGCTCCACCGTATTTATTGAAATGTAGTTTCGAAGTTTTTTTTTCAATATGCATTTTATAAATCAATAAATATTTTGCCGTTCCAATCGTTTACAGTGCAGACGCACAGCGCTGCCGTTTAATGATCGCCGTCATGTCCCACGTTTTGCCCCACGTTGGGCTTAGTTCCTGAAGAAGCCCCGGGTACGTGGAAGCAAAACGTCGGACATTGTGGCAGACGCCACACTCGGTACGACCCGGAATTTTTTTATTAATAAAACGGCGACCACCAACGCATTAGCAACACAGCCGATGGCAGTGGAGAGAGCAATAGAACAAACCTGAGTCAGACTTCTCCTTTGAAATTGAATTATTTTCCTTCTCGGACCATTTCATTTAAAGTAAATGCCGCCTTCTTGGGATGGTGTTTTTTTTTGTTTGAAACGTTTTAGTCGCTGGAATATCACACGTGTTGCCTCGGTTTTATTCCACATGTGGTTAAGATGACACCGATAATAATAAAAAATACTTTCAACTTTGGCTGTGTAGCAATGGGTTTTAACGTATTTTGATTATCGTGCCAACACACATGGTAACCTGTTGCTTAGATGTTATTTTGGAGAAAAAAATGTTTTATTCACTATTACAAAAAGGAGACGACTTTATGTTATTCGTGTGTAAGACAAGTGCTAATTACGTGGAAACTTCCATGCAAACATTTAAAACGTTTGATCTCTTCATAAAACCTCCGGAAAGGTGTGTTCCTTTAATTTTTTTAGTGTGTTTTTTTTATCGAGGCAGTGTGCGGGACCGATAGATCACATTCTGACGCACGTATACACCACCAACATAAGCCAAACCGGTTGTGAAAAGCAGGGGATAGAAAGATAGGGAACAGGCCCGCTGCCCCAAACCATACAGGGGGGTCCCACCGGGTGTACTGCTGTGTTTAAACTGAATGGGCGGCGTGAGGCCCAAGCAAATGAAGCAAACATTTTAAGCCCCCAAGCAGCTCACGGGGGGGGGGGGGGGGGGCTCAGAGTCACGAAAAACTCATGAATCTGGGGTGCGCCAAATATCAACCCCGCTTCAAATCCTCATTAACACAACTGAACTGAAATGAACTAAAACACAAGTCCATTAACATAATAGGGTTTTCCCCCTTTTTTCTGGCAACAAAACTGAAACCTTTTAACAAGGATTCATGTCACTGCATTAAACACAATACTTGCAGTCAAAATGCAAACAAAAAACACACTTGTTTGCAGTCAAAATGCAAACAGAAAACACACTTGTTTGCATTTTGACTGCAAGTATTGTGGTTAATGCAGACATGAATCCTTGTTAAAAGGTTTCAGTTTTGTTACAAGAAAAAAGGGGGAAAACCCTATTATTATATTTTGGTACTGGCCAAGGAGGTCTAATGATGAAGTTCATTAACATTAAACGCCAATTAAGCTCTCTCATCTGGTCTGCAACTCTCTTATCTTATACCACTACATCCACAGTTTTTTTGATAATTTCTCCTGTGAATTGAAAGGGGGAGGGGGTGGGACTCATACATTATTTATGCTTGGGGCCCCGCAATGGGTTAGCACTGCCACTGATTACAATCGCCCGCTGGGTTTTCTGCACTTTGAGGAAATGAAGGCAAAGTAATTGGGCTGAAATTATTAAAACTATTATTAAAATAGAGTGACAAGTAAATTAGTATACGACGAGCTGTTATATCCCTCACCTGCTATGCTGGAGGTCGTGGGTTCGATCCCGACCCTGCTGCGTGCTGTGTATTTGGAGGTCACATGGTCTCTCTCCCCGTGGTCGCAGTGGATTTTTCTCTGGGTGTTTTGCACTCCACATAAAAAAAAAACATGCATTTAGATTATTCGGCAGCTGATATAAATTCCCACATGAAATGATGATATCAGCCATTTCGATTAGCTATCATGTGTGGCCAGGTCATCTCTGAAAAACAGCAAATAGTTCAGGTTGGTTAAAAAAAGAGATATAGTTAAGTAACTATATTAAAGATTATAGTTAAGTAAGTTAATTTCTCTATGTTTGTACTGCAGAGTTTGCCCAACCAGAGGCAAGACACCCAAAGGCTCATTATGACTTCAGGCAGACCACATGTGGACTGTGTCCAAATCCCTGCAAAGCTTGAAGTGTTTATTTAAATCCGGGCTTCCCAGGTGGATGGGTGGCTCAGGAATCAGAGTGCTGAGCTGGCACCCCCTGAGAGCCTGGTGGTGAATCTGGGTTCAATCCACGCTTGACTCAACTGGGTTTCATGGCTTTATGTCCTCAGCCTGGTCACCAATGAAATCCCATTACATTCTATTTTGTTTTCCTTTAATTTGTTGAATCTCAGCTTTGGGAACTAAAATATGTTGGTTTGACTGTCACGTGACATTTATTTCTAGCAGGGCACACAGGAAAGTGCAGCCCTTCGTGTGCTTCTTATAAATGTCACTCGTAGGCATTTCAGAAAGTCTTTCTACGGAGTCTTCCACGATGGCGTTTACTTATTTGTTTAGCAGGTGCATTAGAACTCTACGAGTTGTTCCAGCTCTACAGCATTCGGTCACCACTGGTTGTAACATTAGCTTCGACTGAGGGGGGGGGGGAGATGGGCAACTGCAATGCTGAATCCATTGCACCCCACCAAATCTCCCACCGTGATCCATTCTCTGCCACACGGAGTGATGGCATCGCTCGATGTGCGCTCCAAATGGACGCTTAATATCGTCACGTGAGGCGGATGGGAGGCAGATGGAAGACAATTGTGGAAACAAAACAAAAACACAGAAAACAAAACCAATTCTCGCTTCTTTACCTCTTTTCCTCTCCGCTGGGCTGGGTTGCAGCTGCACACGCTGGTGTCGGAGCTGAAGGAGGGCTTCACGGGCGCCGTGCAGGAGTTGGCTCGGATCCAGTATGGGGACTCGTACCTGGAGGAGAGGATTGAGCGCGACCGCGCCGAGTGCGCCCAGCAGACGCAGCAGCTCAAGGAGCTGCTGATGGGGCTCAAGGTGCCTCCCCGTTGCCGCCCGCATTAGCACAGCGCCAGGGGCAGCCAGCCACCCGGGCAACCAGCCAGCCAGCCAGCGCGACCGCCCGTGCACTGCGTGGCGTTCCAGCTGCCCTGTAAACACGGCGCAGATTTGTTGCCCTTTACAAAAGGCGAATAAGAAATTTCTATTTAAAGCTTTCGTGACTGCAGGGATTCATATTCTTGGTTCTTTTGGTAAAGTCACATAGAAGGGAAATAATAAAAATAAGAAAATCAACCGATTCACTCTTAATGCACTAAGCTTATCATATGTCTTCAAGATCACCGGAGATGGGCATGATTATTACTTGGATTGGAGACTGCCTCAGAGCATCGGTTGGTGTAGACTTGGGCTGTGAGGTAGCAAGGAGATGGAAGCCACAGCAATGGTTCCTGGATTTGATCTGTGTTAACCTCTAATTAAAATTTCCATATTTTTCCGGTGTCCTCCAATTCATTCTGATAATGCCACTAAATAATGGTGTTGGCCAAGCATCCCAATGCATGCAGGACTCTCCTGAAAAATAGAATCTTGACATTGAGTGAGGCTTCGTTTGGTCAAGCCACACCTCACCATCGCTTCCTTTCCTTCTACCAAATTCTTCAGAAATTTCACTGCCAGGGTGTGCTCTCAGATTCTCGTCCCGCTGATGGGGTTTTACATCCAGTTTGTGGCCATGTTTTTTTCTCTTCTCCTGTATTCGGCGGTACTGCTGGCCAACGCATCCGTTCACCGAGTCCGTTTGTTTCTGACTCTCACCCCGTTGTTGTCTAGGATGAGCTGGCGGACGTGGCGGTGCAGCTGCGGAAGGTGTCGGAGCGGCAGGCGAGCCTGGAGCAGCAGGTGGAGGCGCTCGCGAGCGAACGCTCGTGTGCTCCAGCGCAGCGGCAGACGCCCGTCACGCGCAGGTGACCAGCGGGGTAGAAAATTAGAGCTCGCTCCTCGTTTCCCCACATGATACCCTCGAAAGTGAGCCGGCTCGGTTTTGCAGACATCTCGGTGGAAAGATGGTACATACCCCAGGTCGTGGGTTCGATACCGGCCCTGACGCATGCTGTATATTTGGAGTTTGCGTGTCTCTCTCCCTGTGGTCGCATGGATTTTTCTCCAGGGTCCTCTGCTTTTTCCCTCCACATTTAGAAATATGCGTTTAGAGTATTTGGCTGCTATAAATGTCCACATGATAGGCCACTTCATTGGACATTCATTTGTGGCCAGATCGCTTCTAAAAGAGAGCTATATAGTTCAGTGGGGGCCTTACCTGGTAAAATAAAATGAAAATAGTTTTAGGCCTGGGATTACCCCTCTGACCCGCGTTTTGGAATTTGTGCTCACTTTTGGAATACGCGATGCAACTGTAAAAGGCACTGGAACTGCAGGAATTGTGTTGTTCTTGTTGAGAGTTGCCACTCGCTGATAATTCATTTTCACTCTCTGATTTTGGCAGCTTAACTCACCACTTTCATGACTTGACGAAACGTCACCGACACTACATTTGGCAAATTCCGAAAAATCTGCATGAGATGGTCTGCTACCACAGACTGAGAGAGAAACCTTCCTGCCCTTATTATTAAGTGACCGTATGACGTTTGCGGAGTCTCTGAATGTGTTTTTTGGGTTGTACCATCGAGCGTGATGTCTGACGTTTCGCTCCCGGGCATAGAGCAAAACGTCGGACATTGTGCCGTACAACATGCGGTGCAGACTCAAAAGGCACACACACACATCGTGAAAACCTACACAGTGGTCTGCTTGTGGGGAGTCTGCTGTCTACAGGGCTACAGGAGAAGTCGATTCAAACTTCACAACTATGGGCGAATCACAGAGGGGAGGGGCCACTGTTTCTGCTTAGCTTTTGATGCACATTCACGCGTGGATAATCAGGTCCAGATGCAAACAGTAGTTGTCAGGATTAGACTTCGGCAACCTCAATAAAACGCAGCTTGTCCAAGCACAGAGCAGTGAGCACTTCATCATTAAATCCTCTTCACTGCTCGAGAAACTGTGTCAGAGCAAGGGGCTGGTCCTGCATTTGAGTCCACGTTTCAGCCACACATGGCCTCACTCAACCTGTGCAAAAAAAGTCATAGTATTAATTAGTTGTTTTACTTTATTCAGTTACGCCAGTGTTGGTTGAAACGGGGTGTGTACTCTTTGCCGGATGCTAAAAGTGTGCCACGAGTATGGGTAAAAGAGGCCCGATGAAGTGACATCAGAATTACTTCGATGTCATCTTCTGAGCGTATTCGACACAGGATGGTGCACCGGTAGCTGCAAGAGTTCACAAAAATGTAAATTTCTTCTTCTCATAACAGCACGCCAGCAGCATAATTTGAAAATAGACTAATAATGTCATGCCAGTGCTCTCCACATCTTGTCACTCATGGAGGTTGTTTGACCAGAGTTCACCACATTGGTCAGTGTAAGTTGGTGATATCTGAACTGGCCCAGAACCAGCTCTAATATTATTTGGCACTAATTGTCGCCTATGGGTGGGAATCAAATTCACACCGTTTGGTTCTTAGCGCAGTGTTTGATCCACTGCCCCACCACTCCCATCCCAGTTGGAATAACAAAGAAGGTAAAGGTGCAGCTCTGAAATTGTTTTGCTCACACCACTGCTAGCAGAAGGACCTCTGCTCAAGGTAGTTCTAGACAGTTCATTTAGAGCAGCGCCTTTCAATCATTTTCAGAGGGGGGCAACTTTCGCCGATTAGACATCAGTGTGAGGGCCGCCACACACTTGAAACCATTGGGTTTGGCAGCACGATGGGCTGTTTTCACATTTGTGTCTTGTTCGGGGTCACACTTCAGGGATCACCGTAAAGGTCAGCAGGGGCCGGCAGTGGTCCATGGGCCTTGCAACGAAGAACACTGTTTTTAGAGAGTTTTAGATGTGAAAATAATATTTGAAAAAGAGAAGCTGAAATATCAAAGAAGCCAGTTTGAAGCTTTCTTCCTTGGGCCCACATCTGGTTGGGCCTCAGCCAGTGGCAGCCTGGTGGGTAAATATATTGGAGGGAGTGGGGGGCGTATGCGGTTTACAATGTTTATAATGTGCATGCGAGTCTTGCTACAGTTTTGTTTTGTTTCACCAGTGGGGCCCCAGGCCTCGCCACCCGCTCATGGCGAGCCATCCCAGCCGGCAGCGGCCTCACCGCTTGTCCTCTTGGCCCCCCCCCCCCCCCCCCCCCCGCTCAGGGCTCTGTTTGCCGGGGCGGTGGCTGCCGCCGCCGCATCGGCAGCCGCGGCTGCGCCCGAGCTGTCCCCGCGCTCCAGCTGCAGCAGCACGGACGCCCTGCCGAGCGGGAGCAGCGAGGTGACGGCCGACAGCGGCGTCCACTCCGAGGAGCCCGGCTCGCTCTCCTCCTCCTCCTGCCAGCCAGGCGTGCAGGTGAACTCCACCTTCCCCCCTTCCCCCACGCCCCTGCGCTCCTCCGTGCCTCGGTTCAGTCGGAACGGTCCGGAACGGGCACAACCCTGGGGATTATTTTCGGCACGCCGTAGCCAATGTGGTATGCCTCATTTCCCGCCCCCCATAATCATCATTAAACTATTTTTTATTTTACTAGGTAAGGACATTTTAAAAGCAGAACAGGTATTTAGCAAACACCGATGGTTTGTCCCTCTTGCACTTCAAAGGCCTATTGTGATTCAAGGTTGTGATTCAATGACAGAAGTTACACGTTTTATATTGTGGTTAATGCAGCGACGTGGTGGATGGAAAGGTCACGTGAACCAATTACATACAACATCCATTCTTTCATACCTATTCCATGCACTAATGTTAATCTACGCATTGTTAACACCACTGCCAGATATATCTTCATCATCATCACGATCCAAGGGCAGATAGTTCGTAGGTGTCCACTGCCCTCTGTCTTGTGCCAATCGGCTCAAGTAGTGCCACATCTTTCCTGCACCAATCTATGTAATCATCAGCAGATGTATCACAAATAAATAATAAATGTATCTTGTCTCCGGTTTGGCATACTTCATGTGCCACATGGCTGATAATATATTTACATTGTACAACGTGTGCAGGAGCAGTGCACTGTATTTGACCGCGTACTTTCACTTTCTCTTGGGGAAATGTAAATGCCACTTAATGCCATGCATCTCCGGCAGGAGGCACTGCACAGAGTGCTAGTTTTCCGCTAGACCAGGGGTCGGCAACCTACGGCTCCGGAGCCGCATGCGGCTCTTTACAGGCTGCTTCTTGACGATATGTACAGTATGTACTCAGATGCATTGTGGCTCTTGAAATACTGAATTTTGTACCGAATTGGAAAGAAATGGCTCTTTTTGTTATTTTGGTTGCCGACCCCTGCGCTAGACGGTGGAAAGAGGTCTTCTTAGCCAATAACCTTTTCGTCTATTCCAACCTATAATAATATTGTGGTGTATGTACTTTTAATAAATTGCACAGCAGCAACCTCTATAACATACCATCGTTGGTATGTTATAGAGGTGGCCGTTCTTTTCTTAAAATAAAACGTGAGAGTAGGTAAAGAGGAGGAGAGGGTGTGGGGGGGGGGAATGGCTCACACACAGGAGGGCTTGGAGTTGCGATGGTTGGTTGGGGGACATTTGTGCCACTTTAACGCAATAAATATTCTTTGTTGCTATGGACAGATCTACCAAGAATTTCAAGCAACACCCGGTTGCTTTGCCGTATGAAGGAGGTGAGACCTGCAAAGCTCGGCACCGCAGAGAAGACGAGGACGCGCCACAGGCACACGGCAGTCGGCCGCTCCAAAGAGAGGACTCAGCCGGCTCGCGAGCAGAACTCCGCAAGCGCAAACGGCTGCGGCAACCCCGCGGAGAGCCGGCCTCTTCTGCTGGCGAGGCGGCCGAGTCGGCGCGAGGAACCCCCACGAGGATGCTGCCCGGCGACCGCAGCGACGGCGGCACGGGCGCCAGCAACGGCCACCCGTCGGCGGGCCGTCCCGGCCTCAAGGCCAACTCGGACGCGAAAGCGACCAGAAGACGAGGCGGACGACGACGACGACGACTCCATGCGGGACGCTTCAATTCTAGACTTCCAGTCCGACGACGCCTCGTCAACCTTCGAGTCTCGAAGCGAACCTCGGCTCAGCCGGCTCGGGCCGCGGTCTCTCCGCCGCGCGCCAAGTACGGCGTGCTAGGCGATGGGGACGGGACGGACGGCGAGAGCGCCCGCCGCCTCCGCTTCCCCCCCGCGGAGGTCACGTCCAGGCGGAGGCCACCGCCGAGGAACGGAGGTTTGGCCGGGCGGCTGTCGAGGTTCGGCGTGTCGGAGGAAGACATCCTCGCGCGTTTGGAGAGCGACCACGGCTACGCGCAGTCTCGCTTCGCGCGCTCCCTGGCTCGCAGCCGGACTACGGAGAACCTCGCGGTGTGCGTGGCCGATGTGGACCCGGATCCCGTGGGGCAGCGTGCGCCGGACGGCCGGGGGTGTGCTGCGGACGGCAGCGACGGGACGGCGCGCGCGGCCACTCCCACGCGGGGTGGAAAGTCACAACAGCGGCCGGCGAGGAATGACGACGGCCGCTTTGGGCTGAGGGACTCCCTGCGGAAGCTCTTCAACAAGAAGAGGTGAGGCTGATGGTTAACACACAAAAAACACCCCCGAATTTTCTCCCGATTGTGCTGTCAGCGTCATGAGATGAAATACCCATCCCACGTTTAGGAGTGCGGGTGTCACGGAGATCCCTTCGAGTGACCTCAGGTCCAGAGAGTAGAGGGCAGTACTTCACAACACACGCCCTGCCACCGAGACAAACGTTCATCGCAGATCAGCCAAGCTAATATTTGAATTCCCACGACCAAATTACGCTCGAAGCAAAATAATTGTACGAGATGCTTTTTTTGTTGGCAATCAATGGTGACTCACTGCACTTGAGAATCCAGTTTAGTTACTTGCGGCTGCCCAGAATCTCAGTGGTGCCAGCTCAATGCTATGACCTCTGAGCCAGCGGGCCACCCCATAGGCTCTGCTGACGAGGGCGTCACGGTGGAGAGATTGTTCACTCCCTCGCCTGGTGGACATGAGGTTGTCGGTTCGATCCCTACCCTGACGCCTGTATATTTGGAGTTTGCATGTTCTTGAGGTCCTCCGGCTTTCCCTCCACATTTAGAAACATGCGTTTTAGAGTATTTGGCTGCTATACATTTCCACATAATGAGCCACTTCATTGAGCTATCATTTGTGGCCAGGTCGCTTTTGAAGAAAATAGCTGTAGAGCTCAGTGGGTCTTACCTGGTAAAATATTTAAAAGTTTACTTTATAGTGTTTGTCAGTTCAGCGCCAGAGTGTGTGTAAGGCCATCGTTGAGCACAAACACATTTCTCCCCGACGTAAATTGGGAGGTCATTTTGCTGCTGGATGGTGGCCTCTCCATGTTGTGCATATTGTGAGAGATGTTTGACCATACTTCACCATGCTGGTCAGTGGAGATTGGTGCAGGGAGCATAAGCGTGGGAGCATATAAATACAGTACAAGTATGGATTTGTCTGTACTGTCCTATGCTTGCCACCACATAGCCCCACATCCTATAACACCCATCCAAGCACGAAACAGGCTCGAATCTGCTTAGCTTCTATGATCTGACAAGACTGGACACATTCCAGATGTGCGTGTCTCCAGTCAATATGACAGAAGATGTTATCCAGATAGTAATTATCTTGTGCATTTCCAGTCGCTTGGGTCATATGCAAATTTAGAGGAAAATAGTTTAGATGTATTTATTAATAATATACATCCTACACAGACAGAATGTAGAATAAGGAGTGGCGTTGTAGCTGGCATATTCTTGATGTTTTGTGGCATGGAACCAGCCTGATGACTGCAGAGTCACGTGATCTGCAGGATCACACCAGGCACCTAATCCACCCACCGTGCGTAGTCAGCCGTGCTAGTCAGGCATGCCTGTTCCTCCCCTCATAACACATTCTTGTTCTGCTGCTCCTGTTAGTGAATACTCACAGAATATGTGTGTGCCCACTGTCATTCCGATTAGCACGGTTAGCTATGTACGGCGCAAAAGAAGTTCAACATTCGTACAAACATTCGCTGGCACTTCAATTTAATTATCAGCCAGGCAGAGAACTGAGCCAGCATAGCTGTAAACCCGAGCTCAAATTCAAGTTATAGCCACCTGTGCTTAGACGATGCTCTCTGTGTTAGTGAGTTGAAGGCACCAGCCCAATAATCAATAACTACACAAAAATCCCCATCATCATCAAATTAGTTTAGTACTTAATTGGTCAAATTCTGGGCCTGAGAATTGAAAAACATTGCTTTGAATGCCATGTGACGAAACATGTTTTGTCAGGCTGTGTGGGGAAGTAAACCCTTTAGTGTTTAGATAAAAGGTTACTTGTAACGATGCCATAATTAGTTCTGCGATATCACCTTTCATGGGCCATATCGGAACGGTTACCTTGTCTCATTACATGATGCCCATAGCACGATCGGAATCAAATTGAGAGAAAGTAATACAAAATTATAATCAGTTGACCACAGAAAAATGTATGTCACACTCATAACAGTGGCTGTTGCCGTGGTGCAATGGTTTGCACACTGCAATCCACAGGTCACCTTTTCCATTTGTTCTCTTGGCGTGCCACTGCCTCTTTCCACTCAGGAGTATAGATGAGTATAGCACCATGGATTGGCATGTCTTGCATATGGTGGGGTAAGGTGTTGCTACTCCTGCCTCTTCCAAGACGTGCATGAGTAGGCAAATTAGCCTCTAGATGCGCTTCAAGTAACTTACTTTAGTCGAGGCCCTTTCATCAGCGATGGTGTGAGTATAGCAGTCCCACCCATAGCGATGGTGATGATGATGTTGTTGATGATGTTGATGATGTTGATGATGTTGAACGTTTGTGTTCAAAGCTCGACCGTGCGCTTTGCGGATCCGCCTGTCAGCCGACCACGGAGCAACACGCCAAGCCGAGCCCTGGGGATTGGAAACCTGCGCATTGAGGACTTTCTCGACTGCGGGGAGCCATGCAGCGCTGTGTGACAAACACTGACGCAACAGAATCGCTCCGCGAACATTTTTGTCTTTCGCTCAGTGAAGATCCAAGGCGGAAATCTGCGTGTGTTTTGACTCAACGGAATGAAGATTTTCAAAACAGTGCACACTGCAATCACAAATGCCACCACTCACTGTGTATAAATGTACATACGGGTACTGTAAAGTATATCTTGCGTAGGGTACTGCACGTATAAATTATTCCACCATCGGCTCGTGGCTTCGGTCGTGGGAGTCTACGCACACCGCCTCGCGTTTTCAAGTCTCGGGTGACACGTGTCTGTGGATTCATCTCACAGTCGTGATGTGAAGGTGATCTTCTTTCATATGGATTAATAACAGCGGATTAAAGACGTAATGTTAGATTTGTTAGCCACTCAATTTTCTGTTCAGACAATGACATTACCGTACAATCATTATGTTTTTGCTGCTGACAACACAGACCCACAAGCATCCCTACAACAGCCGTATGCATGGTGGCCGCACATCCAGGCACTATCCAGGCTGAAAATCACGCTCAACCAGGACGCACTCTGCCCCTCTCGTTTGAACCAGAAAGCCAACAGCTGTGTGCGCCGTTCCCCTATGAATGAGGTGACTGCCGTAAGATGGGGGGGGGGGGGCAGCAGCCGTGATGAGCGGTGCATCCCGTAGGGAGAGAAAGGGGGAAGGAAGTGATTGCTTCCCAGCCAAGTGTGCCGTGAATATAGCGACCGATTGTAGAATGTTTCAACTTGTGAACAGCGGGCGGGCGAGAGGACTCACACGGACTAAACACGCTGCCCAATCTTGATTGAGATTTTCTGGCTTTGAGCCCAGGTCGTGGTGTTTGTAATAAATAAATAACACGGCTGTATTTATATAATACAGCTGCTTTTTACGCGATCTAACACCAAAACCCCCCTGTATTATGGATTATATTGGTCACGAAAGATTACGCGTTAAACTCCTGGATTCCTACCCACGCAATCATACACTGGGTTTCCATGAAAGGGTAGGAGCAATTACTAATTTGAATAAAATAATATAAATTGTTCGGAATTATTTAACTTTGAAGGCTACTCCATCATGGATTTAAAACCTCGTCGCTCTGTGCTCAGTGCATTTATTCAATAAAAGCTAAACATATATGATACAGTACGCCATAAAAAAAAATTGTATGCAGCTTGAAGGTGGGATACTTTTAAGGAAGTGTATATATTATCTCCCCGATTGCGTTTCCAAACGATTTTCACGTGAATAAACAGGAACTTATTGAAACAAAAAGTGAACTGAAACCCAGCAATGGGTTTTAGGAAAATACGCAGTTCCCTTTTGCTGCAGCAAGATAGCCATTGATTGTTCCTGGCAATGTTGCTTGTAAAATCAATTCTAATGGAGAGAAAAAAATATCGGCTTTTTTCATTACGCAGGGCTTTTACCGCCAATATGATTCATATTCGAGTTTTGGGTTAAGTGGCGTAATTTGTTAAATGTGTGAGGATGCCCTCCAACACACCCCGAGTGTGCTGGCATGTTTGTCCACGTGACAACTTCATTTGTTTACCTGTGCCAGGTGGAGGAGGGTGCACGACAGACATTGGCATTTTACTCACGCGTGGCTATCTGGCCCAACAATCAATAATGAATCATTGTGGTTCAGGTTCATATATTTTTTAAATAATACATTTTGTGCACCTTACTGAAACTTTCGTACCTTGTATTTTGGTAATTTATATATATACATATGTATAAATGAAACCTTAACGGGGTCAAGTGATAGGCACCTTATTAGGGCTACCTGTAAACAAAGTGGCGCAACAATTGAACTTGAAACGTGATTCTGCCTTGGCCAGACTGTGACTCGTATGTCAGTGGAGGAAGTTTTGTATATTGCGGTCTGCATATATGTTCAATACAAGTATAGCCATTTTGTCAAGTCTACTGCTGGATGACGATCTCGCCATGCCTTGCGGGTCGTGGTGGTTATATGACTGCGTTTTACCACGCTGACGAGCGTGGTTTGATTGAAACGACGAGCCGAGACATTGCAGCATAGGTAATTAACAAGAATGGATTTTTATTAACTTGCCCTCTGATGAAATACCATACTCATATATGTAACATAACTCTATCAGTACAAAAACACCCACATGGGAATCTGCATCATGTTACTCTGTGTAGCGGTTACCACACTACACGTGAGCACTGATGTAATCGTTATTTTCATACTCAACACTGTCCAAACACCAGCGTTTGGTATGCCCTTCTGGGTGCATAAATACAGTGACCATTACTGTCAAACCAGATTTCACCAGAATGTATATCACAACTTAACATGCTTGTTCATGACATTAGAAAATGCAATGTCACTTTACCTTTTTTGTTAAAAAGATACTCGATGCAGTCTCGGTTATTTTAAGCTGTTTTTAATCAAGGGCTTGCAAAATTTATTTGGATAATTTTTTAAAGGTGCGCCGTGTTTTGTATGTTTTGTCGAAAGGGAAATAAAGATTGTTTGATGGCGGGCCTTCCAATTTGTTTGCTCTGTTGTGTTAGATTTAAAACTGTGTGCCATAGTCAACGTGTACTTCATGTAAGTGATAAACCTCAACACATTCATCAACACTGCTCTCACACTGAATGTGCAAAACACGACGTTTCAGGCAATGGCCCTTCTTGGCGCCAGCAACGTTGCCTATTATATATTTTTCCCTTTGACGGCAGCATTATTGACGGACTTTGTTCCGTTTTTTGCTGTTTGTGCTTGTGCACCAATGCCACCGCAGTGCCTCAGTGTTGTTTATATGTTCTATAGACTACTCTTGTACATACCAATGAAACAAACAACTGCAAAACGTGTGAAATCATTACGTTCAGCTTTTTGTCAATTCACTTTGTTGATTGAGGCCTCCCCGATGCTGCGATCTTGCTCATGTGGTTGATTGTCCATACTTCACCACATTGGCCAATGCAGATTGGTGAGTGATAGGAGGGCCGAAATTATAGGTTCAGACACCACTCCCCACCGTTAGCAATGGCCTGGAATCGCAGTGCCGGTCACACGTTTCCTCTCGCGGTGTGCAAGCCACTTTACCACTGGTTCCGCATAAAAAAAGACTATACTACAAATATTAATGTGGTTCTTGTTTTGCAGAACTATCCCCATGCTTGGGATATATTAAGACTCTTGTGGCCCATTGAAATATGTGGGCTAACTTGCTTTTGTTCTATTAAACATTACGCTTTGAGCCTTACCGTCATCATTGTCATCAGGCATTGCCTATCCGCTGCTGGATGAAGGCTTCCCTCTGATATAACTTATCCCACAACGGGGAGGGGCTGGGGGCATCCTGCAATAGGGCTATTCCTCCCTTCTGGTAATTCTGGTCGAGAGCCATCACAGTGATAACAACGTTCAGTGGGACACCGTGCACGCCGTAGGGGGTGCACGTGCGTTGCATTGCCGCTGCAATACTTTGGTCCAAACAAAACGCTGTCTGTGGCTTGTTCCCCAAAAAAATGCACCTGGGTAAACTCTTTACAGCTGTTTTAAAATTAATCGGGCCTGCTGATAACTACTCTGAGTTTCTTCCTCTTTAAAAAAAACCACGTTAGGCAAAATATGATCTGTATGGGCTCTTGTTGACCCCTACATGGCTATGAATATGTTAAATGATGTTTAAGCAAAGGCATAACTGCATCACTGTACGCTCGTTGAGACATAGTGAAAGGTGCCTAATAAGTGCAACTTATTGCATAATACAAGGCAGCTGCGAACCAATTACATAGGGTTTCACTTTCATGAAGAATCATCAGGATAGCAAAGCCTTGTTATTATACTCTGTGTTCCATTCCCGGCTATGGTGAGCATCAGTGGTGAGTGATATAACCCCCCGCCCCGCCTTCATGAAGCCACCATTACCAGTCTGGTGAAGTTTGCTAAAACAACTCTCATGGCTGATATGGCGTGGGGGATCCTTCATCCAGCATTGGATTACTACGGGACTGCAAATTCAATGAATACCGTATTAGAGGCATGCAACTAAATAGGGAATTATCACAGCCCACCATCTGTTCAAGTGCATGTCTCGAACTGACCGACATGAGTTTGAAGCCCTATCAACGATAACACACATGCAGGGATTCTGAAATGCTTGTCGGCATGCGTTTGTCTGGGAATGTGCAATACAAATTGTTTAAGCGCAGTTGCCGGACAACAAACAGCGCCATCAACGTTGCAAGTGATAGAGTCAGCACGTTTTTACTGAATTGAGCAAGATTGAAAGAGCTTGGGGACAGAGGCAACGTGGAGCATTTTTGAGGGAAGAAGCAGAGAGAGAAATGCTTTGACCTGCAGTGTGGTGAGTGAGTGGGTGAGTGGGTACGTGAGTGAGTGGGTGAGTGGGTACGTGAGTGAGTGAATGAGTGAGTGGGTGAGTGTGTTGTTGTGGCCTGCAGTGTGGTGAGTGGGTACGTGAGTGAGTGAATGAGTGAGTGGGTGAGTGAGTGGGTGAGTGGGTACGTGAGTGAGTGGGTGAGTGGGTACGTGAGTGAGTGAATGAGTGAGTGGGTGAGTGTGTTGTTGTTGTGGCCTGCAGTGTGGTGAGTGGGTGAGTGGGTGAATGAGTGGGTGAGTGTGTTGTTGTTGTGGCCTGCAGTGTGGTGGTTGAACAGAGTGTGGATGAGGCAAATAGTCAGTCTGGTAGTCCTCAGAATGGGTGGAGGAATCGGTGAGTGAAACTCACGAGAACGGTAACCGCTGTAGTAGCTGTAGAATAGTGATAAGGGGGGGGGGGGGGCTGACCGCAGGTGATCTAAGTGACTGCAGTGAATCAGTGAGTGCTGGAACATCAATCAACCTGACCACATTAGGTTGAATTATTTACGTGGCAATTTAATTTTGTAGAGAGCATGCGCAGGTTAGATTATATTGATCGCTGAGATAAGTAAGTGGTCTTGGGCAGGACACGTTACCATGGCACCTTTCGACGCGTATTTTACATGTATTGCAGAGCTTGGGTCAAACCTTGGATAAATGTGCCTGGTTGGAGCGTGGTCAAACAAGCCTCGATAACCCGCATGGCGTGGAAGAGGCCTCCATCGAGCAGTGGATTGACAAACACGCGCAATCCCATTGCCTTAAAACATGTCCCTTGTTACGCTTCCTTTGAAATCACAATGCGTTTGCTAAGCTGTCTCTGTTCTTTATGACTTGCAGTTAGCATGTGCCATATGTCCTCGTCTGTTTACATACTATTGTAGTCCAATAGCCACCCTCAATTTACTTGTTGATGGGTTTGTATCTTAATTTGACTCTGAATGTTTTTTTAAAAATATCATTTGCCCAAGCCAACTGGAAATCCATTTTATTTAACATGTTTATTGTTCTGTTCATGCACTGTTTTAGATTGATTTTTGCTGCTGCTTTCTATTTGCTTGCTTGTGGTGCCGCCCGGAGTTTTTTTCATGCTATTTGTTTTGACGTTTCGGTGACCCAGGTGATGATTGTAATTGTATAACCAAAACGTGATTTTGGTTATACAAAATCACGTTTTTTGTACTTTAACCTGACATGTTCACCCAATGACAACGTTGCTATTATTATTGTTCGTTTCGTGGTGGTGACGATGCTGCTGCTGCTGCGTTGCCAGTGGCGCAGAAGCACAAACAGCGACTAAACCATCAGCACGTAGGCAACGTTTCGTGTCAGGGCCCTCATTAATAGCCAAAGATCAACTCCAAAACTTAAGGGGCCGTGGACAATTACAGCCAACGTGAGTTAACCGTGGACAATTAGACCCAAGCCGAAACATAACATATTAAAAATAATGTTTAATTTGTTTTAAATGATGGAATATAGTATTGTCATCAGTACGACATAAGTATATCAAGTTTGCAGTCGATACCACATTGGGAAGTGGGTTAAAATTGAGTTACAAGATTTTAGGATACAACAACAGAGTGAGTAACACATCCCTGCGGAGGGAGCTGGTAGGAACGTTGGGTTGCTCGGTCAATGGTCAGGGTCAACGGCGGCGTGGTGTATTCCGCAAATATGCCCGACTGTGAGGGCGGGCACAAGCCGGCGTGAGTAGGTTAAACGTTGAGTTTTATAAGGGCACCACGGGGTGACCAGCCCCTCCCCACCCAGCCCCACCCCTCCCACCCCCCACCCAGCCCCACCCTCCCCACCCAGCCCCTCCCTCCCCACCCAGCCCCACCCCTCCCACCCCCCTCCCAGCCCCTCCCTCCCCACCCAGCCCCACCCCTCCCACCCCCCACCCAGCTCCTCCCCACCCTCCCCACCCAGCCCCTCCCTCCCCACCCAGCCCCTCCCTCCCCACCCAGCCCCACCCCTCCCACCCCCCACCCAGCCCCTCCCCACCCTCCCCACCCAGCCCCTCCCCACCCAGCCCCGCAAAATAAATAAATAAACCCGGAATATGCAAATGACCGCCTAGCACGTGACGCTGGGTGACCACGCCCCCGTTGCCCCCCCCCTCTCCCCGGGGGACGGAAGTGACGTCAGGCGCACTTTAACAAAGTTGGTGGCGCTCGACGCTCGGCTGAGGACGTGCGGTGGCGGCGGCGTTTTTTGTTATTTTCTCTCTCGGGGCCGCTACGAAAGCTATCGAACAAGCGGCAGCGAGCACATGACAAGCAACAACGCACGGGACTACGAAGCGTTCGTGTTGTTTTGAGTGAGCGAGCGAGAGAGAGAGAGAGAAAAGAGCTGTAATTTTTTGTTAAAGAAAAAATATGACGTCCAAAGTGTCTGGGAGTTTGGAAATATCGAAGAAGAATCCGCACGATGACTTCGAGCTCATTCAGAGAGTTGGCAGCGGCACCTACGGGGACGTGTACAAGGTGCGTACCGCCATGGGCGACAAAGCGCTTCGGAGCTCTTCGGATTTGCCCGCTGTACACGCGCACACATTGTGGCTTGCTGGTGCTGTTCGTGGTGTCCCCACGTCCTCCCGATGTGCGAATGAAGTTGATCTCCACAAGTTGATCTCCACAAGTTGATCTCCACAAGTGTTGTTGTTACAATGGTTGTGGTCACCGGTGTCATCGCTGCTGCCTTGCGACTCTTCTACTCAGTAACTCAGCCGCGAACGGCGCTCCTGTTACAACTACAGGGGCGCTTACTGTGTTGTTAGAGTCACTTTGATATCGTTGTATATTCTTGGTTCTTTCGGTAAAGTCACGTAGAAGGGCAACACTATTTTGTATTATTTTTTTATTATTTTATTGATTCTCTTCTACGTGACTTTACCGAAAGAACCAAGAATATGAATCCCTGCGGTCACGAAAGCTTTAAATCAAACTTTGATATCGTTGTTATCGTTAAGTGTCGTAGCTGCTTTGTCTTTACCGCAGCTGTTGTGATTGTTGTGAACCCAAGTGTCACTTGCTTGGGTGCTTCGAACGATACCATCATTAGAAGTTGAACAGAAATTATTGGGTGGTGGTGGTGATGATGGTGATGACCCATTGGCAGTGGTGAACAAGTGTATAAAAATGAAGACATTTGCGAATAATAACAATGCATGTATATCCTGTAAACAATCCAATACGACTATTAAAAGAACACTGCAGTTACTCACGATACAAACAATGTTACATCTATACAATACTTACGTTATAACTCCTCTACAGTACATTGTTATACGGTATTATAGTTACTATTGTAACTGCGGCGGTGTGACTTGTAAGTTCTGTACTGCAATGTGATTCGCCATTCCACTATAACTTCTCATATCCTTTGAGGCGTTATAGTTACAGTAGTTACTAGTATAACGACTGTGTGATATCGGTATGGTAGCCAAAGTGCGTGTTATAACAACTGCAGTGGAATTGCTGATCTTTATCAGGTACTACTGTTATAACTGCAGTCGAATGCTCCTATGATAGTTATCGGCACGTTGAGGATAATCCCAGGGTGGCTGTTACAAGCACTGCACATGTCCCTGTTTTAGAGCTCTAATGTGTTATGATGACATTTACTGTTCAAAGAACTGCAGTATAATCACTACAGTATATACAGGACAACCACTATAGTATTATACTGTCGTATCTACAGGGCACTATTCTCACTGATGTATTATAATTCTAAACATTTTCTATAACAATACAGTATAGCTATCCTAACAACTGCAGTATTACTGTTATGATTACATTACAATATTACTATTATCCCTATACTATTATCACTAGTGTATTACACCACATGTATTACAGCCTAAATCATAACTACTGCAATGTAATTATTATAACCAATACAACACTAATCATAGCTACAGTATTTACATGATTGTTACACATGTGACGACATTGTTTCTGTTGTAAAGTACGGTAATTACAGTGCTGTGGTTTTCCCGAAGTTTTATCTTGCTGAGTGTTGGGTTTCGTGAACCTAACGTGAATTATGAACGAATCCTGCACAGAATGTTACATCACTTCTAAAACCTTTGTTAGTCAGAGACTACTTGTCCGTGGCCACAAGGAAATCGGGAAATCCAAGGTCTGTTTGACCTCCACTGTGCAGCACTGCAAGATGGAAATATGGAAGAGACAACAATGCGTGAGACTTGCTGCCATTGCTGGCATGAGGACAACGTTTCAAACCTGATACCTCTCAATGTAGGACACCGTAAGAAGTAGGGTAAGAAACACACCTTCAAGGTCAGGTGTTGGCTGCTAGAACTTGAGGTATCCGAAAGAGCTGCCTCCAAATATGAGGGCACAAAAGAGGGCATGTTGCCCCCCCCCCCCCATGGAATGTACGATCCCTTGTCAATCCACCGTGTAAATGTATAGGGGGTTTGTTGACGAAATCCCACCGTGCACCATTCTCAGTGTGGTTGTTTTGAAAGTGGTAGGTCCAAGGACCGGTTGAAATTTAACCCCCCCCACCCCACTTATCTTAGTCATGGCCAGGAATAAAATTCATGTCGATGAGTTCAGAGTACAGTGTACTGCCTTAGAATCGCCACCACCACCACGACAATTTGTATTTACATTACCACCCACTCCATCCTGTAAAAGAGTTGGTACTACATTGGTGATTTTCATTGGCGGATGTAAGTACTGGACAACATCAAAAATCCGATTGTGTGGGGGCTGATATGTGACACGAACAGATATTGGAACACAGAAAATTCCAGTTACATCACGTTATATAGGCATTGATCTCAGTCCACCATAATCCAATCTCAGCATTGTGCAAAGTTGAGGTCAAACAGCCCTTAGGTTTTTTTTCTAATGGGTAAATAGTCTAATAAAGGTTTGAGGAGTGATGTAGCAATAGCCCTATACAGTATTTGGTATTTTAAAAGTTACGTTCGTGCAACTCATGATTTTACCTCGGGGAAGCAAAGTGCTGTACTCTACTATTGGAAAGGTGATTTTTTAAAAGTAATAATCTGTTTACTGATTATATAAAGTTTTTAAAGTAACGTAACACAATCCCATGTTTTGTGTGTCAAAAGGAAATGTACTTACATTTCCTTTTCTTTGAACGACCATGTATTATGTTGATTTAGCCTCTGAAATTATAGCAATGTGCTTGTGTGGCTTTGTGGCACGTGTTGTCTCCACTGGACTCCCAGTAACCGCAGTGAATTGCTGACATGGTCTTTTCCCATTCATTTTTGGGGGGGGGGGGGGGGAGGATACGTCTTGACTTTTTAAAAATGAAAGTAAGCATTAAGCCTTATCAAGCCCTGCATCCTGCACAACGGTAAGATGATTGCACACGGGAAAATTAGTAACATGGCTTTACTGGTGCCTGCCTACATTTAGTAATAGGGTTACCGCCGTACAGTTTAACACGTTCCAGGAAATCCACCGTGATGAATTCCATCGTGTGAGAAGTTTCCTTAATTAACTAGGCACTCCTGGCTGAAGGTTGGCTTTTGAAGACATTATTAGTGAGCTGTCGATTCAAAGATGTCGTTTGAATGAACCGTCACTTGCTTTACTGAAGGGCGTTCATCAGAATACAATCTCATTCGGTTCCTACCTGGCTAAATAAAGGACTTGTTCAATGTGGTAAAATAGAGGACATCATTAAAATAAAGAAGTTGAAATTGGTTGCCACCTTATTAATCCTTGTCAGCGATTTTAATGAGGAACAAATGTGTTTCCTGTTTTGGAAAGAGTGATAACAATGGGACAAACAAGCACAGCTCCGAGGGCTAATTCACCACGTCGCCTTAGAGCAAGCCATTTGCCCGTCTGCACAGCTCCAAAACATTGTCACTTGTGGAGTTTGTGCCGAGGAGATAGATCCTGGAGGGATTTCAGATTATTGATGTGATTCCTCAGAGAAAACGTGGCTTTGCTCACTTGAGTGCAATCTGCAATGGAGTAAGAATGTTCATAAGCCTCTTTGTCATGGGCTTGTATTCTACATGATACCTACCCCATCGTCTTATGTTGTGGTTGTTGTTAACGTACTGGATGTGTTTTTTCTCGAGTCCTTTTTAGCATGTCAACAAAACGTTTCAGAATCCCTCAAGACTGCCATGTACTTGTTGCGTGTGTATTATACTGTGCATGTGTGTCTCTTAGTTTGCAATTTACCCTCTAGGCGTTATGTTGTTTTTTGTTGCCGATTGAATAATGGGTGTGGGGCCTCGGTTGTTTTACCTTCAGCTACTTTGAGCACTGTACAACGCCAAGTTTTACTGTGAGCTCCAAGCACATTATGCCATAGTTGTTGAATGGCTGCGGTGCACTAGCTCATTCGAATAGCTTTGGTCCAACTGGATGATCAAATTCACCTATTGTCTCCCAACTTGATGTCATGTCTCTCACATAGCATACGTTCAGATGTGTAGCCTTTTCTAGTGTGCATGTTACACAGGCCTGTAACATGCACACTAGTATGCCAGATTACCTAGGCGGGTATTAAGCAAGTGATTATTCTTTTCAGGAGTTGTTCACAAACAACTCCAGAAGTTGTGGGTTTGTAATTCCAGTCAACAACACTGTGAGGAAGTGTGATACGGCTTCACAATTAAGCGTTCTTGTGATATCAAACTGAACTATTTAAAGGTTTACAGTTGCAATTGGTACGAGCGTTAAAGAAAATACAGGAAGATTGAGTGCAGTGATTTTACACGTTGCTCTTGGTAAACTTGTTCTGCTTGTGTGTGGCAAAGCATTGTTGCCTAGGTTGACCTTAAAATCACGAATGTAAACATTTTTAGCAGTAGCAGTCTTACAAAAATGTGTCCTATACTGCCAAACATTACAGTGCACTCTACTGTATAGAAGTACTGTACTGTGTTGTGTTATGGCTCATTACGTGCACCGCTGTTTTCCCGTTCAACCTCTTCTGACACTGTTCAACCCGGGCACCACTCTCAAATCAACAGACCCGTTCGAACAACACAAGTTCCGGAAAATCGAGCCCCCACCTTGTGTGTGTTGTGAGCAGCCGGAAGGGCAGTCGGTATAGGTTCTCCCCGAGTGCAGAGAAGAAGTGTGTGTGTGTGAATTGGTTTCCAGGTGGGCTTTACAGTATTTCCGCAAGTCTCGGGGTCAACGCGTGGGTTTGTCGGTTTAAAATGTCTTTTCTCACGGGGAAGTACCTTTTCTCAATTGTGCCTGGCTGGAAATGTTGAGAATTTGCCGTCTGAATCAAATTGGTATGTTTTTAAAATATCCAACCCATGAGCTATCGCGTTTAACAATTGTTCGCAAGAGTTAAGCTCTTGACTTTTGCTGGGGTTGTGGCCAGATTTTGCCGCTTGCTAAAATGTAATGCTCTGCCCTCCCCCCAGAACAGCAGATAGGAGGCTCTTTGTGTGCCGAATAGTTTGCAGCTAAATGGGGTTGCACTGTGTGTATAAATGAGCTTAATAATATACTGATTGGGTGAGTGGGGGGGGAATAAAAGCATCCATGTGGTTTTGTTGGGTGCAGCACATTTCTGTAATGTTTGCTATACAAATTAATAAAAGCATCTCTCACTAATAGTTTTTTTCTGATAATGTCAGCATTGTTAGACAAGCATAAAATCGGTTCACACATGCAAATGTTTTTTGGTGTACCACAGACGGCAAATTATTTTATTTTGCACACAAACTCTTCTGAAACGCTGTGCTCTCCTTTACGCTACGGTAGAGCCTTACTGTCCGATTTGGGTTTGGCTTAACTGAGCTATTTCTTTCACCTACCTTATTACGGTGATGTCTCTTTGCCTTCACATGTTGTTCTTTTCTTTTGATAATAATGCTAAATTAAATGTCATATGGCCTTTTGTCTATCTGCTGTTGGATGTCGGCATCCCCAATAACGCCGTGCCGATTGGTTGGTGGGAGTTTGTGAAGGGAGTTTATTGGGTGTTTGCCACTGATGCTAACTGAGATAAGGAACTTAACTGAGGCTGCGGGTTCCGTTGTGCACCGAGCCTGACTCTCCGTCCCACTTGCATGCCTTCTATTATTCATGTAAAATGTGGCCTCTTCTACTGAGGCTATATTGCACCACCATCCACACACACAGCACAAGTGAATAACAACTGAGGCACAAATACTGCCGCTATGTTCACATTGGCGTTCGAGACTATTGGAATGTTGCGATCGAATGCAGAGCAACATTCTGTCTTTAGTGACGTGCTCGCATTTTTAGTTGCCGCACAAACGCTTTTGCGACTGCCCGCACGGGCTGATTGATAGCAGGTCAACATTGGGGCCATCCTGACCTCTGGTTGCCTTGAAGCTGCTCTGAATAAGACAATGGCACTGTACAGGGGGGGGGGGGAGCAGAGTGATTATAGTAGGCAGCACCAATAAAATATTTCCAAACACGCTAACTTGTTATCGCGAGAAACTACTGACTTTTGTGTAGTGATTACTGTTGTTGCGTGTTCCTTATTCTCGTAGTCAATTTCAGTTGTGTTTAAATGCCCTTTGCTTGAGATGTTCAGGGTTACGCAACGTATCAGGCTGACTAGATGTCAGCAAGTGATATGTTGATTTAATCGGCAGACGCATCGGCTCACTTTAAACAGGATACTTTTAAAAGGCTTTAAGAGAGTTATGATCAGCTTTGAGGATATTGTTTTATAAAGTAGTTACATGCGGTAACACCCTGCATTTAAAATATGCTCTTGTTGTAGAACTGTAGTTTTTAGTTCTGGCATAAAACAATACTAAAATGCAAGTCCGTTTCCAGTTTTAAAATTGTCATCGGCCATGATCAACCCACTGCTGGATGAAGGCCTTCCCAAGTGGTTGTCATCTCGACCAGCCCTGCGATGCAACAGTCCATCCACACGAGCTGATTTCCTAATTCTCTCTCTGTGGTCGATGTCTCTCAGACGTATTCTCTCCTTTGCCACTCTGTCGTTAGTCTCGAACACGAGTCACGACTTGTCCTGCCAAAGCCCTTATGTGTTATTCAAGATACATGTTCTGCCAATTCCCACTGTTTCTATGATGTAAAAATTGCATATGTTCTATAATTCATGTGCTCTTCTTTCTATTTCTAAGTGTAACTCTAAGCATGGTCCTGTCCATGCTTTAGTGTTTGTTCCATGTCCATGTTACTGAACCAAATATTATAATGGTTAATTTACACATATTCAAAACTATCTCTTTGAGGTCTATTAGTATGTTCCTTTTTATGAGAGTTTGTTTTTCAAAAGCACTCCAGTTTGCTCCTATCCGGTATATTTTGTTCATCATGTTGGTGTTTGTTTCACCTTTAATAATGGGCCTACGTACAAATTCCGACGTCTTTTCCAGTTTAGTCCCTCGCAAGAGATCTGAATTTGTTTTGCAGACTTCTTGTACCAAAATTCGGTTTTCCTGTACTCTTATTTATTTTAAGACCTTTTTTTCAAGATCCTTTATCAACTTATTCTATCATTTCCTGTAGGTCACTGCATTTGCCGCAAAAAATATCCCACAACAACGCTTATCCAAATAACATGAACAGTTGAATGTTGTAAAATGTATACAATTATTTGCACTTGCGTAATGCCGATTCCGCCGGCAAAATCGGTGATAACGCTGCTGTTTGGTATTTAAATAGGAGCACGGTTGTCCACGTACGGTGCGAAAGAAGTTGAATGTACACGTACATAGATGAAACAGGATTCCACAATTTGATGGGAACACGTAGCTGCTAATGTAGTTCAGAGCCAGCTGTGTCCCAGCAAAGTGTGCAGACCGATAAGTGCGACTGTCATTGTGGGATAGTTATCACTTATCGTTGCACCATGTGCAGCTATAACGAGAGTCAGATCGGTTTGCAGCTGCCCTAATTTTGCAGGGATCAAGTATAGTTCAGAATAGTATTAGGAAGTTGAGCTGGCCTGGTAAGCACAAGATTACGACTGTGTTAGAAAGTAATATTCCAAGGAATATTATTAACAATAGGAGTAATAAGCCAAAAACGTGTGGCGTTATTTTAAACTGACGAGGCAGGTTTCTGATGAAGTCATCGTCATTTGAGAAAATAAAGTTTATACGCTCCACAGTCTTACAAGTTGGTTAATTGTTAATTGCATTACACTATGAAAGCGCTGCTTTGACATGCATGTTTTGTCTGGAATGGATTACTTATAATC
Source organism: Lethenteron reissneri (assembly GCF_015708825.2). Lineage (NCBI taxonomy): Eukaryota > Metazoa > Chordata > Hyperoartia > Petromyzontiformes > Petromyzontidae > Lethenteron > Lethenteron reissneri. The sequence goes on along the minus strand of NC_083792.1, from coordinate 12,757,707 downwards.
TGGAAAAGTGCATTATGATGAATAACTTGTTTTTTCTCTTCATAAACGATAACTGCTGCAGCAAGTGCAGTGAATCTACGCTAAATTAGACCGAAGAAAAACTAATTGGGCCGACTTTCTTTGAACTTCTGAAAAGTTATCATCATCATTATCAACCACATGCAATCTACTACCGAGAACATTCCACCTAATACTCGCATTGTAATCTCCAGCTATATTCTACTGCAGTCTCTTCTATATCTAAAGTACACATGATCGGACATTAACGACGTCCATAACGTGAACCACTCGTCTGCACTCCTTCGATGGGATAATGATTATCGCAGAACGACACGAACTTTCTGCTGAAGCCTTCTCGCGTTGCTTGCAGACATCGATGGTGGATTTCAGCTCCTGAAGATATTGCCATACGCAACAACAGAATACAATGCTCTGAAATGATCACTCCACCTCCAATGTGGTTGTCTTTTAATTTGTTATTCCCATTAGGCGGCAAGTCCACGACTAGTTTTGTCAAAACGTTAAATTATCGTCGCTCTCAGCACGTGTGTCTTGTCGATGCACATGTGTTAGTCTTAGTAGGGAGTTTATCTGATGCATGTTCACCGTCTATCTTTCTTATGTTTTTAAATAATTACAAGTAACGTGATCTCATATCCTTAGCCATATGTGCATGGTACATAGTGTTGTGTAATTGTTTCAATTGTTTGAGATCATTAACCTTTTGGTAATGGAAAGTTAAATATGATCTATATATTTAATTCTGACATTCTTTTTTAGGAAGTTGTGGTTGGTCTATAACTGCAGAGGAAAGGAATGTCTAGTTGGGTATTTATTGACTCGAGTTTGACTACGTTTGCCCTCGAATATACCGATATAAATAATACTGTACCAGTATTTTTCTACACATTAAATGTTCACACTTAATGGCAAATAATAATAATTTGATGTCTATAGAGTCTTAGTATTATATGCATCTCTTGACAATGTACAGGAACATCCATTTATATCAAATATACTGTGGACCAGACTTACTGAAGTTGCCTAGCTCACGTGACAGTAAAATATGAAATAAAATTGAGTTAAAATGAGATAAAATATAGAAAACCAAATACTTTTATCCGATTGGACGTATAAATAACCATCCTAGAGTGGGACATTTTATCCGTGTTTGTGTGTCTTGGGTTTTCTGTCGGTTTCTATTTAAATGTAGGTTTAGATGACAATTACAATCGAGGTGGTCCTATGGAAATGTTTACACTGCAGGGGGATTTCTCATCTTAAGCAACGCGTTTGCTTCTGGTGGCTGAAAAAAAATCAATAAGGCTCACCCGCATAAGACCATCATACATGGAGATCGTAAGCCTACGTGTTAAACAAATCGTAACATGTTCGGCATATCTTCATCGGGCAGATTTTTTTGTCGTTAAGCCCTATCACTGTTTTCCAAGTCCCTTCTAAAAAAGAGCTAATGGCTCACTGGGCCTCACCTAGTAAAATATTGTTTTAGTTTTGTATATATTTTAAAAGTGATTTGTTTACATATTATTGGTTCTTTCGGTAAAGTCACGCAGAAGGGAAATAATAAAATAATATTAATATAAAACAATAAAAATTCTCACGACGTTTCAACTGCAACACAAGCAATCATCCTCAGGTGTGAAATCCACAACAAGATTATTTGAAATTTGAAACGTGAGAATTTTTATTGTTTTATATTTATATTATTTTATTATTTCCTTTCTACGTGACGTTACCGAAAGAACCAAGAATATGAATCCCTGCAGTCACGAAAGCTTTAAATCGTGATTTGTTTACCTTGCCTATAATTTGCAGTCCCAACGTGTGTTTGTATTGTTTGTTGTTTTAACGTTATGACATGCCCCTTAGTGGACATCTGTGAAAAATAGCTTCATAGCTCATCGGATATTCCTCCGGTATGAGTAAAGATTCTGGTTGTGATACTTCGCTTGCTGTCAAATGTAAACTACACTACTTGCCTGCGTTGGCACAAAATCCATTGCAAGTGGCCAATGTACGTGTGGACAGTCATTACCCACCCCTCTCCCCCCCACACTTGTCTCACCAACTCCCACTCGTGGATCTTCATTAGACAAAGTGGCTGCAACAGCGCACCCCCAATGCCCTCTTGAGAGTCAGAGTGGATGACAGTGATACTGTACCGCCCGAGTGGTCACCAGTGCCTCCACTCGTCTCCGAGACGTTTTTTTGCAAAGTTTGTGAATGCTTATAATGGAATCCCCTGGAAATGCGCCACATATGATCGTGACTCTGAAGCCTAAGCGTTGTTGAGCGTGGATGGCGCTTGAATGGGTGACCACCGTGCGCAAAGAGTTTGTCAGAAGCTTGCAGGGCCTACGCGATGGCCATTGCGGCACTGTAGTTTTGTGCTCCCACTTCTGTGCCCTATGCCATCACGAATGCGCGCTGCCGGACAAGCTTGGTGAAGTGGCGTCAAATAACCCCCGTGACCTGCATGGTATGGGAAGGCGCTCATTCAGCAATGGGTTGACAAAGGGCTGTACATGGGTATTGAATGTGCAAACATGCCGGTCGGTTGTGCTAAGTTCATCGGAAGAGGACACAATGAGCTTGCACGCATGTGTTTCGGGCTGATTGTTGAAATTGCAGTGGAGGTTCTTACACAACACGTGTACCGGCATTTTTTGCTTTTTAAGCAAAGGGGACTAAACTACATTCAACACGGCAGGATAGATGTCGTGTCCTGAGGTCTCCCTGGTTCGGATTGCGTCATCTGTCATTTAGCGTGCTTTGTATGAGCCCAACACTTTTTGCGCACTGCCGTTCATGGTGCGACACAATGAAACTTACCACGTTATTCGAGAGAGATCAAGAGAGATCTTGAATAACGTGTCACTTGTCAACTGAAAAGGTGAACGTTGAGCAACCTTATTTTAATGACAATAATCATGCTTTACGGATGATGTTGGTAATATAGTTACCTCCAAATCCACCCACCAATCTTTTACTTAATACAGAAATTTTGCTGTGACGGTTTCACCTGAAGACGGAAGCTTGTGTTGCCTCCGAAATATCGTGATTTATTTTATTTGTTTTCTTTTAACCTACGTGACTTTACCGAAAAAACCAAAGAGTATTTTACCGAAAAGCCTATATCGGAATTTACAAAGTATTTTTGTCCGCTGCACGTGATATGGTTACATCATGGTGCAGATTTTAACGGCAATGAAAGCAAAATATTTTGGCCTGGTTTGGTCATTGCAGACAAACCTTATGGGTTTACACATTAGAACCAAAGTATAATTTAGCACAGTTCTGACATAATATCCTCAAGGCCCAAGCAATACTTTATGTAGGCTGTTGGTGAAGACTTTACATCACTTTATTACTTAAGTTTATTTCAGTGCTATTTATACTTTCATAGGCTTGATAATATAACAATGTAATGTGCACGTGGCATGTTACATGCACCGTGTGTAGGTGCTAGAGAGATTGTTAGATGGCAGGAGCGCGAGAGATTGCGACAGCTTTGGAATGCCTTCATCCAGCAGTAGATGGGTCATGGCTGCTGGTGTTGATATCAATGATTACTTTTGCTAATATCTACAAGAAAGGTCATGTTTGACTAATTTTACTCGACATTGTTGGATACTATCTGACCTTTAACTTTAGCACTAATAATAATTCACATTTATCAACACAGTATAAACTACCTTTAGTCGATAAATTGTTTATTTAGTAGTCTGTGTAAATATGTAATTATGTCAGACTTAGCTTAAATTTTACTTTTAAAAAAATCACATTTAAAGGCTGCTGTTATTTTTGGAATGCCTGCAGAAACTGAGAGAGGGAAAAAGAGGATAAACTGTACCTGAAAGGACAGCTGCCAAGGTTATTCTGCTAAAATGCAAAATAACTCAAATAGTCCAACCAACGCTTTTATTTTTACGTCTTGACAAACTGTAACCGATGAATGTCAATGCGACCACTGGTTACCTTTTGAGGCTTTTGAGGTCAGTGGAAGCCTTCTCTGGTTGTAGCCAATGTTTTCATGGAAAAATTTGAGACGGACGCCATCCAGGCACCCGTCCCTATGGAAGAGGTATTTGGATGGCACATTTGTCATCTGACCGCATGGCCGACCAGCTCTGAACAAATCCCTCAATCACATAAATTCCATACACCCAGCCATCAAATTCTCACCATCGAGGTAGAAAATATGGCAAGCTACCTTTCTTGGATGTCCTAATCCAAAAGAGACCAGATGGCTAAATGAGCGATTCTGTCTCCAGGAAAGCAACCCATACTGATGCCTAGCTAAAACCTGATTCCCACCACCATCCATCCCAGAAGAATTCCCTCATCAACATTCTACACCATAGAGCTCAATGTATCTCCGACCATGAACACCTAACCGGTGAACTCAAACACGTACACCAAGCTCTCAAGGCGAATGGATATTCTTGTTACACAATCCGCAAAGCCATCACCCGAACCGTGAGGAAGGAGCCATCTGAGGATCTGCCATACATAGCAGGGGTAACCAAAAAGACTTCCAAAATCATGAACAAACACAAGATCCAGGTCCGATTTAACACGGTACATAAAATGTGTTATCTGATCCCATCTGTGAAGGACAAGATCCCTGACCTGCAATATCCTGGCGTCTACAAATTAAGCTGTGTCTGCGGCAGTAGTTACATTGGGGAAACTAAGCGACATGTCACTGACCGTGTTCGTGAACATAAGGCAGATCTGAAACATGGTAGGACCAATACCTCGGCCGTGGCTGATCATTGTTTTAATGCGGTAGGCTCACGCGAAATTAATTTCTCTAAGACGATAGTACTTTGCAAACCCACTGGCTATCAACAAAGATTCCTTCATGAAGCCATCCATATATACGGACACAATTTCAACCGAGAGGATGGGTACAAACTTAGCAATCATTGGAAGGACGTGATCAACCAGTTTAAGTCATAACTGGCTGTGATGTTCCCATCCTGCCACCTTCCGATGTTAGTTGTTATTTTCGGCTCTTCTATGAACAGGTTACATTTCTCACCAACACAGCCACCTCCGCGTGCCGACCTCGACGTGACGGCGGCTCTGCGATCTTACATTGACATGCTAATTTTATCTGGCAGCCTTTTAATTGGTGGAAACCCACCAACAGCGCCGTCGTTGACCATCCCTTACATTAACATTATCTGCTCTGCCTATGCTGCCGACACTTGGGCTACGCCGATTTTAAACCTTTATAAACAGTTTGCCTTTAGAGGCTATAACCCCCTTTTTCTGATGACGACTGCTTGTGTTGCGATTGAAACGTTGTGGTTTTAATTTTTATTTAAAAAAATTATATTTACGTGATTTTACCGAAAGAACTAAAGAATATGAATTCCTGCAGTCACGAAAGTTTTAAGTCAAAATCTTCCCCATCAAGTTGAGCTCGGTCCAAAAAAAAATAAGCAACAGTCGTGGGACATTGAGAATTGTAAGAATGTGGGCTGGGTTTCGTTCTCTGGAATATTGACAACAGATGTCAGCATTGGCTACTGAAGCCAGTAAGCATTTTACAAATAAGCTCGGGTGATGGGGGGGGTGATGTTTGAAGTAATTTAGTGCTGTTATGTATATAGTGTCTTTTTGCTAATGGTCAAATTTCATTGCGTTGTTTCACGTGATTTGAAGATAAAAATAACACGTGCATATGGTGGAAGTTTAATCTGTCACGAATGTGTCTGACACTGGGAAAGAATTGACTGATACATATAGTATAATATATTCGCTATGCAAATGTGGGTTTTGATAATTTCGTTTGTATGTCCCCTTCCTGTGCTGTGCGGCCTTCATAGGTGCCTGCTCGCAGTACTTGCCCCAACAGTCTGTTAAGGTTATACAGGGGATCTTTGTCTTTGTTTGTATATATATGTATGTATGCAGAAGTTTTTTTGCACCATACGTAGCCAACTGCTCATCGGAGGTACGGAATGGCCATGTTGGTTGATTGAACGTTCTTGGTTTTCAAGCACAGTGGCTTTGTCTGTTATTCTTCCTCTGCTTTATCTCAATTGGGTTGTCATATTTGTTGAACAATACTTGTTTAAAATGAGGCCTTGATTTGATTATTTAACCAAAATAAAATAAATGTAGCACTGGGCAAAGGGAATGCAACATGTCAATGTACTGAGGGTGTATGTCTCAATACGATACTCAAAATACTTGTATTTCAGTGTACCTTAGTAACAATAAACCTATGTTTTGGTGATATTGCGTTGACGTGGTGCACAAGCAGAAATTATAAATACATGAAGCAATACATTCGTTATTAACACTGCCTTAGGTGACGTTTCAGGCAATGTCCCTTTTTCCTAATCTCATAAATAGAGGCCAGAGAGAGGATTACAATTTGAGACCACCTTTTACACAATGGGGCCTGATGAGAAATAAATGTGAAACATGTTTTCTGTTGATCAGTTTTCAAATTGGTGCCATATATGAATACAACTGTTCACTGCCATTATCCTTGAACTTTAGGCGACTGATTTAATATGATTAAATTGTTTATGCTACAGAGGTAAACAGTGGATTGACTTTTGTGCTGATGAAAGCAAGTTATCTGCTTTATGGCTTTTCTAAGTTGACTTTACTTTGATAATGCGTTTCCCACCCTTGGGGCAACATATCCAAAGTTCAATATATTCTTCTGTGAGCATCAGTTGACTCTGGTCCACTCTGGACAACTTACACATTAACCAATAATTTACATTCACCTGTCAAACACAGGTCTACTCATGAAACTCAACTAAGATACTTTACTCACGACGAGACACGGAACTGATCGCCCCTTCACGATTAAATGAACTTTCGATCTTAGGGGTCGCCAGTCGATTGAAATATCGGTTATTTTTGTAGCATTGTGATATATTACAAAAACTGCTATTCGCTGCCTCTGCAACATTTACAAATCACACGTGTGCTGCGAGCAGAATAATTGATTTTAAATTAAGTGGTGCGTCATCACTCCCCTTACTCATGTTTAAACGAGACGCTGTCAAACTGGTTAGAGACAGTGTCGAAAGGCCGCTGCTGAAAAGCAGAGCCAAAAATGTTGTCTTGCACTTGGAAGCATGTAAGGCGTCAGTAGTTGCATCACCGTTGGAGGTCACTTGTTTTTCCTACAAACGGTTTGCACCTCTGTCCACTTGCAGGGCACACATGCAGGTTGGGGCAGTTAATTGTCACACTTGACCACAGTATCCACACACGACTTGTTGATGTCCGACTGAATGATGCAATGTGGTGTATCGCCGGAACTCTCAAGTCGACCCCAACCAACACGGCCCCAGCTTCCATTGTTTCCGCACATCGCTAAGCCATCAATTCGCCGCGATGCCAGGAATCTCAAAAAACCTCCCTCGCTGCTTTTTGTGGGCATGCCAAGCCCCTTTTTGAACCGAAGTGCTTAACCGTCAACAATGCAACTTCCACCCGGATGATGCTTGGACAGCCCACCGGAGTTCACGAGAATTCACACACACACACTTCATGAAAGACCCGATGCAGAAGATCCCTTGCTTCGATTTTCCGCAAAGGTTATGGGCCGTGACCCTAAAAGCACATATGCACAAACCATGGCAGATGCGGATTCTTGATGCACAATTGAAAAAATAAATTCCTAGTGAGACTGGTCACCCAGAACAGACCATGTAATATACAACAACTCATTGCCTGATTTACATATACCATGTATGCAGCACAGCGATAAACTTGCCTGCTCCTGATGCAATTATCTGGCTCAACCACATCACTGTAAAATTATAGTTGTGTATGTACATCAACATCAGCCATACGAAGAAGACCACTGTAGACTTGGATTATAAGTCCAAGCAATGGCTGTGAGCACGATAGCTCAGAAATGTCGAGAAGTAATACTAACCAATTGTTTCGATTTAAAGCTTTCGTGACTACTGCAGGGATTCATCTGCATCAAGTCATGTATAAGGGAAATAAAATAATAATAAAAAAATAGTGAGAATTGTATTTTATTATGTTTTATTTTTATTATTTTATTATTTCCCTTCTACATGACTTTACCGAAAGAACCAAGAAGATAACCAATTGTTATTTTACCAAGTAAGGCCCACTCAGCTATATATCTTTTTCAGAAGCAACCTGGCATCAAATGATAGCTCAACGAAGTGGCTTATCACGTACATAGCAGACAATTACTGTATAAACACATGTTTCTAAATGTGGAGGGAAAACCGGAGGACCTGCCACGGGGAGATACACATGCAAGTTCCAAATGTATAGGCGTCATGGTGGGGAACTAACCCAGGACCTCCCGTGTACCAAGTGCAGTAGTTAACATCTCGCCACCGCGGTGAAATGTCGCAAGTCGGTGGCTTGGAGAAAGTGTTGTGTGTGGTGGGTGACTCAACGCTGACTCGTGGCCAGCCCTTTTGCAGCGTGGTCGGCTGTGGAGAATTTTCCTGGTGTGGGGTATCCCTTCATTTGATGCCAATGCAGCCCCATACAGGTAGCATACAGTGCTCTTGATTGTTTGGCATGCTTGCCTGTTGCTCTGCTTAGATTTGCATTTGTCCTTATTTGTGTGTCTCATCCATCCATCTCTCTTTCTACCTCATGGCAGATTCACTGTGTCTGCACTCCTGCCAGGAAGAATATCCTTCATTGTTTCTGCTAATTTTAATATCTGCATGGCCAATTTAACTTTCATGTACGTTCCGTGGTAATTAATTATTCTTCTATGAAAAGTGAGAATAGTTTGAGCCGTGGTTTCATGGGGGGTTATTACGTTTTTAAGGATCACCGATGAGCCTGCATGGGCTGTACATTAGAACCCAATAGAAAAATTTGGGGGCATTCCACCGTTATACAGCACGTGACTGACGCCCCTTTCATTAAAATGTGGGGGTTGCATTTAATTCAAAAGTTGAGTGTATATATGTTACGACTGTTTTATATTTTGAGGCGCACACACTTGGCCATGTCAAGTCGTGCATATACCAGTACTTTTCTAAAATGGAAGTTTACAGAATATGTGAGATTAACCGTGCAGTTATAAGCCGTTTTATAGTGCTCTTCTCTCTGTGATACCAGTTAAAACGCATTTGTTTATTTTTATTGTTAGTATAGTTGAGTGAACTGCATTATGAGAACATTGTGTTTCTTTCATTGCAATGTTTATAACTATCTTAGAATTATGAACCTCAGCATTCCCCTTTCTGTGGAACAATCATAATATCTTGGCATTGCAATGAGGTGCAGTGCTTGCAGGCTGTTACAATATACAGCAAATTGCTCTTGGCCATTAACTGACTCTTTCCAAAATGGGTGAAGATATACTTAGTCATGTATGAAAACTGTGCGACTGAGACTCTATAAGTTCATTAGCAGAAGCAATATAAAAAATGGTTAAAAACCACCCACGGCTCCCAGGTTGTTGGTCACTAAAGTGCACATAAATGTCTTTGTGCACACACTTGTGAATGTCGACAAGAGCGTTTTATGTGCAGGGGCTATCTTTGTGTCGATATTTTTTGTAAGTTCGACAGCTTGTAACGATTTCAAACTTGGCCTATCCTCTGCGGCATCAACATTTACCACTGTCACCTGTGGCTGTGTGGGGAGGGACAGTGGTTTGCGCGCCAGTCATGAAGATTAGGGGGATGGCAATGCATTGGTTAGTCGATTGAATAACGATCACGAAAGCTCACGATACACAACCTTGTTTTGTGATATTTTTATCTGTACATTTTGCACGCATTTTGTCCACGTGACCACCCTGCTTTCAGCCACTCGATGCTGCAAAAATAATTTTTATGTTAAAAAACAATCTAGCAGTTGGATGTCTTGAATCGCAACAAGTAACGACACCGCGAGGGGGGCTAATATGTACATCCTTACTAGCGAGATGCGACAGCCTGTTTGGCAATCCGCTGCTGGATAAGGACTTTGCCATGCCACGTGGGTCCTGGGGGTTATTTGAATTTGACTATACTTCACCACGTTGGCCATTACTTAGTCATGGTGAAAGCAGGGAGCATAGACATCGCACCAGAGGACAAAACAACAATGCATTTTCTTCGCTGCCCTCTGCTGCCCGCGTCCTATCTCCGCAGCAACCTACAGCACCTGTTTCACGTGCGGTGGTCACCCGTACAAGCACTCGTCCAATTTCAATCTTGCTTCGCTCCTGAGATCTGGTTATTTGTGATTCGTTGCCAATTTTAGTTCATGGTAATTGCTCTCTTCCTCTGTGGAGACCTGGAACTTTTTGGCCTACTCGCACACATCCCGTGGCATTCCTTGTAAGAGGTCGGCCATCGTGTGCTGCGTTTCACGATCAGATTTGCTGACAGGGCCTCGTTGCATTGACAGACGAACCTCTCATGAGTGGGATCATGTCCCCTCGGTCACACACTGCGCATGTATTTTAACAATGGAAAACAAACTAATCAAGCTTCAGACATAACCGTATTATAATTGAGTGCTTAATGTTCTCTCCGTGTACATTAAGCCATTAATACAGCATTAAGTTAGATTTTAAGATACATTGTAGATATACATTGGGTATCTTACCTTGGGTCACAAGTCTAACTATTGTACTTTATCTGCAGGTGCAAGATTAGAAAAAAAACATTGAGGTTTAGTGTGCGTCTGTTGGAGACCATAAAATTGCAAGGCTTTATCTTACTGATGTTTCATTGATTAATTAAACAATTAAGTGCCAAATGCAATGTTGTGACTACTGCCACTAGAGAAGACATTATTCAAGTGTCTTAGTTTATACAACTAAAGCCCATACAATAAACCTTCGCTGTTTTGTGACCAAGGTGTGAATTTTTACCTACCAAATAGGATGCGCTGCTACTCGATGGTTGCCCCCACAGTCTGGAATGCCATCCCTCATTCGCAGCATCCCCTCCATCTCCTTCAAGAGACATTTAAACACTCACCTCTACCACCTGACTTTCCAGTGACTCTGAGCTTGGCTCCACGCCTCTGAGTTGCGCCCGTTCTGTCCGCAAATTTGCATCTGTTACAAATTGCATTATTACTAGATGTGAGAATAATTATTGGAATGCCACTGTTTTGAACTTTAAAACTCTCCTGGCATTGTTGGGAGGTGGACAAGTGGCCCAAAGGACAGAGTTCTGAAACTGGCACCAGAGAGAGCCCGAGTTGAAATCCATGCATTGAACACAGGGCTATGCATGTAGTCATTAAATTATCAATTGGTTCATATATTCTGTGTAAAAATTCATAATTCACTATGCAAATGATCTGCAAATTTAAATTTGAGATCATTGTAGTAAATTGGAACATGAGACGGGCAATGCAAATCATAGGTATGAAGGATACATAAGAGAATACATTTTGTATCAAAGCATGGCAATACATTGAATCACGATTTGGGTGAATCGGAACATGCCTCATGGTGCTCACGTCACTAAACCATTTGTCCATGTGCACCAAACAACTCTGCACATGTGAATGTACACATGAATGCACACGTAACTGTACAGATGAATGGGGAAGGTCACACAGTTACTTAAATCTGAGCCATATGTAAGGAATGTAGATAAAGAATCGCACATCTTGGAAATGTGTGCACTGATCAAACATGTTTGCACTCTTATTTCTTGTGGTGCAATGGTGTAAACATTTAGCTTGTGAACATGCAGGTTACACAATGTGTCAATGTTGTGCTGCATACATGTCCTGGCTATGCATGTGTATGTATGTAAGAGTGTATTATGTTGAACAAATTTTAAGCCAATGTCAATTATTTTATTAACTTTCGCTTTCTTCAATCGGACACTGCACCAACACCACCCACTGCGCCTTGACTAGCCGGCTGTTATATTCTTCTTCTTACTTGCGAGAGGCGGTGTGCAATTTATTGAAAGAGTTTGCAGGATTAGTGTGTTTATATGAATAGCTTTGTGCAGTATGGCACTTTTGAGTCATGTATTACTTGTGAAGAAGCACAGCATTTTACCACAAGCAATTAATGATGGAACCATATAAGCATACGATGGGATATAATACGTCTTTAGCAATACAATGCCTGTTTCTATACAATTCCTACGTTACAATACCTTGTATGCAAATCGATACTGGGGCTCATTCCAGCAAGCTTTGCATTCATACGTGGGTCTTTTACCTTCATATATTCACGCTTATTTCTTGTGTGCTGGACATAGGCTTCTGGAACAGGTCTGTAGCACACAAGCACAATGCGACTGCCATCAAATTTCGATTTTTGTGTGATAGATCCTGTGAAAGCACTTGCCTTGTTGCTGTACTAACAGTAACTATATTAATGCGCTCCTGGCATTTTATACATATGCTTGTTCCTATGACCAAGTCATCCAGAATGTGCCCGATCTCAGCAGGTCTCAGAAGCTAAGCAGGCTTGGGCCTGTATAGTGCTTAGATGACTGCCCCATTATGTGCAAACACAGATGTCATCGGGGCTGTGGTGCTATGTGGTGGGCAGCAGAGGGCAGGAGAGGGAAATCTATTGTATTGTACGTTTATGCTCCACGCTTTCACCAACCTGTCCTGACCAGCGTGGTGAAGTATGGCCAATAACCTGCATGAAATGAGGAGGCCCTCATCCAGCGGTGGATAGCCATGTTAACTCACGACACTTGAACTCTGTTTCATCTCGGGCGGTTACCTAGATGAGAACTCATGTGACAAGTGGTACAAACCCAGTGCTGTGACGTCTGATCCATCTGGCCAGTTTGTCATTAAATCCTGCACGCCCAGGTTCTGTTGCTCTGAAGATACTTGCAGTTTTATCAGCAGTGGCCATTTTCATGGGTCCGCAACCGAAATAACAAAAGTATGTTTTTTGTTCGAATTCGGTAAAACACTCTATTTCAAGAGCCGCAATGCAATGTGAATAACGTCACGAAGCAATCCTTAAAGAGTCACATGCACCTCTGGAGTCACGGGTGGCCCGCCCCCTGTTCCATCGACTTCAGGCGATAAGTCTGTCCTCTGTCGATGTATTGCGACATTCAACTTTGGTATTGAGATAACTACATAAAAAACACGTGGAACCAGACGCAGGCATGGCCATGGCATCCTTAGCGTACTTATTAAGGCACACTGTGGAACTCGTTCCTGCCTGTTTTGGATGTTTGCGCATTTGGCACAGTGCCATTGCATATGATGTTACAGTGCAGCAGATGTTTTAATTTCATTTTCACGTGTTTTTTGGAACATTTAACTTAACAGAATGCCCCACATTGTACAGTCAATTTACTAGTATTTTGTACTCATATTTAATGTACAAATACCGTACTAGTTTATGAGACTTTTGAACTGTGATTGTTGAAGCTGCCTCAGCAATTCGTAACAATAGGCATGAATTCAAGAAAATGAATATGACTGTGGGGTGCTTGGGGCGAGGTGCGGCAAGTTGGCAAAGCGTTCCATTAAGTGAGCCTCCTTCATTTGAGTGCTTCCATTTTGTTCACGAGCAGAAGAACACCATGTTGGTAATGCCAGGGTCGGCTGGTGAAGGTCCACCTGGAGAGAATCTGGTATGCAGCTGATAGAGTAAACGCTCCGATTATGAGGTAGGGGCAGGGGTAGTGGTCCACTGGTGAACTCGCTGCATTGTGTGCCCATCTACCGGAGGTTGATTCTTGGCCCTGGTTAACTTGAGCGATGAGTGATAATTCAACTGGTCCTAGTCCCCCCTCCCCCCAATCCTCTCGACAAACTGCACTGCTCAGTGTGAGGAGTGAGGATGTATGGTCAAACGATCTCCATGATCGCCATGCGTGTATGTCATGTGAACACGCGCACGCCGGCTGGTACACACTCCTGTTGATGTATGTATGTGGATATTCTGTCGCACCGTATGAAGCCAACCGCGCTTATCGGAAGTGCAGGGAAAGCACAACAAACTAAACACAAAAAGCAGTTCCAAAGAAACGAGTTTTCAATTTAGATTTGAAAGTGCATAGCCCCAGTGGCTTCCTTTCAAAGCAGTCGGATTGCTGATGTGTGGTTGTATGTCACTACGCATGATCATAACTGAGTACAGATGAAGCAGGCCTTTTAGCTCCAAAGTTTGAGGTTGCCTTTAAACAATTTGATAGCCAAGAGAATTTCTGTTAATTTGCCAGGCCATGTCAGGTCCAAGTGGCCTTCTGGCATTCAGTCAAGTCTCCCAGGCTTGAGTAGGAATCTTTCATCTTATGCTCTTGCAGTTGTCTTGAATCTACAAACATTACACTGAATTTCCTCATTGTGCGGTACTACTGTACATGCCATTTGTTTGTGTGTGTGGGTGTACACGTGTGCACGACTGAAGTACATGCGGGCTACTACAATCTGACAGGCACTTAAGAGGAAATTGGTTCAGCCCATAGTGAGCAGTTTTCACTCAAAACTAATCCCACATTCACGGCTGGTCACTGATGTTGTACACAAACCAAGCCATTGATCCAACTCAAAGTTCCGTAACTGGCCAGTGGTTGGGTTTTCATTTCATTTGATGCGAGAATGGCTTCTCTTTCGTTGTTGTGCAAGATTAATGAACGTGACCTTGGTGATAACATTTTTGTTTCCTTGAAGGTATCCCAACATGGAGTAATTTGGGTTATTTTTACTTTTTTTAATCATGGTGTGGTGGAGCTTTTTTCATAGCTATTTATATTGTCGAGAAACGAGATTGTCAATGTCAAACCATAAATGAGACTCCTTTCTTTGTGTCCAAATCCTTCAGGGTCACGTAAAAATAAACATCTTTGTTTACGTGTAAAACTCTTGTGTGATGCTCTTTACTCTCACTTTGAAGTGGTATATACGATATGCTGACTTGGTTGGTTTGTACATCTGCACTTGAAGGTATTTAAATAATGATTGTGCTCCGGTTTGTTTCATTTTCAGGCAAGAAATGTACAGAGTGGAGCACTCTCAGCCATCAAGGTCATCAAGCTAGAATCTGGTAAGCGTACAAGTATACGGACAAGTCTACCAAGGCAGTCCAAATAATTGAACCGCCATGCACTTTTGTTGTACATTATCTGTATTGATCCAAACACGGGGGGAGGGGAGTGTACAACCTCTGCGACAGGTGAGTGGTGCATAGTGGGATAGGCGGACGTGCAGGACCGTAGTGTTATGTGGTAGGTGCGTCAGATCCCTTTTTCGGGGAAGGATGGAGGAAAATGGGAGGGAGTCGGTCTCATTTCAAGTTCAGTCAAGTAAACTCGGGCTCTCTGGAGTGGCATTCACGAGGGGGCCCTAGGAACCGCCATTTACTTTCTGTAATGTCAGATCTCCATTCTAAATGGCCCCATCTCTCAATAGGCTCTCACACTTTTAAAAATAAAGTTCAAGGATTAATTTTTTATACAGATTTTCGTGCAAGGTTCTTCCAAGAAGGAAATCTTTTTGTGGCTGCTTTGGCAGTCTCATGTCAGTGTTCAGATGACAGGCAGTGTGCTCACATTTATTGGTCAAATTAAAATGTTGGTATTGATGGACCATTCCGGACAGTGCGACACTACACAAGGACAAATATTTTTTGCCACTGCGTGCCGCTATACAGGGGACGACTTCACCGTGATCCAGCAGGAGATAATCATGATGCAGGAGTGCCAGCACACCAACATCGTCGCCTACTTTGGCAGCTACCTCAGGTATCTGTTCTTCTTGCTTGTCATGTGATCCTGACTCTTCAGAAGCTCGCACGTATCCCATTCCCCCAAGGCAATGACTCAGCTTGGCCTACAAGCTGCTTTTAGTGTTTAGTTTGTTGTCCTTCCCCCGCACTTCTGATGAGCATGGGTTGGCTACGTATGGTGTGAAAGAAGTTCAACAAACAACATGCTATGTATACTGCATGGTTTGTTGTAGAACTGATTTTTTTGGTGTGTGTCTAAGCTACAGAGATCTTCATGCTTTGTTTGGTTTTGTCTCTCCCAAATTTATTCCAATTCTATCGGTGTCCTCTCAAGAGATGAAGTGTCCATTTGGAATTTTGCAGAGCATTGCATCACCCCATATTTGAGAACTGCCTGCATAAAATGTCGCAGCACTACTTCTGTGATCATTTCTAGTGACCTCTTACCCACACACTCGGTGGCTCATTCCATACACCCTGCACAATTATTTTTTCTTGCATGGCATTCAAAGCAATATTTAGATTTCTCAGAGCTGAGAATTTGCCATATTGAGTGAGAAGCTAAATTCACTGTTTTTATTACAACCATTGGTGACTGGGCTGAGGACCAATCAGCTCACTGTTTTTCATCACGAGGTTTAATCACGGAAGGCTGGCCAGATTAACTGGGTTTTAATGCTTGTTTTTGTTTACAGTGCCCTTAATATAGTTTCACTAGTGTTTTTATTTTGAACAAGTTCCTTGTTGAGCTACTTCCCTTTTTATTTTGCCCAGGCCTCTAATACAAAAGCAACTTGGCTGATTGGGCTCCTACCTGATTAATTACAAATTATTGGTGAAGAAGATGGCGGTATGTTGTGCCTGTGTTATTTGCGAAACTTACAATCTGCAACTTGTAAACAAACATGTGAACTGTTAGCTTGTTACTATGTTAAGTAGCTTTCTCAAGAAAATAAAAATTCCTGCATTTGCTGCACATGAAGGTAGTTCACAGGGAAGGTCTAGCATGGTTACATGGTTGGTAGGTGTGTAATGATGCATTGCTTCATTGATTCAAATGTGTTGCAATGCTCACAGTTCATTTCTTGAATTGTGTGCTTACGAATAGATTTTTTGCAATTTATGGAAATTATTATACAAAGGCAGATGAGGTGAACAATGCTATGTCAACGATTTGTGGAAAAATAACACCATAAATAGATTGCAACCCTGAATCATGCAATACCTTGAATCTCTGAAGGGCAAAGTGTATATTCCTGATCTATGATAACATGACTAATGCCTGATATGAGTTCGTCTGAATTATTTCTTGCTCAGATGAGCATCTCCACTTGACAGCACTGATAGTGGTGGAAATTCCACTTTTCTTTGTGGAGGTGAAGTTATCCATGGGACAACCATTGTGGACTTCCCTGCAAAGTGACTCATTTTATGTAACTCCGAGCAATGGTGGGCTGAGTCAACCCCCAAACAGGATTTAAAGTTGCAAGCTTACGATTGCAAGCTGCTCATTCTTCCACTGAAACCACCCGACCAGCTTAATAGGAGTTAATATTTAATTGTAGAAATGTAACGTGTCATGGCATAGTAAATAGCTGCACACTGGGCATGTATGGACACTTGACTCCTTCAGCAATTCGTCACCAGCAAAGGATCATATTTCCATTTGATTTATGGCAAAGCCTCTCAGTTTCTGTACCCACGCTACCTCCCATCGGTCACACAGTGCTTCCACTAATGCATCGCCATCATCATGTCAATGTTCTGCACTGCGTGAACGTCAACAGCCACACGTGTGAACCTTGCACTTTGCAGTGAGCAATGCTGCCAAGGCCTCCCTCCGCCCCACTGACCTGTAGTGTAGCTTTGCTCTCTCCGCCCATATCTGATTATGCATACCAACCCAACCCGCGGAGGTTTCGTACATTGAATATACAGTATTGAAAACAAACTAGAAAAACAGGTACTGGATTTCCCACGTCAAGTGCCCGTGCCTCGTGTAACTGTCCTGAGACGATAGTTCAAGATGCGGAGTGAACGCTGACTTTGTGCCCCTGGGTGCTGTGCGTAGGTGGGATAAACTTTGGATCTGCATGGAGTACTGCGGAGGTGGCTCCCTGCAGGACATTTACCATGGTATGTATGTTGAGTCAGCTGTGGGTTTGAACTTTTACATATGCGTAGGCTTTGTTGAGGTGTTGGTCAACAATTGTTCCGTATTTTCATGTGCAGCCCTTTGCCAATCCTCCGCTGGTCAAGGGCCTTCCCGTGCCTTGCGGGTTCTGGGGTTTATTTGACCAAACTTCATCATGCTGAGTCGTGGGGGTTGGTGAAGGCGGGGAGCATAGATTTAGAAACATAGAAGTATACAGTACAACAATGCGTGTTTCTGCACTGCCCTCTGCTGTCCATAAAGTAGCCGTGCAAGCTCTATACCATCTTTTATGTATGGCGGTCACCCACCCAAGCACTATCCAGGCCTGAACCCTTGTTTGAGATATTAATATAATAATACGAGCAGCCCGCATGTCCTTTGAACATTCCCTCCCTCCCAGCGAAACATGTTTCTAATGTAGTATGATTAATATATACATATAAAACAAATTCATATCTCAATTCCATCTTTGGCTTCTAGCATTTTACCCTTGGTTTGCTGCTCAAAAACATACGCACAAAATTTTCTCATCAAAACTGTCGTCCCGATGTACAAATTTTCCACTGGTTTATAGAGTATCTTAACATGCTTTTATAATCCAAATTGTATTGCACAATAATAATCATAACAATGGTCAAACACTCTATTCAGTCCCCTCCTGAATTGTTTTTGTCAGGCTCAATGGAACTTCCGTGGATAAATCAATGGCTTTTTTATTAACAGCTGTGTACAGAAAACAAATTTGTGCAAAGGTAATATTTTCCCACCTGATGATGGACGCTTGTGTTGCGCCTGAAACGTCGTGATTTATTTTATTTTATACCTACGTGACTTTACCGAAAGAACCAAAGTGTTAAGGTAATATTTTTAATATTTGTCCAACCAGACAGACAAGTAAAAAAAAACTACTCGTTTATGTTATACAGCTGAAAGAAATCTCTAGTTACACACTGAAAATAACTTAAGCTATGCTGTTTCCTCATTGCATTGTGCTTAACCAATGCAAATCTGAGCCAGATTTATAAAAAAATGTCAGCAGTAAAATAACGTGTTGCTCTCTTTTGCAACGAAAACAGGCGAGTGATTGTGTGTGTTTTTACGTTTGTTCTTCAGTCACAGGGCCGCTGTCTGAACGTCAAATCGCCTACGTCAGCAGGGAAACTCTCAAGGTGGGCATTACCCTTATGGCTCATGTGCAGTCAGCAAGCAGCCTGTTTCACAGGAAGCATGACTCACGAGCTCATGCCACAGCAATAATAATAATGGATAATTGTTGTACTGTTTGTTATCTTCTCTATCATTTTGAGCATGCAAGCTGATACAGTTTTTTCATTTTTCCTTTCTCATCCATTCATAGGGTTTGGCCTACCTCCACAGTAAATGTAAAATGCACAGAGACATCAAGGTAAGTGTCTGAATGAAATATACCGTTATATATTTCGATAAATGTTTTACTTGAGCATTTTTTTAATTCAACTTTTTAGTTTCACTTACTCCCATGGACTATCGAGTGAAATAATCAGCGGCAGCAGCATTGGCCCAGAGGCGAGAGAAGAAACCAAAAACGTTGGAAATAACACAAGCGCACACATTTCGTAATAACCGGTGCTCATGATCATATCAATAATTGCACAGATCTTTTTCTCGTGTGAAGTTTTCCACAGTTTCAACAATTGGACGAGAGGGGCGTTCAAACCTTAGGAATTGGTGCGTGTAGAGAAAATGGCACGTAACGTTCCACGGGGGAAATTTTTTTGAAAGCAAGGAAGGTTGCCTGGCCATAACGCTAAGCAGCAAGTTTGATTCCCGCCCGCTGCACAGGAATCTTACTCTGGGGAGACAGTGTGTGCTCGCGTCCTGGCTGGCCACAATAGTTGGTGTTGGCAGGAATTGGCTTTGAGCCGTTACGAAAAAATGTGGTCTTGTGAATCCCCCCCTCTCTTCACATTTTGTCTCGAAGTAAACATTTGAATCTGAGCTAGTTTTTGTTGCGATTGATTATTTATTTATTGTGAAATTATGATATTTAAAAACAAATTTTGGGAAAAACAGGAAGTTGACTTGAAAAAAACACGATTTATTTGCATCATAAGTAGGTGGTTAGTGGTTGTGCCTGCAAGTCGACTTTCTGCCTGCCTGAGCATGCACAATATCTTTTAGACCAGTCTTACTGGAACACCCCAAGGATTGCTTGCACAATCATTACATTACCTTGACTGGCTGTGAATGTCAATGGTTCACAGGCATGTTTTACCTTAATTCACTTAAGCTGATCAAATACTCTTTATCGTAGTTGTGTGGATTTTTCTCCGGCTCTGGGTTTTCCTTCCACACTTAGAAACGTGTGTTTAAGAGTATTTGGCTGCTATACATTTCCACTTGATGAGCCTTCATTGGTGGCCAGGTCGCTTCTGAAAAAGAGCTACATAGCTCAGTGGACATCAACTGGTAAAATAAAAAAAACTGCAGTAGCTTTAGTTAATATGTTTGTATTGATATGTTAAGGATTACAGATTATTTTAGTACAATATGTTAATGGTTAACATCAATTGTTAGAATGTTACACAAGGCATAGAAAAAAAATATTCGTCAGACAAGCAGCATAGCAAAATGTGTTTTAATCAAATGACTGCTAAATATTATAATTTTACTATTTGTTGGTAATTGAAGGTCTAATCCACAGAGGTTTTTTTTGGGTTAGATCGCATTAAAATATATGTCGTGAAAACCCGCCACCACCCGACAAAGCCAACTAGTAAGGATTGTCGTGTAAACAGAACGAGGCAATTCGTCACTCGTACAGCACACCGGTGTGTTGGACAGCCAAACCACAACATTTCAATCTGAGTTCGACGTTTCGCCAGTAATTACAACTAGCTTCATCGGGCGACACACACCGCCTGTACTAGTGAAGAATTGGCATGTTCTGTTTACGTGACAGCCCTTACTAGTTGGCTGTGTCGGGTGGTGGCAGGTTTTAACGATGATATTCGTCGCGAAAGCCTACGTGTTAAACTGAAAGTCTAATATTAACGTGATTCTTTATTTGATGCCTTTGCCATTCTTCGTATGCTGCAATTGTCCTCTGCTTGTTTTTTGCGTGTTTTTCTAATATTAGGGAGCGAATATTTTGTTGACTGATCATGGGGAGGTGAAGCTTGCGGATTTTGGAGTCTCTGCACAGATAACAGCCACAATTGCCAAGAGAATGTCCTTCATTGGCACGCCGTACTGGTAAGACTGGCCATGTCCGTTAAACACAAGCAGGCGCGTGACATCCGCACATTAAAATGGTATTTTGAGTGCAGTTGATTAATAGAATTCTGTGTCGGTAACCAAACAGCATTATATTGTGACAGTTTGATGATTGTGAATGTAACTAATAGACATGGGGCGATTTGATGAATTGTCACAATGTGGGGGCCACAGCGCAGTTCAAATCTCGACGATTTTTTGTCTTGTTTTTACCATCTTGTTTGTACTGCCTACTGTATATGCTCTCTTATTTGTTGTATCTCGATCAGGCTATGAGCCAAAAAGTAAGATTTATTTACTTTACATGAGTTGTAAATAATATATTTTTATATGTAATGATATGATGCTTGTAAGTGTTAATTTTATTCAAGAATTAATACATTGTTACGTGCATAGCATATAGACCCATTAAGTGACTCACTACAGAGCAGGTTTTCCTGTTTGGCAATCGTAAGGTACATGCGATGTGTAACGACTCGGTAGTTTGAGTGGAAAAGATTGGTAACCATGAAAATGTGCTTGTTACTGAGCCCGTTGTATCCAAGGTCTTGAAATTTCTAAATCAGAGTGGTGAGCTTGTTCCTGAGACCGTTGTATCCAAGGTCAAATGTTTAGTTCTGGCTGCTTGCACGTAATGTCTACCCTAAATCACCATAGCCCAACATCTGCTGTCATTGGTTTTCACACGGTTAAGCAGTCAATTTAATGTTAATACGTGTGACTGAAAATTGTGCTGTGGACCACGTGGTAGTACCAGAGGGCAATGTAGCAAAAGAGAATGGTTATACTGTACAGCTATGTCCCCGCATCAATGCTCTCTTCCTTTACCAACGTGCACTGACAAGCGTGATGAAGTATGGCTACATAACTCCTAGGACTCGCGTGCAATGGCGAGGCTCTCATCCAGCAGTGGATTGACAAAAGGGTTGTACATTGACAAGATCCGCTGCAACGCTGTACGTTTCCAGGCAGCGCAGTGCACCCGTGCTGTGCAGTGATGCGTGCGTGCTTTGCGTGGCACAGGATGGCACCAGAGGTGGCGGCCGTGGAGAGGAAGGGCGGATACAACCAGCAGTGCGACGTGTGGGCCGTGGGCATCACTGCCATCGAGCTGGCCGAGCTGCAGCCGCCCATGTTTGATCTCCATCCGATGCGGTAATTCCACCTGTGTTGATCAAAACCAAAAAAAATTGTCATGGAAGTTACTTTTGAGATTATTGTCATACATTTTTAATGAAGATAATGTTTGGAGATGGCAGGGTGTCCCCTTGGAGGTCAGAGCACTGAGCTAACTTGGCTGAGATTCGGCATTTGAATCCAGGCAGCCGCCCATAACTTAACTTTCTTCTCAAATGCGTTGAGTTATTGGTCTAATGAACGATTACCAAGGCATGCAAATTTTTTTTTTAACTGTAAGTGTCACTTTATTTGACTAAGCCCTGAACATTATAATAAACTACAAATATCTGTTTGAAATCCAGTGAATATGTCCTTCATAGAATCGTTTATGAGATTGCACATCCTACTGTGTCGATAAAATACGGTCAATGAGAATGATATCAAAAGTTGTTCTGGCCATTCTCTTAACACATGGGGTGATGCACGCTTTGTACAATTTACAAATAAATATTTAAGTTTATAAAATTATTCATAAAAACACAATTGGAATACAATTTGGAAAAGGACCAAAGAAAAATGTCAATTTTTTTTATTTAACCAAGAAAAGATTCGCTAAGTCTCCAGTCTCATTTTATGAGGTTCCTGCAATAAATATTTGGCCGGTGCCCTCGTGAGTATTCTTTATGAAGCACAGTGCCTGAAGAAACCCCAAATTTTTAATCGGGTAATACCCAATCTCTGCACATCCAACTTGCATACCTGCTTACTGCGCTGCACGGTTGCCCTGCAGGAGGGTATTCCAGTGACATCATGGCTCTCTGCATAATTTGGGGCCACGATCCGATTCAGTAAGCAGTTTTTTTTTTACATTGTGGTGGATAGCACTTCTATTGGCTGCAGGGGTAACACGAATCCATTACATGTAACATATATATATATGCTTCGAATCACGTGAAGGATGCAAGAATCTAGTTTAATTGAGTAATTCGTGCATAGTTACACCCATAATAATGAGCTATATATGGTGCGAAAGAAGTTCAACATATATTCACTCTCTGGTTTGGTATTAACAATCTGAATTGGTGGGAGTGCTTGAGCAATCTCATCAGCTCATCCATTATAGGGCATCTAAAATTCGTGCTGTATTTCATCTTCTAGTTAGTATGCCAGTGGAGCGAGTAAAATTGTGTTATTCCTTTGTGTTTTGTTTCCCGTGGCTAATATGTTTTCGTTCGCGTGTTATTGTTTTGTTAACAAGTTTCTGTTGCAATGGACTATGTGAACGCATTAAGCATTGCCATCCAAGTATGTGTCTTGTGCCCATGTATGCACACGAATGAACGCTGAGTGTCGTGTTTAATTTCTCAATTGTCGACGATTCACTAGTGTGTGGCAGGTGCTTTATAAATCGTCTCCATTGTCAATGTTGTAGCGCTTGCATAGTCTCCTCTTAACACATCGGGACTGTACAGACGCACTTGAGGTAATGTCTGTGCAAGTTTGTTTTGGAATTTGTGGCATGTTTGGGTGGTACTAGTTAATATTTATACGTTAGAATAATGATGTGTGGGTTATGATTGGCAATATATTTATTGGCGGGACTGGCCAAGGGCTGTAAAACTGCAAGGGCATCTAGCAAGCAAACTGAAGTTTGCACCCGTGTGGTTTCAGTGGCTGTAACCTTATGGTGGTCTAAAACAACACTGCATTCTCCAAGCCAGTACAGTATTGTCACGTGACACACAAGGCATGATGGGAGGACTGATCCTCTGGACACAATTGTACCTCCTGCTGTTCTGAAATCACCGTTTGCGTATTACTCTTTTAGTTTCGAGTCTGCATGCACTTTTGTGTGCCAGCTATGGGTGTGGTGTGGTGGCATGATGGGCAGATTTGGCATTCTCCCAGACTCCCACTCACTTTTGTTGAGACTCAACCCATGCGGTCTATAGGTATCAGTGTCACAGTTTGTTTGATTTGGCAATCAATATCAGTAGCACACATGGCAGTATATTACCTTTTAAGGTGCCCCTAGATAAAACTGAAATTTTTTATTGAGCAGTGTTTTGGCAGATAGATTTGTATTTTATTGCCCATGCATTTCTATTACCGTTGATGTTCAAGACATTGCAACATATGTTACCTTAAAGCTTAAACTCACTGCGACACATACAATGCATGGTTTTATTCTCAGTGGCTTTATTCAGAGATGACCTTTTCTGATTCATGAAAAAATATGCAAACACCGTACAGTATCTATATACGTGTTCTTTTAAAATGCCACTGAATTACCACCAGGAAATAGTTTAATGTTAAATACTATTAAATGAGTTGTGCACATATATTATTTATGACTCATGTGAAAAAAAAAAGTTAATGTTTTTTCCTGTTGTGGGAAAGAAAATACAGTTTCTAAATTCAGTCACATAATTTCAACAGGTTATTATCAGCGATGCAGATTCAGGATTGACTCATTTAAATATAAATTGGAGTTACCATCCTGTACAGAAGTAAAACTGATTATTTCTAAGCATTTCAAACGAAAGTAAGATATTTTACTTTCTGGTTTGGATAAGGATGGGGCTGAATCAACTCTGGACAAGATTTAAACTCATGACCTCTAGACAGGGAAACCCGCTGGTCTATCACTTCATTAACTATTATCTATCCACTGCCGGATAAACGCCTCCCAATGCCGTCACCATCTCATAGATATACAATGCAGCAATCCACTCAGCGTCTCAATATGAGCTTGTTTCATCACTCCGTATCTGCAGTGCATGTACTCACTGGGGTGTTCTCTCCTTTGGCTGCCACTCTATCGTTAGTCTCTTCCACTAGCCATCGTCTCGCCTAGTCATGTCCTGCCTAAGCCTGCGCTTATTCTTTTAACGGCCAATATGATGTCTCGAAATTGCATGTTTTCAAATACATTTGTTCATCTTCCTGTCTCTCAGTCTATTTCCAATGTTTGTTTGTACACGTTTAAACTTTTGTTCAGTGTCTTGATATCACATTTTTAAGCTGAATACAATTTCTTGGTTGGCAGCGAATTTATCTACAAGGGATGAATGAGTCATGGTACTTAAACACTCGTTCCATAAATTAGGTGCCACTAGCAGAACCACGGCAATAACAGGGCATAAAGAAACAGTGGTCTTGGTATTTCAATTTTTGTTTGGTTTTAAAATGATTTTTGATTGGTACAAAAAATATATCCGAAAGATTTCCATTTTGGTCTGTGAGGCTGAGATAACCAGTGATTCAGAGGTAGGTATGTTTGCATCAGGATCTGAGGTTTTCCAGTCCAATAAGCACATGAGCTCACCAGATACTGCTGGCATGTTATAGAGACACTTTGCACTGAAGACAGTGTTAACCCCCCCGCTGGCTTAACATACTAGTCAAAATGTGCCAGATTATTGAAAATTACTCACAAATGTACAACTGTAATATTCATCACAATACTCTTTGGGTCTTTCGGTAAAGGCACGTCGATTGAAAAATAAATAGGTGAAGACGATTTCCTGTGTTGCGATCTAAATGTCGTGATCTATTATTTTTCTATCTACGTGACTTTACCGAAAGACCCAAAGAGTATGAATTCCTGCAGTCACGAAAGCTTTAAATCAAGTTTCATCACAATCATCGCAACCCCGACTGGGGAGAAAATAACTTGGCAGGACCCTCCTGAAAAAGAGTCATGAGACTTGGCGAGGCATTGCTGGGTAAACATGCGCAATAAATAGTAATAATAATCTTTTAGTGAATAACAAATCTCTACCCTGCACAGGAGGATGCCAGTAATGTCCACACATCTTGCAAACTCATGTTTTTCCAAAATAGCAATTTATTTCCTCCATAAAAAGTCATAATATAGAATACCAAAATAAATGTACATCATTATGGGTGGCCTGAAAGTATGTGTGCTTACCATTTATTCTGAGCATGTTTTGCACGCATGTAGTCTAGCTGAAAAGACTTCTATAATTTAGTGAATTATTTACCCAGGATAGCCTCACTGAGTCTAAAGACTCTTTTCAGGAGGATCTTGTATTTGGATGATTGACTAATACCTTTTAATGAGCATTTGCCTTCTGGGAGAAAACTAGGATTCCTTGAGAGAGAGCCCGTGCATCGAAAGGGGGTGACAATTATCATTGCTGTCTCATAGCCACCACCACGTCTTACAGCGTCATACTGACAACACTGGGCAAGTGTTGTTCGTCACCCATCCAATTACTAATCAGGCTGAATTCTTATTAGCATCGGGGATCTTATGAGACTGGGTGCATTTGTGCTATTATGATTATACCGCACCTGATTTTCCCGCACCTCTGATTAGCATGGTTGGCTGTGTACGGTGCGAAAGAAGTTCAACATACACGCATACGTAGGCAATAAACTATGAAAATAACAACATGTACTTCCTTGTCCAGCTTATTTTGTTAATTCTGTACATGGTTATAAACAGTAAGTGTACAGAAGACCCACTTAATATATTGGCTTTCCTTTTTTTATATTTCCTCCAAGCGTTGGTGGAATGTTTTCCTTTAAAGCATGGGCATTTCCATGCAGTGCCCCCCCAGAAGGCTCATTAATCGTTGTTGTGTATGTCACCAGGGCACTGTTCCTCATGTCCAAGAGCAATTTCCAACCTCCCAGGCTCAAGGACAAGATGAAGTGGTGAGTGCCGTCAGAATCTGTTTGTCAGAGGATGTGGAGGGGGGTGAGCCAGGGTGAGCCATGAGGTTTGTAAGGATTTCTCTTCACGCTGCTGGGGTTCAACGATGGACCAGACAGATGTGAAGCAATGATAAGGATGAGTTGTGAAGGCTGTCATTGCGTTAGGACTGACACCAGCTTTAGGGAGCACACGCTACTAAAGAATTATGGTTACAATGAATGGCTCTTGGTTATCAATCACCCTTCGCAATTGTCCACGTGTGATACTTTAATGGTGATGTGGTCTATTTGTGGAATAGTGGTCGCAGGCTTAATGAGCCTCGATGCAGACATTCGCTTGTCCCAGTTTCGCATTGTTAAAAGGTTCCCGTGAAGTTATTTTTTAATTTCTGTTTTAACTTGCGTTACGTCTCGTATGCTATTTTGAAAAGACAATACACATGGCAAACCTGCCTGTTGCTG
This sequence comes from Lethenteron reissneri, assembly GCF_015708825.2. Classification (NCBI taxonomy): domain Eukaryota; kingdom Metazoa; phylum Chordata; class Hyperoartia; order Petromyzontiformes; family Petromyzontidae; genus Lethenteron; species Lethenteron reissneri. Next base: position 12,730,339 of record NC_083792.1, on the reverse strand, counting down.
TTTTTTTTATTATTGGGAATTGACTTTTTTACATAACAAAAAAACTCAGTGTTTCACTATTGACCTGCAGATCACATTACCACATTAACTTCAAACAAATGTTATATCTATTGATAACGTGTTGTGAATCTACAAAATGTTGTATTGCTCTGCTGGAGTAATGTTAGTTATGTAGATTAATTTCTCTTACCCTTGTTGTCATTGCTTGATTATTAAATTTGTTTTACGTTGACTGCGCCATACAGGTCAGGAATTTTCCACAATTTTATCAAGCAGTCTCTGATTAAGAACCCAAAGAAGAGACCAACAGCAGACAAACTCCTTCAGGTACAGTGCCATTCACGCTGCCCACTCGCTACTTCCTTTCTGTTATCTCTTATCTGAAGTTCAGTAGAATTGGATGCAGCCCAAATGCAGCAAATGGGTTGGCACATCTGTTGGGTGCGCTAAACCCTGTAACCATATCCTTTCACATGGATGCTTCTCATGGATAGCAAAGGAGAATGGGATTAAATTGTATTATTGGTTCTTTCGGTAAAGTCACGTAAAAGGGAAATAATAAAATAATAAAAATTAAACAATAAAATTCTCACGACGTTTCGATCGCAACACACCTGATGATGATTGCTTGTGTTGCGATCGAAACGTCGTGATAATTGTATTGTTTTATTTGTATTATTTTATTATTTCCTTTCTACATGACTTTACCGAAAGAACCAATAATATGAATCCCTGCAGTCACGAAAGCTTTAAATCGGGATTAAATTGGTTAATAAGCGCATACACACAGCATCTCCAAGCCCAAATGGTGTGGAATTCAGAAGGCACTGGGCTTGTGCTGTTGCTATCCCTGCATGCTTGTTACTGCGTTTAGGATCCATTTGTGATTCAACCTCTGAACCGATCGCTGGCCACCGAGCTGCTGGATCAGATGAAGTCACCGGCTCCTCCCAGGAACTTCTACGATGATGAGGAACCCGAAGTATGTGTACCAGCCTTCTACACGTCCTCAAACATAAACACACACACAACGTTGAACAGCGATTGACTCGGGTAATGGGGCTTTAAAAAAATATATATAAAATCCAATAACCTGTTGACCTGGTTCAATAATGTAATGAATATACAGCACTCTAAGATCCCCGGCTGGATGAAAGTCTCCCCATGCTGTATCGGGCATGAGGGTTGAGTGACTATACTTAACCACGCTGGTCAGTGCAGGTTGGTGAAGTCAGGGGTAGACAAGATTGGAATCAAACTCAACGTTGCGGAGTTCAAGCAGTGCGCTAACCACGATGCCACCGCTCCATTCCATCATGTTGTTTGTCAGTGCTTAAATATTTGAGCTGCCACACCAACTTTATGCATGTCATGTCATGCATGAATAGGGATCAGTTTTCATAGGCCTGGTGCCTATTGTTCCATGTTATTTGAGCAGGCAAGGCTCTCTCTGCCATCGCTGAGCTTAAAACAGTCGTCAACCGGAATGGATTTGCAATTCTGCTGTCTGCATTAAAGCAAGACTGTGTGAACCAATAACGAACCAAAACATAAAACATATTTTAGACAAATCCTGCCAGGTGGCTGGAGGCACTGTATTGTGTATTTCATGACCAGAGCTCACTATTTAACGAATGAGTGAACATGCCGCCCTTTGACGGAGAACACCCCATTGGCCAAGTTGCGTTCGTAAAATACCTCGATGTTATTTGCAACATCACCTCATTGTGATAAAGATATTCGTGGATAATTACCCACACTTAACTTTTTCAGTTGATAACACATTCATTGCCTTTGGACATGAACTGTGCGCAACTGGCACGTATGACAAGATCAACTGAGATATATTAAAAGAAAACAAATGCATACATTGAGAATACAAAGGTTTACATAACCCTTCACTGAATTATATCGTCTTTGCAGCCTCCTGCCGCTGTTCCCCAGAGGATATCCTCAATTGCCAAGAATTCCCGGGCAGAGAAGACTCGCTCTGAGCTGGACTGTGAGTTAGGGTGTCTTAACTGCAATGCAGTTTTACAGTGCAGTTTACCTTCATAAAGCACCTAAATACACCACTACCTCTATATAAACTTCAGAGAGCTCCTAAACAGGAGCAGCACAAAACAACAACTTGTAAGGAAATGGAGATTACAATGAGATGATGTGGGACCACGGTAAGATAACATGGGAGTCTTTAAATTGCATGTTTTACAGCATTATAGCATTTTCATGACCGCCAGAAAATAGTATTTCTTAGTGAAACTGATGTAAATATTCAACTGGGAAATCATGAGCATTGCGGAAGTTGCTTCAAGTTACGCTGGTGTATTATTTTGTGTGTAACTGTATCTGTGCGATGGTTTGAATACACGTTAAGTATCGAATTTCTTCCCTTGACAGTTGATCAGTTGAGATTTCAGCCTCCGATTCCCAAGATAACGGCACCGCAGTACATGGAGGTAGGGTGTATTGTTTAAATCTATGCATTCTCCCTTTAATTTCGTACCATTGAAGGCTATAGTTGTTTCAGCTTTTTGCTTTTCTCTCTCTCTCTCAATTACAGTTCAGTTGTACTGTCAGTGTCATGTGAAACGCTTGGGCAATTTCCATTTGGAATGAATAGCAGGCGCTGCACCTCCCTGGGTCAGAACCATCCTGGAAGATGACATAACGTAACTGCTGCTGAAGTCCTTTCAGTCGGCCTCGTATTTAATTTTTAGTTGCGCAACATTTTATATAGGATATACATGGAGTGTGTGCAACTTGGAAATGTAATCAAAACGGTTCATTTTCACATAAAGAATATGACCAATTTAGTGTAGAACATAGGCACACCATACACTGGGGTTTAAAAAATTGTGAAAAGTTTCTTGGTTAACTTAATATGATTTTTGTTTATTTCCTGTTACCTGACTTTTAAGGCATGGAACACATAAAGGCTACTTTTTCATGACAGTCAAACCAATATATTATTTTTTTGAGCTGTAATTTATGAAAATGAAGTACAGAACCTAACTTGATGTATTGATTTTGGTGCAGCCCATTGGTGAACGGTTTGAAACCACGAGCTCTACTTGAGAATCCGGTTTAATCACAGTTTGCTGCCGAGATTCAGACCCAGGAGCTAGGCACAGCCTAGGCAGTGGCATCTCGGTGCTCTAAGATTAGTATTGGCTCCCTGAGCCCCACCTAGCCACCACCTCGGCTTTGTGTATTTTTATAAAAAAACCATCTTTGTTGGTCAACATAACACGAGTACTGAGGGGCAGTCGAGTGAATTGAGCTCTCTCTGGGAGTTATGTATGTATGTTGAACTTTTTTCGCACCATACGTAGCCAACCGTGCTATAGTTATAACTATAGAATGTTCTCTCTAGAGCTTTGTTAATATATGTCCGTGCGTGCATTTAATTGCGTGCAGGGAAATCATCGGGGCTTTTCTGATCAATACGCCCCAGCCAGAGGCCATCAAAGGTATTCTGCAAAGCAAACATCAGAAGTACTTCTTCTCATAACACATTTTATGAATACATTCCTCTTTCTTGGTTTAAACATTTTTCAAATGCTCTAGTCATTTAAATGTGATGTTTTCTTCACCCAGATTTCAGCAGGGTGCAGAAGATGATGACGATGGTGGAACGTATGTACTCTTTCCACATGGACCATCTGATAGACATTGATGCGCTTCACGAGTAAATAAATAGATGTCGCTCATTTATGGACACACTGAGATGTTTTGCTGCACATAATGGCATAAACTTGCATGCTATGCAATCGCAATCATCAACCCTGATCTATCTACTGCTGGAAGAAGGCATCCCCATGCCATTCCTTATGATGCCACACCCCATCTTGCACATTAGCTGATCACTCCATCTCCACATTGGTCATCCTCTTTGGCATGATCTCTCCTTTTGGTTGAGTGGTGCAGTGCATTGAAACCTTATCAACAATTAAATGTAGTCAGCCTGTTAAATTATTGTCTACAATGTATAATGCACCTCTTCCAAGACATCTGTATCTTTGCTTTTTGTGTAATGTTCATCAGCTGTTTCACAATCTAAACGTATTATTGTGTTGTGCATGTGGGATGTTTAATTCAGGCTGAAGAAAGTCCCCCCTCCTCTTCCACCAAAGGTACTAAGACGAGACTGATCTTGTATTTGATGAAAATGCTTTTTTACCCAACTACATCCCATTCATATGTTGGCAAAGCGTATCACCTTGACAATTTACCCTATTTGTCTAAAGAAATCAAGTGAAAATGGGCATCAGCATGTAAACGCGGGTCCGAGTCTTGTTAATATTGGAGCATTCGTGAGCATGAAATGGGGATGATGGTGGTGGTGGTGGTGGTAAAGACAGTGGTGATGAACCTTCACCTAACTCCTGAAACTCTGCTGATCTGTCACAGCCTTGGTGCAAGAGCCCCACGGAAGACGGCAATGAGGGCTCGGGCACCATCAAGCAGCGACCTGCAGCGCCGTCCCCAGCACGGTCCGACGAGCGCTACCCTCCCGTGCCCCGGCAGAAGCCCACGAGCCCGCCTCCGGCGCAGGGCTATGGCCCAGCCCCGGTGCCGCCTCCGCGCGTTTCCCAAGTTGGGCAGTCGGCCTCGCCCATGCAGCAAAACCGACCCAAGTACAACGTCCCTACCCCGCCGCTCCCACAAGTCGTGTCGCCCAGCAAGCTCGGGCAGCCCTTGCCCGCACCACGCCAGCGATTCCACAGCCCGCCGCCACCACCACCCCCGTATGCTCGCACGCCACACAGAGCCACCCCCCTGCTACTGCCTCACAGCTCTTGGCTGCATTAGAGATGCAGCAGGTGGTACGATTTTGCCCGCCAGCGTTGATTTATTTCCAGCCCGGCAACAAGCCCATTTAGATCAAAATAATCTCTCGCATCACGGGTTAGCAGTAAGCCACTCTGGGAATATATTGAAATTGCCAAGTTGTAATAAAAAAAAAAATTGGCTGTGTGTTTCTTGAAAATCTGGGGGAGAGTTGTTTTGGTCAACATTTCAATTGGGCTCAGTCACTTATGTCCTGCAATAAATAGGGCTGAGTGTATTATTTTCAGGCAAACAACAACAACAGCAACAAAAATGCGAGAATCGTTTGCATTAGTAAGCAAAACTTATGTTTGTGATTGTTGCCATTATATTAAACAATAGTTGAGGTTTCGATGTTATAGCTGTTGAAAATGTTATCACATTCACATTGATTGGTCTTCATAAAGAAACTGTTGCCACTTAAGTTGTGCCACGGTGCATGTTACCAGCTGCAGGGGAACCCCTCAGCTTGTGTAGGTTGTCGCTGGGTACCGCGGTGGCGAGATGTTAACTACCTCGCCTGGTATACACGAGGTCATGGGTTTGATCCTGACCCTGACACCTGTATATTTGGAGTTTGCATGTCTCTCTCCCCTTGGTCATGTGGGTTTTTCTCTGGGTCCTTCGGTTTTCCCCCCAACATTTGGAAACATGCGTTTTGAGTATTTGCCTGCTATAAATGTCCACACGATAAGCCACTTCGTTGAAACTACCATTTGTGGCCAGGTTGTTTCTGACACGGAGCTATATAGCTCAGTGGGCCCCTTAGGAAAAACTAAAAACTAGTTTATACTAATACCGCCGACGGGGGAATTTGTTGGCTTGCAGACACAACATGGGCAGGAACGGGCGGCCTGCCCCGGCAGTGCGGCGCTCCAATAGCGCATCGCCACCTCCGCGGCCGCCGCTGCCGGACCTGGTGAGCGGAGCCGGGGGTTCGGCCGGGCGTCGTTGCTCCGCCGAGGTCCTCTCCACCACCGAACACCTGCAGCGGATCAACATGGGCCATCACAACGCGCTCGATGGAAGCAAGTGTCTTCCAATGCTACTTGCACACATTTGAACGTGTTTCCTGCCCCAGGGGTGTCGCTGCGTTGTAGTCCGATTCCAGAGGTCGCCACTCTGTTTGGATTTTCTAGTGCGGTGTTTGAAATTGTGGACAGGTTTTGTAAATTCGCCTCGCCACCCCCTCTCCCACCCAGCAGCATAAGTGGGTTCGCCGCAGTCCATCAGCAGGTTGCGTGCGATTGAGGTAAAGTGTGGGTGCTGTCATTAATGGTCAGCGTTGAAGAGTAGACCAATATACCCTCGAGAGGGCTGCTCTCTTGAGCTTGCTCTTGTTGAGGCCCTTCCTGTGGCATTGGCGTGAGCAAGGAATTGAAGGGCTGCACCTTTACTTTTTATATTCTGCTTTTTCATATCACCTGGGGGGTACGTCCGATCCCATCATATCTTGGAGGCTGTCTAGGCTGGAGTGAATCTGTGCTGTTCTGTGAAAGCCCTGGTGCAAGAAACCTCTGGACAACATGGCCAATCACACGTCAAACAGGCTGTCGCAGGTCTGTGGGGCCACGTGGTGGGCAGCAGAGGGCAGTTCGGTACAATCCATTGTAGCGTGATGCTTTCCACGTCTATGCTTCGCACCTTCAACGTGCACGCACCAGTGTAATGAAGTATGGTCAAATGATTTCCATAACCCACACAGGCGTGGGGAAGCCCTTGTCCATCATTTGATCGATAAAACGAGCTGTACAAGTTTACATGTATAGAAACTTTAAGTATATTGCTTTGTAAGTATATCGGACAATGCTTGCTCATTTCTGCCTGGTGAACCCAGTATGAACCTGCCTCTTGCATCTGGTTTGATTGGACTGGTCTCGATCAGTATTTTTCAAAATTTCATCTCTGTAGGCCCCTTGTTGTGTACAGCTTACTGATGCTGGAATGTTACATTCATATGCAAATCAGACTGCTCGTATGCAAATCACACTGCACCTGCGGAGTAAAGTTTGAGAAACACTGATCTAGGCAGTTATTAATTTTGTATGTATGTTGAGCTTCTTGCGCACCGTACGTAGCCAACCATGCTGATCTGAGGTGTGGGGGAAGGACAACAAACTCAACACTAAAAGCAGTTCTAAAGAAATGAGTTTTAAATCTAGAATGTAAAAGTGCATAGCTCCAGTGGCTTCCTTATTATCTGAAAGCACGCGATGCAGAATCTTTGTAAGAATCGTAGTTCGAATAGAGTCAACCGATGCCCTATGAAGCTCTTTCCCACAGATGTTTAGGAGGGGTGGTTACAGAGGTCCAGCTGTAGTTTTACCAACGTTGTTCTGCTTCAGTTGCATTCGTGGCTGGTCTGTATGTAATCTTACAAATGTCTTTATTCATTTTTAAATGATGTTATCCAAATAACCCTTGTAATTGTTGTACAACTTATTAATTGGTTTAGCTGTGTGACCATTATGCAATTCCCAAAAGAGCCACACCTTTGAAGCATTTCCTAGTGTTATGTATTACATTTTCTCAGCAGAAATACTTCCTTGCTACGGCATGATCCATTGGTCACTGGAATAATAACATGTTATTTTGCTAATTTCATTGCAGGAAATTGATAGCACAATTGGCAATAAAACAATTACTAAATGGGCTAAAGCTGAAGCGGATAATTCTATTTACAATTCCCTGTTGCCTCAATTGCATTTTTTCCCCTTAATTTTCCCATGGAGTAGTTGTATTATTGAGCCCACACGTGAGCAGTTAAATAATTCCCGTCGTCTGTTTGGCTACATCAGGCACCGTGGCGGAGAAGCAGGACGCGAGCCGTACGAGCAACTGCGCACCGCTGGACCCTCTGCCAAAGTTGTCGGTGAGTTTCTTATGCAATCGCATTGAGCGTTTACGAAGGAATGTATTCTACCCGTCGGAAAGCTTTTTGCAGGCACTTCGTATGGATCCTTGGGCAGCTATCCAAGGCGTGAAGTGTAGGACCCCAAGAAGAAGTGCCACTTTTTTTTCTTCTCTGCACAAAGTGATGTGCAAGGAATCTGAGCTTTCCCATTTTAAATAATAATAAAAATCCCATCGCGGCCCAAGTTGGCAGGCTGTGTCCTGAGAGTGGAGCAGTGGAACATTATACGAGTTGTTAATTTATTTTACTATATTTTTTTAGATTTTATTGTTACTACACAATTACCATTAAATTTGTGGCCGCACCTAATTGTGTGGCCTCTACGAAGTGGGTACTTGTATAATACTCCTTTCTTGCTGGTGAGAAAGTAGGCCTCTCTGAGTTATAATATACCTCTCAATTTTACGGTGAGTGATGTTGATTTATGTTTTAATAACGCTTATGCTGTTTTATATTTATATTCATATTTTCACAGGAATCAAGTAGTAAATCAAAGTAAAGATTAAATGTTACTTTTAGTGCAAGTACTGGAATTTTATATATCTTGATCTCAACCCTGATCGATTTAAAGTACATTTTTCAGTACCGATTGTGATGTCTGTCTTTTGCCCAGAATTTGCTTGCCAATGGACTGCCACCAACACCAAAAGTGCATGTGAGTGTTCTAATGGATAGCATGCAAACTTGAAAGAATCCACAAGAAATATTGCCTTTTCATTGAATTATTCAATGTGTTGCATATTTTCAGACACATTTGTTAGACCACATGTTCTCAATAGTAGCAAATACAGCCGTTAATGATATCAGTCGTTCGGTTTATTTTGAGTGAGGCCCATTGAGCTAAGAAGCCCTCTTTTCATGGTGACCCAGCCAAGGTGGCAAGCACACTACACGGGAAGGGAGAGCTTACAAGGGTTGCATAAAACAGAAGCAGGTAAATGTTATAAAGATGACAAAAAAATAAATAAGTTTTAAATGATTATAATAACTCAAAGATAACCACGACTATGTACATTATGCAAACAGACTTAAGTGGAAGAGTAGGAGGAAGTTAGGGTGGATATGGAAGGAACCATGGAGGATACGGAAATGGCAGTAGGAATGGGGGAGGACAGGACATTCTTTGAATGGCCCAGGCAAATGATTTTGCAGTGGTGAATACCAACTTCCAGAAGCAGGAGGGACATTTGATGATCTACCAGAGTGGAGAGGTGAAGAATCGGATGGATTTTATTTTGGTGAGGAGGAAGCACCTGAAAGAAGTGAAGAACTGCAAAGTCATCCCTGGAGAGTGTGTGGCTGAACTATATAGACAGACTACTGGTGGCAGATTGCATAGTGAAAGGAGTTAGGAAGAGGAAGGTGAGACAAAATAACTGTAGCAGGGTAAAGTGGTGGCTACTAAACAATGAGAAAGAAAACTGCGGTAGGCAAGCTATGCAGAAGTTAATCAACGTAAGGTCGAGGTGGAACGTGAATATAATATTGGAACAACTGGCAAGTGGAACACTGAAAGCAGGTAGTACAGTGAGAGTTGGCAAAGGAAGACAGATGCAACAGAATTAAACATGGTAGGGGAGTGATGGAGTGCAGAAGGCAACGAGAGAGAAAAAGGCCAAGTTTAAGAAGTGGCAGAACATGAGAGAGAAGGACCATCTGGATGAATAGCTGGCAGCGAGAAGAGATGGAATGCGAGTGGTAGCAATGGCAAACACAACAGCATTTGCAGAACTATACCAGAAGCTTGACAGCAAAGAAGGCGAGCCAGAGAGAGAAAGACCAGGGACATCGGCCATGTGCAGGACGAACAATCTTGGATGAGATGAAGTTTAGAGAGAGATGGAAAGAGTACTTTGAGAAGTTGCTGAATGTGGAAAACCCAATACAGGAAATGGTTGAGGAACATCAAAGAGTAGAAGTCGTTGCAGAGACTATAGCCAGAGAAGAGGTGGTGGAGGCTCTGGGGAGCATGAAACATCACAATGGAGTGGGGCCAGATGAGATTCCAATTGATGTGTTTAAATTAATGGTAGAAAAGGGTGTTGAAATATTGATGGGGCTGTTTGGGAAAATCTGGATGGAGAAGAAAATTCTGGATGTGTGTAGAGAGCGAGTCACATTGGAAAGGTGATGGACAAGAGTGTGGGGACTACAGAGGAGGAGCTTTGACAAGTCACACCATGAAACTCTGGGAAAGGATCATAGAAAGGAGACTGAGGAATCTGGTGGATGTTGGCAAGAGTTTGGATTCAAACAGGAAAGGTCAACAATGGATGCAATCTTTTCTCTGAGTATTGATAGAGTAGTTCAGAGAGAAGAAATGGGACCTGCATGTCGGTGTTTATTAATCGAGATAAAGCGTACGGCAGGGTGCTTAGAGAGGTCATCTGGTGGTGGATGAGAAGAGGTATTTTGTGTATCTGAATTACATAATGCTGTAATTAACATATTTTTGGTTATTTTATTCACTAAATAACAAAGTAATTGGGCCTTATAGAGAATTGAAGCTTATAGTGCATTGTTTCATACGCATGTACACTCACATGCATGCGTTGCTCTTTAGATTGATTGATTTCCTGTTTCGATTTAAAGCTTTCGTGACTGCAGGGATTCATCTTCTTGGTTCTTTCGGTAAAGTCACGTAGAAGGGAAGTAATAAAATAATAAAAATAAAACATAATAAAACAATTCTCACGACGTTTCGGCCACAACGCAAGCAGCCGTCCTCAGGTGAAAACCAGGTCCGTCGAGGCGACAGAGTCTGAATGAAACAGCACACGAGCTTGGAGCATATATATAAGCTGGGCGCATTGACAAAGGAATTTGCATATCAAAAGGAATTTAGCATATTTATGGGAAATGCAGGAATGTGATTAGTACTGCATATGCATGTGCATTATGCAGGATTAACAGCATCAAAGGGAGCTGCAGTTACTGCTGCTGCTGCAGTTGCTGCTGCTGCAGTTTCTGCTGCTGCTGCAGTTGCTGTTGCTGCTGCAGTTGCTGCTGCTGCTGTTACTGCTGCTGCTGCACTTGCTGCTGCTGCTGCAGTTGCTGCCTTATCCATTTTAATATAACACTACATTACTGTATGGTGTCGTAATTGTATAGTAAACATATAGCAGTGTGATACACATTAGGGTGGGTAGAATAATACATAGTGTTATATTAAAATGGATAAGGCAGCAACTGCAGCAGCAGCAGCAGCAAGTGCAGCAGCAGCAGTAACAGCAGCAGCAGCAACTGCAGCAGCAACTGCAGCAGCAGCAGAAACTGCAGCAGCAGCAACTGCAGCAGCAGCAGTAACTGCAGCTCCCTTTGATGCTGTTAATCCTGCATAATGCACATGCATATGCAGTACTAATCACATTCCTGCATTTCCCATAAATATGCTAAATTCCTTTTGATATGCAAATTCCTTTGTCAATGCGCCCAGCTTATATATATGCTCCAAGCTCGTGTGCTGTTTCATTCAGACTCTGTCGCCTCGACGGACCTGGTTTTCACCTGAGGACGGCTGCTTGCGTTGTGGCCGAAACGTCGTGAGAATTGTTTTATTATGTTTTATTTTTATTATTTTATTACTTCCCTTCTACGTGACTTTACCGAAAGAACCAAGAAGATGATTTCCTGTTATTGGCTAGAATTCAATCAGTTGATATCCAGCACACACGAATAATGTAACGTGTTAATTAACAGTGATGAAAGCGTTTCTTTTTTAAATACTTGCTATCCTGGTTTTGCAGATGGGGGCTTGTTTCTCCAAAGTGTTTAATGGATGCCCGCTGAAGATACATTGTGCAACATCGTGGGTTCACCCAGATACAAGAGGTAACTTGCCAATCACAAGGGGTAAAAATTATGTGTCAGCTGTCTGTGTGGCCCATTGGGCCATCATCCTTCTAGGCACCCAGCCAAAACGTATTGCCAAGATCTTTATTGGTCTCTGCTGTGTGATATGATGGTATAGGAAGCCACTTCATAAAATTGTTAAACAAAAGATTGACGGCGTCTCTCAGAGGTAGTGGAATGATTTTAAAATATATTTGTTGCCTATTTCCTTCCTATTTAATCTCAATTGTGCTATCAGCATCATGTTGTGAGACTGAGTATCTCACAGAGCAGTGCAATCCTTCATGTAAGGGAATGGTCCAAGGAAGAAAATTCCACAGCTACTTAATATGGCCTCTTGTTCTGTGGCACCACGGTGGCTCGGAGATGTTAACTACCTCACCTGGTATGCAGGAGGTTGTGGGTTCGATCCCAACCCTGATGTCTGTATATTTGGAGTTTGCCTGTTCTCCCTGTGGTCGCGTAGATTTTTCTCTGGGTCATCCGATGTTTCCCTCCACATTTAGAAACATGCGTTTAGAGAATTTGCCTGCTATAAATGTCCACATGATAAGGCACTTTGAGCTATCATTTGTGGTCATGTCGCTTCTGAAAAGGAGCTATATAGCTCAGTGGGCCTTAGTTGGTAAAATAAAAAATAGTTTAGTTTCATACAGAATGGGGCAGCAATTTCCCACCTGCTGTGCCACTGAGGGCAATGTTTGTTGCACGACAGTAAAATCATATTTTTAAAGTAATCCTCAGAGCTGGAATATGTCCAGATTGGTGTAGAACCAAATTTAACGTGAATATTTTTTGTGCTGTCACTGGGCTGAGATCATCAAATCGCTATCCATGAGAATCCAGTTTAATCACAGGCTGCGGCCTGGATTCGAAATCCAGGTTCTCTCAGCAGTGCCGGACTGGCACTGCTGAGAGGTTTTAGCCACCATGCCGCCTCAGGCTGTGTAATGTTTTCATTGAGGGCTTTTTCTGGTCACCTGTGGCCTCTGTTGTCATTGTAGGTTCCAGGAAACCGTTTGTAACTATTGTAAGCATTGCATGCTCATAAGGAAATCTCTCACAGGCGTCGTTTTGTTTCCACCTGTTCAGGTCCTGTTGCTTCACGCCACAAGGGAGACATTTTAAGCAAATGACGTTCGACTTTAGAAACTTTTGTATAATCTACTTCCTGTCAATTATAATCACTTTTGGGGTTTAAATCCTGCCAGATGAAAGGGGTTATTTTTAGTTTTGAAGCACGCTTCCTTGCATCCAAATCCTGCCAATGTGTCTTATTCTCAGCAGTTTCTAGAGCAGCTAAGTCATCTCTATGGTACTGACTGCAGAATAAACTTTGCTTTAGGTGATTGTCAAACAGCTGTTGGGTATTATCGCACAGAGAAGGAAACATCATTGGCATCTACAGCTGCATGATCAAGCTACCAGTCAGCATGCTGTCTCTTTACTTGGATGGGACAGGGTTAAAACGCAAATATTTGAAGTTTTTTTCCTTCCACATTCGATTAGAACAGTTGGCACCACTGATTAGCACGGTTGACTACGTATGGTGAGAAAGAAGTCCTACATACATACGTACTTTTACTATAGCGAATGTAAAATGAGAAGCAGGTTGAGTTCCTAAATCGTTGCCTGCCATGTGCACGTTTTTGGATGTCATTGGACAGCCTTGCTCGCTGCAGATAAGCCTGCTAAGATATGTCTAAGTAATGCGAGTTGTGATTGCCTCTTTACAGACCAGCATCTGATATTTGGTACGGAAGAAGGCATCTACACGTTGAACCTGAACGAACTGCACGAAGCGACAATGGAACAGGTGGCTTCTTCATTGCATTGCGGAATCATATCACTGCATCCCTTTTGTGCGTTCAATAACTAAAGATCATTACTTTGTTTTTGTTTTCTTAAAAATTAATGTCACTGCTTTTGTAAGTGGTACGTTTTATTGAGGCTATTCAAAAATAGCTGTTGTGGGTTTTCTTTCTTTTTAGTTGGTTCCACGGAGATGCACATGGCTGTACGTGATGAATAATTTTCTAATTTCTCTCTTGGGTAAGTTTTGCTTCCTTTACCTCATTACGCGAGTGATTTGTATTCTGCAAGCACACTTTATATTAAATGCCTATATATTCTCGAGTTTAAAGCACTTGAAAATGTATTCGAATCTTCTTTGGGGTGTTTTGCCCATTGAATTAAGATGAAGTGGGTTCATGGATTAAACCACGGGTGGGGAACCATTTTTCTGCCAAGGGCCATTTGGATATTTAGAACATCATTTGTGGGCCATACAAAATTATCAACTTAAAAATTAGCCTGTTATATTTGGTCAAACATTTCATTAACTCACCCCTAATGTGATGCTGGAACAGACTAAATGATTTCGCGGGCCTTATACGGCCCGCGGGCCGGACGTTCCCCACCCCTGGATTAAACGATACATTCTAAAACCATTAATGATCTAGTTTAATCCGTCAATACAATTTGTTTAAAGCCTATAGAAGGAAAAAGTGTATTTTCTAAGGGAAACCTGGATTACATACAACAGTGCACATTGATAAAATATGATCATTATGAATACATTATTATAGTTTTATCATTATATACGTATAAATATGTTTATGCACATTCATAGTAAGCTGTGTTGACGCAGTGGTAAGCACACTGCATTATGAACCCAGGCACCTCCGTTAAATTCCCATCCATAGCCATTGATATATGACCCAGTTCTTGGCTGCCCTTCAACTTGCACTGACTAGCGTGGTGAGATATTATTAAACAACTCCCATAACTGACATGGCATGGGGTAAGCCTAAATCCAGGAATAGATTGACAGAGGGCTATAAGTCAATGAATTGTGGACATTGGTAATAGCTGGCGGGATGACGAGATTGTTGTACCATCTCCTCGGGAGCAGTAAGACAGTTTGACATGCCTGGGCATGTGTCCGATCGCTGTTGCGTATGTGGTGGCGTGTTGTGATGTCGCACACAGGGAAGACCTGCCAGCTTTACTCGCACAATCTGATGTGGCTGTTCGACAACACGCGGAAAGAGCAGAGATTGCCCGGACTGTCGGACATGCTGCACGCCAGGTCATCCGCAGGCCTTCCACACCGTTTGCCTTTCCATTCCCCCACACGTTTAATTTTACTTCTCTATTCTAGCATTTTTCAAACTCACGTTGAGCCTGCCATCCTTGGCCGCTTTTTCTACTCATTGTGTTCCAAGCCCATCTCCATGTCCATTCTACAGACCTTCATATTTTTGGTCACATTTTAAATCCACCTCTTTTGCATAGTTTTCTCCAATCAGTGTTTTTACATGTGTAGAGGAGTACCGCGAGGACCCAACAAGGGGTGAGCGTGGGAAGAGGGACGGAAACGGAGGAGCCGGAGAGAGGGAAGAGAGAGTGAGGGGAGAGAGAGAGAGGGGGATTTTGGAGGAGAGACGTGTGAGACGGAGCGGGGTAGCTTCGGGAGAAAGGAAGGAGGGAGGCGTGGACGGGGAGGTAGCGAGGGGTCACGTCGGGTGGAAGTGTGGAGAGAGGAAGAAAGAATAAACGGCGAGCAGCCCTGAGCAAAGACCTGGTCTCCGTGTGATTCTAAATACCCGGGGTGTCCAGCAGGGGAAGACTCTAAACATGCATGATATCAGTCCCCATTCTCAAATAAGTTCCGGATGGTTCTGAACAAGTGAGGGGAAATTGATTAATTCTATGCAAGAGCCATTCTTTCCATTAGACAACCACTGTTGACTTCCCATGCCTGAGGTATGATGGACTCAACTGGGATTTAAAATAATTTCCTCCCTGCTTGAAAAGTTGTGGAATACAATTTTGTTCATATTTAACACACCACTTTATTGTAGTGCTTACATTAGTTCGGTGGAATGTTTGTTCTGGGTATGTGTGTGGTTTTAAGGCTTGTTGACAGCTTCTTCTGCACTGGAGAGAATGTCATGCTCTTGAAATACGATTGCCTGTCAAATTATATGCTGTTTTTTATGACAATGGCGCCGCTCACAGACCATTGTGTATATTGCAGGAGATACCCTTCAAACAGAATACCAGAGACCAAGGGATGCCAGAAATGCTGTGTTGGTAAGGGACATTTTAAAATATCAACAAAGATCCTATTGTATGTATGTTGAACTTATTTCGCACCGTACGTAGCCAACCGTGCTATTTTGACCATCTCGCAGTCTGCAGAACACTTTGGCGCACTTACATATTTTCTATTTTACTATTTAAATTTTACCAGGTACGGCCCGCTGAGCAAGATAAGCTCTTTTTCGGAAAACGACTTGGCCACAAATGAGCACACAACAACGAGAAGTGACTTGTCACGTGCAAGTTTATAGCAGCCAGAATACTCTGAATGAACATAACGTGCAAAAGCATCACAATGTCGTCAACTTTCTGTAAACCGACTGGGTATACTTGAAACTGACAATTTTTCCTTTGTTTTTGAATCCCCGGCCACTGTGCAGCCAACAACCTTTACACGGGAAACACGTACCTGTGTGGTGCTCTCACGTCGAGTGTGGTGCTGCTACAGTGGTACGAGCCAATGCAGAAGTTCATGCTGGTCAAGGTAAGGAAGCGAACAGAGCGAGTTAATCCTTGGTAACGGTTCACAGTTAGTTTCTTTCTGAGTTAATTTGTGTTGGTGTAATGTTTCTTCTTGTCAATTATTTTTATTGATCCAACCACGGGAGTGGGGGGGGGGGGATGTATAACTTCTGTAACAGGTTAGTGGTGCATAGCGAGATAGATAGGCGGCTCGGACAGACAACCAAAGCGGACGTGTAGGACTGTGGCGTTATGTGAGACCACACATCAGATCCCTTTTCTTCAGGAAAGGACGGGGGAAAAGGGGAGGAAGGGGAGGGAGTCGGTCTCATTTCAAGTTCAGTCATTTAAACTCAGGGTCTCTGGAATCACCCCCCCCCCTCATTAATAATCATGAACTGAACAATTTTTCTGTTGATTATTTCAGATTTACTGCAATATACACCCGTCCTTGGATGGGCAAACAAGCTAGTGTTTGAGATTTGATGAGATCTACGCAAGATCCTGGGTGTATACAACACCTTTAAACAGCACATACTGTTTTAACAGCCGAATCTTAGACTGATAAGTATTTTGAACTGCTCTCTGTGGTTCCAGTGTCATGGTTCTCAATCTGATTAGTGTTCCAGTAGTGTACATAAATTAAATGTCATCTTTATTAATGCTTTACGATAAAAAATTACGTGTTTGTTATTGCAGACGTAATTAATCAGGACCCAGTGTGGTGAAGCCAGGCCAAATGATCCTCATAACCTGCCCCGCATGGGGAGGTCATCATCCAGCAAGGAACTGACAAATAGCTGTACATGTACATTTGACTTTGTGTCTGAATAAGTCAAATGAAGCATTGCCCCTAAATGTTTGTCCGGCATGTGTGTCTATTTGTATTTGTCATTCTGTTGCGCAGCATTTTCACTTCCCGCTGCCCAACCCGCTGAAGGTGTTTGAGATGCTCGTGGTACCCGACCAGGAGTTCCCACTCGTGTGCGTGGCCGTGGGGTGTGGCATCGATCAGGGCCAGGACCTGCGCTTCGAGACCATCAACCTCAACTCGGCCTCTTCCTGGTTCACGGAACTCGGCTCTGGTAATGTGAATGCGCCACGGAGGCGAGATGTTAACTACCCCGCCTGGTGTACAGGAGGGTAGTGGGTTCGATCCCAACCTGATGCCTAGGGGCCATCCATTTAGTATGTAGGCAAAAATTTGTCAAAACTTGATCACCCCCACCTCCCTGTACACACGCATACTTTTTACACCCCCCCTGCCCACCTGTGTATGTACGCTTGACGCACCCCCCCCACCCCCAATCCTATAGAACGGCCGATATTTAATCCACGCAGAAACGTTCAAGGATGAATAATATTGACATGTTTAAGCAAACAGTCCCCGCCGGACTATCCAACTCATTTGAATCAACATGTGTCTACAATGTTTGGCTGCTATACATGTCCACGTGATAGGCACTTCTTTGAGCTATAATTTCCCTCTAGGTTGGTTCTGAAAAAGAGTTGTATAGCTCAGTGGGTCTTACCTGGTAAAATAAAAAATAAAAATCAGTCTTTTGAACACGCGCGCATGCGTGCGCCGGCTGACACACATTCCTGTTAATGTACGTATGTATATTGAACTTTTTTCGCACCGTACATAGCCAACCGTGCTTATCGGAAGTGCGGGGGAAGGACAAAAAACTAAGTGCAAAAAGTGGCTTGAAAAAATATGCGTTTTCAATCTAGATTTAAAAGTGAGTAGCTCCAGTGGCTTCCTAATATCAGAAGGAAGAGCATTCCAGACGGCTGCAGAAGCGCATCTGATAGTTAACCAATATATATTGTTAAACCGCAGCATCGGCAAGACATCTCTTATCCACGCATTCAGCCCTTTCTTGGCGTTTTGGGCCTTCAGGCCTGTGCTCGGCAACCCTGATAGTAAAACAATCTTAAACTGTTCGAGACATTCAATTTTGCTTACAGTCACTGTACCGATTGTATCCATTGCTGCAGAACTGCTTTTGTTTGTTGCGGTTGCACCAGACTCGTGAGCCGCATGGCTCACACGGCTCTACCTAATACATGAAACTTGAAACATTTTAAGATATTTATCGGGGAGGCTGAAACTACTATAGAACCGCATCCAGATGGTCCCTCAGCAGAGGGCGCTCTCTGCAAGTTGATTTCATTTGGGCTGCCAGACCACTTCAGAAATGTTGCCAAATAGTCTGCGAACACTCACAACTTTAACCATAATACAGGTTTTTTTGGGTTAGATCGTGTAAATATATAAATGTGTCGTTAAATCCGCCACCACCCGACACAGCCAACTAGTAAGGGTTGTCACGTAAACAGAACTTGTCAATTCGTTACTAGTGCAGCACACGGGTGTGTTGGAGAGCAAAGCCACAACATTTAAAATCTGAGTGACGTTTCGCCACTAATTACAACGAGCTTCATCAGGCGACAGCCAGATTTGTGGAGAAATCCTTCTGTTTCGTTCCTTAAATAGAGAGGTAGATGTGATGACATCACTTGTGGTCAAACAACTGACTGGACTCTGTTATTGTTTATAACATGTTTTAACACCTGTTTTAACACCTGTTTTAACACCAGTTTTAACACCTGTTTTATTGCCAGAAAGGGTAAAACCTGGTGGCGTTATTGGAAGTCATGGACTTGAAGGGTTGTTGTTCCGTTGTGTCGGGAGGTTTCTGTGCACTCGGCTGAGCTCTCCTTCACCTGCATTTGCCGGCTGTGCGATTTTACTCCATTACCTTGTCTCAGTGTTCGTCCATTTACATTGCATTATATTTAAGTGATCAAAAGCCATACGATAATCACATTTAGTAACTTAGTCTGTGGTATGGAGGTAACATTTAACTGAAAAATGTTATGCTCACATGTGCGCAATGTGTATTGTGCACGAAATAATTCATTATTCCATTTATTTTTGCTTTAAAAACAACTTGCAATTCTACCCCCCCCCCCCCCCCCCCAGTGTTTGGAATGGATGAGACGGAACAAATGAGATAGGCGGGCAGATGAGACATGACAATTCATTCCTGACAAAGGAGACGCAGTACAAATGGGACCGGCAGTACAAACAGCACAGTGTACACGGGGTGGGCAGACCAGCGCCAATGAGATGGACATTTCAAACAAGATTGAGCAAACGAAACCGTGCAAACAATGACAAAAACAATAGATTATTAAATCGAATTATTACACAGTCAGGTGGTCGAGGGAGGGAGAGGTGAATTGTTGGATGGCTAGTCGATACTCAAAGTAGTCGGTGTTCTGCTTGTGGCAAAGCACATGAGACGTTTATTGCAAGCGAGTTAAGTGGTTGCTATCCCACATTATAACTGAAGAAAGCTTTATAAATCCGGATTTTAGCGCTGCCACAATGATGTTGTTAAATCGTACTTATTAGCGTGGAGGAGCGACAAACGTAGGCAGGTCAGACTGCATGACATTAAATCATCTCTGTCGGATGATGTACTATTAATAGCCACGAAGATGCAATACTTTGGAGAGAGGTAAACAGCTTCCAATTAGTGATTACATTTGCCGTGTTTCACATTGCCTGCGGTGGAAAACAGCTTCGTCATGCTTGTTCCCCGCTGCCTGCTACCCACACTGTACTGGTGCCATCGCAAGCGCTTATTATTTAAGTGGAATTGATTTCTACAGTGGGTGTTGTGTTATTTTGCTGCACTATGTCACAGTTCAAGAGTGAAGTAATATGTCCAAAGCTGTGGGTGAATTTAACAGCAACAACAAAAACGAATTAACTTCTTATGATATTAAATTCTTGTGTTTTTTAAAGGTCGCCGAGTTAGTGGCAGTATATTTTTGAGAACCTAATACCTCACAGCCAGGATGGGGATCATGCTCAACCGCCTGTGGTGTTACTGTGTGTAATTTAACAGTAAATGTCTATTAATCTTTGTGGTGCTATTAGCATCGCGTGTTCTTTTTATAATGAGGTAATTAACCCGATAATTAATCTCTGAGAAACGTTAAATTGCACTGGGGCTTCTATTTTCACAATGGAATTGAACCTTGTCCTGTAAACGCTATTGGAGGTTTTAAATCCTCGTCAACGGCCATCGTCAGTCCACTGCAGTTGGAAGGCCTCTGTCACCACCATCCCTTAGCGGTTTTGTGATGATGATGATGTTTAATATTTTTGGTTTCTCTATAATAACCATGAGCGAGCGGGTGTATATTACTCTTGTTAATTAGTCCAAATTCATAGAGTAAATGCACATAATTTAATTTTACTGTTACATGGTAATATCCATGCGTTTAACTATGCATTTATTATTGATTAAAAGTTATTCTTACGCAAATATATGTATCACGGGAGAATGGATTGTTTGCAATTGAATACAAGGTTTATGCAGATCATGTGTGTAATGTTATATTTAACCTTATAAATAAGACAACTAAAATGTATTTTAAGTGATAATAAAAAAAAAGACTAATGAAAGCTCAAGTCAGATCATGCACCCCCTAACCATGTTTAATTGAATCGCTGGAAGGGTAAATAGCTACGTGTATGTATGTAGAACTTCTTTTGCACCCTACGTAGCCAGCCGGGGTAATTGGAGGTGCGGGGGAAGGACAACAAACTAAACACAAAACGCAGTTCTAAAGAAATTATTTTTCAAGCGAGATGATTTGGCTCCAGTGGCTTTGTACTTACTTCCTATCATAGGAAGCCACTGGAGCTATGCACTTTTAAATCTAGATCGAAAACTAACTTCCTTAGAACTGCTTTTTGCTGCTAATAACTGTTTAACTTTAAAACAATTAAGTCTGTCTTTTTTATATGCCAAAAATGTGTCTTTTTTAATTGACCGCATTGAAAGCAATGTGCGCTAATCCAACCGTTTTGCGTTGTCCCGTTTTAGGCAGTGCCCAGCTGGAAGCTATCCACCTTAGCCAGCTGGAGAAGGACACCGTGGTGGTTGCCATAGACAGTACGTACCGTGTTCTTTCTACTCTCATCCTTCAGCGGTGCTGCTTGAAAAAGTGTTACTATGGGGGTCAGACAACCTCGTGTCTGATCTCCTTTGCATGAAAAAAGGCAACTTCATTACCTTGATCATCTTTTTTTCTATTTTAACGTTTTTCAATTTGCGATTCAACTGTGCTATCGGTGTAATATTATGACACAAAGCATCCAGAGGTAGTTCATCACCCCCCACCCTGTTTTTGTTTGAGAATGGCCCACAGAAGGAGATATAACAGAACTACGTTTGAGATCTATTCTCCTGACCTCTGTTTCAGACTACGGGCGCTTACACTTCCCACATGCCTTCCAGTGGTGATGTTTATTGCATTGCAGTCAAAATTATTTTTATTTTATTATGAGACGAATTTTTGCCGCCTTAAACAAAGTGCCACGTTTTATATTGGTCATAAAATATATCCTTAATATAGCTGTCTCGCCACATTAAAAAATCCCATAAGTATTGTTTTTACACAACCCCGCAAACAAAGCCAATTGGCCCCACAACGTTTATGATTATAATATTTTTTGTGTGTGGTTGCTGTGATGATTGAAAACCTGGTTTTACCTCAGATTTTAAACTGAGGATCACAGCTTTTAATCCGCTGACTCCTGTGTCACCCAACCTCCTCCACTTATGTTTTTGATGAGAAGATGTGGACGTCGTTTGCCACCTCTCTCCTCAATGTCCCCGAGTCGGCCACCACCCACTGTTCCCCCTCGGGGGCATGAGAGCTCCCTGTGCAGCAACAAGCATGGCCTACATCTTGAATTACAACCAGACACGCACACACACATGGCAAAACAATAATAAAATAGAATTCACATAAACACTTAAGGAACTGCGATAAAGCGGTAGGAGGTAAATTAAGTTTTTGGAATTAATGATTTATTTTTCATAAGATAATTGCAAAATGAGAACATGTTTAATTTGGGAAGGGATACTGGGTTCTAAACGAGTATTTTAGAGACGGGGTTTAGTAGACAACACAGACATAATCCTCTTCTTAAGACTCCCATCTGGCAAGGGCTGGATGGCCAATAGATGGTATCGTATAAAAAAAAATAGGATCTTTTAATTTTTGAATTTCGTCTCGGTGTTTTTTAGCCCATGCGGTCAACTTTATATCTTGGTGTAAAATACTCGCAAAAACATCCCAATATAGAATCCTATCGTGTGTTTGCGGCACAAGCATCACGCGTAATGGAAATAAAAAATATCAGTGTACGTGCTTCTCCAGCGGTCAACTCCAGATTCATCATCCTCGAGAACACTGCGGAAAATTGGGTTAGCATTTTATATGCCCGAAGACCCGTTGTGTAATTGACTCGGGAGCTAGTTAGTCGTGAAGGTTCATTATAGTCTATGAAATGCTTCAGTAATTGCCCATCCAGGGACATTGCACATAACTGGAGTATTGCTGTGTGTGGCACACTTTTCCTTGGGACAGCACCGCTGTTAATGCTGCATTTAGGCTGCTTGCAGTCAAAACAACAGTAAGCGACTGGAGGCAGCCACTGCTAATGTCCAACCGTTCCTTCTGAAAATTATGTCCTTTCGTCCATATCCTAAATGGATTCAAGGTGTAGGCGTGGTATTTGTGAGAGATGGCAGCAATGCATGCCTGCAGTGCAGAAGCTGGGAGGCAAGAAGGTTGCTGGATCGGGGATATTAAGGTTAAGTGAGACGCCCAAGGTTAGCAGAGACACACCTGAATGAAGCAATACACCTATTAGGTCTTCACGCTATCCATGGAGAGATACAATTATTATCCTTGTTGCTGGTCTGTGCTTTCCCCGAGTGCTTACATTTTCAGACATCTAAAAATGCTAACTTTTTTCTCTCAAATTTCTCAAAGCACAACGCTCCTGAAGAAGAGTTGAGACTCGGGCAAAGTTTTTTTTTGGGTAAATATAATCTAGTGTTCTCGATGACCCAATGCCAATAATGGAAATGTTTCTGTTCGCCAAGGTGGCACAGGTGTGCCCGTATTCAGGTAGAAGTAATATACGTGTGGAAACTAATATAGCACATAAAATGGGTGCCTTTAGGGAACAGGGAATCTATTGATAAACACACATAATCTGCTCATGCTGACCCAAACAAGTCCTGCCTAGCGATAGGACAATCATATACTTTGCATCTAATTTCCAGGCAATTTTATCCCCCCCTAAACTGAAAATGTCATGCTCTTTGTTGGGCATTTCATGCCTTTTCTTAATATTTTTTTACACCAGTAATTGGGTTGAAAGCAGGAGCCACACAATGCTAGGGATGATTGAATTATATTTGCTGTTATTCATGAGCGGAAGCATTCTCCTCTGCTTTGCATAGTACATATAGTTCCCAAAACAAAGGGGAAAAATACGAGAAAATTGCATGCCTTTCAATGCATGGGAAAGGGTAAAAACGTTTTTCGAAACAACCTTTATAAAATTTAATGGATATGGCTTTAACTTGTCCATTGAAAGGAATAAAAGTCCTCTGGGTGAACTGTAATATAATGAGCTCTGGCATCTAGTAGCGCCTTGATAAAGGGCTTGCAAACAATGCATCCCTGTCTCGTACGCACAAACAAGCACGTGGAAAAGGCCGCTCTTATTTCATATTCACTCAGCGAAAACCTGATGGCACTTACAAAAGGTGACATTTAGGAGTACCTGTTCCAATTTGCTACGTAATAAATATTGTGCTGCCTAGTCCACTGTTTTTTTTTATTAATGATCGCCCCGACTTCATTCTTATTCACCTCTTTGTGAAAGGTGTATACGAGTGTTAAGGTGGTGTACTTCCTGCTTGACTGGCTAGTTCTTACATCTTATAAACCCTTGTGGTTCCAGTCGTTCGTCTCTATTTTTGTATACCTTTTACTTCGTAAAAAGGAATACACTTTCGCCTTCTGTTTACATTGTTGTGGTGGCGAGGTGATGAGATGTTGCTGCCAAAGCTAGTATCTTTATAATGATACTGGTGCTTTGCGAATCAGAATCTACGCAAACTTCACAGAATTCCAAGAAGTTTTATGATTCCAGCATGTCACTCCTGCCGTCGTATATCAGGCTACCTTGAGGCCCTGCAGGCGAGTGTTCCACGCACCTGTTTGTCGCTGTCTGCGATCCGCCAACCCCACCTTAACATCACTCGGTTACAGACATGTGCAGGAGATGACACATTTTACTTAATTGAAGTAATGGAATGCAAAGCGCAGCTATATAAAACAAAAATACACTTACGTTGTATAAGATTGCTTCTGTTTATTTTGTCTTGCATTGCACACGCTTTTAAGTCAACAACTTTGGACGACCAGTTTTAGCAGTTGGTTTAAACGCTGATCTTTTCCAGAACGTCAAACAATTATTCAGACATTGGGCCGCTGCTTGCCAGCGGTTTTGTTTCCAGGGAAACGCTGCCCTTGTTTATTTTTTATTCCCACAACTCCAACGTGACAAAGCGGTTTGCGAAAACATTATACACGCCGCCCGACGCCATAGAGACATCACCCGGTGCTTTCCCACACGTACATTTTCGCGCGTACAAACAAATTTGGGTAATATGTTCGATTGTTGGGATAACGTGGTGCCTACCACTCCGTGGTGTATTGACACGGCACGTCATTTGCAAGTAACTTCATTTGCATGTGCACTCGTTGCTCATTATTAACGTTTTCACAATTGTTTTCGTTGTTGAAGTCTGGAGAAGTTTATTTGTTGAAAACTATTTATGGAACTCATTTGAATATATATCAAAGTTGAGTTTGTGTTGTCAATGTGCATACTCTTCCAACACTGAGTCACTTGGGTTATTTAATCAGGGCGTGCTGAATACTTTTATATTGAGGAATACCATCACTTGTAGCCTGTCACTGTGTAAATACTGTTTGGGTTCAATAATACAACTCTATCGGTTGTTACTTGTGATGCAACAGCATCTTTTCAACAATTATTGTCTATTTAGTCTCACTTTAATGCATTGAGTTGCGTGTGAGAACTACAAAGAAGCAGACGAAATTATAAAGCATCTAAATTAAACGTAAAAAAATTGTCTGCATATATGTTTTATGAATAATTTCACCTAATCACAGCCTTGAAACGTGACAATTTGTGACCATTCATTTAATTGCTGTGGGTTGCAGGGGATGGGGTGAATTATTCCAGCCTTAGCAGTTATACTTGCAGCATACTTTGTATACAACTCTTGAGGTTCATAATGGACATGTGCGACTCAAAAGGGCTTGTGAGCCCAATCTAAAATACTTCATACAAAAGTATATTGCATACCATCGGGTGCACAAATGGAGATCCTCTATATCGTTTTCCTCCTTATGGCCGGTGCACATTGGCAGGACACATGCGCGATGGCTCCACGCAGGTCTGCGTGCGAGGTGATGTCACGACCTGGCAGTGTCGTAATGGCGGTATGGAATTACAGCTTAGGCGGCTCAGCCCTGCGGACAATCAAATAGTATGATGAAAAGAACACAACTCGGGTGTGTGTCACCGCCACCCCCGTGCGGCGATCCCGTAATGCGAACCGCCATCCGCATGTTCTGTTGCAGCTCACAAGTGACAGGCTCAGAGTGTCTGTGGTATCGGCTCACAAGCACATACACGAGTGTTGTTGTTTGCAGCCAGACGGTCCCACGCGTGCATATTGAATGGCCCATGGAAACACCGTTAATGATGGGCGGGGAATCCTATTCTCAGGTTGCTTGGGAGTCATGGGAGCTTAGGGGGCCACATGTGGGATGGGTAAGGGTTGGATCGGAGGTCGGCAACCAAAAAAACAAGAAGAGGCGTTTTTCTCGAATTCGGTGAAAAGCTCAATATTTCAAGAGCCGCCGCCATGCAACGTCAATACGAGACGGTGGAGTCCTTAATAGATGACGTCACGAAGCGGTCCTGAAAGAGCCGCATGCGGCTCCATAGCCACAGATTGCCAACCCCTGGGTTAGTCGGTTACACAGTTGGGGTGTAACTGTTGGCCCCCTATCCCCGCTGGTGATTTCATGAATTGTTGCCATTCGCAGCCAGTATTGATCCAGGAGCCGATTTTAGTTTGCCTCGTTTTTACTGTTTTTCAAATGTTTAGTTTTTTTGCAACATTGTGTCTTAATTTAAGTAATCGTTTTCGCATACATTTATCGTTAGTATATAGTTTCAATGCATTTTGCATAAATCGATTTTTATTAATGGGATTTGCACCTATCTTGAGTCTTAAGCATCAGTATTAATCGGTGCATTCTATTACACCCCGATTAGATTATGAATGAATTCGTGTGGTGTGTATATGGTGCTTATTGTGGGGCAGGCCTGTTGTAAGTTTGAACATAGTGTATGTCGTAAAGGCGTAGTTCAAACATAAGTTGATTACCACATAAGTGGGTTTAAGTTAAAATTGCTAACGCCATAAGTTAGAAGCACAGTAATAACTTGGAAATTCAAAGGTATTCCTTTCCACATATCTATATCCCAACTCAACCACTTACCTCCTGAGGAGCACAAATGTTGTTGAAATCGTTGAAATTGCTTCTCAGAGCTGAGTATAAGAATTTGGTGTCTTATATGTGCAGATCACGTGGCGGCTGAGTGAGAGCAACAATGTCGTCATTGCTTCTATTTGCCAGAGTGATATATGGTTATTCCACATGTTCCCTTGAGAATAGAGGCACGGGCAGTCGAATATTGCTTCCATAAATGCATTCACATTTAAGTTGCTTGAGAGGCGAGAAGCCTGAATATAAAAATGTATGTAAATAAGAAAACAATGTCTAGTTTGTATCGCTGCATATTGCTACATCTGAATACACGAGTTGTTGGTTTATATTTCCCTTTTACAAATTGCATTCCAATTGTATGATTGCCATCGTATCCTTGAACGAACTGTCCATGTTGGAACACCTGCAGAGCAGTGCATCACCTTCTCTTAAAGAACATCTCGCGAAGAAGTCGCAGAATTTATTCCGAAGTCCCCTCAAGTGACTTCGTTTGTTCACACACGAGGGGGGTGATATTTGCACGCACCCTGCTATCGATACATTTTAATTGCACGTCAGTTCGACACAGTATATTTGAATTCTTGGGTGGAATTTAGCAAGTCAAATTAGAAAATATATTTTTGTATGCGACTTGCTTTTGCGCTCGGTCATTTGTGACTGGCCTGAGACGATAAACTTTCTGCACATTGCGAAAACCCAGTTTTATCGCGGGTGGCTTAAAATGTGGATTTGATCCCAGGTTATCGGCAGTGCCAAATCGGTGCCATGACCTTTGAGCCTTCCAGGCATATCTATTTCTACTCTTTGGTTTATTCGGTAAAGTCACGTAGGTAAAAAATATATAAAATAAATAAATGAGAAAACAACTCAATTAAATCACGACGTTTCGGAAGCAACACAAGCATCCGTCATCAGGTATGTCCGCTCCAGCAAAATTACTGTAGCGTAATTACAGTAGCATATGGGATTTTAATTTTGCTGGAGCGGTCATACCTGATGACGGATGCTTGTGTTGCTTCCGAAACGTCGTGATTTAAATTAGTTGTTTATTTCATTTTTTATTATTATTTAGTTTTAATTTTTTACCTACGTGACTTTACCGAAAAAACCAATGAGTATGAATCCTTGCAGTCACGAAAACTTCAAATCTAGATTATCTATTTCAGTTTTTTATTACACATCGCATATGCAAATGCATGTTTGTGTCTTGGGGGAAGAATGTTATGTTGTATACATAAATGGTGTTCAAAAAGCTGATTTACATCATTTTAATGCACATCCCATAAGACCCAGGCAAAAATGCTTTCACTGAATATATAATGTGCTACTGAGCACATTATATATTCATGTATTGCGCGTGGGTGTGTATTTTACCGAGATTATCTGAAGTATGTACACAGTATGGGGGACTCCATTATATGTGGTAATTCTGCTTAGAAATGGCACGCTTATAACTGTTTTTCCCATGTAATATTGGAAAATTGCAATAGGATGCTAAACACTTGCAAAAACACATGATGTCAGCAGTAGTTTAGATTTTTATTTTAACCATTCTGCTTTAAAACACCAACTGTGGTGTTCTAAAAACGATGAGCTTATCAAAAAAATAATCATGCAATGCTTTTCTAGAAAATGTAATTAAAGGGGGACAGTGGTAACACTATCATTAGCACCCTGCACTGTGAATACAGTGATCTGAGTTTAACTCTCAGCCAAGGCTGATGTATAGTGTGCGAGCTATATTTGAAACAGTCCTGGGCCCCTTCATTCACCCACTTTAACTGACCAGCATGATGAAGTGCAGTCGAACACATTGCACAGCCGACATGGTGCAGAGTGGCCTTCATCAGCAGTGAATTGAAAAAATGGCTGTAAAGTTAATCATACCTTGTTTGCATGGAGATGTGCAAGCCGTTTTGACCAACTAAAAATGATCGTTATTGAATCAAATACAATTTCTGTACTCGCCAGAATTTCCAATATGTATAAAATTGGAATTTACGGTGTAAAAAAAACCAAGGTATTTAAAAAAGATAAGGCCCCCCAAAGTAAATTCGTCTACTGTCATGTGATTTTATGATCACTGCCTGCATTGTTCGTGTTAGTGATGACATTCATGGGAGTGTGCCATTGTATTTGTTGCATTAATGCCTAACACTTTCATTTTTTTTCCATTTGCAGAGAGTGTAAAGATAGTCAACCTTCATGGAAAGCTGAAGTCAAACAAAAAACAAGCCTCCGAGCTGCACTTTGACTTCCAGATCGATTTCATAGGTGAGCAGACATAGCCTGTCACAGAACCCTCATGCATTCTGCACATACACTGCATACATGGAATGCATGTAAAGTACAACTTATCTTACTTTGCAGTTTTGAACGTTGCACATATCATCTCTATGCATTGGTTAAATTTGTCTATTTATTGGAATTGTGTACAAAAGGGTGTGAGCGTTTTCCCATTTTGCGAACATCAGAGATGCCATTGTCTTGTATGTTACACCTTACACTTAAATTGGGAAAATTGATTGGCAGAAATGTGATGTTTGTAAATCAGCATAGATATCTGTTGCCATTTATATCAAATATTCAGTAAGATTTGAAAACATTAAGTGAGAGTTTTCAAAAAGAAGATCTCAAATGGTCTAAGTACCAGTCACAAGCACCACGTCACCTCTGCATATATTGGCGATGGCCAACATAAACCTTGAAAAACTCTCTCGAGGTGCGTTGTGCGTGAAGCAGTCATGTGTTAAAACGTCGCATATCGTCCCAACGACTCTCGTACGGGTTTGGTGAACCTTCGGACATCTATCCGTGTATGGGGGTGTCTTGAGTCATCGTGTTGCCGTTCCCGTTCCCTGCAGTGTGTCTGCAGGACAGTGTTCTCGCCTTCTGGAAACACGGCATGCAGGGCAAAAGCTTCAAAGCCAACGAGGTATTAACATGCTGCCAGCCGAGTGTAAGAGTGAGGGTATTGCTTTGAGAACAGTTAAGCTCTCCGAACTATGCACGCTGTCAAACTGTTAATGCTTGGAGGCAGGGGTCCTAAGTAAAATGTTATGGCTGGAGAAGTTTCCTTTTTTTTCTGCGTTGATTTAATTGCCTTCAATATAATTAATGTGGCACTGACCTGCAGCAGTTGTAGGTTATACAGGGCCATAACCTATTAAAATATATCGTAAGTAATGTGTACATGGCATGTCTGAATGTTTTGACTTTGAATTGGTGCTTTGAATGACAGCACAACTGTTTTGCCCTTTTATGGCATTTAATTGGACTTCCTTAATCATTCATGTTAAAAACCCATTATTGGCATCGTCATAATAAAAAATGAAAATCTGCAAATATTAGCTTGTGTATGTAGTCACAGAGAGGTGATACTTTGGCCATTTGGCCATCATCAATACAGCAATTGATACGTGCGCATTTCTCCCAACGTCAGGTCTCGTCAGTTTTGAGTCATCAAACAGCAGTCGGATCATTTTGCTACGAGACATTTGTAACTGTTCTTTGTGTTCACGGATGGACAAGTATGGGGTGTGGTGGTATGTGAACTGCCTCCGTTAGTTTGCGTTAATTGGGCCTGCGTCGTTCAAGTTGCAAATGAGTGCTGTGTCTGCCTCAACTCTGCCTCGTTACTGATCACCCCATCAACCTCTGCCCTCCCGTTAGGCATTGCTTCGCGTAAGCGTCTCTTTCTAGAAATAATTAACTTAGCGGTACAGCCCAGCACTTGTCATTCAACTTCACCTCTAGCTATTAAAAAAACGCATATTGGATTGCGTTTCATTAACCTTTCCCTTCAATTGATTGGTGCCGTGTGTTTTTTTTCCCCCAGGTTACCCAAGAGATCTCGGACCACACGAGGGTCTTTCGGCTGCTCGGATCGGAAAGGTATTGCCACTCATGTCATTGTCACGAATCGCCAGCTTTCCGACGGCCGAGTATATTGAACCACTGGCTGACTGCACAAATAGCTCGATAGGTTTTTCAAGTTGTAACACCTCTGTAATCCGGGATCCGGGTTTAAAGTCCAGCATGAAATGAACACCCAAGAGAAGGGTTATCTGACCCGTTGGTCTTCAGTTATGTTTGTTGGGCTAACCAAACAGACTTCAGTGATTCTTCACTCCTAATGGAATGTAACACATCTGTCGTGAATCCGGTCTAAATCATTATATTTGAACAGAAGGTTTGTAGCCAGTTGGTGGTGGTCGTCAACATTTTAAAAGTAGATTTGGTGATTATTAATTTGTTCTTGAAACATCTAACAGTTTAATTCAAAGTCTGTTGTCGAGTAATAATTTGTATTCACTCCAGCAGTGCTGAGGTTTTATTTATGTTTGGAAACACGCACTTTCACCAACCGTAAATTCCGAAGGGTTAAAGATTAATATGAACACCTTTGGGCCAAATAGTGTGATACGGATGAGTAACCACAAGTGTGCATTTTTTTCTCTTTGTATTTTACCCCCCTTCTCTTTTCACATTGAGAAAACCCTACATCTCCCTAAAGCGTGCCGTCCAATGCAGAAACGATTTATTTCTATGGGAGAATATTTTTTAAAAATAGTTTTGTGAGAAACGTTTTTACACAATTGCTTTAAAGAGGGGGGCATTGTTAGGTGTGCATTTAAGCGTGCATTGAGCAGCACGGACGAGAAAAAAACATTAAGAGTATTTTAAAATAACAATCCGCCTTGCCGTGTTGACGTTGCATGGGCTGCTACCTTGCTTTGGAATGCCACTGGCTGGGCTCGTCAAACGCACAATCCGCGCGTGAACCAGTCTCTTGGAAGCTGTGGCCTCGTGGGGCAAACTCGGGCTCTGTGGAGCACAGAGACGGACAGACAGCACCAGAGATTGAGTTCCTGAGCTGTGGCTATACTTCGTTAGCATCAACTGTGCGCCCGTCCCCGCAGACTTGTCAGTGAATTTCTTGTAAACGGCATCGTATATTGTCATTACGGCTCGCGGGCACTTCTTCAGTGTGTGGTGCTTTTGCTTTGTGGTTGCGATTTTAAAATTGTGTTCCGTTTGAAAGGGATATTTTGTGTTGACTTGATTTTATTGACGAGGAGAAATATTTCTTCGAATTAACATTTTGTTTCGTAAATGATGTTTACGCGAAGCATATTGTGCAGTTAACACATCGAAAATGAAGAAGTCATCAGATTTTAAGTGAAAAATCTAAAGATAATTCAAAATAATGAAATGACAGCTTTGGTAGTCTCATCACTAATTTGCACAATTTTTACATTTGGGCTTTATTATCAGCCTGACTTATCTTTAGAGAATGGTAACACCACAGAGCCAGCCCAGGCAGCTACGCTACATTTGTTTATGAGTTATACACCACCCGTAGACTTGGCAATTGCAACTGCCCATACGCATTTAAATGCCTGTTACAAAACTTGTTACAGCCGACTAAACCCACAAAGGCATCCAATCTGCTCGACCTGTTTGTCTCATTTTCCTTTGATGTCCCATTTCCGCCTCATAAAAAAAAACATTCTTTGGCTCAACAGGGGACCCAACTATTTATTTGCTTAAGATAGCAATGGAATATTAAGTTGAGCAATGTTGACACAGGAGTGAGCACAAAGCTGTTCAATGTATCCCTGTGCTGTTTTGTTTGCTTGGCAAATAATTGTAGTGCAATTAATAATAGAGCCTGCCCTGTGAGCGGCCTTTTAATAAATAAAGAAAGCAATACAATACAGTACGTAGCTTTTTTAATATACAATTGCTTTAGTTTAAAAACAAATTGGGCTCCTACGTGTACAGGATGAAAAATAATGGATATGACTGTGTCTTTGAGTATTTATAGTATTGTATTGTCCATTCCCTGCACCTCCGATTAGCGCAGTTTGCTATGCACGGTGCAAAATAAGCTCAACATACATACATTTTAATATAATTCCTGTCATGTATTTTTGTTAAGGCATGAGACTGCGGAGTCATTGAATTAATTTAGTATTTAATCGAATGTGTTTGACGGGGTATTATATTCCATTATATAAATGTGTAAGTTATAGTATTAAACTGTTTTGTACGCATGACGTTACGCATCTGCTAAGTGTGTAAATATATTCTATGGGCATCTTAAGGAATGTTCCAGGTGACAATATTTTAATGGACAAAAGTTAGCGTCGCCATGGATTGTGCGATCATTTAAGAGCTATCGCACAGTTTGCTTGCATTTACAAGCCTGCACATTTGATATTTTACAGCTCGGACAGTGTATAGCATTGATTTTACTTGCGTAAACTTTAATGTTTCGCAAACAAGTAGCTCATAGCAAACTGCACTGGTTATCACTGAGGGTGCCTTAACCCTTAAAATGCACTCACTCTGCTTCACAGTGGACTTTAAAGATCACGTGAGGTTATTTGCGAGAGCAATGCGTGCCTGTGCCTGTGTCACTGTCCACATTTGATGATTATAAAAATAGTTACCAGCAATTGACTCGGATGGTATTGCAAGATACAATCATCGCCCCTCCTGAACAGAGTTCTGACCCATTGAGACTCCTGGGTAAACAGACGTTGTCATAATAATAATATACTTCAACTTGTTTTTTTCAGGGTTTTTTTTTTAAACGTCATTTGCTCAAGAAATTAATTTGGCAATGGCAGGCTAATAAACTTGTAGCAAAAAACATGGCTGTTTTGTAGGATTTATTTAAAAAGTGTTTAATCGTTTCAACAAACTCTTTCTCAGTCACTGATATTATCAACGCATCTTTTGTGAAAAGCACTTCGTTACTCTCTGCATGGATCTTGTTTTTTCATGTTGGTAAATCCAACTTTTTGTTCACCAAGATTGGCCCAGTGTTCATCTGTAATCGCTTTATTGACCACACTCATTGCCATGGCAACAGTGTCTGGACAGAAGAGCGTGTGTGTAACGACCTAATGCACCTTGGTAGCGATGGGTGTCATTAT
The DNA here is from genome assembly GCF_015708825.2 of Lethenteron reissneri. Taxonomy (NCBI): domain Eukaryota; kingdom Metazoa; phylum Chordata; class Hyperoartia; order Petromyzontiformes; family Petromyzontidae; genus Lethenteron; species Lethenteron reissneri. Next base: position 12,696,718 of record NC_083792.1, on the reverse strand, counting down.
TTGTGCTTTGTACGGCTTGCTTCCCTGTTAAAGGAATTGGGCTTGACCGATAAAAGACTTTGAATAAACCGTTGTGCCCAGCGGCACAAACTTGCCATAACGGGAATACTTAAATACATCGGTGGTTTGTGCGTGTGCATGTTTTTACTGTAAAGGGTGTATTTGTCTACGGATTCATCAGTGTAAGGTATAAGCCCTGTAACAATGCGGAAGGCCAGAACAGAATCTACTCTGATACTACGAGACATTTAGAATGCAATGGTGCGAATTGATTTCATGTCCAGACCGGCGAGGCAGAGAAAGGTGTTGCCTGTACCCCGTGGTGTAGGTGGCATGGTGAAAAATCCCACAAACCAAAACTAGTCAGGGTAAGGCATTTGAGGACAGCTTTTCCAATTGTAATATACATAATGGCCTCAAAGGCCATTTTCATAAAAAACAAGAATGCACCTCTATTCAAAGAGCTGCGTGTTGCTTTCCACTCTCAGCGCACTGCTCGATTCGTGCCCAGTTCTCCTTGCCAGATTCTTCCAAGAACATGGCTGCATTCTAAGTATGCTCCCTGTTAAGTCCCCAAAGGGAATTGTAACATGTTGGGCTTCAAGAGTGTGGCCACATCGCATCCGATCCCCTCCCAGTCCATTGTCCACTGAATTCCTGATTCAAATATTCCCGCATTGCGAGGTCGTAAAGTGCCAGAGCCCCATCATGCAAGGGGACGATGTATGTTGGTCTTCCCCCTCCCTTAGCCCCAATGTATTCCAGGTGTGTTATCATTTAATGCGCCATTTTCATCTCATATAATGTGCGCATATTTGCATTGTTTATTCACTACGCTGCCTGAACGTAATTTGGAAATATTTTAATTTTGTGTCCCAGACTGATATGATATGTTATTACTTCCCCGTGAGGATGTTCTTAAAGTGCCCTTTTTTTTTCAGCAAGATATTGAATGATTTTTTGTTATAAAACCAAAACACATATATTAACACGTATGCTGTGTACGGTTGGTAGCAATATTTTTCTAAATGTAGAACAGTAAAAGTATATTTATTGTTAATGTTATTTCTACTCGGTGATGTAACACATCACACATCACACTGCATTCCCACGGCTGCTTGATTAAACAGGTGACAATTGTAAGCTCCTCGTTCTGTAGAATTTGGATCTCTTCCCCACACGATGCAATTTGATAGAAAGAAAGCAACTGCTGGCATTGTTTATATATATTTCATACTTATAACTTTTGCTGTAGAACGTTGGACGACAAAAAAATCGCACACAAATATCCACCAGGCCCATGTACCCGACGCGTCCTGGTTGATGGGGGGCGGGGGGCAGACAACCCGAGGAACTGCTGACATTGTTAAGAGAAAAAAAACGAAATCCTCACTGCCCGAGTTGGATGGATGTTGGCCTAGGAATGGGGCTTGCGGGGCCCCTCCGGTTATCCAAACACACCTTACCCTTACAGTCGCACGGTTCAGCACACTCTCATTGACCACTGTCCATGGGCGCCTTCTGTCCCACACTCATTCATCACCGTCCGCAACTAGGTCGAGGCCTAAATGAAGGCACTTGCTGCGCATTTGAGATTAATTTGGGTGTTGGGCATCGAGCTTGTGGGCTGCACAAGCTGCTTGCAAGCACAAGTACAAGGCCTAAGCCACAACAATAAAACATTTGGTTGAATGGGCCACTGCGTCGCAGCTAATATGCAAGTGCCCCCTTTCGTCTGTGTTAAAACACGTACGTCTTAACATGTAGACTGCCGTAGAAAAATGTGTGGACATAATTGGAGTCGAGTTGTGATTATATTTTCCCAGAAGGTTGTTTTGTTGACCTGAAAAGTTATGGTTAATATTTGGTTCCTGGGATTTTAACACAGGACATAACACAGGACATTCCAGCTGCGTGGAGCTGCATGAGTAGACACTCGTTTGAAAGGGAAACTACTTATTTGGAGAGAAAGAGTTAAAACCTAGAAAATGTATTATTCGGTCGATTTGACAATTTACCACGATCACTTAAATAACACCTCCATTAAAAACAGTACTCAAGTGTGCCTATATCGACAAATGCTCTAGCACTTGCTTCCAGTCTGGTCTTCCAATAGTTACCTATGCCACTGCAGCGTGTGTTCCCCTGGCTACTTGTTATTAACAGCGAGGAGGGGGGGGGGGGTGAGATAAGGGCTGTGTGATTGAGAGGTGGGGTGGTTCTGGAGCCTTCGTGAGTCCGTTACCACCACAAACAGCAGGACTCTCTTGTGAAGGAGGCTTTTATCTCTATGCATACTCTGACGTCATACGGACTCAAGGTGTTACTCTTTTGCTTGAGTGAAACCAGTTAAAAATAACAAAGTTGTAGTCGTTTTAAATTTTTCACGGGAGAAGTTTGATCAATTCTACAATTTCGGACGTACAGTTTGGGTACTTTAAATATGTGGGTAATTGGTTTAAGTATGAAGTGGCTTTTGGACTTGGGCATAGTGTGTCAACCAATTTTGAATGTTTATGCAGAGAGAAATAACTTGCCCATGCTAAGGGACAAATACTTGGGACGAATTGATTGTTTTATCCATGCTGAGATGGTGGAAATGCATTCCATTTTAAATATACGTGTCAAAACACCAGATTATGCCACAAAAAAAGCTTTTTTTCTAAAAGTATGCATACTTACCTTTGAAATGCCATCTCTTAAATTGTCTTAGAATGACTTGGAAATGTTGACTGGATTTGTAGAAATGCCTATATACAGTTTTTCTTTGTTAGGTCCGTTGATGTACGGTACTAATCACGTGGAATCTTGTAGGCATGTAACAGTTCACACCCTGTGATGCGCTGAAAAGGTGTGATTCTGGATTGTGATTTCATTCAAGGAGTGATTCCTTTTTATTTGCTTTGCCATCATATTTGCATTGTTTTTATTTTAGCCGCATAGATTGTGACGAATAAATTGCCACGCTCGCAATTTGACGTGTGTGTGTGTGTCATGTGTGCGAGAATATATTTTAATAAATTAATCATTACGTGCCTAGGTAGTTGAATGGCAGGACCATTAAGGGATTTCGACGATATAGGGAGGCCTTCATCCAGCAGTGGAGAGACAATGGCCGACTACAACGGTGGTGATGGTGAATCCTTGTCGAAGCTCATTGCAGGCATGTCCTGCAGTGTGTGTGCTGTTTATTTTAATATAAACATTGTTTAACATTAACCTATTCTGGCGCTGTGGCCCAAAACTCATTAAAGCACAAGCTACGATCCCACTCACAGGCTCTGCCCACTCCCAGCGCCACTCCAACACACGCCCATGTGTTATTACAGGCCGGACGGGCGCTAGCGTGGTTGACAAATGACGGCACACTCGGCGCCCGTTTATGTTCATGCCCGCCCAGGCGTGCGAGCGTGAGTGTCCCAGAGTCCTTGGTGCACGAGGCGAGCTGAAGAAAACAGCTTTGTTTTCTCGCAGCAAAGCCTGCACTTGTTTGCTTTGGACCGGGTTTGATTGATGGCATTGTTGTGAAGGGCATTTCTGCAGAGTACACCTTTTGAAAAGCATTCTGCTCCCATTGAGGAGCAGAATGCATTGTGGCTTTCGAGAGGGACTGGTCCCCATTTGCAGATGCTTTTGCGGAGAAATATATATTGCGCTCTTGAGATTGATCAAGGTGGAGGTTGTTGCAATCTGGGTCGCCATGGTATGCTGTTGACCTGCCTCCAGTGGGAAATTTGTCTGAAAAAACTCTCAACCGGTAACTTTTGATTGTGGCAGAACCTCGAGTGCTCACACCTGTCCCTTGGCTGGCCGTCAAATTTTAGCGAATATCTTTTTTCATTTGCTTCAAAAAATCGGAAGAGCTAAGAGGAAGAGGAAATCTCGCGTGAATTGAAGGAAACGACAGGGAAAGGAGGAGAAAGCGAGGGTTGTTTTACAATTGCTCGACCTGTTGGTATAGACAAGACACATTGGGTTGTATTACCTTCCTAATAATCGGCGTGCAGATGATTATAATCCAGCTTGATCTGCCGCATTGCTTCATGTATCCATGGTTTAGTTTTAGTTAACAAGTAATATTTGGACATGGAGTCGGTTCTTCCCCCAAAATATAAAATAAAAACCCCATGTAACTTCATCAGCCAATAAGCCCTCTGGACCAATTGTTTTTCAGCAGTATTTGTTTTAAGTAGGACCGTGTTTGACTGGAATTGACTTGTCTCAATGGGTTTGTTAAAAATGTATAAACAACAAAAATATTCTGGATAAGAATTGTTCAGAAGCTACATTGACCAACCTCCTTAATCTTAATGTGTTTTATTTATTTATTGTTGACACTCCCTTGGCTATTTATTATCCATTATTAATCTATGAAGGTGTGGCTTTGTGCACATGGATACATTTACAAGTAATAGTAGATAGCAGACTGTCCTGCCATGGCACTTCTGTATCTACAAAAATGAAAACAATATGATTGGCGTTTATGTAGGATATTGTGGCTATACTGTGCTAATGAGTCCAATAAGAATGAAACCAGTTCACAATTGGCATGTTGTTCGATCCAGCTTTGTCGAACTGGTGACTATCACAGGCTTCTGCATAATCTATGCAATATCAGTTGCTGTCTAGCTCAGGGTGAAGCTGGGATAGTGCTTGGATGAGTGACACTATACACAGCATGTTGTTATAGGCTGCTGCAGCAGAGGGCAGTTGAGCAAAATTAATTGTTGTACTTTACTTACACCACTTGTATGCTCCGCACCTTCACGAACCCAAACTGATGAGTGTAGTGAAGTATGGTGAAATGACCCCCACGACCTGCACCACGTACGGTTGTGTAGGGAGGCCCGCATGATTCCGTGGTGGATTGACGAAAGGCTGTGTGTATTTGTGTATTTGTCCGCGTCACATGTCATCTTGACGCGCAAAGCAAAGCTGAGATTTCCTGTCATGCTTTTTCGCTGCCCAAATCACTGCCGCGTGCACGCTATTCTGTTGTCCCCCCCCCCCGCACCTCCAATTAGCATGGTTGGCTAGGTACGGTGCGAAAGAAGTTCAACGTACGTGCATACGTTCTCTGTTGCAGAGTGGTCGTGCTGGAGAGCAGGCCTACAGATCATCCGACGGCGCACAGTAACCTCTACACGTTGGCGGGGCACGAGAGTTCCTACTGAGCAAGGCGCTCGCGACTCTGCGCTGCTTGCCAGGCCGCCTGACACTCCGTGGGGACACTTCTGGAATGCTCCTCCAAACCTCTGGGCCGGGTTAAAGCCTCCTATCCTGCCCCTCGAGCCATTCATTATTTCAGTGGCTTTTGTAGAAATGTGCAGAAGCACCGACTCCCTAAAAAAATGCTTCCTGTTTTTAAGTAGGTGTGGGAAACTGTTTAAACAAAGGGAATACTGTATACAGTAGTAATAATTATAATAACGATGTTTTTGTAACGACGTTGACATCATTGATTGTTTCCTACATGTAAAACACAGCCATTTCTTATAGGTACAAGAGGTTGATGATTCTTCGGATTTCCACCGGCGAAGGCTCCAGCTGGGATGTGCAAATGTTTTGCTATCTTTGGTGCATCTTGGTTTTAAAACAGAGATGATGTTTGGGTCTACGTGACCGTTTCTGTCATTCATGGACACAATCTCACGGATGTGAGGTTTGATTTTCATTGTACCCTGCAGAGATTTCTAATACCGGTACAGAATCATGTTTGCGCTGTGTCCCATCTGAGCCTACAGAGGCAGCTGCATTTCTTTTCACACCTTGTGGAAAATGTTTGCGATGTATTCCGCTTTACAATATGTGCCACGCTCGAGTTTTAAATCTCCCTTTTATACGTGGACGCAAACTATGCAACTGCCGAGTGATTTCCGCGGCAAGGCACATTTAATGAACGCATGACACTAAAACATTCCACTGACAAGTGGTCTCTGTAATCGGACATGGATTCCCAGCATTTTGACTGAAACTGTTAAGGGCTTTAAGTGTTTCCTAGCACACCAAAGCCGTCGCACTCCCGTGATTGAGTTTCACCGCTGTCTCAATTTGGTGAACTTTGTGCACTCTACTCTGGCAAGGAGCTTTGCTTCTTAAAAGGTTCATCTCGTTCAAACGTAGAATTTAGATAAGTTAAAGATGAAAACGAGAATTTAATATCTGATATTTTTAGTCACATTTAGCCTGCATATGTAAAAAAAAGTAACGCTTAAAATGTTTATACTAACCGCAATTGAAATGTGTTTTTTTCCTTTAAAGCTTCGTCTCCCACGTAAGGACTCTACCGGTTATTTAATCAATCTGGATGTTTCGCTACGACCTTGGCACTTTACAAATGTAAGCCCAGCCCCATTAAATGCGTCCTTGAGCTGTTTTTTTTAAACTCCCTCTCCATAGTTATGATTCAAGCCGTTAATGTGCGCCGTTGGCATTGATGTGCAAATTTTCTACAGGGGGCGGGTGTCGTTCTTTGCACTGCAATTGCCGTCGGCGAATTATTTGGGCGGAACCACCTGTCACGGGCGCCACCTCTGCCGAGAGCTTTCATTCTAAAACCCCGGCAAGAAGTTGCAATTTAAGACCTATTTTATTGTATGCGCACTTAAGCGTTTAAATCTTGTGCCTTTAGATTGGCGAAAGCTAAGCGATGTTTTTTTTTAGATCGTGAAACCCTTTCTACACGAAGATGCAAAAATACCTACGTTCGTACACCGCCAGTTACAAGTGGTACAATTTGTGTTTGTAGAAGGTGTGAGTGTGCGTAGGTGCGCGTCCACCTACACACCTTTGGCCTTCTGCTGGCCTGTTGGTGCGTGGACAGACATGGGTGTGATGCCGTGACGCTGAGCTACCCCATGCCGATTTTAAAGTCTCCGTTTCAAGTTTGCCGACTTGCTGTGAGCAGTGAAACAACGCACATCACTGTCAAATCCGTGCCCTCTATTTGATTGATGCCCATTGTCCAGAAATGAAACCCGCTACTCTGTCCGTAGATACTTTGAAACGGCGTGCAGGGGAATAAAAACACGTGGCTTGAATAAGCAGGTTGTGCCAGGCTCAGTTAGAATTGATTGGCGAACAACACGTTTTCAATTCGATTGTTTAATTTGAGAACCTCATTGAGAATGAGCGGTGATGGTTGAAGTCGATTTGTATTTGTTACTCAACGCGCAAACTGATTGCTGTTCACCGCGGTAAGGGTTTGATCGATGTGCCACTACTTTTTTTTACACAGTCTACTCATATCTTGGACAAATCTGAATAAACTGGTAACCTGGGGTTTAGCAACACATTGCTTTTCGGGTCATTATTTAAATTAAAGTGCAAAATTATGTTGTGGGATATCACTCATACATTTGTAAGTGGACTCGGTTCTTCTAACTGATTGTGTGGGCATGCCGTCGTCAATGTGTATTGATCATTGTCATTGCTGGCACCACAGAATGTAATATTTAAACCTCTGACTCCTGACCTCCAACCTTTAACCATTTTCATGGGAAAGAGGGCACCTGCTCGTGCCTTTCTGTGTGACGGCTGCAGTCGTAGAATTCGTCGACTCGTGCCCCACAACGCATGTCCCGAAGTGCTGACTTGAGGAGATCATAAGCAGCTGTGCATTTGCCTTGGGCATAACCCCATATTTAAATGAGCTGCATCAGTGTCATAAACCAGTGTTAAAACAGAACAACACCAAACGAGACGGCATACGCACGCCTTAATTTGTTCCCAATTTGGGAGTCTACGTGAGATATAAACCAGAGCTTTGCGAGAGTTCATTATTATTTATAAATGTGCCCGTGTGTAGTGTGCTGTTTGTGCATCATTTGGCTTGTGCTTTGAAATGCGCGAAGTTGGACAACATGCTTCGGATGTGGGTCTCTAAGAGAACGGTGCAGGAGTGCAGCGCCTTCCATCGCTGCACTGCAGGCGCGATGCATGTCTTAAGATGTCCACGTGAACAGCACAATGTGATGTTTCGTGTGCACGTCTCAACGTCGTTTCGGAACTGTGTAAATACTCCGTGCTTTCAACTGCGTATATTTTCGTCTCTTTTTTTTTTTTTGCTAAAGGAGAGTAATAACAATAGAAAGTCAATTTTAAACATTTAGTTACGTTGCCAACTTTTCTACACTAATGTGTGTAATGTTATGCTTGACGTTTATTGTGTCCGTGCAATGGTGGGGTGCTTTGGATTGTGACCGTTTAACATGCGTTGTATATTAAACTTGGTGTTACGTTTAAGATTCCCATGATGTGTTACGAGCATTTGCCCACTGATTTTACTGAGCGAAACGGCTGCCGCTCTCCTACGCTTTTGTTCATTTTTATTCGTCTGTAAATCATTATCTTTGTCATTATTCTGCTGTCCTGTTAAGGCGATATACTGTGACTCGCGTAACACTTTACACCGCATTTTATAACAATATATTCGCGGTGTCAGGGACCACTCGAGACAACGTCTTTTAAATGTCTATCTTTGCTTCCTGGCAAAAGAGCTTCTCCTGCATTGCGTTCGGCTGTCTTTCTGCACTGCTTCAATAGTAAGCTTCGCTTGGTGCATCTTTCGAGTGGGTGTAACGATTCGTTTAAATTCGTGGGACTAATATCAGTTCTTTAAACTCAAGAAACGTGCATCGAATCGCGTATGTAAGATTAAATGTTCCTTGATTTGTATATACGTTGTACGTAACGGGGGTCACGTGACATACCGCCGCAACATTGGCCGTGATGTAACAAAACACCCAGGTATTCAATCAAATCGCGACTCGAAATCGTGAGAATTGATTGAATCGGCAGGGCCGCGAGGGTGGTAGTGGATTTGTTAAATGGTCACATCACTATGCCTTTAGCTTTTACTCTTGAGCAGTTTTTAATGGTATAAATTTTGTTTTATCATGTATGTTCACTTCACGTGTTTCCCAATATCACACGGCTACTTGCTCCCACAAAGCAATTTGTGAAGCACGTATCGATTTTTTAAAATGAAATAAGAGGTTTGTTTTGCCCAAGGATTTGAAAAAAACCCTGCATTTTGTATTCCTATAGAGGTATAAAACCCTGCGTCTCTTAAATAAATGATGTCTGGTTCACTATGCTAACTTTTGTATGTGTATATAATGGTATGAATAAAGAATTACAAATTGCTTTCTTGGTCTTCACTTAATATTGCAAAGTTTTTTTTGCGACAAATGTCGCGCAGCATTATATAAACGGTGTACACATTCATTTTTTACTTAACTTTTGTGACTGCAGGAATTCATATTCTTGGGTCTTTCGGTAAAGTCCCGTAGATAGAAATAAAAAATAATAAAATAAAATAAGAATAAAAGCAAAATAAGACGTTTCGATCGCAACACAAGCGGTTTTATTTTCTATCTACGTGACTTTACCGAAAGAACCAAGAATATGGTGCGCACATTCCGTACTTAAAATGTTCCACTGTGTGGACATTTTTATTTCTCAGCAGCAACAGGCGGAGAAATGTGCATGCCGGCCGAAGCCGATGTAACCATTCGCCAGCCAATGCCCACATTGTAGGACCAGTTGATGTTGGTATAATGTTTGCAGATCGCCTTACTCGTTTAGTCTCTCGGTGGGGCTGCTGGTGATTTGTGTACAATCCACTGCTGGATGTAGCCGTCTCCACGCTATGTGGGTCGTGCGTGCGGTGGTTAATTGACCATACTTCACCACTTTGGTCAGTGTAGGTTGGTGAAGATGGGAATCGTGTACCCTGGAGCATCGGAGTACACAACAATGGCTGCACTGCCCTCGTGGCTCCGCAGTAGCCTATAACACCTGTTACATGGTGTTCGCCCATCCAAGCATCATCCAGGCTCAACTCTGCTTGGCTTTGAGATCCTATTGATATCTGGCACATTCCGTATGGTTCTGTCGATGGTTATACGTTGCGACTTAGAAAGTCAGTACAGGGTGCTTTAAAAAAAATGTTTTAACACTTTTGAGAATTTGCAACAATACCACGAGAAATGTGCCTCGTCCGGGCGCTGGAGACCACCTGGAGAAGATTCCAGGCAATGTGTTGACGATGATGGCGAACAAGTGGAGACTGACTTTTTGAAGCTATTAAATACATTGATTATGTTACAGTTTTCCATTAAAAACGATAGTCCCATATAAGTGTTAAAGCATTTGTGAAGCACCCTGTACATGCATGTTGTCGTATGTGCTTGGTGGTTTGTCTGTTCTACTGGGTGAGTGGACATGGCGATGTCTGAGAACACTTTTTTTAGTTTTAAAAGGGGGGGGGGGGCTGCCTTTTTCAGCATGGGGGGGCGGTCAAGTGTCCTGGCGATCAAAACAGGCGTTTGGGTATAGGACGTGTTTACGCCACCACTCGTCTAACGGACAGCAAGCAGGCTTCATGTTCTTGGTTATTTCGGTAAATTCACGTAGATGGGAAATAATAAAATAATAAAAATATAACATAATAAAATACAATTCTCACGACGTTTCGGCCACAACGCAAGCAGCCGTCCTCAGGTGAAGAACAGGGCTGTCGGAAAGACAGCGTCCGAATAAACACCACCAAGCTAGGCAGCGTATATTTAAGCAGGAGTTAGAGGAGGAGAGCGCCTTGACAAAGGAATTTACATATCAACAGAGGAATTTAGCATATTTATTTTTTATTATTTTATTATTTCCCTTTTACGTGACTTTACCGAAAGAACCAAGAAGATGAACCCCTGCAGTCACGAAAGCTTTAAATCGAAAAAGCAAGCAGGCTGTTTCTCCAAACGCCAAACCTTGCGATCCACCACGTAGGTGCCCTACATCTTTCCCATTCTGTGTCAACCACAACTTCCCGTTCAAAATGCAAAACTTTGTGTTTTTGTCACGCGCTGCACGGGGCTGACGATTCGTAGGATGCGTCCCGTGGCGTCGAGGAAGCACGTTGGGATGGAGTGATCCGGAACGCCGCGGATGAGGCACACGAGATGTCTCCACGTGTTTATTTGTCGCGTGGTCTCCGCGTGCAGGCGAGGTGTTAAACAAAACCCGCGAGCGACGCCTCATGTCACGCAGGGCACGCGTGTGCCAACACAACATCTCTCCCTGGCAGTTTTCATCAGTGCTCTGTGTGATGGGGGACCCGTACACACACGCACAAGTTAAAGCACTGATTCAAATGCTGTCACGTGGGACAACAACAAAAAGAACAAAAATCCCCGTATAGCTCTCAACAGATTGTTGGCAAGTGCTGTTCGCGAGCACCGGTACGGCGCGCCAGGGAGTTGGGTGGTCGGCCTCGCACAGGCATTGTACTCATTTGAGGCTAAGTCAACCTAGGAGAGGCCCAGGACTGGTTCAGATAATCGTCACTGGTGTTGGCCATGAGCGCGAAGCGAATTTGGGTCTCCGCTTTAATTCGCGTTGGAATTTTCTACACCGCGGGGGGGGGGGGGGCATGTTTCGCAATCATCGGGCGCGTGTGGCGAGTAACGAGGTTCCAGTTCAGGGGTCGGCACCCCGCGGCTCTTTAATGCCTGCTTTGTGACGTCACTTATCAAGGACCCCACCGTCTCGGACTCACCACGTGCTTTGCGGCTCTTGAAAAACCGAGGTTTTTTTGTTGATCGAATTTGAAGCCTTGCTTTAGTAGTTCAACGAAAGATCAAGCGGCGAAGAGTCGTACCGTGGCGGGTCCCGAGGATTGAAGTTTGGGAAATCCTGAACTTTTTGTGACCAAGATTACCTTCAGCTAAAAGCCGCGTTTGGGAGAACTACTACAAAGACGGCTCGTTGTAAATGTAAGCAGTGCCACTCTCTCTGTGTAAGTCCTGTGCAGGTGTAGGGCCCACCTTTTCCTACAGATACCGGGCAAAGCAACACTGCTTTGTCTGCCGAAGAATGGGACTCAAATCCGCGTAACCTTTTCTCGTTTCAGCGCAGCCTGCTTTGTATGCGGCTGCGAGCGGCGGCTGTGTGAATTGGTGATGATGAGTGATGGCAGGGCTATTTTAAAATACAGCGGCGTAGGTGTAATGGGGCACTGCTATCCGTGCGTTGTCTCACTGTGCGCAGTAGGCGGGATGCTCGGGATGTATGCCTCAGCCGTCCACGTGTCCATTTCCATCATTTTCCAACCTTTCAAATAGTGGAGAGGCACGGGGAGGCTGGATCCTTCCCGCCCACGCAAAGAATGTACACGCAGTGCTTTGTTTTGTGTGCGGGCAATGTTTTTAGCCGAATCTTCAAAAATGATAGAGGGAAAATATTAGGTGAAAAGTAAAATATCAAATAGATGCATAAGGTGTTGTGGCAAAGGTGAAGCCCCCGCAGTTTCTTGCTCACGACACTGCTGGCAGAAAGACCTCCAGCAGAGGGCGCTGGGGACCAGCCCCTCGAGAGAGAGGATCTGTGTGGGGACTTCTCCTCACACTTTCCCAGACTTGTTGGCAGTGCCCACAGTTTACACCACCCCACGTGCATCTGCTTATTAGCTCACTCAAAAAAACATCTTGATTCAAAAACAACAAAAAATGGTAATGTATATATATGAATACGTAGAAAATAGGAAATTATATTCTCGTTATGCAGCCCAATTACTGCAATATAATTGATACAATCAATACAATGACACAGGGCACTTCAGAATGTCTCATACCGTTCCTGTACAGTTTATTCAGCAGGTAGAGCGTTTCAAAATATGAATTCAGCAAAAAAAATTGCGTCATCTTTTTGTTCTACAATTTGTGTTGTTAAATGTATACACAAGCGGTGAAATTATATCTTTGAAAGTGGGTACGCGTAAGAAAATGGTTGAAGAAAAGCTGTCATATCTATATATATAAAATCGCGAATCTGTCTGTCTATCTGTCTGTCTGTGTGTCTGTGTGTCTCCGGACCATACGCACTTTCATTGGACGCCGGTTGCCCCTGCCAACGGCTAGCGACGCCTTCGCCGCTTTCATTGGACCTGGCAACGGCTAGCGACGCCTTCGCCAAGGGCTGCACTTTCATTGGACGGCGGTTGCCCCTGCCAATGGCTAGCCACGCCTTCGCCACTTTCATAGGCTCCGTAAATAATTAAATAATAGCCATTACACAGTATTGTTGGAGCGCTGAGAGGGGGGGGGGAAGGAACGCCACCCGTACCCTGCCTCTGTCGGGTGCCCAATTTTGGCGAGGCCGCAGGCTCTGCACGCTACTAGGCCTCGACACCCACCACGCCACTCTGAGGTAAATTCATCAAAGTTTTTCGTACTCTTCACTCCACCCCCACCACAATGTGTGCGCCAACAATCGATTACTTAAATGTTCACTGTACAAATAGTCATTAAGCTGGGTCAGCGTACTGCCAGTCTATCATGTAGACTGTAGCCTGCTTATTAAGCTCGGTGAGCGTACTGTCACTCTATCATGTACACTCTAGCCTGCTTATGAAGCTGAGTGCGTGTACTGGCAGTCTATAATGTGGACTGTTGCCTGCTTATTATAATCGATTCTTTTTCATAATCAACGATTTTTGGGTTTAGATCGCGTTTATTTATAAATGTGTCGTAACCCTCCACCACCCGACACGGCCAATCAGTAAAAAATGTGTCACGTTGACAAAGACAAATAGTTCACTGCTTTAGCCCACCGGTGTGTTGAAGCAACAACATTTACAATTTGAGTACGACGTTTCGCTGGTAATTGCAATCAACATCATCGGCGAATTGCCCGATGATGCTGATTGCAATTACCAGCGAAACGTCGTACTCAAATTGTAAATGTTGTTGCTTCAACACACCGGTGGGCTAAAGCAGTGAACTATTTGTCTTTGTCAACGTGACACATTTTTTACTGATTGGCCGTGTCGGGTGGTGGAGGGTTACGACACATTTATAAATAAACGCGATCTAAACCCAAAAAAATCGTTGATTATGAATAACATTGGTCGCGAAAGCCTACGTGTTAAACCAATCGATTCTTTATATGTTCTTTGTACAAATAGTCATTAAGCTGCTTGAGCGCCCCCAGTTCGATTCCAACTCACGCCCACCACCGCTGACGATTATTTGAAACGGACCTGGGCCTCCCCTAAGTCGACTCAGCCTCAAACGCGTAACTGCTGTCGTGTGTGAACATCGTCACTGGGGAGACAAAGGCGGCCGGGCATCGTGGATCCAAGTCCCGGGCGAAGCCGGGTCATGTCTATGTGTGTATGTGTTTATGTGTATGTCTGTGTGTCTGTATGTATGTGTGTATGTATGTGTGTGTATGTGTTTGTGTGTATGTGTGTGTGTATGTATGTGGGTTTTTTTGTATGTCTTTATGTGTATGTCTGCGTGTCTGTATGTATGTGTGTATGTACGTGTGTGCATGTGTTTGTGTGTATGTATGTGTGTGTCTATGTATGTGTATGTGTTTCTGTGTATGTATGTGTGTGTATGTATGTGTGTTATGTGTCTGTCTGTGTGTCTGCATGTATGTGTGTGTGTATTGTGTATGTGTTTGTATGTGTTTGTGTGTTTACGCTCGCGTTACACAAATGTGTTGCAGGTCTAAGGCGTTCCTTGCGCAGCATTGCCGCTTTATTATTTCAGTTGTTTAATGCCGTACGCACCCTGAAAGTCGTGTGTGTCTGCAGCAAGCGCGTGTATGTGTAGCTATGGACGCGCGCGCGTGTGTTGTGTAGGGGGAACGGTAGTGTAGTGCTTAGCGTGCTGCCTGTGTCTGTGTGTGTGTGTCTGTGTGTGTGTGTCTGTGTGTGTGTCTGTGCGTGTGTGGTGTGTGAGGAGCGGTGGGTGTAGTGCTTAACGCTACGCTGCGCTACCAACCCAGCGAACCCAGTTCAATTCCCGCTCACGGCCACCACCGGTGACCATTATTTGAACCTCCCCTAGGTCGACTCAGCCTCAAACGAGTAACTGCTGTGGCGTATTAACATCGCCACTGGGGAGACAAAGGCGGCCGGCCGTGGTGGATACAAGTCCCGGGCGAAGCCGGGTAGTACAGCTAGTATTTTATGTAAGAATTGCAATTAATGTCTTGCGGCCATTCACCCATGGTGGTGCAGACACACACTAGCCAACGCTGCCAATGGGATAGTATTGATGTTGCTTGTGATCATTCGTAAGCGATTATGACCAAGTGCCCGAGGTGAGTTTTGGAACCCCCGGACGCTTGAATTAATATGCAAGTGCTCTATAGATGTGCACAAAGTAGCCTCCGTATACCGTAGTTGCACAGACTTTACGGCCAAAGTGAGAAGCTATTCAGGCTGGCACAGCTGCACAATGGACTGCTGTGCATCTTTGGCAACCGGCAATTTACACGGCATGCAAGGCCGAGTCGACCGAGAGCAGGACAGCTGCAGACATCACTGATGTCCGAAACGGTCCTGGGTCTCCCTTGGGGCGACTCCGCCTTCAACGTGTTTAGCGCATCTTCTTGGTTCTTTCGGTAAAGTCATGTAGAATGGAAATAATAAAATAATACAAATAAAACATAATAAATTTATTTTATATGAGTATATAATTTTATTATGTTTTATTTTTATTATTTCCATTCTACGTGACTTTACCGAAAGAACAAAGAAGATGAATCCCTGCAGTCACGAAAGCTTTAAATCGAAGTGTCTAGCGCAGTGTGAGAATTACAATAAACCTTGGGGAGGCAAGGGTGGCCGGGGTGGTTTCGTGGCCACAACCCACTCCTATGCTGCAAGGCGCTGCTGTGATCGATGGATAAAGCGTCCTCCCCTTCACGGTACGGTCAATCGTCGACTCCACCAGTGGATGCACATTGCGCCACGTCTCTCCGAGCCTGCGATCATCATCATCATCATCCCTCTCTCAAACTCACCTCCCTTCGTCAAACAGTTCCAACCGTTTCTCTCCGACGCTTGCGTTATGCAAATGCAACTGTTCGTATGGAATGCAGGTTTATTAATTGTTGCGCAGATGTTGTCGCAAACTGAAGTCTGCCCCCGACTGCAGGAAAATCAGACTTGAGCTATTGTGCATCGCCTTGATATAGCCGAACGGTCTCACTTTGTCTAATAAAACGGCGGGTGTTGTTGTCCGTACTGCTTTGTCATGCGTATTCATATTTATCCCAGCTGCTCAACGTGCATCGAACAATGTCTGTGTACAGAGCGCTTTTAGGGCGGTGGGCACGTGATGTTCGCACGCCTTTGTTACGATGCAAAGCACGCGTTCAAAAACACACGCACGCGCACGTGCACGCGCGTGTGTGCGCAAACACCGGGACACACACACATGCTGCCATGCGCGCACACGTGCAAGGGTGAGGTAGCCATAACGCGTTTGCAACGAGACATAAACAGTCGTTTTTAGGTGACCTTGTTTTCTCCAGAGGTCAGAGCGCTGAGCTGGCGTCCCTGGGTTCGATTCCAGGCGGCCGCCAATGATTTAGCTGAAAACAACAACAACGCATTTGTCAAATATCACTGTGGCCTTAGAATGGGGAAAACAACATACAATAGGTGGCGTTTCGGGCAATGCCCGTTCATCATAGCACATTCGGGCAATGGTCCTTCATCATTGAAGTGCTGTGAAGAAGGGCCCTCACCCGAAACGTCACGTATATTTATTCCTAAGGCCACTGTTATTGACGGATGATTGTGGATGGTGGTGGTGGTGGTGGTGACGACGATTGTTGTTAATCGAACACTGCGGATTGCTGTGCTGTTGCTGCACTGAGCTGAGCCCCACGGTGTTCGTGGCGATGCTGATTAGTTCAGACAATCAAATCGGCAATTCATCGTTCAACAGGCCACAGCCTTGCTGATGAGACTCAACAAGTCGAAACCGGCATACAGTTGTCCTGCTCAAATGCTTTCAAACATTTATCCTAGAGGCTCCGTAAGCTGATGGACCAAAGTGTTGTTTCCCTTGTACGCGGTGAAAGAGACCGGTGTATATACACGTACATGTAGAATATAATATAATACACGTACACGTACAATATAACGGGAAGCGATAGTGCAGTGGTTAGCGCACTGCGCTACGACTCGAGTTCAATACATGCTCAGTTTAAAGCGACCAATGTCATCCATAATACAGATTTGTTTTGGGTCAGATCGCGTGACTATATAAATGGTGTGTCGTTAAACCCGCCACCACCCGACACAGCCAATTAGTAAAGTTTGTCACGTTAACAGAACATGCCAATTCGTCACTAGTACAGCACACCGGTGTGTTGGAGAGCAAAGTAATTGCATGACGAAGCTAGTTGTAATTACTGGCGAAACTTTCGATTTAAAGCTTTCGTGACTGCAGGGATTCATCTTCTTGGTTCTTTCGGTAAAGTCACGTAGAAGGAAAATAATAAAATAATAAAAATAAAACATAATAAAATAATTCTCACGACGTTTCGGCCACAACGCAAGCAGCCGTCTTCAGGTGGAGAACACCTAAAGACGGCTGCTTGCGTTGTGGCCAAAACGTCGTGAGAATTATTTTATTATGTTTTTATTTTTATTACACCTAAAGACGGCTGCTTGCGTTGTGGCCGAAACGTCGTGAGAATTATTGTATTATGTTTTATTTTTATTATTTTATTATTTTCCTTCTACGTGACTTTACCGAAAGAACCAAGAAGATGAATACTGGCGAAACGTCGTACTCTTATTGTAAATGTTGAGGTCCTCCCCACGTAGTCTAGCAGTGAATTGACAGCACTTTCGAAACTCACTGCAGCTAAAAACATCACGCCCTGGGGATACTGCTGCTGCTGCTGCGGCGTAACGGCGAGCGAAAGGAGCTTGCAATGCGGAGCAGGTTCGATCTCCCGAGCCGCCAGTCGAAAGGATGGACACGTTTTGTTGAACCCCCTCACCTCCAGCCACCGAGCAGTGTGCAGCTCATCGGTAAGGTGGGGGTACAGTACTTGCCACCTCTTCCAGTGCGTCTGACCAACGTGGAAGAGGAGGCCACATTCACTCTCGATCGGCTCTCTAAAGCCCCACCCCACCACTTTAGTTGAGGCCCTTCCACCGTCAATTACTGAGGACAAGCACTTGCATGGCTGCGCTTTTAGCTGTCTTTACTTTCTACAATGACGAACATAAGCAAAAGGACAACAACGACAGCACAAACGCACGTGAACACATTTTACTTTGGGAATATAAGAACGAGTCTCACCGTTTACCCAAATGTCTGAGCGTGAGAATCCACGAGGTTCCACGAGGTTCACCCCGTAATTGTCCACCCACCACCCCCCCCCACTCACCACCCCCCACCACCCCCCACTCACCACCCCCCACTCACCACCACCCCCCACTCACCACCCCCCACTCACCACCCCCCACTCACTCACCCCCCACCACCACCCACCACCACCTCCCACTCACCACCCCCCACTCACCACCACCCACCACCACCCCCCACTCACCACCCCCCACTCACCACCCCCCACTCTCCACCCCCCACCCCTCTCCCGCAGGGGTGGGTGGTGTTGGGGGGGGGGGACCTCGCTTCACCATTGGTGGCACGGCCACGAGAGGGCGGCTTCGCTCGGGGAGATATGTCACCGGGACGGGAGGCGTTTGAAGTTTGTCAGCCGCTCACTGAGCAGAACAAAGGGGCCACGTTTGACCCGCTAATGGGCCCCGTTGTCAGCGTGCGGCAATCCAACAAAGTCACCTCCACGAGGGACATTGCAGTCACACTCCCGGCTCGCGAAACTGTCAGCTCTCTCTCTCTCGCACGTGTCTCACTCGCACGCGTGTCTCGGCATAGCCGCTAAGCAGAACGCCCTCACCGCTGCTGTGCTTATCATTGCACGTGGCTCCATCATTGCCCGTAGACGAGGCGTGACGAGAGGCTGTGTCTTAACGAGGACTGAATCAATGGTGCCATTGCCATGAACTAAGTTATTTAGCGACAACAACGACAAGTAAGGACGGGTGCGTGACTCGGGTGGTTGCTGTGGCGAGCCGATGTTCGGGAGCTCCCCCGCTTCGCTTCTCTTCCAGCTGAAGGCTGCGAAGGGGAAGCGCTCGGCTCGGCTGCCTCCAGCCTGAACGGTCGCAGCCCACGACTCGTGGCGTGCGTGCCCCTCGCGCTGCGTCCGCTTCAAAGCAGCGCTGCTCTGTCAACTCACATTTGGCAGCCAGCCACGGCGGTGGACGACCACCATCGAGCACCGCGTGTCGCATCAGCGACGTGCCACTTGGACGAGACGACAGCGACCATCCCTTGCTCGGCGTGCGTCAAAGGCGACGCAGCCTCGTGGCACCGTGCGCGCCTCTCTCGACTCTCTCCGTCGGCAGGCAGACGCGATAAGCCTCGCAACAGCGGAGAGGCGAGATGACGGACAAGTACGAGAAATTACGCAAGATCGGCGAGGGCTCGTACGGGGTGGTGTTCAAGTGCCGGAGCCGGGACAGCGGGAAGATCGTGGCCGTCAAGATGTTCGTCGAGTCGGAAGACGACCCGGTGATCAAGAAAATTGCGATGCGCGAAATCAGAATGCTCAAGGTAGGCTTTGTTCTCTTCGCATATTTGTCGAGAAAGATCGCCCTCCCCCCCCACGTGTACAGCCTTGGCAGACTGTTGGGGCGAGTTCTGTTCACGAGTAGCACCTGTGCAGGTGGGCGCGGAACACGAGGGGGTGGGTGGATGGGCAGCACATGCCCGGCCGCCTTTGTCTCCCTAGTGGCGATGTCTACTACACACCGCACCAGGTACTCATTCGGGGCTGAGTCAATTTGTATTCACACACTCCCACACACACAGCGCGCAAGGTGTTTACCCGATAATATATCGACTTGAGCGCATCACCGCACGCACCCGTGTACGTGTTCCCCTTAAGGGGGTATCAGTGGCAATTCGACTCGCAAGGACGACGGGACTGTGCCACACGTGCCTGTATACCTTGAAAGCACCCTACGTGGTTTGGTAGCGGCTTGCGCGGGCAATCTTCGGGGGGTGGCGGAGTTGCCAGGGGGCCGGTGGGCTGTCTGGCCACACCACCGCCACCACCACCGCGGTGAGCGCCTGCTGGTGACGAGTGGGTCCAGTTCAGATAGCGTGCGCCACTGATGGTTCTAGCCGTGGCACGGAATCGACGTTCAGATAAGCCGGGTTAATAGTGCAGTGCACTAACCACTCCACCACCGCCCCCCCCCCTCATTAAACGTATGATGACATGAATGCGTAAATGCAGGCACTGTTAACGTGATCACAGTTTTGCACCGTGATGCCTCGTGACACCGTGGAGAGAGATTGTTGAGGTCGTCCGATTGCGAGGCTGCTTGCGCTGCGACCACGTGGCGTGGCAGCGGCGTGCCGAGACGTCCTCCTCCTCCTCCTCGTCATCTTCTTCTTCTTGTGGAGCGCGATATAAATAAAACAGCAACAGCATTGCACAGCGGCATATATATATATATATTTTCCTCGAAGGTCGTTGTTTTGTTTGAACGGGTTATTGTTTTGGGTTAGGGTACCGAATTATATTGTGATATCATAATGATTTTGATGAAATGATGCATTTAAGCAAGTGAAGCTTCAGAGAGTCTCAAGCCTTGATCAGGTTTTTATTGCATGCCTCTGTGTGTCCGTAGATCGACTCAGAAGGGAGCGGTGGTGTAGCGGTTAGCGCGCTGCGATACGAACCTGGCGACCCGGGTTCGATTATCGCTCGCGGGCAACACCAGCGACGATTATCTGAACCGGTTCTGGGCCTCCCCTTGGTCGACTCAGCCTCAAATGAGTACCTGGTGCGATGTTTAAACATCGCCGCTAGGGAGACAAAGGCGGCCGGGCGTGGTGTTGGCCACCCACCCCCTCGTGTGCCGTGCCGGCCTGCATAGGTGCTCACTGACAGAACTTTCCCCAAATAGTCTACGTCTGCAGGGGTCATGTTGTATTTGTCTTGCCTGTGCACTGTAGTGTGTGTGTTCTCTGTGTACTTATTATAACAGTATTTTATTTAAAAGAGAAAGCTTCACTGAGTATTCCGACTCTTTTTCAAGAGAGTCCCGTTCATGTTTGTGTCTTATTCTATGACTGTCCCTGTGTTTGGGTGTATGTGTGTGTATGTATTGACGTGTGTTTACTTGTATAAAGTGTCTGTGTATGTGTCTCTTTGAAATCTGATTCTGTCCTGATGATCTCCTCGGTCGACTCAGCCTTAAATGAGTACCTGTACCTGGTGTGTAAACATCAGCACAGGGGAAACACTTTCCCCAACATTCTGCTATGGCTATAGGGGGGATCTTTGTCTTTGTGCATATTGGAACAGATTTAAGCAATGTCTATGCTCTGGACGATCATGAGAAAAATAAAGCCAATTCGTGTGCCGAGCTGACGTCTCGGTGATTGAGATGGCTGTCCACAAGAGGCTGGGTTGGATATGGGGTTCGGTTTTGGGAATATTCTCAAATGCTATCAGGCGGACAGCTTCTTGTGGATGTGGTGTCTACCTGAATCTGAATCATGTCTATAGACCACGTGTACGCGTACAGCTATCGTGTCAGTCCACTGCTGGATGAAGGCCTCCCTCCCCGTGCCGTGTGAGTCGTTGGGGCTTATTTGACCACCAACTTCATCACACTGGTTTTCCTTGAATTTAAAATGCCTCTCTAAGTCGGGGGGGGGGGGGTAGTGCAGCGGTTAGCACACTTGATTGCTGGTCACAGCTAACACCAGTGACGATAATTATCTTAACCGGTCCTGGGCTTCCACTAGGTCGACTCAGCCTCAAATGAGTATCTGATGCGGTGTGTAAACATCGCCACTAGGGAGACAAAGGCGGCCGAGCGTGGTGCTGGCCACTCACCCCCTCGTGCGCCGTGCCGGTCTTCACATATGCTCGCTAACAGCACTTTCCCGAAAAGTTTGTTATGGATACACGGGGGATGTGTGTATTTGTGTGTGAGCACACATCGGCTTCATGCGATGAAATGGGCAAAGCATGTGCGAGTGTTTTAATTGATCATTAATCCGTGTTATTGTCATATGTTTTACGAAATTCATAGCACAAACCTGAGATTTTAAATCAATCAAACCTCAGATAAACACAACTCTCCACGTACATAAACAAGTAAGCATCCGCTGCTGTTCGGTAACGCGGTCTAAAGAATCTCAACAGATTGTCACTTTTTGGTGAAATAAAAGGAAAATCAACCCACGCGCGTGAACCACCGCAGCAAGTTCACGCGAAGCCACTCCTGCACCGTGGAGGCGGTGTTGGAGATTTGACGCTTCCACGTTTCAAGCCTCAAAAGTCAAAATGTCATTCCCATTAAAATTAACGAGACAGCCGGTCTAACCACTCCTGATGGATGGCATGTTTTCATTTAAACCCTTGTAAGCCGCTGTAAAAGCCAATGGTGTGCACTGTGTATGACAGTGATCGGGTGGAGCGGTGGGGCAATGGTTAGCGCTCTAGCTATCTGCCCGGTTCATGGCGCTCAAATCATCAGTGGCGATTTCTATTGGATCCGGTTCAGCCACCCCTTCTCCCTTCCTCCCCCAAACCTCTTACCAACACCTGCACTCACCAGCGTGGTGAATTATGGTCAAGCAACCCCCATGACCAAAAGGCGTTGGGATAGGCCTTCAACTAGTCGTGCATTGAACGAGGACTGAAAGTCTAGTATAACGTTACTTTTGTAATAATAAAAAAGACAGATTATTGGTGTTGGCCATGAGCACGAATAATCAAACTCGGGTCACCAGGTTCGTAGCTCACCGCGACACTACCGCTAAACATAGTATATACACACACACACCGCTCTGTGCTCTAAATTCTATACTATACATTTCATGTAACATGCCCGCTGCCAATTAAACATCTTTGTTATGACTACCATGATAATACAGCACACGCGAGTGTGGCAAGTGTGTAACAAACTCCCCTTCTTGCCCCCCTATAGACAAAGGCACGTTAATAACGAGTCATTGTCCACAACGTCGGTATCGGATGGCAGGTGCATTTTCACACAATCGCTGTCTCCTCAGACATTCGATTGAATAATTGGGTATCAAGCTCGTGATGGAGATGCAAATGTGTGCATTGACGGCTCGGGGTGGGGAGAAAAAAGGTACTCATCTGATTTGATATTCATCGGCATGCTGACTCACACCGCAGCGTGCCCTATGACATGGCCACGACAAACTACCAAGGGCACGTGGTTGACCCGAGGAACGCCTCAATGAGTCCCAATACTTTTGCAGGAGGGTCCTGCAATGGGCTGTGGACCCGATTGCATCCATGAGTGGCAACGCTTTTCAGCGGATTTATTTCGGGTAAGGCCGATTGGCGTCCTGGCCAACACGGCTGAGCTTGTTGTTATGGGGATGGGCGGGTTTTGCAGGGGAATGATGCGTAAAACAAATTCAGTGAAATATTACATCAGAATGAGAATCTTTATTTATCCTGGATAAATCAGATGAGCTATTAAGCGCTTTTTAAAACAAATGTTCAGTCGGGGCAGGTCAGAAAGTTACAGCAACAGCGAATACAAAAACGACAGGACTGCAAAGTATAGGAAAAGTAAGCCTATCACTAAACATTATTGATTAAACTAAAACTGTAAACTATGTTTTATTTCACCAGGCAAAGCCCCCTGAGCGATTTGTTATTTTACAGAAGCGACCTGGCCACAAATGATAGCTCAACGAAGTTGCAAATAATGTTGGCAATGTATAGCAGCCAAATAATTGATTATAAACATAATCAATAATAATAATACATCATCAACAACCAGGACGACAGTATGCACAATGGCAACCCAGCAAGCCACAGCGCACATCAGTGGTGAGTGACATCCAAACCAATCGTGCTCGTGCCACCCTGCACCCAACCGGCACTGAGGAACAGCAGCAGCAGCAGCAGCACGGGGACGTTTTGCCAACCCCTAGACAACCTGCGGCTCCGTCGCCACATGCGGCCTCTTCAAGGTCCGTTTCGTGAGATGTTTTTCTGTAAAGTCGTGTAGAAGGGAAATAATAAAATAATAAAAATCTAACATAATAAAATACAATTCTCACGACGTTTCGGCCACAACGCAAGCAGCCGTCCTCAGGTGAAGAACAGGTCTGTCGGAACAGGTCTGTCTTTCCGACAGACCTGTTCTTCGCCTGAGGACGGCTGCTTGCGTTGTGGCCGAAACGTCGTGAGAATTGTATTTTATTATGTTTTATTTTTATTATTTTATTACTTCCCTTCTACGTGACTTTACCGAAAGAACCAAGAAGATGAATCCCTGCAGTCACGAAAGCTTTCAATCGAAATTTGACCACCGTTCTATTCTTTGTGTCTTTCGGTAAAGTCGCGTAGATGGTTCAAAGGAAATAACAAAAAAATAACAAACTCTGACGTTTCGATCGCAACACAACGACCGCTTGTGTTGCGATCGAAACGTCGTAGTTTTTTGTTATTTTCTGTCAACCTATCTACGTGACTTTACCGAAAGACCCAAAGAAAAGGAATTTCTGCAGTCATGAAAGCTTTAATTCAAGACCACCGTCTTGTATTCGCGTGCATTGTGGCTCATGAAATATTTAGGTTTTGTTTACCGAATTTCAAAAAAATAGAGGCTCTTCTTGTTATCTTGGTTTTGCCGACCCCTGCCCATGACTGGCACAGCAGCGGCGTATTGACACGGGGATGTATATTATGAAATATTTATCTCATAGCCACGTGTGGAAAATCACCAGCAATGACATCATCATTAGCAGGCGGCCTTCATGCATTTCATCTCACCTGGGCCACAGCGAGCGGCAGCGTCTCGCTGGGTGCCACCCTTCCCACGGGGCCGGACCGCCGCAGGGCATTACTTGACGCGGCGACCGGCTATTACATAAGCAGAGCCCCCCCCGTGTGTGGTGAACAACACGGCAATGCACACAGCGGGCCCTATGCTCAGTCAGCTGAGAGCACAACGCTTGGTCATTTCGGGCAACGATGCAGCTTCCATGCTAATTGGCGGTGTTGCGGTCATGTCCTTGCTCATGTCGCCCAGGTCCCAGAGGGCCGCGATGTTCCACGCCGCCACTGGTTATTGTGGCAGCGATGTTAACGGGCTTGCAGGTCAAAACCGTGTTACATAACAGTCGGGGTGTATGTTCTTTAGTTGTCATCATCATCGCCGTCGTCATCATGCCCGATGATGCTAAGAGTCTCAAAGGACCATCGCACGAAGAACATTTCATCCTGATTAATTCTCGTCAATTCTAAAGTTTTAAAAATACATATATAGTAACATACGGTGCCTGATGAATGCATATGACCAAGACTGACTGCTGTAAAGTCTAAGGGTGCTTGAGATGGGCGGGAAATGGGAAATGTAGCACAAATATAGTGGAGCTTTTTGCCGATAGCTAGACATTTGCAACATATTGAATGTTTTTACTCAAGGGGTTTGTTCAGCCTCTAGTTATATATTTGCTTTAAATGTTGCGTCTTGCACTTAAAACTAAACTATAAACAATTTTTATTATACCAGGTAAGGCCCACTGAGCTATCCAGCTCGTTTTCAGCAGCGACCTGGTCACTAATGACAGCTCAACGAAGTGGATTGTCATCATCACGTGGACATCTATAGCAGCCTGTTGATTCTAAACGTGGAGGGAAGACCCGGAGAAAAATCCACGCGACCACAGGGAGAACATTAAAACTCCAAATATACAGCAGCAGCAGGCGTCAGGGTTGGGATCGAACCCCCGACCTCCTGCACACCAGGCGAGGTAGTTAACATCTCTCTACTGCGGCACCTAGGTAACATAGTTAACGTCTCGCCACTCACTAAGTACGGTGCATGATCCCCATCAGTGTTGTTGAGACGCCTGTTGAGTATTTTGATAACAGGGTAGGCAGAAGGGAAATAATCAAATAATAAAAATACAACATAATAAAATAATTCGGAAAGACAGCGTCTCATTCAGACGCTGTTTTTCCGACGGACATGTTCTTCACCTGAGGACGGCTGCTTGCGTTGTTGCCGAAACGTCGTGAGAATTATTGTATTATGTTTTATTTTTATTATTTTATTATTTCCCTTCTACGTGACTTTACCGAAAGAACCAAGAAGATGAATCCCTGCAGTCACGAAAGCTTTAAATCGAAATGTAGGGTAGGCAGAGTCTAGTTTTGCCTCTCTCTCACAACCATACACCTAAATCTCAGCACAGATACCTTTGGCTCGCTGAAGAGCGCTAAGAAAACGAAACTTAACCAAATTTATTGTTGACCCATTGCTAACGGCTCTTCCGACGGCGGCAAAAAGACTTGTCGCCTTAAATATAATTCTTTACCTTTCACGCTGAATCTGTTTGTATTCCACTCTCGATGCATGCACGGGCATATTGTGTATCGTGTGTAATGACTCATGTCATAGTTGTCACATTGCGCGTGTCGTGAGTGTCATACAGAATGACTCACTCCGCACAAACATCGAGGAAAACAGGGGACTTGAAAATAAATCCTCCGTGCGTTCTGCGGACATTTGCCAGTTGCGTTCAGTATTTACGCGATCGAACCCAAAGCAAACCTCGATTATGGATGACATTGTTCGCGAAAGCATCCGTGTTAAACCGCGTTCAGTCACCTACGCATGTAAGCACATCACACGGAGCGTGTCACCGCGTCTCCCTTCATGTCTAATTTCATGATGAATTGTCGCTTACGGAAAGGGAGACGCAACGGCTCGTTACCTCTGGCTTACATTGCGACGTCGCTGGAGGTTGTAAGGCGAGCCGACCCTGCGTGCGCCTGCAATGCGGTGGGTCGGTGTTCGTACATTTGCGCGAGTACAGCGGCTAGCGGCGCTGTGCTTACGAAACCCCGGCTGCTTGAGTTAGATTCCCGCTCCCGCCCCACAATCGGTGGGGAATATTCTGTGTTTGGGTCGACTCAGCCCTAAGTGAGTAAGGGCGGCGGTGTGTAAACGTCAGCAGCGGGGAGGCAAAGGTGGCCGGGCGTGGTTCTGGCTACGCACCGCCTTGTGTGCCGTGGCGGTCTTCATCGGTGTTCACGAACAGCACTTGCCCCAACAGTCTGAAAGAGCGACTTTGTCTTTGTATGTCCAGTACTGTATATTGTCCACATGTATTCAAGCTGTGTCGCAAGCTTAGAAATGATCTGCCTAATACGTAGGAATAAATGCAATAGATAATTTGGTGTATGCAAACTCGCATGTTGGCTTATGCGCTGTTTTACATGCGTATTACTACTAATGCTCATGCACAATCTTGATTGAGTGAAAAGTGAACGCATTCGTCTTGAAATAGAAGCATTAGCCGACGTTTTGGGCAATGGGCCGACCTATTATATCTGTTTTTCATTTCAAGGCCGCAGTGTTATTGACGAATGTGTCAAGTTTTTATTTACGCTCCTGCACCACTGCCAATGTCGTATCACTAAAAAGCATTGTTCTGTTTGTCTGATGCATTCTCTCATCACGGCCTAGGTGGGCTGCAATGTTGACTTCTGGCACCAGTGCGTACAACTGTAACAAACACGAAACACACAAAAGATTAACATTTGGGCCTCAAAATACCATGAGCTGGAGGTGGATTAAATTCACCGATAGGACAGGGTCCGTCAAAGTATGTTAAATTGCTTCAAGTACATTATCACGGTAAAAAAGAATACACTCTTCTCATAATCATCAGTGGACTCAGAAATTGTCCTCGCCTGGAGTGAGTGCAGAGAGTGAGCACAGCCTGCCGCCGGTTATTTTGAGCGTAAACACATCTCTTTAGAGTTTAAACGATCCCCGTGAATCGAGTAAATCTATGAGTTGTATCTTCGCAATGGAGAAACAATGAAAGCGTGAAACCCAACTGAATTTAATCACAAGCTCAGTCTAAAGGCAAAGGTTGACGTTCATTGGATTTCGTTTTTTTGTGTGGAAATGACCCCCCGATGTCTCGATCACTGACAATGGGGAGAATCGTCGGGGCGACGTGATGCGGATGTTTCAGCAAGGGCACGAGTCTGGCCAATGCATCTTTTGTTTTCCTTAAAAAAAAACACCGATTTCAAAAGTGTGCCATTTGCACTTCGTAAATTTGCCAGAATTTAACTGAACAAAATTTTAAGGGCAAAAAAAAACCTCACAGCAATCATCACGAACACCCGCTTGATTGACCCATGGTGATGGCTAATTATTACCTTGATTATTCCTGCAGTGCTTTCAGAATAAATTTAAAAACTCCAGAAAAGCTAGCTCAGGATGTAATAAGTCAAGGGCCTTCTTTAATATTAACCGAACAAGCTGTGGCCGATGTGATGTGATAACCCAGCAGTGACAGAGGTCGCGGTATGAAACGAGCAGCCTGCCCCCCTCTGAGTGTGAGGCCTGCGTATGTTGCATCGCGTGCGCCCACCGCCGTGCGCTCGTGCCGCCAATTCGCCTGGTGGACGTCGCACTTTGTTCAACTTCACCCGAGGCGCGCGCGTGTTTGGCGCTCAGATTTTGAAGCGCAACACGAAATTGGTGCCACGCGTTCACGCCCCCGTGAATGTCAGATATCGGGGCGCCAGACTGGTCTGTCACTCCGCCACGCGCGCGCGCATGTACATTGACCTCTTTGCACGTGCCAATTGAGAGTGGCTATACACGGGTCTTCATTTTTGTTTTACTTTTGTGTTTATTTCACGAGTCAATCGAATGAAACGTGCGCGTCTATTCACAGTTGTTGATTCCCTTTGAAATGTGGCACCCACTAGCAACCCAGCTAATCACAGTTATTCCATCAAGTGCATTTTCCGCCCCTTTCCCTCCCTCGCGAAGAAGGCACTGCACGTGAGACGAATGTTCTCTTGGCGTGAAGGAGCGTCTTGTTCACGCAGCACGCGTCACTCTCGTAGTGCGTGTGTCACGCAGCACGTGTCGCACTCGTAGTGCGTGTGACACGCAGCACGTGTCACTCTCGTAATGCGTGCGTCACGCAGCACGTGTCACTCTCGTAGTGCGTGTGTCACGCAGCACGCGTCACACTCGTAATGCGTGCGTCACGCAGCACGTGTCACTCTCGTAGTGCGTGTGACACGCAGCACGTGTCACTCTCGTAATGCGTGCGTCACGCAGCACGTGTCACTCTCGTAGTGCGTGTGTCACGCAGCACGCGTCACACTCGTAATGCGTGCGTCACGCAGCACGTGTCACTCTCGTAGTGCGTGTGTCACGCAGCACGCGTCACTCTCGTAATGCGTGCGTCACGCAGCACGTGTCACTCTCGTAGTGCGTGTGTCACGCAGCACGCGTCACACTCGTAATGCGTGCGTCATGGGAACGTGTCACTCTGGTAGTGCGTGTCACATGGGCACGTGTCACTCTCGTAATGCGTGCGTCACGCAGCACGTGTCACTCTCGTAGTGCGTGTGACACGCAGCACGTGTCACACTCGTAGTGCGTGTGACACGCAGCACGTGTCACACTCGTAGTGCGTGTGACACGCAGCACGTGTCACTCTGGTAGTGCGTGTGACACGCAGCACGCGTCACACTCGTAATGCGTGCGTCATGGGAACGTGTCACTCTGGTAGTGCATGTGACATGGGCACGTGTTACACTTGTAATGCGTGTGTCATGGGAACGTGTCACTCTGGTAGTGCGTGTCACATGGGCACGTGTCACTCTCGTAGTGCGTGCGTCACGCAGCACGTGTCACTCTCGTAGTGCGTGTGACACGCAGCACGTGTCACTCTCGTAATGCGTGCGTCACGCAGCACGTGTCACTCTCGTAGTGCGTGTGACACGCAGCACGCGTCACACTCGTAGTGCGTGTGACACGCAGCACGTGTCACTCTCGTAATGCGTGCGTCACGCAGCACGTGTCATTCTCGTAGTGAGTGTGACACGCAGCACGCGTCACACTCGTAATGCGTGCGTCATGGGAACGTGTCACTCTGGTAGTGCGTGTGACATGGGCACGTGTTACACTCGTAATGCGTGTGTCATGGGAACGTGTCAAGGCGCTGATTGGTCGATTGTACTTGGCTGTCACGCTCACAACACCTGCGTAGATTCATGCGCGTGGGAAAAAAAAGATTTATAATTCGTGCAAATTATTGTGCTCATGTTGCTCGTGGGGTGAACAACTGAGACGGAAGGAACACGGGAAAAACACAAACGAGACGGACGGTGAAATCAGATCGTGAATCGTGGCGGTTCACATCGAACCGATGAGCACGGGTTCAATCATTGCGTCTCTCGCATCGAAATATCCCACGGCAATTATTAACAGCGCTGCGGCTTGCAACGTGCTGCCTGTGAAAGATGCGATGTAAAAATTGACGATGATGATTACGACGATGTGAACGATAATGACGATGACCACGTAGATGATGTTGGTCGTGTTTATAGTTAATGCGCGTGCAGGCCACAGTCGTGCGTGACGCAGTGGTGGTGCACGGCAGTGTGCGCGAGCAATTGCTAAGCAGAGACGGTCTGTGCGAGGACACACCAGGGCTCGGCATTACTCGGAGTGAATGTCTCTTCCCGTTCCTCACGCGCGCGATGCTGCTTAGAGCCCCGTGCTGCCCGCACGTCGCAAGAAGAGAAGAGACAACAGCGGGATTCCATCTCTTCGTGTCATAATTTCCCGCAATTTTTTTTTATTTCCAAACAAGATATACGATTATGCACACAGCCAAACACACGTCCACGTGTACGTCAGTGCATGCCTGTGTGTGTGTGTGCTAGGGGAGTGGTGGCGCAGCGGTTAGCGCGCTGCGCTACGAACCTCGCGCCACGAGTTCAATTCCCGCTCGCGGCGACCACCAGCGATGATTATCTGAACTGGTCCTGGGCCTCGCCTAGGTCGACTCAGCCTCAAATGAGTACATGGTGCACTGTGTAAACATCGCCGCTGGGGTCACAAAGGTGGTCGGGCGTGGTGCTGGCCACCCACCCCCTCGTGTGTCGTGCCCCAACAGTCTGTTGAAGGCTACAGGGGGGATCTTTGTCTTTGTTCAACAATACTATCGGTACAGGACCGGTGGTGGTGTGGTGGTTAAGCCACTGCAATAAAATCCAGGCCACCGACGTGCTTGATGTGTTTGTTTGCTGAACGTGGTCACACCGATGAGGAAGCCCGGCACAATTAAAATAATTCTCACTTATCACTGCCAAAGAGAAGCATGTTTTGGTGAACATTTGTTGGGGAGTGGTGGTGCAGTGGGTTAAAACAATGCCCAACGAACCAGGCAACGTGAGTTCGATTCCAGACCACAGCCAACGTTTGTGGCGAGCGATATCTGAATCATTTCCTGGGCCTCCCCTAGATAGACTCAGCCTTTAATTGCTCCCTTTTCAGTAAGCACTGGGGAAGATACAAAGGTGGCCGGGAGTGGTGCTGGCCCCCATCATCACCCCCATTCTGCGCCGTGTCAGCCTGACTGAATGGTGCTTGAGAACAGCCCTTGCTCCCACTGGGCTGTGTGTCTACACGGGGGGGTGGCGGGGGGGGAGATCTTTGTCTCTATCTGCTGCAGCATCTGGGCAGGCGGCTTCAGGCAGGGCACTGAGCCGGTCTCGGGGCTGTGATTTACGGCGGCGAGCTGCGTTGCCCGAGGCTGCGTGACGAGCAAGCCGCCGCACAATCGGACTCGGCACAGCCGCTCGCTCTCTCTCTAAACACGGCCCCCCCACCGCCCCCCCACGGCCCCCCCCCCCATCAGCGCCGAGTTCCTTCTGCCTCCAACCCCCCAGAGACCCACGTCTCGCCGGCTGGAAACACGACGCGTGTCGCTGTGCGTTCAGAGGTCCGTGGTCTCCTCCCGCGCCCTTCCAGACAAAAATCTCCGTTGCGTACAAGCAAAATCACCGCCACCACCCACTCAAGAAGCCCAGCCTGCGTGAAGCTGTGCTCAGGTGCAGGGTGCTTCACAAAATGTCGACACTTCTGCGAATTTGCGACGATACCACAAGAAATGTGCCTCCTCCGGGCTCTGGAGACCACCTGGAGAAGATTCCAGGCACGCGTTGACAACGATGGCGAGCAAGTGGAGACTGACTTTTTGAAACTATTAACATAATTTTTCGATTTAAAGCTTTCGTGACTGCAGGGATTCATCTTCTTGGTTCTTTCGGTAAAGTCACGTAGAAGGGAAATAAAAAAAAACATAATGAAATATATTATTTTATTATGTTTTATTTTTACTATTAACATCACATCTGTTATCACGTTACAGTGTAGTATTATTATTAATTCTTTTTCCATTAAAAACGATAGTCCCATGTAAACGTTAACATTTTTTTGGAGCACCCTGCATACGGGCGTTGGCTGCCACTGATGACGAGCGAGCGAGCGCGTGTCGCCCAGCCTCGGGGCGACTGTGCAGACACAAAGAGAAGGCGATTCGTGTTGGGTGGCGATGCTGCTGCGTTGGCAGCGGTGCACAGGCACTTCTAACAAAAGAGACTCAACAAACCCATCAGCAACGCTGCCTTGAAATAAAACAATATGTAACCGGCGACGTTTCAGGCAATAGCCCTTGCTGAGGAATGCGATGAAGAAGTGCCATTGCCTGAAATGCCGCCGATTTTATACTGAGTGTTCATGTTTCTTTTCTTTTAAGGCAGTGTGGTGTTGATGAGTGTAGGCCAATTAGTTTCAAAGACAATGCGAGCGAATAGAATCAGAACACGTTCGTTTGGTTAATGCAGTAACTTGAGTCCTTGAAAAAAGGTTTCTACTTGGTGTTTGAACATCTTAACACCTCCTGTTTAATTTCCAAAAAGGGTAAAACCGATTTTTTTGTCATACTTTGATGAATGTGTTGAGTTTGTTGTTAATAACGAGAAGCGATCGGACACCATACCTGGGGTGGAACACATCCTGCAGTGAATAGTATGCGCGTGAATAGTCATATAGAACATGTCATATGGTTGTAATTGTGGTGTGGGACAGTATTTGAGTATCATGCGGTGAATAGTATCATCGCACATGTCATCCGATGAATTGTGACGATTTGGAGTTGTGATTCGATTTTTTTTTTATTTTGTTTCACGTATTTGTCTCATTTTCACTCTCCTGTTATCGTTTCGAAATCGTGCACTCCACGCGCTTCACTTTCACACGAGAATATCATTTTACACAGATCGTGAAGGCAATACGCGATGACTGTCACTCGCAAAATTCGTTTCATGTACAGTGAGCACAACCATCGATTTGAATCGATGCGTTGACACTTGGCTCTGGAATAGGATGCACTCTCTGAATTATTCTTCGCCGCTTTGCATTCTGGCCAACAGGCCTGCAGGATGGCATTACAGTCGTATTCATGTCTGCTGCTCACTGAAACAGCATTGACATATAGATATTTACTGAAATGTATTTCCATTTCCTGCCTAATCCTTTTGGGGCTCCGTGATGAAGTGGTGACGTCCTCACCTACAACACTGTGCCTTCCCGACAGCCTAGACGGCTCGACTCACTGATGAGCCCGAACGAGCGTGAATTTCGTCTGTTTCCCAAGCTATAGGCTGCCAGTGGCCTTTATTAGGTCGAGCAGTATTTGTCAGTGGTGAACTTTACAATAATACGATAAATGTATATGTGCATATTGTGCATTTGCGATGCTTGCTTGAGCTTTGTCAACCCACGTTTTTATTTTAAGGTTGAGTCAACCTACACGAGGCCCAGAGAGAGAGACAGGCACGGAGAGGGACACAGCGAATGGGAGATACAGAGAGACACGGAGAGAGACAAACACAGACAGAGACAGGCAGAGAGACGACACAGAGAAAGAGGCAAACACAGAGAGACATGGAGAGTGATGAACAGTCATGGAAGGGCAGACACACACACACACAGAGATCATTCTGGGTGGTCCTAAAGAAGAGAAACCCTTGTTCACATGCACAAGTCACGGACACGTACACGCACACACACCGGAACCAAGCACCCTGACCATCGCATGGGAAATGTTTCACGTTGCGACGCGTGGATTTATCTAACGGGGTCCTGTCCTGTGGGGTGTGCCTCTACGACAGACCCTGAAGCACCCCAACCTGGTGAACATGCTGGAGGTGTTCCGCAGGAAGCGCCGGCTGCACCTCGTCTTCGAGTTCTGCGACCACACGGTGCTCAACGAGCTGCACCGCTACCCACACGGGTACGAGCGCAGACCCCGCTGCCCGCACTCCATTGCACCTCACATTGGCACGGCTGGCTACGTGCGGTTGCGAAAGCACTGACTGATTAAATGGCTTACCACGTGGACTTTTATAGCAGCCAAATGCTCGGAATGCGTTACGTCGATTTTAAATGTGGAGGGTAAAAACCGGAGGACCCTGATGGAAATCCACGCGACCACGGGAAGAGAAAACACGCAAACTCCAAATGTACAGGAGTCAGGGTCGGGATCGAACCCCTGACCTCCTGCATACAAGGCGAGGTAGTTAACATCTCGCCACCGCGGCACCCCAAACGTCAACAGACATGCATGCACCCTGCCTCAAGCTCGCTCGTCTCTCTCTCTCTCCATGCCAGCAGTCTCGTCCAGCGGGGTGAGTGCAGAAACCTTCAGGGGATGGGAGGGTGGGGGCAGGGCGGGGGGTTGGCGGACAGAGGTGCGTTGCAGCTGGATTCTGTGCAGGTTCAACTTCAAATGTGCTCGGGGAACGTCAATGCTACACTGGTGACGAAGCAGATGAATGCACATGTATGTAGATGTATGTTGAACTTCTTTCGGACCGCACATAGCCAACCGTGCTAATCGGAGGTGAATACCCATTTTATTTAAAAAAAATGCACGACACGTGCAAACGTAAATCCGCAAAGGGAGTTTCTTCATTAAAAACACGAAGAGCGATATTCGTGGGAGATATTGCGAGTACGAGCGATATAGTGACACACACACATGAACGGTTACAGACGTACCCGTGCGCACCACCTCTGGAGCCAATGTGTGAGCAGGCGTTGCTGGCTCGGGTAATTTCTAATCTTTGGGAATTTATATTTTTTCGAGAATTATCTGCGTAACATGACGATGCATACCGTTGCCCTTGTCCGAATTGTTTACATGCCCAATTGAAACATGAACATTGGGACAATTGCAGACAGCCTTCGTCTAATTTTAAGAGGCGGTATTTTAATACAAAAAAAGGTCAATTTCCCCACAGAAAAATGCCTTGTAGAGTTGCACGGAGGCAATGTCTTGTCGGTGGTGATCAGCAATTGCCATCATGTACGAAATAACGCAAAACAACCCTGGTCTTCTCTCTTTATGAAAAGCACAACATGGTTTTTGTGTAAGCAACAACAGCAGTAGCAGCAGCAGCAGAGGCAATGCATTTGCTTGATGAGCGTGGCACTCGCAGTGCGTGCGTCACGCAGCGGTGCCCACGAGGCCACGGCGAGCCGGTCTCAGCGCCATCAAAACAAATCTGTATGAGTATGTAGAAATATTTAATTAATATTGTTATTATTACACCTCATCCCCAATCATTTGCAAAATCAATTTTTGTCGATGCACACACACACGCACACCTGCACCCACCTGCGCCCACCGATGCGCACACGCTGCCTTGTTGCTACGGAGGGATACGTGCGGCTTGTGGTGGAGGGGTTTTGTGTCGGGTTAAATATGCTTTTAGCACTCACAGCATTCAACGGTCGCGGGGTTTTCTTTATCGCCGGGAGCTGAATAAGTGCAGAAGCCTCACGAGAGACGACACCATAACGACGCGTCTGCGGAGCGGAATGCCATGCGGGGGTTGATCCCCGCGCGTTTTGCTGTGCGCTGCTATCGGGGCCCGCCACTCGTGCACGTCCGCTCTGCCTGCCACACGCGCAGCGAGATCGCGTTCACTCACGTGCCCGATATACGTCGCTCAGGTTCGCTCTGCAAAAAAAAATTCTTTCCACAGAGAAGAGGGGATTGAACCTGGGTGTGTAATTGCTGACACAAAACTACAGGGCCAGTGTCGTCAGCTACCACTTCTCTTCTCCATTGCCCAATCCCTTCCTCTGCCCTCCCCTCCCCTCATCCCTCCACTCATTCCCATCCCTCCCCTATAGCCCTTTCGTGACTCCTACGTGCGCTGTGTTATGGTCACTCATTCCTCGGCCCTTGCACGCCCCTTGCCATCTAATTATATAACAAGGATAAGAAATTGTTGGGTGCACCTTTGCCGAGAACCGGTCTCAGACGAGTGATGTGGATCCGGCACATTGACGAGTGAGCGCAGGGCACGTCGCATGGCAAATCCGTTCGCTCTCTCGAGCAATCCGAATGGATCGACTCAACGCGAAGTCTCATTTTCACATTCAAGTTACTCACGGTCTCGTTTATGCTGTTTCTTATTTTCCTCTGTTTCATTTGTACAGCGATTCTTACACATACGCATGTCGTATGAGCGTGAGTGTCGTTGGTAATTGATGCGATGATATATATCATTGTATGCTTTGTGCACGTATATAGTTTTTACAGTTCTACGTTTCTGTGTTTTTCTTGAAAGAGCAGTGGCGCAGTAGTTAGTGCTGACTGATGATACCATTGGTTAACATGGGTGCATGGCTGAACCAGTAGCTGGCCATCCTGTTTACAAACCTGCTCTGACCAGTGTGGTGAAAGACGTCACGCGAATTGGGGGAAGGCGCTCATTTAGCAGTGGATTGAAAACGATTGAAAAAGTGATATTTGTCTACAAGAATAATGTTTGCATCGTATGTACTCTGCATTGAGCAATGGCTCACTCCCAGGCAATGTCAAACCTGGGCCCATTCCCGTCTTGACCTCGGCAGCGAGACGTGACCCCCTCTGTGTAGCGGAGAAAGTTCACGACCCCCCCCCCCCCCCCGCGAAACGCCTCCATGTCGATTGTACCTTTCATTCCCCTTCAATTTCACTCCAGCGTGTGTCCTGAGAGAGAGAGAGAGAGAGCGCAAAGCTGAGCAATTGGCCTCCGCCTCCTTTCATCCGTTTGTCCATGAAGCATTCACCTTGAGATACAGTTCTGCGTTACGTCTGCGTGCGCGCGCGTCCTCATTGCAAGACACATCACACCGCTCACCCGGAGCAGCCCCATTGTGAGCCAGGGTCGCAGCCGAATTTGCAGGATCACTCACAATTACTCAATTACCGAACTGACACGTCTCAATGCCTGCCGCAACTGGACCCTGCCACCTTCGCGAACACGGGGGATGGGAGACTTCTGACAATCAAACCGCCTTTATTGGAACAAAAAGTCCCGTGATTACGATGGCCCACGCTGGTAAAACCCCGCTGTTGGGTGGTGCCCGCTGTCTCTTGGTTCTTAGGGTACTATCCAGCCGTGTATGTCACTGTAGCCCCAAGCGCAAGGCTATTTACATCGGAAAGCCCGTTCACCCATAGATTGCCGGTGTCACGGTTAAATATATATTGGCACAGTTTGTGTGCAGTGAGTCACCCAGGTTAACACGTGTGCAAATATAGATCGAACTGAATGCATGTCGTCCGGTTACGGTTACACTTAGCCTGGATCTTATTTATAATACGAATGTGTCGGCAACCTGATCCGTCACGGCACAAATAATGCAGTGATTCCGGCTGGTCATGTCAACCCTTTGATTAGTGCCTAAGCCAAATGGAAAAACAAATATTTGTCCATATAACTCAGGGATATTTTCAAGCATATGTGTGTTTTATGGGAGGCTATTAAACATTTATGCTTTGGCAGAGCAATATAAAACAGCAAATTTAAAAAAAATATGGTATTGTGGCTGAAGTTAAATTAATTCAATAGTAGATTTAAGTCCTGTTGTATTCTTAAGAGGGTGGTACCAGCCCCTCCGATGGCTGGGATTAATCTTTTTTTAAAAGTTAAAGTCTAGAATGTAAG
Organism: Lethenteron reissneri; assembly: GCF_015708825.2. Taxonomy (NCBI): domain Eukaryota; kingdom Metazoa; phylum Chordata; class Hyperoartia; order Petromyzontiformes; family Petromyzontidae; genus Lethenteron; species Lethenteron reissneri. The sequence continues at coordinate 12,658,954 of NC_083792.1, read as the reverse complement.
AAACGTAATTTGACTCTCTGCGGGGTGAGTCGTTATTAAAAGCAGTACATTTAAACATCAGTGTCAATGTCTCTTGTTTGGATTAAACAAAGGATATTCTAATTTCTGACACCTCACAATTTCGAAAGACCAAATATGAAAATGTGACAATTCAGACCAATAAAACCGAACTGTACATATCATGTTGTCATGTTAGCCCTGCATCATTCCACCCTGACCTCTCTACTCCGACATATAGAGGACTTGCGAAAGAGAGTTTAGCCCACACACCTCCGATTAACACGGTCGGTTACATACGGTGCAAAAGAAGTTCAACATACACACGTACGTACAGACACGTCTTAGACAATCTCTATAACCCCAAGATTATCGAGTTGAGGGGATAGATCAGGCACAGCTCATCATCCGCACCGTTTGTTGCTGCATTCTTTTGGCCAAAAATGAATTCACCATTGTAACTCTGTACGATGAGAACGGCTCAAGTGAGAGGTGAGACCGTCTGACTTGCCAGCGGATGGACACATTGGGGTTTCTTATAAAGTGTTCTCAGTGTTCACAAACACTGGACATCTGTGAAAAAGAGCTTTATAGCTGATCAGATTCCTGCCGTATAAATCAAGATTCCGGTTCTGAAATTGACACGCGGTCGCGAGGTTCGCGGTGATGTATGGTCAAACAAACCCCGATGTGGAGGGGCTTTGATCCAGCAGTGGATTGACAAAGGGCTGTGAATTAATATTTTATTCAAACATATAAATACTCAATCGCATGATTTGATGCATGTATTGGGAGAGTAAGAATACATTTTAATAACGTTTCCATTGTTAGACACCTGATTATCACTTTGCTATTATGATCATGATGTTGACAATGACGACGACAATGATGATGACACTGTAATGCTGTGTTGGCTGGAACTGTCCGTCCCTGTAGGATTCCTGAATCCCAAGTGAAGAGCTACATCTGGCAGATCCTGCAAGCGGTAGCCTACTGCCACCGGCATAACGTGCGTAAAAAAAGACACACACACACTATGCACGCTTCTTAAAACCAAATGCAGTATAAAAATAAATGGTACACGCAAAATGATGAAGATTCCCCCGTATAGCCTCGACAGACTGTTGGGGCAAGTGCTGTTCGCGAGCTCTTGTGAAGGCCGGCACGTAAGGGTTGGTGGGCGGCACCACGTCTATCCGTCTTTGCAGACGAGGCCCATGACAGGTTCAGATAATCGTGACCCGGTGTTGGTCCTGAGTGGCAAGCGAACTCGGGTCGCCGGGTTCAAAGCGCAGCGCGCCAACCCGCTACACTACCGCTCCCCGGTACCGCTCCCCACACACACAAATGATCACATCTGTTGTACTCTTAGTTTTTTCGGTAAAGTCATGTAGGTAAAAAAATAAAATAAAAATTTGTATTACTTTATATTATTAATTTTAATTTCATTTTTTTACCTACGTGACTTTACCGAAAAAACGTAAGAGTATGAATCCTTGCAGTCACGAAAGTTTAAAATCTAGAATAAACACATGTGTTTTGTTTGAAAACAAATTTACAACTGTCCTCGAATGGGCGCACGTGCTTAGTGGCTGAGTGGGTGTGACTATCGGCTGAACAACACAGAGCTAAGCAGTGGCTGCTCATGGGAAAATGTTGTCCCCGAGAAAGCTGCATGGCCGCTGCTTGTATAATTCTCTGTCTCTGTGTCCTCACCCTCCACCACCACCACCACTGCTACCGCCGGCACTTTTGCTCTCTGCTCTACGCAGAGTGCCCACTCGAGCTCGCGGTCTCAATTAGCTCCGCGTTCAAACGGACAACAAAAAGGTGACTTGTGGAGAGGCCCCCACGAGGCCTCGCTCGGAGTGATGCTGAACAAATTAGACATGTGTGGAGGGCACCTTGCCAGGGGCTGTGTTGGGGATTTGGACTGCTAAGATCACAAAGTGCACTTAGCCTGGCACAAGCAGCGGCATCACTGTGGTGGTGATGTCACCGCCAGTTAGAGGCCAGCATGAGGTTGTTGTTTGTTGCTATGATCGCAGTGCATCTCCCAAGATGATAAGAAGCTAATGCCCTAGCATTAGTCATTCGTCTGGGTCAAATTAATAATAATAGTTTAGCACAAGCGTCCACTCTGTACTCTTCATGAATTGTAGAAACGAGTTTTTTTCTGTGACTGTGAAGTTTGCTTGGCATGGACCCGCATTGTGTGATGCCATATATGTAAGTATTTCATTTTATCCCGAAGAGTTTGGAATGTTTCGGCAATAATTTTGGCGTGCCACATCCATCATCTCTCCTTACCATTGTCATCATAATACTGCGGTGTCATGGGATGACAGAACATAGCAAGCATAGGGTATATCAATCGAGGGTACACGAATTTAGGATTGTTATGGATATGCGTAACCTGTTCTCTAGTGGCCGTGTATTACGCTGATAATCACTACTCTGTAATGAGAACGGCGTGGGCTGTCTGTATTGCTTCTCAGTCCCTTTCACCTGTGTTTGTGCTGAGCAGCAGCTTTTTGATGTCAACGTAGGTATGAATAGTTTCTCAAATCTCTTTTTTTCTGTAATAACTTTGCTTGAATAGCGCGCAGTGTATTTGCGTTCCCATGATAAAAAAAAAAACCAAATACGATGATTCAAGCGGTCATGCTTGCATGTACATTGTACGCTCACCCACATGCTCAAAACAAACAAACCCTCTGCCCCTCTTACCTTGGGTTCCATGCCAATCAATAGGCTGCCGTCACTTCTTAACGCTCACAGACACGCCGCACAACCGCTGCAAACGAAATCCCTTCGTGTTGTCAAATCACATCCCCGTGTAAAGGACAGATTGTCCTTTTCATATTTTAATTACTGGCCGGCCGTGGACTCTTAATTTGGAGATGTCGTCTCGAGTGCACTAACTCGAATGATGCTTCATCAGTATCATTATCATGAATGATGCTGTGCCTTGCAACGATCAACCGAGCAGCTCAGCTGCTGTGTTCACCACCCTCGACGGGACTCGAGCCGGAGTGCTGCTGGTGGGCGGTAATTGACCACACGCTTGTGCCGAGTCGCACCGCAGTGCCGATTCAAAGCGGCGTGTCTCCGGGTAATAGGATGGGAGGCGCGGCGGGCGATGGTGGTGGGGGGAGGGGTGATGGTGGTGAGGTGATGGTGGTGGGGGGGGGGGGTGTTGGTGGGGGGGGGGTGATGGTGGTGGGGGGGGGTGATGGTAGTGGGGGGGGTGATGGTAGTGGGGGGGGTGATGGTAGTGGGGGGGGGGGGTGATGGTGGTGGGGTGATGGTGGTGGGGGAGGGGGTGATGGTGGGGGGGGGTGATGGTGGTGGGGGGGGTGATGGTGGTGGGTTGAAGGTGGTGGGGGGGGGTGATGGTGGTGGTGGGGGTGATGGTGGTGGGGGGGGTGATGGTGGTGGGGGGGGTGATGGTGGTGGGGGGGGTGATGGTGGTGGGGGGGGAGGTGGTGGGGGGGGGAGGTGGTGGGGGTGATGGTGGTGGGGGGGGTGATGGTGGTGGGGGGGGGGGGTGATGGTGGGGGGGGTTATTTTCATGATATCCTTGTGCTTGTTTTTTTCTTCCGTTCTGGCTATCTGCGTTGCTTCGTGCGTGAATCGCTCGCCAAGACAATCACGCCGATTCAAAAACACTCGAATTCTGACGTCCAAAAGTCACACATGCTGTCGTGCCTCCCGCCGCCGCTTGTTTTTTTTAATGGTCATTTCATTTTGCTCGATTCCGCTGGAGAGCCGGTGGCAGCCTGTAATCGAAATGGGTGGAGAACCGCATGAAACAGCCACCTCCACTGCCACTCATTTCACCTTCTCCTGTCCCATAAATGCCCCCAGGCAGGTGCACGGACTCCTAATAACCTCATAGTCCTTGCTACAGGAGATGCACACACGAAAATCAGTCACGCGACCCATTAAACATCTGCCGCAGTGCACACTGCGGAGTGCTGTGGGAGGGAATGAGTATAACAAAAAGGTAAATTTCAGTCATCATCTGTAGACTGTCCTTCCAGCTGTTGTGGTCTGGGGATCAGTCCTCTCACAGCACAGACTCTTCACGATTACGCTCCTACGTAACTGTCCGATGCATTTTTTTGGGGTTGTTCTGCATAATGTCCGACGTTTTTTCTCTGAGTGCCGGGGGAGCTCCTTCAGGAATTACAATCAGAACCGGTCCTGGGTCTCACTGGAATCATATCGGGCTCACGTGAATTCCTGCTGCGAAGGGATGATCACCACACAGCCCCTTGCATGGCCAACGTGGCCAAAAGTGAGTCTAGTCACAGACAACTCCTTCGTGCGCCAATAGGCGCTCGCTAACAGCTTTACCCCAATAGTCGCCTGCAAGACTGAAGGATGGATCTTTGTCTATAACTCTGGTGCACATATATTTATTGCCAAACATACACGTACGTACACATGTATACACCACCGCAGCCCTCTGTGAATGATGAAGGGACATTAACAGACAAAAATACCATTGCTCAATGTTAAAGACAGAAAAATAAATAGTGGCATTATTTCACTAGAGGCAGCTATTGAGTCACATTGTCATGAATACACATTTGGACAATTACCCACAATTACTAGATTGCTAAATTTGACAATTCTAGAATGTCTTTTTGGCAATATTTCAATGCCCAGCCTGGGGGTCATTGCTCTGGGTGAAACCCTGTTCAAAGCCTCAATGCACATAACCCAGGGGCACGCAGTTACAATTCAGCTCTTCATTTGCAATGTCAATGTCTCTCTGGCTGATGGGGTCATTTGTCGTTGTCCATTAGAATTACAATAGTAACAAAGACGTGCAGCATTATGTTTTATGTGCGCGCGCTGTGGGTGTTGTGCATATATATCTTGTAAACTACACGTTTTAAAAAAAAACGGATGTCGGATATTTTAGGTTTGTTTTTATTGACAGCAACCTTTGCCCAGAGAGACAGGTGCTGTTCGCTCGTTGAGGCATTTTGACGATGACTCTTGAAGCGGGAATGCAGAATTGCCGCTGCCGCCAGCGATGGAGATGGGGCGGGAGGAACGATGCTTGATGTGAGAGTTGGCCCTCAGCTGTTCCCCCCAAAGGCCCCCCTCTTTACAAGGCTTTGTGGCTCATCCACAACCAGGCCTATTTAGCAGGAAAGGTCACACCGACACAACGCGGCTTTCATTCGTGACACCGGGAGCCTATAAACATTGCGCGGCCCGGGGTTAGTGCCCGCATTAATGCGCAAAGGCTCTTCAGCGCACACGGCAGGGCGGGTAGCCTCCATTTGGAGCGGGCCCTCCCGACAATATCGTGATTTTCCACGAGAGTGACCAAGAAAGACGTCTCCTAAGAGGGAGCAAGAAATAACGGTGAGGTGGTGGTAAACAAAACAAAAATGAAGCGACACGGTTTTTATTTTTCATTGCATTTCCTTTGACGTGGAGGTCTACACGCGAGACAAAGACACAGATCCTCCTCGGAGCCTCAATGGACTTTCGAGGCAAGTGCTGTTAGCGAGCAGCACCTATGAAGGTCGGCACGGTATACAATGCCCCGGACCGCCTTTGTCTCTCTCGTGGCGATGTTTACACAACGCATCATTTGAGGCTGAGCGGACCTACGGGAGGCCCAGGAACGGTTCAGATAATCGACGCTGTGAGGGGGAATCGAGCGAGGGTCACCGAGTTTATATTGCAGCCCGCTAACCACTGTGCCACCACTCCCGCTATACACACAAGGCGCCTGCAAGTAGATATACACGTTCATGTGTGTGTACACACACGCATGAACACACAAACACAAAGATCCCCCGTATAGCTTTAACAGACTGTTGGGGCAAGCGCTGTTAGCGAGCACCTATGAAGACCAGTACGGAACACAAGGGGGTGGTTCGCCAGCATCACGCCCGGCCGCCTTTGCCTCCCTAGTGCGATGTTTACACACCGCACCAGGCTGAGTCGACCTAGAGGAGGCCCACGACCGGTTCAAAAAATCGTTACTGGCGTTGGCCGCGAGCTAACCGCCACACTACCGCATGAACGCACACAAACGTGTAAGCCGTATTTGGCCCAAACACACGGTGACACGCGTGTGAAACACGAGTTAATTTGAACACACACTCATCCAGAAGCATAGCACATGTTCATCCACGCATCTCCTGCATGTAAAACACATTTACTATGCACAGAATATAGAATTTGTTATTCTATGAAATATATATATATTATCAACACAACATTTCACCGGGTCTTTATTTTTTCACGAGCTTTGTGGATGTTTTGGCAAAATTGAGTGCTTTTTTTCGCGTGGGAGGAGACGGGACAGCGCCCAAGAGAAACCCACGCCAATATATCACTGCAGTTGCGAGTAGACATTGCTTGCTATGTATGGCTCTTTCCGTCTTTAATACCTTACATCTGAGGTTGAAAGCGTTTACACGTTAGCCCTCTCTGTCTGTCTGTCCGTCGGTAATGTGAGGGGGGGGGGGGGGGGACAACTCACACGAAGATGATCGAATCTGAAGTAAACTTTAGCACGGAGAACGTTTTATAGGAATTTGCCACTTGGCACCTCCTGAATATCGGCCGGGTTGATCATCGGGTTGATCATCGGGTTGCCCGAAACGCGCAGACTTCACCGGCGTTGAAAGGACGATCGGCTAACATGTCAGCCGTGTTGAGCCCTAACAGAGTCCCATTAACATAATGGGACATTTTTGCCAGTATCAAAGTATGAAAAAATAAGAATAGGTTTTACCGTTTCTGGCAATTAAACAGGAGGTGTTAAGATGTTCAAACACCAAATAGACTACTTCAGCATTTTCTTGCTGTGGTTGTTCCACCTGATGAAGATTGCTTGTGTTGCGATCGAAACGTAGTGATTTATTTTATTTCCACCTCCATGACTTTACCGAAAGAATCAAGAAGAGTATGGATTCCTGAAGTCACGAAAGCTTCAAATCAAGACCAAATCGAAACTTTTTGCAAGGAATCAAGTCTGCATTAACCACACGGTACTTGTGGTGAACATGCAGACAAACATGCTGTGACAATATACAAGCTGATTGGCCTATACCAGAGACGGCCTTTTATATAGGGCCTCATCTCACCAGTGTCAGCCCAGAGAACGCCAATAGGCCGACAGTGCAGTTCTTTGCAAGAGGTTTCTTTTTAGTGTTTGAACATCTTAGCATGTTTTATTGCACAAAAAGGGTAAAAACCTATTCTTATTTTTTCAGATACACATTCGTTTTCCGTGCTACTATAAACCACTGCTGAGGACATGCGTGTACTGGAGCGTGTAACAGTATCCCATGGATATGCATGACAATTATCATATTTGTTTCCGCTCGAAAACGAAACGTAATTTTGGCATTTGGGAAGGAACCAAAAATGCCCGATTTAAACCTTTACACGCGGAGACGCTGCCAGGCCAAGTGCCGCGTCGCTTGCACATTTTTTTTAAATTTCAGCTGCGATTTTAAACGTGGATCACCGTGTGCGATAATAGGCGCGGTGATTTTGTTGAGCATTTTTCGAAAGGTATTTGGTGGACGGTTGAGATCACGGCTCCACGAGTGCCACAGGCCGGCAGTTTTGCCGCTCGGCACAGTTCTGCAGCCCTTGAAGATGCTTCAGCAGGACTCTGAAGGAGGTGAACGAGCTATTGACACAACCGGCGTAAGGACTCGGGCCCAAAAAAACCAATGTGCACACATTGGATGAGCTCTGCGCCAAAGGAGCAGCGTATATCTTTGAGAAGGAAAAAGGCCAAATTCCGTGCGGTAGGACGTGCAGATTTGACAGGTGTATGCATCACGGGCAGGACGATAAACACTGCATCCACACACACATATATTTATCATTCAGCCTATGAGCAATCCACATGGAATTCGCCAGATCCTGACAGATCATTGGAAGTTAAGCAGCAGTGCAGGAAATCCATTGTTGTACTGTACCTCTACGTTGCCCTCTTTCAACCCGCACTGACCAGCATCGCGACGTTACAGTCAAATAACCTGTACGGAATCAGAATCTCCATTTAGCCGGGAGGAATCCGATGCGCTATGAAGCCCTGTTTCACAGACGTCCAGTTCGGACACTCTCGCCGAGCAGGTGATTGACAAGGGAGTTTAACCTGCACGCGCGTCCGTAACAGCGGTGGGTGGTCAAAACATCTTGCAATCTATACGTTAAGTGTGCATGTGCACTGCCTAACAGAATGGCAACCTATGATTGAAATAGTGACAAACGTTGTAAGCCTCCGTCAGTTGTAACATTATATTTGCCCGAAACGTCTTAACGTCTTTGTTCCCAGGAGTGGCAGCGCCAGGTAGAGGAGATGTTGCGCGTGTGTGGTCTTGTTCGGTGGTCTGGAAAAAAACAAGTGAGAAAAGTTGTTTTGCCTGCGTGTGTGCTCATATGTTTGAGTGGACGTATGTGTTTGGGTGTGCATGCCTGTCTGTAGTGGTCAGCGCTACGCTGCGCTACGAACCTGGCGACCCAGGTTCGATTCCCGCTCACGGCCAACACGGGTGACGATTATCTGAACCGGTCCTGGGCCTCCCCTAGGTCGACTCAGGCTGAAATTAGTACCTGGTGCAGTGTGTAAACATCACTACTGGGGAGACAAAGGCGGCCGGGGGTGGTGTTGGCCACCCACCCCCTCGTGTGCCGTGCCGGCCTTTATAGGTGCTCGCTAACAGCACTTGCCCCTACAGTCTTTGAAGGTTACACGGGGGATCTGTCTTTTTTTATGCCTGTTTGTGCGTGCGTATGTGTGCGGATGCACGTGCGTGCACTCGTGCGTGTGCGTTAGTAACGTGTGCATGAGCGTGTGTCCATGTGTCCATGTGAGTATGTCCACATATGCACGCACGTGTGCAGATGTGTCCTTGTGCGTGGGGAGCTGCTGGTGCAGCGGTTAGCGCACCGCGCCACGAACCTGGCGACCCCAGTTAAGATTCCCGCTCACGGCCATCATCATCGGAGCTTCGCCTAGGTCAACCCAGCCTTAACACACGTCAGTATTGTGGAGACAAATATCGGGTCAACGTTGGAACGGGGTCGTTGGCCCAACGTTCGCCCCAAACGTACCACGTTGCACCCGGGCCCTCCTTGCTGGCCTTCTTTTATCGGTGCTGTTTGGCAACAGCACTTGTCCCAACAGCCTTGTGTGAGGCTATACGGGGGGGGGGGGCATCTTTGTCTTTGTGTTTGTGCGCGTTCCCTTCGCTCAGCTCCGTGTTTACAGCGGCCACGGTTGGACAGGGCCCACCCGCTCTGTGTGCGTCAGGACGGCAGCATTCTGCACCTGATTTACGCTCGCCCGACGTTTATTGGCGTTGGGTACCGAGGTGCCGGCTACCGTGGGGGTGTGTGGGCGTGGGTTTTTTTTTCTGGTTTCCATGCGCGCGGGGAGAGAAAATCGAAGCGCATAAGCATCATTGGCATCTGTTTGTTTAGGTCCGGATGACTGTACACGTGTGTGTGTGTGGCCGCACGCACGCCGGGGCCAGGGCGATGTTTTCCACAACTCGGCACCCAGGAGCCTCCTCTTTAGGTCTCGCACACTCGGAATCGTGACTCGCGATTCGCGGGCAGCAAACCCCGGTAGGATAAGTTTCGTAGAAACAACGGCGCGAGACCGGGTGGGTGCGCGTGTGTGTGATGGTGGAACGTTCGAACGCAGTTGTCACAGCCCTATGGGTGGGAAATGCGTACGAACGGCGACGTACGGTGCGAAATAAGTTCAACGCACACACACAAACCACAGCTCGTCAACCGGCGGGTCACATGTGGCGGGGTAAAACTGTGGGTATTCCCACGTCTTTCAGGTTGTCTGCCCAACGTGGAAGAGTAGGCCAAAATACACTCTCAGGGGGGCTCTCGCTCCGCCAGTGATGTTTCGATGGAATGTGGTTTCGGCGCTTGGCCTCTGCCAATGGAACAAGCGGCGTTGTAGCTGCGAGTGATGATGAAGGGGACACGTGGGAGGCCTTCCCGGCGCGCTGCTCAACGTTCTGATTTCCACGTCAGTGTTTAAACCAGCGGCACATTTTTACTCCACAAACTGGTGAACCCCACACTAAAACTATTCAAACTAAACCATAAACTATTTATATATATACATATTTACCAGGTAAGGTCCACTGAGCTACGTAGCTATTTTGTTTCAGAAACGACCTGGTCACAAGTGAAAGCGCAATGAAGTGACTTATCGTGTGGAGATTTACAGCAGCCAAACACTCTAAAGAAGGCTTCTTTCTAAATGTGGAGGGCAAAACAGGAGGGCCCGGAGAAAGATCCAGGCGGCCACAAGGGGAACATCCAAAACTCCAAAGACACAGGTGTCGGGGTCGGGATCGAAGCCACGACCTCCTGTATACCAGGCGAGGTAGTTAACATCTCGCCACCACGCATCCTGAAGGCACCCCCCCCCCCTATCTTCCACACAATTCTCCTTCGTCTGAGCAATTCTCCTGTCGCACACGAAAGTGAATCTCGCTCGCACACACCCCGGATCGCCTCTGGTGAACTCGTTAGGATCCCATGCTCCCCTAACAAGCTCAATGCACGAGCTTCAAGGCTACGTTGCTAAGGAACGAAACATCATTGCTTCACTTAGTGTATGTGTGTATATATACACACAGCCCACTCACCATATGTAATGATGATGATGATGTGTACTAATGTGTACATTTTTACAGTTGTGCTGTATCGTGCCGGGCCGATGCGTTACCGGGGGTCGTACCCCGTGTTGTCCGCTGCACGATGTCCCACATTTCGCGCTGCACGTGCCAGGAGCTTTCAATTAATGTCCTCGGAGAGGCTCCCAGCAAACGCCTGACGAAACGACGGACGCCACGGATTTAACGCCACGGCAAAGATGTGCATTTGCATGCACCCCAGTTCTCGCGTGACGAGAGCTCCGTTGCGATCGGTTCTCTCTCGAAAATTTGCAGATTGCAATGATGAATTATTGGGCGACCGTGCCGAACAATATGGGCCCCCCAACCCAAAATCACTCTCGGAGAGAGCTGCTGGGCGAGAAACAGTGTGAACCAGCAGTCCACATGCATTGAGACCGTGGCTGATTTTTCTTTTGACCCCCTCCCCCTCGGCAGTGCATCCATCGTGACGTGAAGCCTGAAAACATACTCATCACCAGGCAGGGCGTCATCAAGCTGTGTGACTTTGGTTTCGCCAGGATCCTCAGTAAGTGGCCTCCTAATCCCACTCCACTCCCTCCCTCCAACCATCCTCCACCCTCTATTACATGAACACAAACACACACCCCCCCTGCTCACATTTGAAACACCAGGATTAGCATCAGGGCCAACTTGATGTTCACACGAGGCGTTAAGGATTGCCTTTGTCATCGTCACATGACCCCCCCCCCTCATTTTTACGGCTCTACTTCGCCCGTTTATTCTTACGTAAGTTCCATCTCGCGAGTGTGCGGTATGAAAATAGGTTTTTATATTTCGGAGAGAAAAAATCATCCCGATATAGGGTCTTGGCGGAGCAGTGGTTGGCGCGCCACCGGCGCTACAAACCCAACGACCCAAGTTCGAGCCCTGGCAATAGCGAGCGATGTCTGCGCCAGGCCTTCCCTCTTCCCTACACTCCCCGGCCCCCCGCTGCACCCATCTGGTCGACCGCCACGACTGACTCGGCATGGGGAGAGCTTCATCCAGCAGTTGACCGACAAAGGGCTATACATTATTTTTAATTCTTATTTGTAGTAATAACAGAGAGTTTGTCATATTATACTGGCTTTAAAAAATAAACTCTCACAGCAAAGATCATTCCTGAATCAATGCACACATGTGGACAGTGTGCCCTGCAAGACAATAAATGTGACAGCCGTCAGCTAGGACTAGAATGGGGCCAGCTAATGCACACACACACATAGGTGCATTATGCAGGAACCGGGGAGAAAACGTTGTTTTTTTGAGCATATACAGAGGCACACGGTGATATACGGAGATTATAGAGATGATAATTAAGAAGCATAAAGGGCGCAAAGGAAGACGCGTAAATACGCGGATAATGGAAAGCAAGGGGGGAAGAATGGACGAACAGAAAGGAGGTGGGGAACGAAAAGGGGAAAGCAAAGAGAGAGGGGGCTACCGCTGTCATGACTGACAGTCGCGTCGCACCAAAGAATTCCTTTCAGCTGGCCGGGCCTTGAAGAGGTTTCCACTTGTGCTGCGGCCGCCATGGCAACGCGGGCAGGCGGGAGGGCAAGGGGAGCGCCCTCGGCTATGGCCTCCTGACCACACGAGGGTCCGGCACCCCCCCCCCCCACCGCACGCTCGAGCCTGCGTGTGACCACACGGGAGGGCCGTCGCACGAAATCAAACGCATCGCCGTGCCCTTGGCCGATGGGTCCGGACACATGGCAATTGTGTCCCTCGCTGGGCCGCGGGGTGACGACTAGGGCGCCGCGCTGGCTAGCAGATGTTGACTACCTCGCCTGGTATGCAGGGGGTCGCGGGTTCGATCCCGACCCTGACGCCTGCTGCTGCTGTATTTGGAGTTTGCGTCTCTCCCCCCCCGTGGTCGCGTGGATTTTTCTCCGGGTCCTCCGGTTATTTGCCTCCACATTTCGCAACGTGCGTTTTAGAGTATTTGGCTGCGATACATTTCCACGTGATGTCACTTGTGGCCGGCTCGCTTCTGAAAAAAGAACTATATATATCAGTGGGCCTTACCTGGTACACATAAAAAAAATTTCAATGAAGATAGTTTAGTGGTTTAGTTTCGCCTGCTGCTGCCGGCCTACCGATTAGAGCTTGCAGGATGAAATGACTTTCGATCTAGATCGGTATTCGATTAATAGACTCCCACCCCTCTCTTTGTGCCACCGTCATCATCATTGTTGTCATCAGCCTCAATCAATCCACTGTTTTATGAAGACCTCTCCAAGTTGTCAAGATGTTACCACGTCATCGATTCTGCGTTGTAACAATCCATCCGGCACCTGCACACGAGCTGACTTGCATCGGTTCCTCCCTTAAAGCAACCCCTATCACTACCACAAGCACTATCACTACCACAACCCCTATCACTACCACAACCCCTATCACTACCACAACCCCTATCACTACCACAACGCCTATCACTACCCCAACCCCTATCACTACCCCAACCCCTATCACTACCGCAACTCCTATCACTACCACAACCCCTATCACTACCCCAACCCCTATCACTACCCCAACTCCTATCACTACCACAACCCCTATCACTACCACAACCCCTATCACTACCACAACCCCTATCACTACCCCAACCCATATCACTACCCCAAAAACTATCACTACCCCAACCCATATCACTACCCCAACCCATATCACTACCACAACCCCTATCACTACCACAACTCCTATCACTACCCCAACCCATATCACTACCACAACCCCATCACTACAACAACTCCTATAACTACTTACGATACCCGTTGGCTGTCCCGACTAACGCTATCCAGCAACGTTTGTTTAAGCAAACAAGTCCAAAGCTGGTTTCAAACTTGTGGATGTCACCAGTGCAGCGAGGCCTTTAAAAAAAATACACCGCTAGGTTTCCAGATGTTATTGACAAGAGTACTCCCTCAAAACACAAGAGAGCACTATTGTATACACGCTCTACCACCGTTGAGGAGCATTTTGTGCCACGAGCGCTGAGTAACATGGGTTCATGATGTACTTCTCTGCTAACACCGTGGGAGTTCCAAAAGGAGATATTTTAATTCCTTGACATTGCACCAATAAAAACATTCAGAATATAACGGGGAAAATACGACCCCCCCCCCACCGCTCCGCCCCGAGTGGCTTGGAGGGTGAACGTAACTTGTTGGGCACATTTGAGGACTTGGATGGGGAGCGCCAGACAGAAAGAACAGAGGGACATGAAACTCCGCTCCCCTCAGCGTGAGAACGAAGGGCGTGAGCATGAATCGATTTGGCCGCACCTCTCCTTCTGCGCGCATCGAGCTGCTGAGCCCTCAGAATTGGCCGTCGATGATTTGCACGAATGCTACGCCTTACGACCCAAATCACCCAGAATGCAGCCGATCCCGTCCAACCTCGCAAGCCGAGCAGGTCTCAGCCTGCACAGGGCTCGGGCAGGGGTGACCACCGCGCACGCGAGTCAGGCGTCTTGGGAGTTTGTTAGGCCGCAGAGGGCAGTGCGTCCTGCCACGGGCTCAAGTTGATCCTCTGCCGCCGCGTCCGCAGCGAGTCCCGGGGACGAGTACACGGACTACGTGGCCACGCGCTGGTACCGCGCGCCCGAGCTGCTGGTGGGCGACACGCAGTACGGGCCGCCCGTGGACGTGTGGGCCGTGGGCTGCGTCTTCGCTGAGATGCTCACGGGCAACGCGCTGTGGCCCGGCCGCTCCGACCTCGACCAAATCTACCTCATCACGTGCACGCTCGGTACGTGCGCACGCGCACACACGCAAAGCACTCACGCGCACGCGCGGAGATGTCACGCGCACGTGCGGAGATGTCACGTTTACACTGGGAAGTGGTCAGGTGGCTGAGTAGTGCAGCATAAGGGTGGCTCAGTGGTGGTGCATAAGGGTGATGCACCGACCTGAGAGTTCCGATGGACACTTCATCTGCAGTGCCATGACAGCATGAACATAATTGTCGTAATATTATGAAAGGTAAAGAAAACAACACTTAGACTAAATCAATTATTCACTTTGTGACACCATAATCCACAAGCGACGTGAGGCCACAAAAACAATGGTGGAATTCCAGAGCCACCATTTGGTGACGATGTAATTTCCACGAACGACCACCTTCCTGGAAGACACAGCCGGAAGTTGTTACCATTTCAAGAAAGGAAAGTAAACAACATTTTATTTTCCATACAATCGTGACACTAGCACCCAACACGCAACGTTAGGCAAGGGACACGTGATTGAGCTTGCCAGTGTGGGTCAGCCTTGCTAGGAAATCCGTCCCAACTTTATGACAAAACGAGAAGAAAAAAAAGCACACTATGTGTCTGGCCTGGAATCCGTAGATGCCGATAAAAAAACACTCCAAACACACAAATGAATGAGCAAACGAAGGAATGAATGGCCTCGAAAGCAATCCTGAAATTGATGTTGCCGATTGATTCGCTCGCACTCGGCTGTGGGGTTACAAATGGGTAACAGCGGGGGCCACGGGGCTCATTCGTCTCGTGCAGCGGGAGGCGGCTCTCTCCGCCTCCAATTAGGTTCCGGCGCGTTTGACTGAGGCCTGCGGCACGCCCAGCCTTCAGCAGTGTCAACAGCGGCAACTGGGGAAAGGAAAAAAAAATTGCCTCTTTTTTTGCGTCAGCGAGGCCATGCACGCGGCACGCTGGCGACCGAGTGTCAGAGTTGTAGCCAACAGTGGTTTGTGATAACAAGCAATGATAATGCTGCGGAGGGGGGTATCGGGTTGTACCATGAGTTCATATTCTTGGGTCTTTCGGTAAAGTACCGCGAGTTGTCCGGAACAATGTCCGACGTCTTTCTCCGCGTGCGGGAAAGCTTCTTCAGGAAACCAATGTTAGTATGTGTGTTGAACTTTTTTTTGCACCGAACGTAGCCAACCGCGCTAATCGGATGTGCGGGGAAGGACAACAAACTGAACACAAAAAGCAGTTCTAGAGAAATTATTTTTCAATCTAGATTTCCAAGTGCATAGCTCCAGTAGCTTCCTAATATTGGAAGAACGTTCCAGACGGCCGCATAAGCGGATCTGAAAGCGCACGATGCAAGTGACTGTCTTTGTTTGATGGTTTGCCAAAAGCCACTGCGAGGATGACTGAAGTTTGCATGATGGTTTATGCTCCTTGACGAGATGAGCGAGGTTTGCAATACATCAACTGAAGACATTGTGCCGAGCAGCAGGTGGTCCAACCCGAATACACATTGGAGGAGTCGTGGTAATGTAATTTATTTATCCACGAAATTCTCACAAAGTCTCAAGGCCCAAGCCTCCCGTAAACTACGTGACTTCTGTGTGGCCACCGCCACTCTAAACCCCTTCCCCTGCCCCCTGTGAAGACAGACGCCGCTCCGCGCAGCCCCGTTGAGGTGCTGATGCCGCCTCTTCCTCCCCATCCTCATCTCTCCTCACCCTTTGTTCCAGTTTTTCAGTTAATTTTCCATCATTTTCCTCTTATTCTTTCTCTTCTCTTATTCTTTGTCTTCTCTCTTCCCTTTCCTGTTTCTTTTTCTTCATCCTTACATTACATCCTCTATTTCCCTTGTATCCTCTCACCGTGGTGTGCCACAGGTAAAACGTTGCGAGTGTATATAAAAGTGCTGGTCCACGTAGGTGTTCCGCACTCCACAGCGATTCTTGCGGTGTGGTCCGTTAGCGCATGTATCGACCTCATTGCGTTATTACTCTGCATACAACTATATACACCTATAAACAACTAATCATCGCTTAGCCTGCTCATTGTTGCATTTCCTGGCTGTCTCCTCTCACCTACCAGGGGACCTCATTCCCAGGCACCAGCAGGCGTTCGCGTGTAACCAATACTTCAGTGGACTGGGAATCCCCGAGCCCGACGTCATGGTGAGGTCACCCACGCCACCACTCACCCCCTGACTCGGGGTCAATCCTGAAGCCACTTTCACGTCAAATGCATGGCAGAGAGGTCCGCCAATGACACCGGATAGACGGCTGGCACAAGAGCTGTTCGCGAGAGGCATATCAAGCCGGCACGGCACAACAGAGAGAGCGTGGCCAGCACCACTGCTGTCTGACTTTGACTCTTCAGAGATGATGTTTATAGGAGAGGACCGGGGAATGTTCAGAGTTTATATTCAAACTCAAAACAAAGACAAAGTTCCCTAGTGTACTCTATGTAGACCATTGGGTCAAGTGCTGTGAACAAGCGACCATGTGGTCCACAGCGCGCCACACGATGTGGTCGTGTGGTCAGCACCAACGCCTGGCAGCCTTTGTCTTCCCAGAGCTGATGTTTACACACACTGCACCACTGCACCAGCTACTCATGTAGGGCTGGGGCAATCTGCGGAAGGCCCAGGACGTAGTCAGTAATCTAACTGAAATAGTTGGGTCCATAGGACAATGTGCTAACCAATGCGCCACAGCTCCCATACATTCACCAACAACCACCGTTCACTACTAAGTGGCGGTAACGTCACCACGGCGTTTGTGCCACGCACACAAAGACAAAGATCCCCCGTAAAGCTTTAACAGACGATTGGAGTAAGTGCTCTGTTAGCGAGCAACTATAAGGCCAGCACGGCACATGAGGGGGTGGGTGGCCAACACCACGCTCGGCCGCCTTTGTCTCCCCAGTGGCGATGTTTACACACCGCACACCAGGTACTCATTTGCGGCTGAGTCGACCTAGGGGAGGCCCAGGACCGATTTCAGATAATTGTCACTGGTGTTAGCCATGAGCGGGAATCGAACTCGGGTCAGCCGGGTTCGTAGTGCAGTGTGCTAACCGCTACACTACCGCTCCGCTACACCACCGCCACACACACATACACCACACTCTCGAACACTGTGACCCTACACACACACACCACACACGAACACTTTGACCCTACACACACACACATACACCACACTCGAACACTTTGACTCTACACACACACACCACACTCGAACACTGTGACCCGACACACACACATACACCACACTCGAACACTGTGACCCTACACACACACACCACACACACACACTGTGACCCTACACACACACACCACACACACACACTGTGACCCTACACACACACACATACACCACACTTGAACACTTTGACCCTACACACACAGACACACACCACACTCGAACACTGTGACTCTACACACACACAACACACTCGAACACTGTGACCCTACACACACACACCACACTTGAACACTGTGACCCTACACACACACACACACACCACACTCGAACACTGTGACCCTACACACACACACCACACACACACATTGTGACCCTACACACACACACACCACACTCGAACACTGTGACCCTACACACACACACATTGTGACAACACTAACTTTGCTTTAGGCGCTGTTGCTATGTGTAAGCCAGATCAGCCGAGGGGCTGAAATGTTCAGTGCCCTCTGTTAATTGCGATTAAATAATTAGACCGAACATCAACGTGTGACTGGCGAGTGGCCTTGTTGGGTCTCACAAGCATTGCCAATAATATTCGGATCATTCTGTATTAATTATTCCACCGGGATATTTACCAATTATCATATCCTCAGTGCTACTTGGACTTGATAGATTTTACATTCTAGCTGTTCATATGCTGGGCAGACGTCTTCAGAACTTTCTGAGCAGCTTTTAAAGGAGCTTTTAAAGTAATTGCTTTCGGGGATTAAGTATATCTTTAAAGCTTCGGTAGCAATATCAAAGGACGGATGAAAATGCATTACCGTTCTATTATTCGAGCTGTATAATTTATGATCCTGCCTTTTAACATTCAGGCGATATTGTCTTATTGCTGACTTCCTCCCACACTTTTGCCCTCTCTGTGTCCCTCACATTTCACAGGAGCCCTTGGAGATTAAATTCCAGTCCCTCAACAGTCAAGCTCTGAGTTTTATGATGGTAAGTTTCTACGCGCGGCATGCGTGGGTGACCTGCTCGAGGTGCGTGGGTGGCCTAGCGGTGAGGCCAGTGAGCCACCAACAGCTGACACCCTGAGTTCAAAGCCAGGCTTCATCCACCCGCGGTTAAACTAAACACGCAACACATTCGTCAATGGCAATGGCTTTAAAACTAAAAAGATCTAAATAATCGTCAGGGGTTTTAGTGAGTTTTTGTTGTTATATTTCTGCTTGAGCATCACACCAACTAATGTTGACTCGTGATTAAAATAGCTTCTCACGTGGTGGTGAGCTGGGTGTCAATGACTGCACACACAAAGCAAATCATCTCATTCAATGAGGGTTTTGTATTTGATTTTGCTTTCGCCGAGCATGCGACAAACAATTGTTGCAAAGCGTTGAAAGGCGTGCGTGGCCCTCGTGTGCATACGGAGATGCCTGAAGGAGTTCTGTAACATTCTCTGGGGTCATCCCCCGACACAGGGTGGTGCACAGCTAGCTCTGCTGGTCCGGAATAGAAACACATTCATCTCATTACGTGACGCCATTAGCATAATTTGGAATGTAATTGTGAACAAAATCCCCGTTAGCATATTATGGTCTAATAGTCATTAAGTAAAGATGAGGCTGGATGTTCCGTTATCAGCGGTGTGTAATCTCCAGATGATTTAATCCTCCAGGCCGATCTTCACCTTTTGATCATTATGCGCAACGTGAATGTGAATGAGGTGGGGCGGTCGCGCGTGGCGTCTCCTCCACGCTGTGCTGCGCCGTCGCTGCCTCGTGGCGGCGGCGGCAGCTTCGATCATCCCGAGGGAGGCGTCAATGCGCCACCCTCGTGAGCTGCATGGAGATGGTGGTGGGGGGGGGGCTCTGAACGAGAGTCCTGGGGGGGGGGGGCTCTGAACGAGTGTCCTGGGGGGGACTGTGAATGGGGGGGGGGGGGCTCTGAATGAGTGTCCTGGGGGGGGGGGGGCTCAATGCCGGCTGCGATCTTGCGTTTGCGACCGTGCAGTCACCTGGGAATTCATCCCAGCTTCTCAAGCCACCACGGCAACGATTAAACGAAAAAAAAAAGAACCCACCTGATGAAAAGACGATTGGGAAGCCCGTCCACATTCAATGGCTTCCCCACCCACACACATGACCCCTCTCCAACGGTACATGCTTATCATTATTTTGAAATGTGGCTGATGTCACATGTCAGGTTATTGTAAACAATAAAACAGAGAAACCACACCTGGGCCAATAAACGAATTAGCGAGTAAAAGATAATTTATATTTCAGTATGTTTGCTCTCGTTGCCATGAAGAACATATTTCGAGCTTCCGAATGACTCATAATTTGAAATTTGGTGGAGCGGTCTCAGAGTCCTCTAGCCATGCATGCACACAGGCTGGTCACTTGTTATGGAGATTGCTCTGCATTCGATTTGTTCGGCGAATCCACAGAGTGAACGACGAACTCGTCTGTACATCTAAATAGTGCTGTCGGCGTGATGTGGTTGAATAAGCCCCTTGATGGGTATTGAGCGAAGGGCCTGTGGCATCTCGCAGCCGATTCGCTCCCCAATGCGACTCGTGGCCTGCTTGTCGGAAGATGTTCCAGAAACTAAGATCGCTTTTCTCCATGGCTGCCACACGATAGTACAAGTGAACGCGCTAGCAAGACGGTCTGTTAAGTGAGCCTCCCTTCCATTCGGAACGCATCCACACATTTGTCTTCGAACGAACAAATGGATGGACAGAAGAATAGATGGACGGACACACAAATAGACGGACGTATTTCCCCGTCATTGCAATTACCAGAATATCGGCTCCCTATCTTAAAAAAATGCCAGGGTCGGTTGCCGGAACGGGTGCACATGACCGCATCTTGAAACGACACGAGGCGTGCGCGTTTGCTCCCGCCGTCGATCCGAATACGCGTGATGCCACCCGCCTCCTCCTCCTCGTCCCACAGAGCTGCCTGAGGATGGAGCCGACGGCTCGGCTGAGCTGCGAGGCGCTGCTCCAGCACGCGTACTTCTACGCGTTCCGGGAGGGTGACGGGGGTGGTGGCGTCGGGAGCCGCGAGCCCGAGCGAGGCGAGCGCCGGCACGACAAGCGCGGACGCAAGCGCCTCCCCGCGGTACGAACCGCGGCCGCTTGCGCATCTCTCGGCAGCTATTCCCGTCGCTGAGATTTTCACCACTTTTTTTGTTTTTGTAAGGTGGCCGGGTGGCGTGGCTCCTGTGTCAGATAAGGGTTGCCGGGTCTAAGGTGCAAACGCACAGAATATCTCACAGTCCGTCCGTTTGCCCAACTGTCTGTCAATCCATTTGTCCATCGATCTATTTATCTGTCCATCTGTTGATACACGTATACATTCATCCATCCATCCACTTGTCTGTCTGTTGCTCCATCCATTCGTCCATTTACCTGTCCATCTGGTAATTCATCCACCCATCAATCCATTCCTTTACATATCTGTCCATCAATTCATCCATCCATCCATCGATTTGTCTTCCTCTCTGCCCATCCATACACTCGTACCGCGCCCGTCTGTCCGGCCATCCACCCGTCCGTCGACATTTCCCCCAATCGTTGAAGCGGGGCGCGTGGTCCCGTTTGCCGACAGATGCTGCTGCTGCCGCAGCTGATCGGCAACAGCAACTCGCCGGCCCCGGAGGTGCGGAGGTACGTGCGCAACAAGCACGACCACCACCTGCCCACCATCTGACGGCGCGGGCCCACTGGAGCGTGCCGCCCTGGAACCAACAGCGGCGGAGGAGGCGCTACCGAGCCCCTTTGTTTTCCCGTTCTGTTTTTTATATTTTTAATTACGTTACTTTATAAATAACTCATGAGCCATCTGCCACAGTCTTGCATTCTCCGTTCGGTTTAGGAATAAAAGTCAACGAGAGTGGCGTGAATGTGTATGCAAAATCGAAATAAAATTAAAAGAGAACGAAACCGTAGGGTGCAGAGGGAAGGGGGTGCTAGCAGATGTCTGAAATCTGCACGCCGAGTGCTCGGAGATGGGCAGGGTGCCTGGGACTCGGGGCGGGGGGGGGACTGTGATTGGGTTCTCCTTGAGCGCTGGGGGGCAGGGATCATGTCGCAGTTACGATTGCATCGTGCATGCCCGCAGTGAGCCGCGAGTCGGTTTTCACTGCAGTCCAAACAGGATCACTGTGGGTATTTTTATTATTTGCCGCTCATTTCCCGCACCCTTAACTTATTTATGCATTCCTTTTCAGCATTAGCACGGTTGGCTACGTACGGTGCAAAAGAAGTTCAACATACATACACACATTAGGTGCGTGCCTCGATTGCTTGACAGCTCTCTCTCTCTGATGTTTGTCCTCCTTAAAAACACTCCCGAACTGCCCCTATTCGCAGCTCTCTCCTTCCCTATCCTAAATCAACGACAGTTACATTCATAACTATACGATTGCGTTCCCAGCAACAAAATGTGCCACCACCGACGTACATGATTCTACGGATACCTGACAGCATCTTTGCTGACGATCATCACCATCATCAGCAGCAATGCTCTATCCACTGCTGGATGAATGCCTCCCCAAGCCGTCACCATCTCTCGTCTAGGCCCTGCACGCTATCTGAGCTTCTCGCTCCATCTCCGTGGCGGATGACCGTGATGAAGGTGGTGGCATAATTATGCGATTAACATGACGACAATGGTAATTGCGATGGTGAGTAGTTTATATACAATTTGTCTTCGTAGGCTTTTGTGCATTAAACATGCACATATGATTGAAAGCTGTATTGCAAACTGCCAGGATGCTCAAATTGTAAGCAGCTGTTGCTGTTTAAAAAGTCTAATCTCACAATGGGATAAACGAGAGCGGCTACATCTTATCCTTGACATCGTTACCTGCGACTCCTATTATCCGTTGCAGCTGCGGGGTTCACAGAAACTCCTATTAGCCACGATCCTATTCTTCCTATTATTCGCGATTCAAGTGTGGATTTGCCCATTCCTGATTTGCGAAACGGCTTCCTGTGCGTGGAGTTTTCCCGGACAAGAAGTCACGCGGCAAAATACATCCTATTCTCTGCGAGTGGCCATGCTTTTCACCGCACAGGATAAGCGACGCAAATTGTATGGAAGCCCCCACAAGATAATAGGATCTGCCATATTGGTTTCCCTCCGTGGGAGGAGTTAGGAGGAGTTGTCGGTGCAAACATCTACATCGAAAATGAGATTCCCAGTTGCTGAAGTTGTCCGGTTTTTAATTTCATCTCCCTTACAACACGCACACCATTGTCTGCTCTCGCCCAGTGCCGGCGATACAATCGCAATTCGAGTACCTTCCATTGCGCCTGCCGCGGAGCCTACGATTGTCTGCCCACATTTGCGTCTCAGCGGTTTTTCATTAACCCCTTGTCTCCTCGGACAGCAGCCTCCCCTCTGTCCATGCAACAATACGCCTGCTGTCGTAGACAGCGGTGGCGAATATTCCTTTGGGAGACTGAAACACGTTTTTGTGGGGGGCAGTGGGCGGGGGGGGGGGCGATGACGACGACTGAAATATGTTTTAATTAAGCATTTTTGTGTATGAATTAAATGTTTAAAATATATATATTTTGAAAAGTGACGTCCGAAAACTGGCAGAGCACGAGGTAGCCCGGGGCGCCAAAGGGTGGCGCGGTGTCCCCACTTTGGACACAAGCAGTCTACATATTTGTCAAATTGCACGGCATCACCAAATCCGTTCGCATGGCACGCGCTCTGCTCGTGGTGCGACATTGCACCCTCTCGCCGGGTCTGTCGTCCACAAGGGGTCCCGCTTGTGCATGGCTGCGTTTGAATGCAAACTGCTCAATAGGTTTCAGGGGCCAAGCCCCGTTTGGATGAACCGCGCCACCGGCTGTGCTTGCTACAGAAACATCAAACGCTCGATCAAGTCAGTCCCTGCACTCATTTTAATATTTTTGGCGCAAATAATTCCCCTACCCTGAATAATCACCCCCCTCCCCAAAATCGTTAATTTCACTCAATTTAGATTGATTATGTGAAGACACCAGACCTTAACATGCTCCCCAACTGTATTGTTATCCATGATCCCCAACACCAAATCTTGTTCGATGAAGAACTTCAATGTGCTTCTGCTGCTAACAAATTGTGTCATTCCCACGAGTGGAAGGACATTGCTGCATTCATGTTCAGCTCTTGGTGTACCAGCGCTGGGGTCTTGGCGACCCGACAAATCAAGCCCCATGCATACCGTGGGACACGAAGTTCGGCCGAGTTCCCCACGCCAGGTGCATTTACTTACGTGGAATGATTGCCCAATTGGCCAAAACAGACTATTTAGTTTTTATTTTACCAGGTCAGGCCCACTGAGCTATGTAGCTCTTTTTCAGAAGCGACCTGGCCACAAATAATAGCTCAACGAAGTGGCTTATCACGTGCAAATTTATAGCAGCCAAATATTTTAAACTCATGTTTCTACATGTGGAGTGAAAGATCGGAGGACCCGGAGAAAAATCCTCGCAACCACCGGGAGAGAGAGTACAGCCAACATCCAAATATACAGCAGGCATCAGAGTTGGGATCGAACCCACGACCTCCTGTATACCAGGCAAGGTAGTTAACATCTCGCCACCGTGGCGCCCAATTAACATCGTTAACATCTCGCCGGGGAATGAGAGGAAATCACTGGGTCACCGATGTTACTGATTGTAGAATAACAAAACTAAAACGAAACCTGGTTGACTGCTGAAGCTCGCATCACTCTGCTCGTGTCCATGTCATGTGGGGAATGACTTGGCAAAGCCGACGACGTTGAGACGTTCAAGTTGGCGGGCGCAAAGGGTCATCGTTTTCATGACTCCTGCGCGCCACTGATGGCGCACGCCGTTCTGGTGAATATCGACCGTGGGGCCGCCTTCAAGTAAAATCGCAGTACCACCGTCCTCTTGTTGAGAAGACCTTCACGGGCTCCTGTGTGCTTTTGTTAAACACCCTAACATGTCCGAAACACTGTAAACAAACTTCATCATATGGGAGACTTTTATACATTTATAAGCCTAAGCATTTAAAACGCTCCTCCGAGACCTACACACACCCTTATATATAAACCGGGCTTGCCTGTGCTTTTATCTTTTAACTATATAGTGTAATTACATTTAGTGCAGTGGTAGTAATATATACCGTGATGCATAGTTGTAATATTTTTCAAAAATATTTTGATATAAATGACATGTTCTGATATATAATGTAATAACATTTGACCAGCGCATTTCAAAAATTTTGCGTGCTTACATTGAGTTATTATTGTGTACATACGCTGTTATCATAACTCCTGTTTGTTTAAAGTACCTGGATGATGAATTGTGTGCATAATAAACGTCTTTTTTGTTTTTTTGTCTGATGCAGCGTGCTCTTTTACAGCGCGGAAATATGAGGTTAATTTTATTTTCAATTTTCAAGCTCAATCCGAGTCCCTCTCCAAACCCTATTATATTGTCACCGGTATGAAATCCAGTTTCAATTTAAATCTCTGAGAAGTAATCACATTTATCAGACAATGTGTGTGTTCTAATGCATTTAGATTGTTATTAATGTATATAGGAGTAAAATAACCTTCATATTCAACTTGACACACCTATGTAATACAACATTTTAAACAGGCAATACAAAATCATCTATAAATCCTTTAGGCAGTGTGAGAGATCAATGTGATTGGCCAATGGTGCCGATCGAGGCAGTGTGAGGAATCAATGTGATTGGCTACTGATGCCTGTATAGGCAGTGTGAGTGTAATGTGATTGGCCAATGGATGCCTGTATAGGCAGTGTGAGGTCAGTGTGTTTGGTTTCTGATGTCTCTGTAGACAGCGCCTGTGCAAATTGCAGGAAATCCTAGCATCAGTCCCTGATGCCGGTTGCCCTGCTGCCGTGTGGGACAGCCGCGAGACTTGTAGGGCAGAGACCAGTGGCGTAGCGTGGCTGGCATGGGCCCTGGTGCAAGCAATGCAATTATCGATGTTCCCCGTCCAACGTCGAAAGCTGCCTCAACCTCACCTCCATGTCCACGTGTAGAGATGATATCACTACCAACGATACTCACTTGACGTGGTGGCCACCGCGTAGCACGGATAATCAGGAAGTAAAAACACGCCCCTCTATGATGGTACTTAACGTGCCTGAAAGGTTGTTGGTTCGAGGCAGGGACATTGATGAAGGGATTGAAGGAGAAATGCAAATGGGGAAAAAGAGTGGGGAAACGGAGGATGAAAGACAGGGAGGTCGGTTGGGATTCGTTCGAGAAAGTGGAAGGTGATTTGGCTGGAGGGGAAGTGGGTCAAGGAACCTTCGAGAAGGAAGCGTTGAGGGATATACACTGGGTGCATCAAAAAAAATGTGAACACTTCTGAGAATTTGCAGCAATACCACGAGAAATGTGCCTCTGGGCTCTGGAGACCACCTGGATAAGATTCCAGGCACGTGTTGACAATGATGGCGAGCAAGTGGTAGTGACTGACTTTGTGAAGCTATTAACATCACATTCGTGATCCTGTTACAGTGTATTATCCGTTCTTTTTCCATGGAAAACGATAGTCCCATATAAGTGTTAAACGTTTTTAAGCACCCTGTATAAGTGGTGGGGACGAGGGGTGGGGGGGGGTACGCGAGAGCTCGACACGCTTGGAGTGAAGGGACTCCTTGAAGACCGTGCGTCTCGTGCCCGAGGAAAAGAAGACTCCTCTGTGTTGAAGTCTGCCGTGTCGGGCGTGTCACTGCACACGTGACCCGGGAGCAGTTGCACCGCCTGCGCGCTCTTGAGCCACGCCACTGCGTGCGCGAGTCAACTGGACTCAGGGTGGAAATTTCCACTTCGTTGTGGCCGAGAAGCTGGTTATATATAAATATATATCTGCAGCACCATGCCAAAAATGGTCTCAACCATTCGGGTATTGAAGTGTCTTCTACAGGGAGAGAAAATGCACCGCTTGTGAGAACCCCGATGAGGCTTCGCTGTTCGCAAAGCAGGCATGGAGGAGCTGACCGATGTGGTTGAATAAAAAATACTTTTATTGCTATTTAACCTAATTCTTCACATATGGGAACCGAGCACATTACACCTTTCCGTAGGCATATACAATTATGCAACTTACATTATCCGAACATAATTACGGTAATTGAGCGAACAAATTAGAATGTAACTTACATAACCATAATGGTCAAATAAGCTTAATGATCTGAACCATTACATTTCGCACGCATAATGAGATGGTCGTTCAAGGCAGTCATTCACACACCTTACACAAGCATAATTGTGCCTCGTTAGTTGCGCCTGCGGTTACATGTTCAAATGGACCCGGGGAGACGGGTCATCTTCAGCTACACGTCCGCACCGCCGTTGTTAAACGCTCTGACATCGTCCCCCAACATCACACCGCGGCGGTGGTGCTGCCGAAGCAGTCAAAGATCGGCACGTGTGGTCATCACGTATACAACTTCATCAGTTGCCTGTGTCGGGTGGATGAAGGGTTTACGACACACATTTGTTTTACTCACGCGATCTGACCCCCCCCCCAAAAAAAAAAATCAGCCATGGATCGTGCTCATCTTTTGTTTCAAGCCCGAAATGTAGATCTGGGAGGATTTTTGGGTCAAGTTTTTTTTAAATTCTCAAAACAAATGAGTCACCATATTTTCCGGATTGTAAGATGCACTTTGCCGCTCCGCCTCCCCCATATTTCGAAGCAACAGTCGAAGGTGCGCCGTAGAATCCGGTCGGTATCTGTGATCAATCTTCTACAGACATCGAGGCAAGTTTGGGGGGTGTCTTACTTTCTGGTGCGTCTTATAATCCAGAGAATACTCTTTGGTTCTTTCGGTAAAGTCGCGTAGGTATAAGACAAATTAAATCACGACGTTTCGGGCGCAACACAAGCGTCCGTCATCAGGTGGGACAACCACAGCAAGAAACAATTGCTGAAGTGGGCAAAAGGGGCTGCTGCAACAAGAGGCCATATAGGAGAACACCACAAATACAGGACACTTGCAGTAAACCAATCACAACAGTGGTAAACTCGGGAAATGAGATACCAAAACCTGAGAACCTCAAATTAAGCGTTATATTAAGCAGCAAAGGCAATCTACCAGTGGTGTATACCTTTTAGGAGTCGAGTGATGAAAACTCCACATTCATATGGCCTGAGCGAATTCTTAGCCTCACGATGATTTAGTCGCAATAAGAGGACAGTTGAAAAGCGCCATTGACAGCATCACTCGGAACGCACCAAGCTTTGTGTTTATCTCCGAATCTCTGCAAGTATAAGCCTGGGCAGTGCTTGGGTGAGGTGTATGCAGAACAGGTGTTGCAGGCTACGTCGGGGCCACGTTGTAAGCAGAGGGCATTGCACCAAGATCCATTATTGTACTCAAATATGTAATCAACCTTTATACTCCCCACCTTCCCCAACCCGCACAGAGTGACCAGCGTGGTGAAGTATAGTCAAACAACCACCACCACGGGGCCGGGCAGCGTGGGGAGACAATCGCCCAGTAGTGGATTGACATCTGTCTTGGGGCCGTGCGTGGCCAGAGGTGATTGTGTTGTCGTGAATAGAGAGAGACACACACACACCAACAACAAGCCCAGGTCGGCGACTGTAGCGCGGACTCTGCTGTCCTCTTGCGGCGACGGCGGCGCGTGGCGGGGTTTTGACGTCTGCGAAACGGAAAGTGAAATTGCGGAAATGGTTCTGACGACAGCCAAGCGGGTAACAGGAAGAAACGCGTGGGGCCCCGCGACGAGCGAGCGAGCACGGTCGCGTACAAGTTGTACTCGTTGTGTTGCTACGGCACAGCGATCACACTCGCTCGTGTTCAGGGAGCCGCAGTGTGTGTTCGGCCCGGACCTGTAGGCACTGTCCACAGCCACCGTGGTGCTGAAGCGTTGTTCCCTGGAAGCCTCGCGTCTTAAATCCCAGTTGCCACATGGAAGTCGGAGAGGCGTGAGTGTTGTTGACTCGCAACACGCGCGCTGCATGCACCATCATGCACCACCATAAGCGGCTGTGGTCAACCCACTGCTGGGTTTAAGGACTTCTCCCGAGGTCGCGGCCACATCTCACCATCGCGCCTTGCAATACTCCGCCTAGCACCTTCACACGAGCTGATTTCATCGTTCCGTCTCTGCGGTGGACGTGTTTGATCGGACACGATCATGGCCTTGGCTGACATTTCGTTATTATAAACTAAAACTATTAAAGTATATATTTTTATTATTTTACCAGATAAGGGCCACTGGGCTATACGGTTCTGTTTAGCTCCTTTTCAGTAACGATCTGGTCACAATAGCTAAACGCAGTGGCTTATGTAAAAATGTATATCAGCCAAATATTCTAAACGCATGTTTGTAACTGTGGAGGGAAAACCAGAGGACCCGGAGAAAAATCCACACGACCACGGAGAGAGAGAACATGCACACTCCAAATATACAGCAGGCGCCAGGGTCGGGATCGAACCCATGGCCTCCTGTATCCCTGGCGAGGTAGTTAACATCTGCCCACCGTGGCGCCCCTTATTATAGACCATAGGCCATCATCCCAGCGACGTGAACTGCCCACGCCCTACTTATGTTACGCCATTCTGCACTTTGCGCATGTGATGCACCATACTGTTTATGGTATTCCGCATGTACACGGGACACACACACACGTGTACACGCCCAAGACATCGCTCTGCACGCGTGCAATGCACATGTACGACCTATGTACACATACAACACGGACAAGCCACGTGTACAACACAACTGATTGCACATTGTAGCGTGATACGCTCAGCTCGCTAAACATCTTATAAAACACAATACTTTTACAGGCATGCAGTTAGAGCTACAACTAACATTCATTGAAATATCTTCCATTCCGGCTTACCGACTGACTGGGCAACTTGTGTTGTAGATCACTCATCAAGGAGGCAGTGCAGCGCCTACATTGACTTGAGATGGTGGGCAGAATACCACTCACGGCCGCATTTGTCTCCCCATTGCTGCTGTTGGTAGCCGCATTGCAAAGAAGAAACTCCCAGGCGTTTAGTGTGTTTTGCCTCCAGGCTGCGGGAACAGTATTTGCATGTTCAGTACACGGTGTTTCTTCACGTATACTGCATGCCAGCCGGTGTGTCGGTTCAGAGACTGCATACGATCGTTCAAACCGTCTTCCCCACTGTCTGCTTGGAGTAATCTCTTATTTTCACAGTCAAAGGAACATTTATATTCAAGTCTCTTGTTTTTACATTACATGTCCATAACATTTTTCTTGTATCTATCTCTAATATGCTTAAGTGTTCGTTCTGTACCTGCTGGACCTTCATACACTTGTCACACATCTTGTTTGTGTCTGTCCATGCATTTTATTTACATTGTCAACAAGACACATTTCTGTTATTTCTACTCTACTTTGTAGGGTCTTTGTATCATTGCTCAGCATGCACGTCTATATTGAGCTGACCATGTGTTCAGTAACACTGCAGTATTGTAATTATTGTATTTAGGAATGAACTGGAGGTCGAAATAATCAAATAATATATTTGGATTCTAGATTTGAAGTTTTCGTGACTACAAAGATCCATACTCTTTGGTTTTTCGGTAAAGTCACGTAGGTGAAAAATAAAAGAAATTAAAAATGAAAAAATGTAGTTGTCTTCATTTCTAATGTATGTTATTTTTTACCCTACGTTACTTTACCGAAAAAACCAAAGAGAATATATTTGAAAGCTGGCTAAGTGGCGTGCGCTCAGAGCAATGCGCTCGGCGTGTGATCGATGTTTGTGTGTACACAGAACCGTGGAGGAAGAGGCTTCGCAATCCAAAACGTTCAAGACTTGGCAGGACAGCGCTTTTTGCAGGTATGACTCAAACGGGTTCAGTCAAAGACGTTCCACTTTCAATTGAGAAATCGTCACGATTCTTTTGCAGCAACAACGTGTATCGCTCGATGTGTCTCACGTCTCTTGTTTCGTGTTTTAAATGGTCACATGGGCGGAGTGACGGCGCGGTGTGGCACGCGTTGTGTGTTGATGGATTTCTCGCCACGGCTAACGTCGTCAGCCGTGGCCAGTGCTATCTTGAGCCGGATATTGGACGCCACTCGCCCCTTTATCAGCCCGCACTCACCAGTGTGGTGAAGGGCGATAGAAACAACCTCCATGATGATAACATGGCGCGGCGAGGCCTTCAACCGGCAGTAGATTCACAATGGGCTGTGAACTGTCAAGTGGCCATCAGGCAGTATCTCACCTCATGATCATTACTATTGTATAATTAAATGGCTTTAACTTTGCACAGACGGCAGAGGGCACTTGAGCAAGGAGTCTGCCCATACAGAGTCGACATTGGCCGACGAATTCTCACGGACAAAAATGCCCTCTTCCCACTTCTGCATCAAGGAAACGAGGTATGGTGCACCGAGAAAGCCTGGAGTTTAGGACATTCCAAGCCCAGTGGCTGAGACAAATTAACTCCTTGAGATTCATATTTTCGGTTTGGTTGGAAGGTGGTTGAGCGTCTGCGAGCTTTAATACTCCGGTCATCCTCGCAGCAATGGCTTTTAGCTAACCATCGAACAAGACGGTCACTGCATCGTGTGCTTTCAAATGAGCTTCTGCGGCCGTCTGGAACGCTCTTCCTTCCAATATTAAGAAGCCAATAAAGTTATGCACTTTTAAATCTAGATCAAAAACTAATTTCTTTCTGTTTTTGTGTGTTAAGTTTGTTGTCCTTTCCCCGCACCTCCGATTAGCATGGTTGACTACGTACGGTGCGAAAGAAGGTCAACATACATATGTAGTGACTAACTCGGAGACGATAAGACTTGGAGGCAGTTCTTTATTAACGAGCATCATCGGGATCCACACACTTAATATTTAGTTCGTCTGTTATCGGCGACGCTACTCAGCCAGGACAGTTGGTAGGCTGCCTGACTGGCGGCGCCCCGAGGTGGTAGAGACGGAGACGACGACGAGAAGGACGGTGAAGACGACGAGAAGGACGGTGGACGAAGGACTTGAGCGGCACCACGGGGATCCCACTACAACAACAGCCACGAGGTCCCCCACAGCGGCCCCTCTTATACTGTCACGTGGCCACGCCCCCTTTCTGGAACCTTCCAACAGGTTCCCGGTGGGCCCCTTCTGTGACCTTTCCCCTCGATCCCCCTCTCGTGTCTGTCATGGCCTGCTGACGTCAGGACTGCCGTACGCCGCAGATCCCCTTTTCTGGCAGCAGCCAGCGCTATTCCACTACACATACATCCAATGAAGTGGATGTTTAAAAGTGCCCAGTCTCGCGCGTGCTGTGCCCCGTGGCGTAGAGCGAGCTGGGCCTCGAGGTGTCCTCTCTGCGGGACGGCGTCGTGCGTGTGCGGATCAACGAGACGCGCCCCCTACGGCCACGGTACCAGGTCCCAGATGTCCTGCTGGCAGAGCCGGACACCCAGAGGTACCGCACCGCTGTCACCTTTTGAGACGCAGTGAGGCTTTCTCGCCTCGACTGGACATCTGTGAAAAAAGAGCTTCATAGCTCATCGGATTCTTCCAGAATAAATAGAAATTCTGATTCTGAACTCGTAGATGTGTAATGCTATAGCTACCTCCCCATTGATCCTATGAATTGCCGTGATTCATGCTTGCCGTTTGTTCCCAGAATGTATAACTTTTTTCCCCTTTGGTACAATTTAGTTTGCACCGTGCGTCTAGATTTGACAGCTTATCATTTGCTCGTAATTTACACTAATAGTTAATCATCGATTCTTACGTAATTTGTTGCCTATGTTATGAGTGTAAGAATCGATTAAAATCATTGAATTAAAGCAGTATATCATCATAACAATTATAATATAATTATTCCATACCTAGTAAAAGGGCATTGTTATTTACTGGACAGAATACCGCTGCGGCATGGACGTTCACGCGCAGAGCACAGCGGTATAGACGTAGCATACAAAACGCCCTCCCCTCTGTGACCTGTGCTCTCCCTCGGCGGAAGATGGACTGAGGAATCTGTGGACGAGAAGAGAGTGACACTGGGTGCCGGGGAAGTGAGCGTAGTCGTCACGGCCGCCCCCTTCCAGGCAGAAGTTCGTCTCGCTGGCCATCCGTTTGTGAGTCTCAACCCGCAGGGTCTGCTGCATTTTGAGGTTCTTCAAGAGAGACCGGAACGGTATGATGAAGTGTTTCGGTTTAAAGCTTTCGTGACTGCAGGGATTCATCTTCTTGGTTCTTTCGGTAAAGTCACGTAGAAGGGAAGTAATAAAATAATAAAAATAAAACAATAATTCTCACGACGTTTCGGCCACAACGCAAGCAGCCGTCGTGAGAATTATTATGTTTTATTTTTATTATTTTATTACTTCCCTTATACGTGACTTTACCGAAAGAACCAAAAAGAAGTGTTTCGGTGTTTGTTTGTATCGATCTGTTGTGAAGCAGTGGTACAGTGGTACACGGAGACTGTAGCCTGATTCGTGGCTCCTGATATCTGAACTAGTTCAGGGACTGGCTGTGAGAGGGTGGGTTTGGCAGCAGTCCTTTTCCAACCTGCACTGCCCGGTGTGGTGAAGCACGGTTTTAAAATAAAGCTGTTATGTTCCACGTGCCGTAAGGAGGCCTCCGTCCATTGGTGGAATTGGCTGGACGTTTATTTTAATCATTATCCTTATAGGCCCACGCTCATTCTATTTTTATGTTTTCATCCCCACTCTACACTTGGTGATTCGATCGGCTGGCGGAATTTTCAGCAGATGTGTGCCACCCGCTAATATTCCCCCTTCTGCACTGTGGTTCGTTTGTGCTCCCGATGGAAATATTTCCCCCCGCCACCCCCACTTTATCAATGCTGCAGTGTGCTTTTTCGGCACAGTGTGAGGCCAGAATGCCTTTATTGTTGTGCTATTTCATCTGACTTACAAATAGACCGTTGCATTTCTCTTCTCTTTTATATATGAGCTTTTACACTTTGTGTTTTTAGTGCTGTTGGGGTAAGCGGTGTGGAGACACAAGCAAAAGCAAATGACGACCCAAAAGCAACGGAGGCAAGTGATGTTTGAGTAACACTGATCTTACCACTACTGATTTATTTAAAGACGCCTGTCATGCTGCTCATAACTTCATGTATGTTATATGTATGTTGAACGTCTTTCGCACCGTACGTAGACAACCATGATAACCATGATGAAAATCGGCAATAACATTCTCTTTTCCAAAATACAAGTTTGTTTTTTTGAGAGGCCGTGGTCTGGCCTGAATTATCTGATACATGAAGTGAGTGGCTGGTTGTGATTGGCCGGTTGTGATTGGCTGGTTGTGAGTGCTCGCTAAAGATACCCATTGAGGGATTGCAGAATTACAATACAGTGTTCGTAAAATCTTCATACGTACTGAAACGTACGTATTGAAATATTATTGTGTTCATTTTAATTGTGTTCTTGTTTATGTATTTAACTGTGTTTATTTCATATTAAATACATTAATGATGTATTAAGATGTTTATTATATCATCAATATTTCTTCTTTCGTATGGAATTTTTAGGGAATTGCAATTGATTATAAATTGATGTCTATATTTAATATCCATTCGACTGCTTCAGGAGTAGCCGCGTTGAATGATCTGATTGGGCAGTCGTTCACGACATGTTGCACGGTCTGAGATGTCGCTCGACAGTCACAAACTGGGCTCTCGTTAATTTTCCATTCATAGAGACAGTGTCCCCACATCTTCTATGGAGTGTGTCCGCATCCGATTCAAGGAGGACCAGATCTTCCTCGATAGGTCAGATCCCGGTTGGAGGATTGTGGGGTCACTGATGATGGATTTCTGCAGCGGGTTGTTGTTTGCCGAGGATTCCCTCCATCGTGCTTCGGTGGTCTTGTCGTCGTCATGGAGGCTGTTTGCATATTGCCAGAAAGGTTGTCTGGATTTGAGCCACCTGTGCGGTGGTGGCATGGAAATGTCCTTTGTTTATTGGGAGGTTTAGATTTCTGATGGCCTTGCAGTAATCCCTCGCACGCGCGCCATCGCGGCGGAGCTGCTGAGGAGCGATGCTCGTGAGGCCCTCCCACCATATACCGTGTCATAGGCCACTGATAGGTCGATGAAAGCAGCTCCTGTGATGTTCTTGCGCTGGTAGCCAGCTTCATTGTGCATGGTGAGTGCCAGCACTTGGTCGCATGTGTTGCGGCCGTGGCGGCAACCAGCCTGTTCAGTTGGTATAGCCTCCTCGAAGATTGGTGACATACGGGTCGGTAGCATCCTCTCCAGGAGTTTGTACACCGTAGTAAGCAGGAATATGGGGTGGAAGTTATTTGGGTTTGCGGTTGATTTTCCAGGCTTTGGAATGGCAATGACCATTTTGTTTATTTTGCCTGAGGCCATTATGTCGGAAAACAATCTAGCCAGCCAGCGGCATCCTTTTCGACCAAGGTGTTTCATGAACTCCGGATAAATCCTGTCTAATCCTGCGACCTTTCCTGATGCGGTGGCTTTCATGGCATCAATGGCTTCTTTTTCAGTGAGGGGGGATGACAAGGCTATTGTCGGTGCTGATGATTGGTGGAGTTGTTGCCTTCACTCGCTCTCTTGCGTGCCGGTCTGAAGGGATCTTTCCATTCAGCAGCATGTGTGCGGCGACGGCATTGACGGGCACGTTGGCAGTATTGTTTGGTGGTGGTAGTGGTGGTGGTGGTATTGTTTGGTGGTGGTGGTGGCGGTATTGTTTGGTGGTAGTGGTGGTATTGTTTGGTGGTGGTGGTGGTGGTGGTATTGTTTGGTGGTGGTGGTGGTGGTGGCGGTATTGTTTGGTGGTGGTGGTATTGTTTGTTGGTGGTGGTGGTGGCGGTATTGTTTGGTGGTGGTGGTGGTGGTATTGTTTGGCGTTCGATCGCCAGGTTTGTGATGAGCACGCAACAGTGGAGACGACGGGAAGGTTGTCATCTCCATCTCCATCATCATCATCACCATCATCATCAATACTATTATGGATGTATTGACAGATAATGAAAACAAATATTAAGGAATGCTTCTTTCATGATCAAATTCAGTAACCGAAAGCATTTGTGGAATGCTTTGATGTCTGCTGGCCGAGTCACAACTAGAAACGAGCTCCTGGGCTCAATGGGCTTTACTCGGGAAAGCATTTTCTGATTATCCTACCTTCACTTGACTAGTTAGTTCATTTGAATTCCAATTTGCTTTCTATAATTGCCCGAGGGATACATTTTCTGCTGTGTTAAGAGTTTATGGGTGTTTATCCATCCAAACGACACGAAGCTTTTCTTTTATCTTTTAAATTGTCTCCAATATACTTCACAGATCAAGATAAATCGGTGTCTCTGAAAAATATTTCAAAATGTTCTTTGAATAGGCTCCGTTAAAGTATATCACCTTGTCTTGTTATTTTCTTGTTATGTGTTTTGTTACTTTGTGTGATCTTGGTGTATCTGTCTGATCTTTATAATGGTGTAGATAATATATTTAGTTATTACTCACGGAAAAATAGTACAATATAAGGATGAGAAGGCTCCAGAATATGATAATTTAAATGTAACCTCTAGAGGTTACTGATGGACTGAAAACTGAACAATACTGGCCTAGGTGGAATAATAAATAAAAGTTATTATCACCAGCATATCCCGTGGGAATATGATTGCGATTGCAACTGCGATGTGACCGATGATTTTGTCATAGGCCTCGTCAGGAGCAGACGTTGACAGTGATGGATTGTGGGAAGAAACTTTCAATGAGGTCGTGGACAAAAAACTGAACGGTACAGAACAATTATTTCCATAATATATGTTTTTGGGTTATATGATATAAATATAAACGTGTCGTTAAACCCGCCACCACCCGACACAGCCAATTAGTAAGGTTTGTCACGTAAGCAGAACATGCCAATTCGTTACTAGTTAAACACACTGGTGTGTTGGAGAGTAAACCCACAACATATACAAATCGAATACGACGTTTCACCGGTAATTACAACCAGTATCATTGGGCAACAGCCAGAGTTATGGAGATATCCTCCTGTTTCGGTCTTAAATCGAGGGATTAATGTGCTGTCGTCACTTGTGAGATAATTCATTACCGGTTGGGTTATTCATAGGGTAATCAACGTACATAATGTGCCATTTGGATAATCGGCTCGTGTTTTGCATTTTGCGAGCAGGGCCGTCCTCGGTGGGGCTGGATTTTGCGCTGCCGGACTGCGGACACGTCTACGGCATTCCCGAGCGAGCCACCAGCTTCCGGCTGAAGCCAACCACGTGCGTTCAGTCCACATGGAAACATTGCGAGTGTTTGGCTGCTATAAATGTCCACGCTGATGAGCCACTTTGTTGAGCTATCATTTGTGACCAGTTCGCTTCTGAAAAAGAGCTGTATAGCTCAGTGGGCCTTACCTGGTAAGATAAAACATAGTTTAGTTTCGTTCATTAATTACAATTAAAAGCGATTACATTGGCAGCTCTTCGCCAAGTCACTGCAGCATGAAGGCTTCCCCACCCATGGGGTTGTCACCTGCACGGGTTGTGAGACCATACTTCACCACGCTGGTCTGTGCTGGTTGTGGTGTCTGTGACCAGTTCAACAATTGCTCGCGACTGATTCGAACTCGGGTCGCCAGGCGCGTAGCACAGTGCCCTAGCATGGGGGTTGTTGGGCCATAATTCCACACGTTTCCTACCAACATTAACAGAAAATAACATCTCATGAGAATTCACTTAAAGACGATGGTTGAATACTCGAGGGACGTTTTAGGTTTTGCCCGGCCTTTGTGCCCGTTTGTGTTTGCCGCTTTGTGCAGGGAGGGCAGCCCTTACCGCATGTTCAACCTGGACACGTTTGGTTACGAGCTGCACAATCCACAGGGCCTGTACGGGGCCGGTGCCTCTGCTGCTCGCTCACTCAGCGCGGCGCACCTCTGCCATATTCTGGCTCAACTCCTCGAAACCTGGGTGGATGTGTCTACGACACAGCAGCAGCAGCAGCCTCCGGTAATGCGGTCAACACCAAGAACCACGACAACCCGCACCTCCGATTAGCGCGGTTGGCTACGTACGGTGCTAAAGAAGTTCAACATACATATTTACAATCGCAACAACAACAGACCCTGGGCAACCCTGTGTTCGAGCGTTATTGTGTATGTGAGTCGGTGCGTCGCAAAGCTCAGGAGGGGCCATTCTATCGTCTGCGCACTGCCAGCTGCTCGTCTTAATTCTACTTTATCTGGGCCCTGTTGTGTTTGAAAGGTCGCGCTGTATTTGTAGTGGATGTTGACCTGTAGGCCTTCGTCTGTTAAAGCCGATTCTTATGCTCTTTGATTGATGCGCTCGACTGGTAATAACACGTCTGACAAATAAGTAAAAGCGGATCTACAGACCAGTAGACTTGTAAATGAAAATAGCTCAACGGCAATGTCTTGTCAGCTCCGGGGGCATTTGTCCAGCCATGGCATGAGGTCATCTATGCAGTCGTTACCCAACTTTACACAGCAGCCTACATCGGCATCTAAACACATCATCATCATCACGATCCATGAGCAGATAGTCCGTTGGTGTCCACTGCACATGTCGTCATTTGTTTCCGCTTTCCTCTGTCGTGCGCCAACGTGCTCAAGTAGTGCCGCATCTTTCTGGCACCAATCTCTTGTGTCGTCAAGCCATTATCTGTTAATCGTTTCGAATTTTCTAAACTCTGTGTTTGAGTATGAACGTGTTGGTGGCGTTTTTGAGTGGGAGATTTGTGCCAGAAAAGGCACCACGTATGTGACCAAAAATAAAATTCACTTCACTTGACCTGGGCCCTTTCCAGGTGCCCTCCGAGCCGTCGGCGAGTCAGAGTTCGTCGGCCTGCGATCGAGTGGACACGGGGGTCCGCTGGATGTCGGAGAGCGGCATCATCGATGTGATCGTCCTGCCGGGCCCGACGCCGTGCGACGTGCTCCGGCAGTACGCCGGCCTCACGGGTTGGCGCTCCGCGCACGCCGCGCCCCCTTGGGTTGGCTCGGCTGTGGTCACTTCTCTCAGGATGTGATTCAGGGCGAGTGTCAAAGAGGTCAAGAGTGCTGAGCTTGGCACCGTCCGCTGAGATGCTGGGTACTCGAACTATCACCTCGAGCGCTTGATTGAACTGGGTTCTAAAGTGAAGTTAGTGGATTCATGGTTTCACCGGAGTCGTCAATGACCGCTCGCAAAAACATCCCCCGTCGTGTTGAAATTTGGTGTTGCGATTAATTTAGCAAAATTCAGCTCGAGAAATGAAACATATTGGTTTGACTGACATGCGAGGATCGTCGTTACTCTTTGTGGAGAAAAGATCACTTTGCAGGGATCTCAGAATTAGTTCTGTGATATCTGTTTCCACAGACCGTTCTTCACCACGGTGGGGGGGCGGTTGCACAGCTCTGCGGCAGTCCTGAATAGATCCTCCTATCTGGCGACATGAAACCAATTGTGACTGTGATTCTTTTTGTGAGACTATCTTTACTATTCATATATGTTTCTTTTACCAGGTAAGGCCCACTGAGCTTCATAGTTCTTTTTTTCAGAAGTGACCTGGCTACAAATGATTGTTCAACGTAGTGGCTTTTCACGTGGACATTTCTAACAGCCAAATACTCTAAACGCGTTGATTCTAAATGTGGAGGGAAAAACCGAAGTTCCTGGAGAAAAATCCACGCGAGCACAGGGAGAACATAAACATTCTAAATATACAGGCATCAGGGTCAGGATCGAACTCACGACCTCCTGTATACCAGGCGAGATAGTTAACATCTCGCCACTGTGGCACCCCTGACATTGCGACTCGTGGCGCGTCACGTTACGGCTGTTGTCGACAGAGCCATTGGGTTCTCCTCCGTTGGGAGTGCAGGCACGCAGGCCCTGCCACCCTTATTCGCGCTCGGCTACCACCAGAGCCGCTGGGCCGAGCAGACGGAGGCCGACACGCGGGAGGTTGACAGCGGCTTCAGGAGGAGCTGCATCCCGTGCGACGTCCTGTGGCTCGACATTGAGCACACGGACGGCAAGCGGTACTTCACGTGGGATGCCGGTCGCTTCCCCGACCCCGTCGGCCTCCAGAACGACCTCGCGGCAAAAGGTCGCAAGGCGAGCAGCGTGGGGGGACACCGGAGCTAAAACCCACAGAGTTTGTGGCCGCTCGGCTTGCCGTTATTAATCGCGTCTCTGATGGCGGTCTGTACTCGATTCACCTCCCTCGGGATTCTATGGATTGTCGAGGTTAAGGATCGCGATTCAGTTCAAGGATCCGCACCTCCGATTAGCGCATTTTGCTTCATACGGTGCGAAAGAAATTCAACATACATAAGTACAAGGATACATTTTCTTACTTTTCCTAATACTTTTGTTGATTGTGGCGCTCTGTAATTGGTGCAGGGGTCGCGTGAATTCGTTACATACTGCACAGCACAGACTAATCAACAAACGTAGATTCTTGTGGAGTTCACTGCGCGGATCGTGAACTTTTGAGAGTTAATGTTCAGCGATGCACCGTTAAACCCCTCATGCAGGAAGAGTCGTGAAACGTAACTTTAATTCAGTGGGGGGTGATGACCGCCCGGCACTGTCTCCTGTCTCCACAGGTGGTGACCATTGTGGACCCGCACATTAAGGTGGACGATGAGTACTTCATTTATTCGGAGGGCAATGCCAGGGGATATTTTATCCGAAACCCCGACGGGAGTAACTACGAGGGCCGCTGCTGGCCCGGTGAGTGTCAGCCTTTGTCGATGAGCACGGTTGGCTACGTAGGGTGCGAAAGAAGTTCAACATACGTACATACATATGAGGACGACACGCGCACCGCCAGATTATCACGGACAAATAGAGAGTTGGCCCTCGTGTGTGGCGGTGGCCGTACTCTGTTGTCTGAGGATGGGCATCTCGACAATTAGGGAGAGTGGTGACATCTTGTCACCAGAGTTGCGAGATGTTAACTCCCTCGCCTGGTATGCAGGAGTTCGTGGGTTCGATACCGACTCTGACGCTTGCATATTTGGAGTTTGCGTGTTCTCCCTGTGGCCGTGTGGATTTTCTCCGGGTCCTACGGTTTTTCCCTACACATTCATAAATGTGCGATTAGAGTATTTGACTGCTATACATGTCCGCACGATAAGCCACTTCGTTGAGCCATAATTTATGGACAGGTGGCTTCTGAAAAAAATCGATATAGCTCACTGGGGCCTTACCTGGTAAAATAGAAATAGCTTAGTTTTAGTTTAGTTTGTTTTACACACTTCACTATGAAACCGGCGCTCAGGGTTTGACGCTCAGCCACGGCCAACGTCAGCGGTGAGTAAAATCTGAAGCACCCCTCGGCCCCCCCAACTACTCATCTCCACCAACCCGCACTGACCACCGTGGTGAAGTATAGGCAAGCAACTCCCATGACAGTTTGTATGTATGTAAGTCGAACTTCTTTCGCACCGTACGTAGCCAACCGTGCTAATTGGAGGTGCAGGAATGTTGATCTATGGCTGATAGAGTGTGAGTAGGCCTTCATCCACCAGTCTGACTGACAAAAGGGATGTAACGTATTATTAATATTAATACAATATTCTCTAAATCAGGGGCGGTTTCTTCATTAGGGCGATTGGGCGACGCACCACCAATGTCATTCAACCACAGTCACGCTAGCCGTCACTGCAGCCTCTGGATATAGTCCAATCAGCGTCATGTCACGTTCTGTGGAGTACCGCCTCTTTTGGGGCGATTTCACTCCGGCTGAGAATCGCCCCGAGTGGCCCCATAGACTTACATTGAAAGATGTTTTTTTTCGAACGGGGGCGCTCCAATGCATTCTCTATGGCTTCCGGGAGGGCTCGCCCTAACGTGCTTACGTCATCATACGTGCTTACGTCATCATACGTAAGCACGTTTCATCCAACAATATAATTTATCGCTACCTAGTGGAATCTTTAATAAAATAAACTTGAGTGGTTTGTTTTAATAGTGAGTATATAAACAAAAAAGATGTATTGTAAGAGTCACTTTATTTTTCATTAATATTAAAGAAGTGAAGTTGCCTTTACATGCTTAAGCTGTTACTTTATCCATTACATGGGTGGACCTTATCCTTATCAATCATCCAGACATTTGCCCCCCCTGAGAGATTTTGCAGGAGCCGCCACTGCTCTAAATACATACGCATCGCAAGATGCTGTACAAGACATTGGGACGCGCACATCATCGGTGACCAGGAGGTGCATCTCTAGCTTTGTTTTCAAAGTAAGAGACAGTTTTAGGCAGAGGAGAGAAAGAAGGTCTTGAGCTTACGAGGATCATTCAGTGAGTGTGATGCTCTACGAATTCAATGAAAAACCAGTACATTTACAGTGCCCTAACATGGGAGTTGTTGGATAATACTTCACCAAGCTGGTTGTGGTGAAGCGAGCGTCCGTGCCCAGTTCGCCAGTTCGGCAATCACTCGCCACTCTTGAGCTTACAAGGATCATTCAGTGTGTACATTATAACAGTGCACGGTTTGGTGAAACGTCACGTTGCCCTCATTGTTTGTTTCTTCACACGGCACGGGGTCGACTTGAAGAGGGGGCCGGGAGTAGACAGTGCGGATCA
Source organism: Lethenteron reissneri (assembly GCF_015708825.2). Taxonomy (NCBI): domain Eukaryota; kingdom Metazoa; phylum Chordata; class Hyperoartia; order Petromyzontiformes; family Petromyzontidae; genus Lethenteron; species Lethenteron reissneri. Next base: position 12,616,720 of record NC_083792.1, on the reverse strand, counting down.
CCGGTGGGAGGGCTTTCAAGTGTGAGCCTACGAAATATTAATACGCCTTTTTCATATTTCATGCGGAAGGCCTCTCCTCATACCTGGACCTGACCAACCCCGAGGTGCGTGATTGGTACGCGAGCAAGTTTGATTTCTGCAACTACAAGGTAACGAAACATATCCTACTTGCCAGACACAAACGTGCGGTACGTTTTTAAAGGTTTATTTTTTAAAATCCGGATTGTTAGGATTGTGATGCAATGTGATGTGGAACCGCTTACGTTAAATATGTCAACATCATAATCATTACGTGAAAAAAAATCGACTTCATATGGCTAATTGAGCTCATGGTGGTACAGTGAATGGGGATCATGAACCCATCTGTGTAACCCTTTTTCCTCAGACACACGAAACACTCCTTAAAAAATGAAATTGGCTAAAATCGCAATGCACTACCCTGCTGACAAAAAGTCTTGACACTTAGTGAGGGTTACTTGGATAAATAAATTATATTGCAATGAACATTAACAGTATGTTCACCTCTTTTCCATTGTTTCTTTGTTCTGTCTCTCGTGTTGCAATTCTGATAGCTGTGTCACAAGAGCACCCTGCCCCTTGCGAGAGAGAATGTATCGCACTGGACTTCTCAAAAATCCTTCAATTGGCCTTTTCCTTTGCACAATAAATTTGGGGTGCACTCTTCCACAATGATGATGATGGTGGTGATGGTGGATCTTTTATGTTGCTTCGTTGGCCACCAATCAGAGACGAACAACTCGCTGCACGAGTGAACCTGGTTTTAATCTCAGACAACAACACGGATTCGAACCCAAGGTTGCTTTGTGAGATCACAGCAAATTCAAAGTCCCGTTTCTCTGATCGCGTCACAGTCCTGACAGTGCGGCAGGGTGATTAGACGGAATGTGTTGGTGCTACGAATGGAGCGGTGGCTTCGTGGTTAGCCCAGCGTCCTGGGTTTGACCCCCATCCACGGCTCTTGTCGGGAGCGAGCGATATCTGAACCGGTCCTGAGGCCATCCTTTGGTAACCCACACTGACCAGCATGGTGAGGTGTTGTAGGCTTTCACGAACAACATGATTAATAATTGGTTTTGTTTGGGTTAGTTCTCGTAGGTATATTGTCAATGATGCTTGAACTATGACCCTCCACCACCCGAGAGAGCCAATCAGATCAAGTTGTCACGTGCCTGGGAGGTGCGCTGTTAAAATGAAGCGGTGACGATGATGCCGATGGCGATGAACATCTGTCGTGTGCATTGCGTTGATCGTTGTAGAACTCGACGGCGGCGCTGTTCACGTGGAACGACATGAACGAGCCGGCCGTGTTCCACTCCATCGAGAAGACGGTGCCCAGGAACTGCCTTCAGTGGGGCGGCTGGGAGCACCGAGACAACCACAACCTGTACGGCTTCTACCAGGTGCCGCTAGCACCGCCAGTACCACCACTACCATTGCCATGCTGGCGCTACTACCAACACCGCCAGTACCACCACTACCACCAACACCGCCAGTACCACCACTACCATTACCTTGCTGCTCCGACTACCGCCGCTACCACCACCACCAACACCGCGACCACCACCGCTATCACCATCATCGCCAACACTGCCACTTACAAATTCCGTGACCCACCCTTACTGGGTCTTACCCACTTCCCCGCTCAGCGTGACTTTGCCGGCGGTCTAGAACCGCCGTGCGCGGGATGCCAGGGAGCGGCGACTCGCAGCGGCCCTGCGCTGCGCGTCGCCGCTCGCTCCGCTGACGCCGCTTCTGCCGTTTTGCAGCAAATGGCGTCGGCGGACGGGCTCGTGAGGAGGTCGGGAGGCCTGGAGCGGCCCTTCGTGCTCACCCGCTCGTTCTTCGCAGGATCACAGCGCTACGGTGAGCGGGCCCTCGAGGCCGACTGCGGCGGGGGCGTGCGGCCGCTCGCCCGGCGAACGCGGCGAGGAAGGGGTGGCACATCAGCGCGAGGCGCTGGAGTGGAATTTTTTTAGATTGTTGAGGTCAAGTGGGCTGGAAGGTGACGATTTATTATTTACGTTATTCTCGTGTTGACTTTTTGTTTGTTTGCCAACTGGGTGCTCGTGAGGACGTTATAATATTTGTCCGGAAACTATCCTGGCTATTATCAGGGAGCGCATGTTACATTTTATTTGGGTAATTTTTCCCCGCCCCCAGTGTTGTTCTGGTGATGGTATCGGCGTCCATTGGGAACCCTCACAGCGCATTCCGTATCCTGCAGAAGCAGCGCAACTGAATTATTTTCAAGCCTTTTTTTAAAACCATACACTCGGGGGGAGCACTTTGCCACATGCCCTCCATGGATAAACGTTTGTCACGTGGCAATTCAGAAAACAACATAAATTCGATGTGATAGCGTTTTTTTAGCTTGCGCAGTAATTGGTATACATATCAGTAAATTACGAGAATAAGTATTCGTTACAGATTTATAGTACAGGCTGTAAAACTATGAGTTTCAAACAGCAACACAATAATTTGTAAAAATCACACAGCCTTTGTGCATATGCACACAACTATCAGTAGTTCCTGACGAAGTGCATTGTGGTCCTCTTGTCTGAGAGCATCATCACTTTGTGGCCAACTGACAGCAGTGACAGACCACTGTGTGGACCGGTATCGACCTCATTACTCGAAGTATATTGTCACAAATACACCCACTGCTGCATATTTACTTGGTAGACCTGGCTGGGACCAAAAACTCACAACACAGAAAATCTAAATTTTAACCTTCTCGATTTGAAGCTTTCGTGACTGCAGGAATCAATACTCTTTGTTTCTTTCGGTAAAGTCACGTAGTTAGATATAAAATAAAATAAAACAAATCACGATGTTTCGATCGCAACACAAGCGGTCGTCATCAAGCAAAGGAGTCAGCCTCTAAAGGCAAACTGTTTATAAAGGTTTGGGGATGGGCGTAGCCTAATTGTATCAGCAGCACCAGGAGCACGGGCGATGCACGAGTGCCAATGCAGCAACAATGCCAATGTAGCAGCAATGCCAATGCAGCAGCAATGCCAATGCAGCACCAATGTTAATTCAGTTATTTTCTTTTATTTCTAACTACGTGATTTTACCGAAAGAACCAAAGAGTTTGAACCTTCTCATCGGTGATGGCTCAGTGTTTTGACCTCTGACCCACGCGGCCATCTCAATGGTGGATGTCCTATCAGGGACGTTCCCTGCTTATGGCTGCCATGCCAGCAAGATTGACTGGGAGGTCTCTCTCCAGGTGCGGTGTGGACAGGGGACAGCCTGGCGACGTGGGATTACCTTCGCATGTCCACACCGATGCTGCTGAGCCTCAGCGTGTGTGGGATCTCGCTGTGTGGAGGTTTTTTCACGCACACACACACAGTTTTGTTCTGTTGGGACACACTTGCATTACATCATCACCGTCATCATCATCCCGACCAGTCTATCTGCAGCTGGATGAAAGTCTCCAGAAGCCAGGAGACGTGCAATCTCCTACACTTGATTGAGTGTGAAACCTTTTGATATTTGGTAAAGGTTAACGTGCAGCCCTGCAATTTCTTGGTGGAAAGGCCTCCACCAGAGTGAGCTCTTGAGAGAACCCCTTTAGTGGAGGGAATTTTACCTACTCACTCTTCTACACAAGAGGTGGCATCATCCACACTTTACCCCACCCACAACGCGAGACCTGCGGATCGACCCACCGCGGTTTCACACGTTTATACCACTGGGGTGGACAGAGGCAGGGGCATTGAAGAAGCTAGCACCCACAGCTTTTACTGCCACGTCACGGCTCAACGACTGAACTCAGCGGTCGCTCTCGGGGGCGACGGCGCGCTCGTGTGTCGTAGCGGACGTGGGCGGCTTCTTCGAAGAGCCTCAGTCGCAAGCGATGGTGCTGCGCTGGTTCCAGGCCGGCTCGCTGCAGCCGTTCTTCCGCGTCCACTCGGCCAAGGTTCGGCGCGAGCCTTGGCTCATGGGCGCCAGCGGCGAGAAGCTGATCCGGCGGGCGGTGGCGCTGCGCTACTCGCTGCTGCCGTACTGGTACACCCAGTTCTACCACGCGCACCGCACCGGCCAACCCGTCATGCGGTGAGCTCCTTCCGCCCGCACGACGTCGCGCGAGCCGGAGCGTTGTCTTCAGAGGGCGCCTGTGTGTGCAGGCTCTGAGTTCACTGACTGCTGTGGAGAAGGGTGGCGGCAGTGGTTATTGCGCTGCATTGTGCACTCGGCGACCTGAGTTCGATTCCCGCTCACAATGTGTATTTGTCCTGGTCCTGTGCCTAACCCTAGATTGAGTCAGCCTGCATTGAGTACCTGCTATGGTGCGTAAACAACAGCATTGGGGAGTCAAAGGCGGCCGGACGTGGTGTTGGCCACTCATGCCCTGCTGTGCCATGCCAGCCTTGATAAGTGCCCGCTAACAGCACTTGCCCCAACAGTCTGTTAAGGCTATATGCGGGATCTTTGTGGAATTTTGCTGTGTTTCCTCAGCCAATGGGAAGGGTGCCGACAGAGTTCACGAATGGGGCTCGATGCCGTGTCCCCGTGGCGGCGCCACTGGGCTGATCCGATTCCCAAGTCGGCTCGGGAAGCGGGAGCAGGAAATTTCTGTCGAAAACCGAGTCGCACGCCTTTAGCTGGGACGACCTTGGAACCGCTCGCGATGTCACAGGATCAACGTGGTGGCAATGGGATGCACGTTCAGTGGTGTCCACCGCTCTGCTCGACTGCACGGCTGTGTTTTTTTGTTAGACACGTTGCGGGATGATTAAGAACAGTGCATCTCGGCCTTAAATGGTCTCGCTAGAGCGATACGGGTTGGATTTATACCGCGTCAAAAAGCGACCGCATCTCGGGGGGCCCTAGGCAGGCAGTCATTGGCCGAGGAAATAAGGGAAGGTCTTGAGCATGGACTCGAACAGTGGCGTCGCGATTCATCCCCTTACTCTGAGCCCATGGGGTCCTTTATTTTTTACAAGATCCCCGTAAAAGGCATGAACCGTAATACGGGGGGGGGGCAGGGTACAGAAGCTCGTACTCAGGTGCTACTGGGTTTTGGGAAGAGGGGACGGTTGGGCTCACTGCCCCACTCAGCTGGTAGAGACTGCGAGCGGGGACGAGGGGTTTTTATCTGGGGGCAAAAGTAGAGGGGATGTGGGGGGGGCCTTCATGAGCCGTACTGTGCAACATCTGTACCGCCGCAGGACGCCCATGAAATGGAGCCTAACAGCCCATTGTGCCCTCCCTGCGGAAATTAATAAATACAGTCTAAATCTAATGGCTCAGGGGTATGTGGGGACACGGACCCTTTCCATGCTGATAATCCCGCAACGGCAACTGGGCTGTTCCAGGCCCCCATGAGCCCACTTGAAGCTGGACATGGAAAAGTGTCAGCGGTCTCAAGTGCGTTGTGTGCTGGCGGTGGTGTAGCGGTTAGCGTGCTGCGCTACAAACCTCGTGACCCGGGTTCGCATTCCCGCCTCACGGCCAACATCAATGACGATTATCTGAACCTGTCCTGGGCCTATGTTGACTCAGCCTCAAATGAGTACCTGGTGTGATGTGTAAACATCGCCACTAGGGAGACAAAGGCGGCCGGGCGTGGTGTTGGCCACCCACCCCCTCGTGTGCCGTGCCGGCCTTTATAGGTGCTCGCTAACAGCACTTGCCCCTACAGTCTGTTAAGGCTATATGGGGGTTCTTTGTCTTTTTGTGTGTTGTCGTGTTCCAATGCGGTGCTTTGCAGGGTTGCTCACTGCCAATGTCCTTTGCAGACCTCTCTGGGTTGAATTTCCTTCGGATGAGGAGACTTTTGTTCTGGAGGATCAGTACATGATCGGTGAGATACGTCCACACGTTTAACACGTGACCATTTTTAACGATATATAATTTTTTTAAACGATAATGTTGTGGGATTGGTTGTGAGCGAGGTTTCATTTACAAAGCGATGTTTTAATGCGGAGTACGAAGATTTGTTGCCATATCGTGGTGGATTTGTAGTTGAGCTGAGGAGGTCTTGGCTGGAAAGTAATGTGGCCTCTGCTGACTTTACAACGTATCACTGACTACACGTGTATTCATTTATTTCTTACATCATACACATATAATGCACGCACTTTTACTTGAAATGCGCTGCTGATAATTTGGCGTAAAACCCCCAAGTTGGTTCCTTTCATAAATCTCCCTGCTGTTAAGAAAACACACGTCACGTTTTGAGATAAGGAGCAGGTAAAGCTCACCTCTTCTCCACTGTTCATTCTCTTCCTCTTCCCTTCTCTCCCCTACCTCTTTCCTAACCCCTTTTACCCCCCCCACCCCCATCGAAACTTTTCACTGTGTAACTGTGGTCATCCAGAACAGACCGTACAACGTAAAACGATCCACAAATACGAAGGAGACATCACCGCGATAACACTCCATTGCTCCTGACGCTGAGGTTGTCTGGCTGGACCACCTGCGTGTGAAATTGTAGTTATTGATCTGCGTCTACATCGGCCGTACGACAAAAAGGAAGATAAAATTCCCCATGGGAGTCACCCATTCTTCATTCGTTGCGCGCCCCTGCCATCTAAATCATGTATTTGTATATACCATGTTTTAAATTGTGTTCAGCTATGGTGGCGCGAACTACCTCACCTGGTATACAGGAGGTCGTTAGTACGATCTCGTCCCTGACACCTCTATATTTGGAGTTTGGATGTTCTCCCCGTGGTCATGTGGATTTTTCTCTGGATCCTCCGGCTTTTCCTTCCACGTTTATGACCGTGCATTTCGAGTTTTTGGCTGCTGTAATTTTCCACACGATAAGCCACTTTGTTGCGCTATCATTTTTGGCCAGGTTGCGTCTGAAAAAGAGCTATGTGGCTCAGTGGGCCTTACCTTGTAAAAAAAAAATATTTATATACGAAATTTGCTTCAACACTCGCCGGTGTCACTTTGAGTTCATGATTGCAGGGTCCATGCTTTCCCTGATGAACGTCCCCATTGGTTTGTAGGCAATGCCCTGTTGGCCCGGCCGGTGACTGAGGACAACGTGAATACGGTGCAAGTTTACCTCCCTGGGAGAAACGAGGTACTTTCCTGCCATCTTAACCTTCACACGGTCTCCCCTTGCGGAAGAGTCATTGTACCGCCCGCTGAAGTAAAATGTACCTGAATCAGTCGTTCCTTTGTCATTATCATATCGGAAACACGGTGGCAAAGATGAGCGGGATAAGCAACCCGAGATGGGCGTGTTTTAGAACCTTGGCCATGCACACGTTGCAGTTGTTGTGTACGTATAAGTCCACGTGCGTCTGTGCGCGGTGCGTGGGGAGTAGTAGTGCAGCGGTCAGAGTGCTGCGCTATGAATACATCGACACGAGTTCGATTCCCGCTCATGACCAACAACAAGTGACAATGATCTGAACTGGTCCTGGGCCTCCTCTAGGTTGAATCAGCCTCAAATGAGTACCTGGTGCGGTGTGTAAACATTTCCACAATGGAGACAAAGGCGTCCGGGCACGGTGCTGGTGACCCACCCCGTCTTGTGCCATGCCAGCCTTCATAGGTGCCCACTAATAGCACTTGCCCTAAAAAGTCAGGAAAGGCTATATGGGGGACCTGTGTCTTTGTCTATGCAATCCATTAGTGAGACGTGTTGCTATAATCATGAGTGACTCCACTGCATTACAGTCTTGACAACAAAGGTTAGATTCCAGACCATGCACTGCATTAGTAATTGGTATCTAAACATAGCCTTGGCCTCACCTAGGCAACCTTAGCCTTAAACAATTACCTGGTGCATCTGTGCACTCAACTTGAGTGCTGGGTAGGCAAAGGCAGTCATAGCGTGTTTGACTGATGAAGCAAGGGCTTTATCAGCCAAGCACGTTTTGCAGATGGATGGGCAACCATCATCTCTCTATGCGCACCTCCAATTAGCACGGTCGGTTACGTACGGTTTGAAAGAAATTCAACATACATACATATCCCTGTCCGTGTGTTCGCGTCCAGGCATGGTACGACATCCACAGCCACAAGCGCTACCCAGCTCCGGGCAAGATCGTGAAGCGTGTCAACATGTCCTCGGTGAGGGATCGCTGCTATGTTTAGACACCAGCTTCGTTGACGCATCGCTCCCCCAGCCGCGTCCGTAGTTGTCGTCCGTTTGCCGTGATGCGTGGACGATTAGTGGCATGCAATCCCCGCTCTCTCTCCCTCTTCACCTTGTCCAAACGAGAGTTGTCGCAAACACATTCCGGACATCGCTCGGCAGATTTTGCCTTGCGGCTTGCAGACAGCGGTGGGGTAGGTGGATTGTTCAGCTGTCCTGCCCTTTGAACTTTGGTGTCAGCCTTCCAGGTCAGGCCATCTCCCCCTCAGGAAACAAACTCACATTTTGGAGAGTGAATATTATTTTGCTGATTATTTGCTATATTGTTCGCACTAATTTGGTTTCTCAAGTAATACGCTGTAAGATATATAAACGTCTTCTAAATCAATTACAGCATGACCCTAATTGAAATAAAATCTCTGTGTTATCAAGGTGGAGCCAGAGTTACTCAGCTTAATTGAGCAAAGCTGTGGGGGTTATCTCTTTTTGCAGCCCTGAGCCAATTGTGGAAATTCCACATTCTCATGACAGGCCCTGTTTCACACAGGACGACTTATGCTGAAACAGTGCTGAACAAGTCATTGATTATAATTGAGTCTTATGGTCAATACAGCTACAAAAGGTCCCATATTGTAGCTGCTCATCCAAGCTATCAGTGCCCTGAGAGTGGCATTGTCTTTGTGCTGTTGGCGTCCTCTGGTCTGACACTGTTTGAGACGAGGCTCAAAAGAAAGCTGTCTCTGGTGTGGACCAATCAGTTTCAAAGATAATGCGTGTATAATATCAGAGCATGTTTCTTGTGTGCATGTTCACCATGAGAACGTGTGGTTAATGCAGACAGGATTCCTTGAAAAAGGTTTCTGTTTGGTGTTTTAATATTTTAACACAACTGTTTTATTTCCAGAAAGGGTAACACCTATTGTTATATTTTGATACCTGCAAGAAAGGTCCCGTATTGTCAATACACATTATGGCAAAAAAATATGATTCCCAATCCACAAACCTCCAAATTCGTGGAAATTGTGTGGCTGCTATTGATTCTGGCTTGGCAAGAGGGTATCCGCTAGTTTATTGAATCGTGACCACAAATGTAATTGTGGAGGAGGTGAATTAATTATTTTATGCCTCGTGTTTACGATGTGTCATTTCGTAATTGCATCCCTCATTCCAGAAATATTCATGGAATCTTAAAGATTTTGCATGAGGATTCTGCACTCGATATTTGGGCCGGTGTTTATTATTAGTTTTTTCACCACCGCCGTTTACGATGAACAGGGTCCCATTCTGGAGGGAGAACGCTCTGGCAAGAAGACTTGCCAACCGCGCAGTATTTGTTTAACAAAAACTCTGCTGATGGGACCCAAAAGGTCAAAATAAGTTGACAGTTGTCTTGCTGCATCAAATGCAGCTGGAAAACATGAGTTTGGAAGACTAATGGGTTCAACACGAATGTGTTATGTGGATTTAAAAAAAGAATAATGTTTATATTTTATCACTCAACATTTGTAAAGTTGGTAGGCATTCAAGCTCCCTGTATTTCTTGTTTTGCGTTTGTTCAGATCCCTCTGTACCAGCGAGCTGGAACCATCATCCCCCAAAAGCTCCACCTGCGGGACTCCACCGAGCTCATGAAGGACGACCCCTACACCCTGCTTGTCGCTGTGGACCCAGGGGTCAGTGCTCCCCCATCCAGCCTGGACGCTGCGGACTTGCATCACTAAACAACGCACGCGGCAGCTTCCATCGTGCTACGTCATGTTCAATGAAGATGCATCCCAGAAAAACAAACGAACCATGCTTGTCGTGTATGCATGTATCTATTTTGAACTTCTTTCGCAGCGTACATAGCCCGCCGTGCAGCGGTAAACCTAGATTGTGTATTGCAGCCTGTCTCGCTCGAGTTTGAGGCTTTGCTAGGAAACACAGGTGGGTTTTATTGTGAATTTCTCGTTGCGCTCTGTTGGCATCGCTGCAGTGGTGGTGCCGAGCTCTTGAATAGTAAAACATCGCTGTGAACTTGTCACTCATCGCAGCTGAAAATCACTTTAAAGTGTCAAAGCAGTGCAGACAGCCCAAGTTACGCAGCCCAGCTACTTATCTACCCGGAGTGAGCTCCTTGCATCGCCCGTCCTTCCTGAAGCATATCTAATTTGATCGTAATGGAGTGAGCTATTCAAATTCTTATAATATTGTCTCTACATTTTGGAAAGCTAAACATTGGCATCATTATTTTCGAGTCCAGTAAAGCCTCACAGAGGCTCAAGGGTAGGGGGCGATATTGCTATTTGTGACCAACGTAACTTTTCAACATTGGGATGTTCGGCCAACACCGGTTACATTATGTGGGTGGTTTTATTTGGCTATGGGAGGAAGCCGGTGGGCGAGGAGAAAAACCCATGCAGAACAGGGGGAGAAAGCTGCCCGTGTCTGGAATTGAACCTCGTATATCAAAGCACTCGTATATCAGTTGTGATCACGTGACGCTCGGCAGACAAAGCGTATACTGTATGTACTACAGTACTCGTATTGCAAGACCTCGCTCGTTTATCAAATTAATATTTAAATTAAAAAAATTGCTCGTCTTGCAAAACACTCGCAGACCAAGTTACTCGCAATCCAAGGTTTTACTGTATTGTGATCTGATGGCAATGTATGCATGCCTGTGATCCACCACTGTGGAGGCAAGGGTTTGTTGGGTTGCACAAATATTATGAAACGCTCATCTCCTGGGTGTCGAGGTGCTATGCCCTGGCTTCCCAGCAGAAGGCGGTACAGCAAACATGTGGCCCCCACCTGTTCCGTCTCTATGGGCTCGAGTGTTTGAGGACCGCAGAGCTTGGGACATAATAATTGGTGCTGGCTCATCGGGTGGCTGCTTGCCTTCTGAGTCATTCCGACTCGCTCGACGAGGGCGAGGAGTAAATACCGTACGGCGGCTGCGGCGAGCTACAAATTAAGCTAAAAACTCAACAGTTTTTTTTCCATGTAAGGCCCACTGAGCTATGAAACTCATACTCTTAGGTTTTTTCGGTAAAGTCACGTAGGTAAAAAATAAATAATAAAAATAAATAATAAAAAATAGTAGAAATAAAATAAAAAATCACGACGTTTCGGAGGCAACACAAGCTTCCGTAGCGTGATTTATTATTTTATTTCTATTATTTTTCTATTATTTCTTTTTACCTACGTGACTTTACCGAAAAAAAACCTAAGGGTATGAATCCTTGCAGTCACGAAAGCTTAAAATCTAGAACTATGAAGCTCTTTTTCTAGAAGCGACTTGGCCACAAATGATAGCTTAACGAAGTGGCTTATCACGTTGAAATGTATAGCAGCCGAATACTCTAAACACACGTTGATTCTAAATGTGGAGGGAAAACCCGCAGGACCCGGAGAAAAATCACTCCATATATATAGCGGGCGTCAGGCTCGGACTCGAACCCACGACCTCCTGCATACAGCGCGAGCCAGTTAGCAGTTCACCACCATTGGCATTATTGTGATGATGATGATGTTTTCGCTGATTGTTTCTCTGTGCGCAGGGCTGTGCTGAAGGAGAGCTGTTCGTAGACGACGGCCATTCGTTCCTCTACAAAACCCAACAGCGGTTCCTGCACCGCGGCTTCAGCTACAGCGACAGCACGCTCACCTGCAGGTGCGAGCCACGTGCCATGCTTTGCAGAAGCCTGCTGGCTATGCCCGTATTGAGTCGCCCGAGTCATCGAGTAAACTTTATTCTTACGGCTCATGAATCATGCGTGCGAGAATCGATTTGTTTTCGATTTAAATTACATCATGCGTGATTGCCTCATGTGACCGCTGCAGCGACGACAAGCCCTATACTCTGCACTGTCCGAATAGAAATAATTCTTCAGTTGAATCGTGTCCTCAGGATCTCTCGCTGTGAAGTCTGATCCACAACTATAAAGGCAATACATATTTCTGCCCTCCTTGAGGAAGGATTATTGTCCACAAGATCAGCCGATTATATATTTTTCAGTGTAAATGCCAATTGGAGTGGGGCAGTTGGGCGGGGTTTTTGCGCGCCGCGCTATAAACCCGCCGACATGGATTTCCACAGCTAACATCAGTGGCAAGTGATATATAAACCTGTCCTGCGACTCCCCCCCCCTTCACCAACCTGCACTACCCACCAGCGCGGTGAAGTGTGAACACACCGACCGCGTGATTGACAGGGCACAGCGGGGAGACCTTCGATTATCCAGCGGTAGATTGACGAACTGACGAATGGCTGTGAGTTGTGATGGCGTTTGTGGCGAGAGGTTTTGATTTGGTTTCAAGAGAGAATGCTGATGGTTGCGGTTGTTTCTCTTCCCCTGGCAAGGTCTCTGGACTCTGCGGGATCCATGGAGTCTCGCGTGCAGGTGGAGAAGGTTGTGGTCGTGGGTGTGCGTCGTCCCGCCCGCGTTCTGCGCTCGCTGCCAGGTGAGCTCAGGCGGATGACGGATTTGGTTGCGACAATTGTCCGTCTACTGGACACCTGTGAAAAAGAGCTTCATAGCTTGTGGGAATTCTCCGGGATAAACGAAGGTTCTGATTCTGAGCTGAGCGGTGAGCTTAAGCGATAATTAATGAGCGCAGCGTTTAAACGCTTTTACACGCGACAGTTTCGTTAGTTTAGCTATGTTGGGTGGTGGAGGATCTTAATGACAGAAATTAGTTCGAATGCACATATCAACTATAAATCGGAATGACACAATTGTGCACGATCTCACAACTGAATTGTATTGCAGGGAGCAATTTACTGTTTAGATTTTTTTTTATCTCTTTCATTAACTCTTTTATTTTATGTATACATTCACAGAAGCAGCAACCATGCTAGTTTCATTAAAACACTTTACACTCCACTTTTGATAATTATTATTTAATTTCCCCACAGGTAGCTGCCCAATTAACTTAATCATTCACGGTTTTTTTTATCCACTCATTCTACATAAAAAAATATTGATAATAATATACACTCCTCTGTCAATCCACGACTGGATAAAGGCCTTCCTATGCTGTGTCGGCCTTGAGGGTTGTTTCACCATACTTTACCACGCTGGTCAGTGCGATTTGGCAAAGGGAGGCCGAGAATGATGAATTCATATGTCAGATATCATTCCCCAGTGAGCTCGGCTTGCTAGGTTCATAGCGCGGGGCATCAACCACGACGCCACCACTCCACCCTGAGCAAACGCCCTCTCTACGTTCTTGACAATGACACTTTGTGGGATATCAAAGTTTTTTCCAGGAAAACCTCCTCCCCCTCCCGCTCCGCTAAATGTCCCCTCGTGTGCTTGTTGTGTGTAGGTGGCAAAAAGAAGGCACTCCATTTCGGGTACAATGCCAGCTCATCGGTGCTGGTTGTCAAGAATGTGGGCGTTCCCATCGCCTCCGACTGGAGCATTTCCCTCACCTTAAAACAGGGCCACAAGTCTTCCTGAGCCTGACCAACCAGCCTTGACCATTTCGATACAATCCTGCTGCGAGCCAAACCCAGTTGCATATCAATACACACACACACACACTCCTTCCTTTAGCTCATCATCTCTCACAGCAGCCGAGTTGCCAAATATACATTTTATGGGTCAGGGTGACAGTGCAGCATCGAAGGCGGAAACCAGTGATTGGCTGTGGGTCGGCAAATTCGATACAGCCACAGGTGTGGCTGAAATAGATCATTGCGTTCTCCCCTCGGTTGCGTACCCAAGGGGGCAGGCCACTGCCGCCACCTCCCTCCATCCCATCCCAATCCCACACCCTTCTCTTCAGCTCAGAGTGCCGTGCGCTCCGTGTTATTGCATCCTGACCAGGGAAGGGTTATTGAAGTGGGCCACTCTGGTGTCTCTCGCAGTGTTTGTTTAGGTGACGCCATCAAAAGGGTGCAGTTGAGCGTTACACCCAGGACTCTATTCCTGTATTGTCCGCGCCAATTGTCCGATATTTTTTTTTTCTGAGGGTCGACGGCAAAGAGCGAACGTGGATGTTAGTCAGTGGTGGCGGGTTTTAACGACACATTTATAGCATTTTTACGCGATCTAACCCCAAAAAACAACAGCTCTATTATGAACGTGGATGGTTTGCAAACCTGCAGGTTAAATCCTTCTAACTGGATTCGGAGTGTCCCTCCCTGTTCATTGCTCAAGAACTCTTGTGCGGAGTGCGGTGTTGTGATGTGGAAAGGGCGAAGTAGGATTGGATGGGCTAGTTGGAGCATGGGAACTGGAGAGAGAAAGAATGATCTCTGTTTACAGTTGTGCAATGCAATTTAATACTACAATATGGGTAACCCCCTCTATATACAGAACAGATATGCACCTTAAAAGTTGTCCGGAGAGCGAAATTCTGTATTCACATCCATATATTCCCATTGACTCCCCATGTATAATTGGAGGTACATGCCTACAGGAGAAAATGTCAGCCCCAAGACATGATAAAATAGAATGCAGTAGACCTTTTTAAAGTATATATTTTGTGGAAAATCGATCATTTTTAATTAAAATATCAATTACAATACACAAAATAAGCTAAATAAAAATACTGTACAATACATGAGATGAGGTTTTCCCTTTTTTCTGGCAACAAAACAGGTGTTAAGATGTTAAAACACCAAACTGAAACCTTTTACAAGGAATCATGTCTGCATTAACCACAATACTTGTGGTCAAAATGTAAACAAAAAACATACTCTGATATTCTATGCATTGTCTTTGAAACTGATTGGTCCACACCAGAGACAACTTTCTTTTGAGCATTTTGGCGTCCTCTGGTCTGACACCGTTTGTCAGGCAAAATAAGTTCAACATGCACACATACATAGGCATTGCAATTAGAGATTTCACAATATATCAATAAATACGCTTTGATACACTGGCAGTGTGATTCATGCAACAGTTGTGCGTTTCAGAATGGACTTTGTTGTTTGTGATTAGTTCATGGAAACCCTGCAGCCAGTGCAGATTGTAAATGCTGCACAAGGGTAAAACAAAAACAAGATTCAATCATCAAATCACGAATTGTGACGATCGATCGAATCTTACAGGGGTTAATCCTTACATCCTTGACAACCAGAAATTAACACATTAAACATAATATCACGGATGAACTTGGACATTAATGGAATTCTGTTTTAGGGTGTTTTAAACTCGTTTGAGCATGTTTTTGCCGATAATGGTGTGCACTGATTGTTACAAAAAGTTAATTCACTGCATGAGAGGCACGATCAGAATAGTTTGAGAATTGTATAAGGTTTGGTCATTCTTAAATGCAGCAGAAAGTGGGCCTGACATTCTCCTCTAGAATCGTCTGATTCAATGCAAAATCCATGGTTGTGTCAATGATGGCGACAGTGGATTGGTGAAGCCCCAAATATTTAGAATGTTTTTCGTAACCCTTTCCAGCCTAATGAGCATCAATAACTCTTTTTCTGAGATCTTCAGATTTATTTTGATTGTGGCGTCACTTGTTTCCACACACACCTGTATGGTGAAGATCAAACTCACAGTGTCTGATCTTTATACAGGGTGGGACCTCCCAAACTCATCGCTGAAGATCTACCTTATTATTGAAACACCTGATTCAAATGATTCCCTTAATTGAGCAAATGAAACCAGGGGTTCACTTTTTCACATACCCTGAACCGTAATTACTCTGTTTAATTCATACTTAATGTTGCTTCAAAAGACATGGAATTGTTTAATATGAGCCCTATTGGATATTTAATAAAAGACCGGCTTTAATTCAAGAAGGCTCTCATGGTAGAACTATGGAATTTCCATAATCATTGGGGTTCGCAAACTTTTTCTCGCCACTGTACCTCATTCTCAACAAACTGTTGACTGCCTCTTATGCATGTTCACAGGTTCAGTTTGTCTAATTACTCTTGGTTGCGTTGACTTGGTAGCAGTACTGCAATCACTAACTTCAAGGGAAAGTGATTGATTTTAGCATTTGCAAATGACTTCGGTGTGTTGGTGTTTACAAGGCGGCAGTTTCATATCGCCGCCGCTGCATGGCTGAACGATAGCTTCAGTTATCGCGGGACTTTAAACGTCTTCTGGAATTAAATAATGAAATAAATGCACAAATTCTGTGCCGCCACTCTGAGCCCCTTTCTCTGCGCGTTAATTGACTCGGCGTGTTGTGTCTCGAGGGGGGTTCGCTGTCGGCAGCTTCTAAAAGCCAAAAGGCGGACGGACGGACGGACAAACGCACGAGCCACCGAAAATAATCCTGGGGCACCGCGAGTTGAAGTAAGCTCTCGACCCCCCCCCCCCCCCCCGCTGTGTAAAATTAGCCCCTCTCTATATGGGGCGCCCACTCTGGGCCTCGCAGCCTTGGGCACAGCGCCACTTTTGATGGTTGGGGCCCGGCCCTTTACCGGCCAACGCCGTGGAGGATCGCGTCATCGTAACGTTCCTGGGATCGGCACACGGTGTGAGGACGGTGAGCGCCGGAGAGAGCTCAGGTGACGTGAGGAGCAGAGAGACGCGAGAGGGAGGGAGGGAGGGCGTTTCTTGAGACGAGAACTTCGCTGCCTTGTGCCACCGGGGAGTGGGTTTGAGCCAGGGGTGAAACCTCAGCGAGCTGAGGGGTATTTTTAAAGATCGGTATCTGCCTGCGCGACGTTCTACCTTGCAATGCTGCGGCCACTCTCAAAAGGTAATTGCACTTTTAAACGGGAAGTTTTTCGGAAATTTGTGTTCTTCTAAGTACATTTATGAGCACTTTAGTCATTGCCTGCAACGATTTGTGCTCTGAAGTTGGGATACTTTTTCTGGAAAAGTGTGTGCTGTTGTGTGCAATGGTTTTGTAATGTTGGTAAAGCAAAGCATTTTTTTAAGGCTCTGCATAGGTAGAGGTTTTTTTTGAGCGCTGAAATGAATAGCAACATTACTTTACAACAAAAGTAATGCTTAATTTGTGGATAATATTGGGAAATTTTCCTTGCAAACCTTGTGAAATTCATATTCTTGGGCCTTTCGGTAAAGTCACGGAGATAGGTTCAAATAAAATAATCAATTATTATTAGCTTCAAAGAAAACAATTATTATTTTCTTTGAACCTATCTACGTGACTTTACCGAAAGACCCAAGAATATGAATTCCTGCAGTCGCGAAAGCTTTAAGTCAAGACTTGTGAAATTCGTCTAAGCAATTTGCCAAGCACGAATAATGCAGGACCCTCCTGAAAAACTTTTTTAGGTTCAGTAACTTTTTTTGTAGAAATAAATAACGTGATTATTTGTAAGTCTGTGGGAAAAGGTATATTTATTATAGGTCATTGCAAGATCTCATTTTGAGTGGTGGAAATATTTCAGAATTTTCATGGAAACACCAGCAGCCCAGAGTCAAGACAAGATTACTGATGCAAATCATTCACAGCCCTTTGGCAATCCGCTGCTGGGCGAAGGCCTCCCAAAACCACGTCGGTCATGGGGCTGATTAGACCTCACCACACTGGCCAGTGTGGCCACACAGGACCAGTTCAGATGTCACTCGCCACTGATGTTATCCATGGCCAATAATTAGGTTGCCGGGCTCATAACACAGTGCGCTCACTCCTGTGCTAAAGCTTCCTCCTGGTGGAAATGTCAGACAGTACTATATATATAGCTCTCTCATGTGTTTATAGAAGTGCATGTTTTTATTTCTTTCATGGAGTGTTGGGCATTAACATTAGAAAATTATTGAAGTGTTGAATTTCAACCGATGGGTGCAAATGGGATTAGGATGCTCGCATAGCCACAACAGATGTTCACCTTTGTATTCATCTTTAAAAAGTCTTCGTGTTGATGCCTCGCAGGGTGAATACCGTGCAGCACAAGGCAACAGAGTACGGTGAAGTCGAACGCGTACACATTTTTAAAACGGCACCGCGACAAACCCAGAGATGCCGTACATTTTCAACACGCGGGTTCTGCCTCAGCCGAGGCCCGCTCCGAGCCCGACGCCCGGCCACCCGTTCATGCACGGCTCCTCGGGGAACTACCGCAACACCGCCATCAGCAACCGCAACGCGTACCTCATCGACACGCAGGGCAAGGGCTTCGAGGAGCTGCGCAACTTGTGCCTGAGCCACGATGTGCTCTTCGAGGACCCAGACTTCCCCGCCCACAACAACTCCATCTACTTCAGCCAGAACGCACCGATGCAGTTCCAGTGGATGCGTCCCAAGGTGAAGCAAGCGCCCTCCGGAGTGGCGCCATTTATTATTTTTCCTTCCTGCAAATTTGTGGAAAGGTCGCGCGTTGAGGGCGTCTGTCTCTCTCTCTCTCTCGTGTGTGTGTGTCGGCAGAAATTGCTTTTCTCTTGCCGGCCTTGCGGTGGAACGATTGGGGAGTTCTTGGGATGCAGTGACGGTTCGTTTATTTACAACTAATTAAGGTGTCCTTGCAGTTTGTGCTGTATGGAGCTGGCTGATGTGTACAACCCTGAAAACACATCGGACTTCGGTTAGATGTCTGTCAAATGTCGGCAGCTATTTGCCTTTCTGTTAACAAGGGAAGCAGGTCCCGTGATGTTGAAACACTGAATGAGAACACAATCCATCCCGAGAAACGCTTCATTACACAATGTGATTTGTGAACTGCGCGGAAATCGTTTTGCTCATGAACCTTCCATGAAATGTAGATCCAAAGCCACTTGTAAGGAAAACCGCATAAAGCAATGATGTTGTGATGCATTCCTAACCTTAGCAAGTCCAATGCCAAGTGTGACTCATTCTCAACACTCAAGACCAATCCATCTGTCTATGGGTGTCCAGAGACAATCATGGGACTGCAGTGATTTATGGACCGGATGTCACAACTTGATCTACCCTTTTGTTTCCTTTTTCTTGAAGCTGGTGAGCAACCATTGTGAGTCCCTTTCTCTTGTACAAGACAGACCCTGTGTCATATAGGGGTCAGTTATTTATAATGCACATCCTTATATAAATAAACAATAATAGGTGTACACTGCTTTGTCAGTCCACTTCTGGTTGAAGGCCTCCACGCTCCCTGTCAAGTAGACGAATTGTTTGGCCCGAACTCACCACGCTGGTCAGTGTCGGATGGTGAAGGGGGGGGGGGGGATGTGCAGGGGGGTACCCAGAACCGATTCAGATATGGCTCGCCACTGATGAGAGTGGAGTCCGAACCAATCACCTCGCCACCACTGCACTGATCCAAAACAATGCACTGTACATAAAATATCTTCATAATGTTTAAAAGTTAGATTTTTCACCGTTAGCACCGAGAAGCACAACCTACTCTGCCTAGCGTGGCGATGCACAGTCAAACAAGACGTCGTGATGACTGACACGGCATTCAGACGAGGGCTTCATCCTGGAGTGGATTGGCAAATAATCAAATCATTTATTCCTGGAAATTGTTATTTACGAGTAATTAACCCTCGTCGTCACTGTTTGGCGCAAGACGCCGCGTGCCAGTAAATTGCTGTAATTATTTACGAGTCATTATAAATAATGACGACGACGACGACGAGGAGGAGGAGGGTCGTGTTTGCTGAAGTCGTCTGTTACATTCCGCAATGGGGCTCTCTGCCCGCCGGCATTGTGACTTCACACTTGGGGCGTTGTGAGATAGGTTTGTGTGTGAGAGAGAGAGAGGTGCTCGCGGCGGGCATGGGAGGGCACACCGGCAGACCGCTGTCTAACCCGAGCCTTCGCCTGCACGCACGTGACAGGGCCCTGTTATTCATTTGGCATTGGAGCAATAAAAACACACACACCATTGACGTGCCTAAGCCATGTCAATGCAACTTCAGCAGAGTGAGCCAGGAGATGTGACAGTGATCGCGGGACGTATTGTGCCTTTTGTGTGTTTTGAAAATCGCGCTGTCTGTGGATTTAGCCGTATAGTCTATGGGCATTTTGTGGCCGAAGGCTATATCTGCTTCCTGGCGACCGTCATAATCCTTTACCCCGCTTATGGTACAATGCTCGTTGGGGAGTGAGGAGACAACGCATGCACGCGCACCAAGTCGCGTTCTGTGAAACTGTCAACTCTGCAGAAAGTGTTTACTATTCGCATGTTCAGGACATTCGGTTAGCGGTGAGCGTGACCATTGAGGGTGTTTGTGAATCCTAGAAGTGATGCGTCGATGCGTGCGGTGTTTCCCATTGAGGCGGAATTTTATGGGTAAAATGTTGGGCCGGCGAAAGACGGCATTCGTGAGAAGCTTGATGTTTTTAACGTGCGGTATGCAATTAGGTTGACCGCACATATCCGTAGAATATTTTTTCGTTGGGATTGTATTGAACACTGCATCGATAATTTTAAGTGTGTACAGGGGCGTTACATGCTAATTATATCATGATAATCTTAGGTTTTTTCGGTAAAGTCACGTCGGTAAAAAATAATAATAGAGATAATAATAAAAATAAGAGCTTTATTTTTTTTCTATTATTATCTATATTATTTATTCTTATTATTTTTACCTACGTGACTTTACCGAAAAAACCTAAGAGTATGAATCCTTGCAGTCACGAAAGCTTCAAATCTAGAATTATATCATGATAATATTATTTGATCTCATGATAACAATGTGTCAGCGGTACGTAAGCAAACATCGTCAACTTTTTGTACAATGACACCGTGTATCATTGTACAAATATAAACAATGCACAACTTAAAAGTACTCAGCGTTATTTTCTGAAAACACCCCCGTTGACGATGAGCAGTAACGGTGGCAAATGGATGTCAGTCACCTTCAGGTCCATCCTGCAACTTTGACCGGCCAATCACAGTGAGCCATTCCCAGCATGATGGTTTAGAGGATTACTGTGTGGTCTGTGGCTTTTGGTGTCAAAATAAAAGCGGGCTCTTTTTTTCGACTCGCGCTTTTTCACGACCAAATCGTTCCTTGTTGGCCCTACGTCCAGCACGATTGCTGGACGATGCCAAAAGAAACGGTCAAGGATCAGTCAACCTCAGTTCAAGTTAAAGTAATTGTACTTTAATTCACATTTTTTTAAAAGTTAGATTGAGTTAAAAAAGGAGAATAAAAGTAAGCAAACGCAAAGTTAAGTTCGCGGCAAACTACGACAACACAGCAGCAGCAGCAGCGGGAGGAGCGATCATGCCACCAAAAAGGGAATTTATGTCCTGGATTTGCGATAGAATTTTGCGCTACAAAGCGTTGCGCGGAGGCATTGGCAGCGTGAACCAACCCGTGACCTTCGTGGGGCAGAGCTACATTGCGCTGAGAACCGAGCGCCTCTCGGAGGGCAGCCTGTTTTGCGACGATTATTTCCCAGCCAACGCCGAATCCCTGGGTCGGCGGTGCAGCAAAGCCAAGGGTATTCGCTGGAAGAGACCCAAGGTAGATTTGAACCACCTTTTCGTTGTCTTAATGTTGGCAGCGGTTGCGAGAACCGCAAGCTTTTAGTGTTAAACACTGACACTAAGGTGTTAATGAAATAATTGTAATATTTCGATTTAAAGCTTCCGTGACTGCAGGGAATCATCTTCTTGGTTCTTTCGGTAAAGTCACGTAGAATGGAAATAATAAAATGATGTTTTATTTTTATTATTTTATTATTTCCATTCTATGTGACTTTACCAAAATAACCAAGAAGATGAATTGTAATATTGTTTGTAGAGTGTGGTATGTGTGTGTGAGAGTATATAGATATATATTAAGGATGCCCTGTTCTCACAAGCATTGGTAAAATAAAACTGAGTATATGTTATTAAATATTGGAAAACTATATTTTCACAACTTCATCGTGATAACTTATATTCAGCGTACTTGGTCAATCAAAATAATTCCATAATCTCAAACACGACACAATGTGTATCCGTTTAGTGTCTAAATACAATTCACATATAGGCCTTACAATACATCGGTGCAATACTTAGTCTTATTTTACGATTATGTTTCTGGATATGTGTTATTTTTATTCACAGCTATATATACATAATGATTAACCTGGTGAAACATTCAGGCTGAAGATGAAGTTTGTATACAGCGTGTGTGTGTTTGCGCATCCCGATGGGATAGAAGCGATGCGCTGCAGTGGTTGAGTGTTGGGTCGGGCGAAATACTCTTCATATGTCTCCTGATTCAAAGGTGGAAATTCCACATTGTTGTGGCAGGGATTCAGCACATTCATGTACGTACTTGCCAATCCTCTAGAGTTATGCAGAAAGCTGCTGATGTTTTAAAGCTTGTTGATTTTAGACCCATATACACGAGCTTGATAAGGTTTTTTGAAGAATACATTTTTGCGGACTTTTTGCTGTGAAAAATTACGTGCGGCAAAAACAATCTGCTGCCTGTCATGTGAATTGGAAGGGTTGGCTAACACACTTATTTACTCAGTACGTTGGGGGTGCGGCGGTGGCCCAACGGCTTGCACACTTTGCGACGAACCAGGCCAACCTGAGTTCGCATCCCAACCATGGCTAAAATCAGCGTGGTAAACTGTGGTCAAACAAACACCGTGGCGTGGGGAGGCTTTCCTCCAGCCGTGCGTTGTTGTCCTTCCCCCCGCACCTCCGATTAGCACGGTTGGCTACGTACGGTGCGAAAGAAGTTCAACGTACATTGACAATGGTTTGGAAACGATACATTGTTTTTAACTGTACTGCATTGTCAACACAGCCGTGTGCTTTGGGGCTGTTCTCTTCATAAACTCATCGCTCATTATATGTCTTTCTTTGCACAGGACATTTGCGAAAACCCGCAATTCATCATTAATGGGGCGACGCGCACAGATATACGGCAGGGAGACCTTGGTGAGCCCTGTGTGTCTGCACGCGTGTCACTGTTTTCTATACTGTCACACAACATGCATGGAAACTTGTAATATTCTGATTCTGGTGGAAACTCACAAACAGTCACAGTAGCGTCCGGTCAAACGGGCAAGGTCTGATGCTCGTCTCCAATTTGCATTGCTTAACTAGTTGTGGACATTCCACGTTTATATGGCAGGGGTAAGTGGCTCCATAGGACAATCACTGTTGGAAACTTCACATGCATTTAAGCCCAGTGTATTTACACCGCAGCTACAGCGAGTGTGTATTCCTGTTTTTGTTTCTAAAAGTTGAAGTTGTAGATCGCAAAACTGTGCTTGTTTTGCACGGAATTATTGTTTTGTAAATGAATGTAATGGAGTGAGATTTGTTTTATGTCAGCAGGAAGTGCTCAATAAGCTGTTTGGCTCTATTCCATGGACATCTTGCAATTGTATAGATGATACACAGTACAGATGTTAGTAACAATCATGGTTACAAAGGTCGCGATACAAGCGACAAGTATCTGCACATGCTTTACACATCACAAGAGTAAGGAATTGTACTCGTTGGTTCTTTCGATAAAATCACGTAGGTAGAAAATAAACTAAATTAAATCACGACGTTTCGATTGCAACACAAGCAATCATCATCAGGTGGAAAAAAATATGTGGTTTTCCCACCTGATGATGATTGCTTGTGTTGCAATCGAAACGTCGTGATGTATTTAATTTTATTTTATACCTACGTGATTTTACCGAAAGAACCAACGAGTTTGGATCCCTGCAGTCACGAAAACTTCAAATCTAGTAAGGAACTGGTCGAAAACTTAAAAAAGTACATGAACATGACCACATTCGTTAACGAACAACAATAAAAGGAGGAAGATGTTTTGTTTTATTTAACAAAGCAAACACAATCAGTAACTGACGACTCTACGCACGACGCAGACAGACTCGGACTTATGCTTCTCGTTCGATTATTTATGACATCGATACATCCGTGAAGGAACTTGAGATGCAGGGGTGAACGGAGGTTTCTGACGGCCGGCAACGATGGTGTGATGTTGTTTCCCTCGCCTGGTATGCAGGAGGTTGGGAGTTCGATCCCAAACCCTGACGCCTGCTGCTGCTGTATATTTGGAGTTTGCATGTTCTCTCCGTGGTCACGTGAATTTTTTTTTCAGGTTATCTGGTTTTCCCTCCACATTTAGAAACATGCATTTAGATTATTTAGCTGCTATAGATTTCCATGTGATAAGCCACTTTGCTGAACTATCATTTGTGACCAAGTCGCTTCTGAAAAATAAGCTAATAGCTCAGTGGGCTTCATGTGGTAAGATAAACATAATTTTGTTTGATTTGTATATTTTTAAGTGCTTTGTTTACATTTCCTATACTCTGCACTCCGCTCGTGTTTTGGTATGTTTGTCGTTGTAACCTTATTACCCACCCCCACTGGACATCTGTGAGAAACAGCTTCATAGCTCGTAAGATTTCTCCAGGATGAATACATATCCTCGTTTAGATTGAATTTCCCAAACCTCACGCGACGATAGCGATTCCACAACGAGGGAACGGCCATCGAGAAAGCCTTTCTTTCCGAGGTAGTACGAGGAGCTTCTAAGGCTTAATTTGTCTTCTATTTGGGGTCAACAGATCCATCAACTAATAGGGGGAGGCAGCGATGGGCGGTGGAGACAAAGCCACGTGGCCGCCCTGATTATTATAACTGCGGGTGTAATAACCTTGGTGGTAGTAGCAGCAGTAGTAACCATTCTCGTGCCGTCTGCTTCACAGTGGATGTTAAAGATCTCCTGACGGCATTCGCAAGGGTATTGTGTGCCAGTGTTAGGGTTCAAATTTGGCCAATCCCAAAATTACCTGTAAATAACACTATGTTTGGATTACGCACAGCAATCATCACTGGCAGAATAATGGTCCGGGGCAATCTTGCAAACGAGACTATTTTGGTTTCTTGCTTCCTCTCGAGTTTAATTCCAGGCCACTACTGGACGTCTGTGAAAAAGGGCTTTGTAGCTCATTGGATTCCTCCAGTCAAAATAAATATTCTGATTCTGATTGTGAACATCAGTGGTGAGTGATACCCGAACTGTTCCCGGGCACCCCATCGCTAAACAAATTGTAATTCATGGGCCTACGTTACGGCTCTATAATTTACGTGCTCGTGAGAATGATAAATAAGAAATGTCTTGTCAACGTATGATGTATAGGGTACAGGTAATGAACATGATTGTTTTACAATGCTTTATTCCACTACATTCACAAGCTCGTCATCAACAAGCTCAAGACTGTCTGTCATATATTACTAAATAGCTTTGACTTTATTTATTTCTTTGAAACATACTGGATATGAAACTGATAGCAAATCACGAGTTTGCAATCCTGTCGGTTATCTGTAAGTCATTCTAGGCGCTGCAAAACCTCCAGCTGACCTCGTAAGGTGCAAAATAATTGTTTCTCGAGACACACAAGCTTATTATTATTTGCTGTAACCGAGCATGTACAGATTAAAGTACATATATATTTTGTTCTCTTTAAGAACATCTACCTTGACTGAAAATACATCAAAGGGCGATACTAAATGACCTTGGATTTGTGAAAAGAACCCTTGTTAATCTGAGTCACGAATGCTTCTCTGCTGTTTGTTTTACCTCTGCTTCAGCAACAAATTAAACGTGGCGTCAACGTTTTGCTTTTCACACATCCTTGCTGACGGAGAAGCCAGTGAATAGGACGAGGGTGTCTGGTGGGGCTGTCATGAGTGACTAGGCATTGATGAGTGACACAAAAATGACCTTTTGAACTCTGCGCTTTGTTAGCATTTGCGGACTGCCCGTCGCGATTACAAGACTTCAGTGTGCACAGCACTGAGCATGAAAACCCGAGTGCGTTTAAATTACTGTTGCACGCCGTTCCCATTAAGGGGACCGTTGGCAAAATAAAAATAAATCCCGTGCTGCCTCAGCAGCAAGGCAATGCACAGCCGAATGAACAACCTTCTGCGACACCATTGGAACCTCATTTGCCAGTTAAACATATGATAATTGTTTTTTTACCCTTTTATCTGGCAACAAAACTGACACCTTTTTTTACAAGGAGTCATGTTTGCATATACCACAATACCTGCAGTCATAATGCAAACGAAAAACATAACTCTGATAATGTATGCACTGTCCTTGAAATTGATTGGTCCACACCCGAGACAGCTTTCCTTAGAGCCTAGTCTCACTGGTGTTGGACCAGATGACGCCAAAAGGCGCACAACTCAAAGACAATGTACCATCAGAGTATGAGCGAGTGACACATTCAGGTACCCCACATCTCATTGCTGCTGAACTCCTGTCTTCAAAAATGCCACTGAATAGCCAGTGAATCACAATGCATACCAAGCTACTTGCCACAACGGCGTCTTTTTTGGGGGGGTTTAGTGGGAATGTAACTTTTGCACGATCCAATGTGTCAATCGTAAATAGATCCCGACGATCGTGAAACGTGCATCGAATTGTGCGTGCCAGGATCGATTGTAATTGAAGCAAGTCATACACATATATACAGTGTTTTGCCCAATTAAAGAAACGTGTTCACCCTCATCTATTACGACTTCAATAGTGCTGTTTGTTGCTTGCCACTTGGGCGTTTTGAGACCTTTGCGGTTGGTCTGTGATCAGTAACTGCGATATAAAAAAGGAAACAAAACAAATTCATCCCATCGTTGGGCGAGTTAATTGTCATATGCCTCGTATTTAGGTAGGTATTTAAGTTAGGTAGGCATACAGGTAGGTAGGTAATTGTGCAGGTGTGCATTGAGGGAGGTACGAGTGGTGGGTAGGTAGATATTTAGATAGGTAAATGGGTATGTAGGTGTTAGATCAGTAGGTGGATGGGTAGGTAGGCATTTAGATAGGCAGGTTAGTGGGTTGGTAGCCATCAATCAAAGATGGTTACCGCATCACGGGCTTTCAGGCGTGCTTCTGCAGATATCTGGAACGCATTTCCTTCGATATTAGGAAGTGACTGGAGCTATGCACTCTTAAATCTCGATAAAAAATTCTATTTCTTTAGAACTGCTTTTTGTGTTTAGTGTGGTGCCACTCAGCGCTGCCAGGCAGCGCTCACCGAGCCCCGCTAGGGCCGGTACTGCACCCACACCACGTGGTGTCCGTGGTGTCGCCACACCGCACGCCGTGGTACCCTCTGGGGCCGGCATCACACAGTGACATCCCGCGATGACACTGCACATGTGTAGGTAGTTATTTAGGTGGGTAGATAGGCTGGTGTTTAGGTGGGTGGCTGGGTAGATAGATCTCCCAACGCAGCAGGAATTACAAAGAACAGCGAGTAAGCACAATCCAGTGGAGAATGTATGTAGTGCAGTACGCCACGCAAGATGAAGAATTGTATGAATGAATGCCATGTCGGTTGCATGACACCCCCGACGTGAGACTGTAACATAAACCAGGCATGGAATGTGCAGACTCGGCATAGCGATGCGGCAGTGTGGACCCATTTAGTCCTTTCCTGCTCCCGTGCGTCTCCCCGCTCGTGAACAGCGCAGACAACGATCCCCCGCGTAGCGCCTTGATGAGGCCGCTGGAACAAGCGTTGTGAGTGAGCACCCACGAGTGGAGTGGGTGGCCAGTCAGACGTCTTTGTCTCTCCACGGTGCTGTACTCATTTAAGGCTGAGTCGACCCAGGGGAGGCCCAGGACTGGTTCGAATATTCGCCACTGTTTTTTTTGTCGTGAGCGGGAATTGAACTGCTTCTACAGCAGCAGTCCGACATTCACCTACATTTTCAGTCTCATTAAGGTCACTGCAACGATTCTCACAACGTGGTCATAAATCATCCACCACGGCGCTCTGCAATGGAAACTATTATTTATTTATAGGCAACGGTGGTAAAGATGCAGCCCTGCATTTACTTGCTCATGCCACTGCTGATGAAATGGCCCTTCACTGAAGGGAGCTCAAGTGGGTATTTGTCCGACCCCAAGACGAGATGCGACTACCCACACTTTAGCCCACCACATTCGAAGTGCCTGATCGGCTTAACTGCGGTGTAAAAAAAACATCTAATTTAAGAAAGTTGCTCTTTGTTTCAACTGCCGTGCCAGGAGATCAATCCAGTGTGCTAACCCTTATGCCAAGGCTGCGTCTCTTATTAATGTTATATTCATTGATAATGGAGAGTTTGTTTGACCTGTTACGTAATATTAGGTTGTGGATCTATAGCAGCAGCATCATTGCGTGATTTTTCAGCAGTCTGTTTAAAATCGTGCGTCACGATGTTATGAACTTGTATTTATCGTGGCATCCTGGCAACACGGGGTCATGTGGGGCTTCAAGTTAAAAATAGTTGGCCAGATTAAAAGGTCCATTGCTATGAAAATAACAAATTTACTAAAAACAGCAGCAAGGTTTTTCTCTTTCCTAACCAGATTGCATTAACTCAAGGCAGACACCATTTTAAAACGAATGCAACATATGCAATACTGTATATACAATTTATTTTGTACAAATTCTGTATGATAAATATTATTCAAATGATTGTCGGTAGATATAGGATAAAGGTTGTTACTGTTAGATGGGAAAATACTTTTCAAGAAAAATGTTATCACTCCCACCCTTGCCTCCACCTATCCACTGTGTTGGTTTATTTCCTTCGATTCAATGTCAGGAAAAAAAACACAATTTCCACTGCGACCAGGATTTCTTGATCATCAGCCTTGCCTCTTGGCCCACATCTAAACTTAAACACTTAACAACTAAGAGCCCTACATCACATACATGTTGGTAGCGATCACAGTGACCGAGACACAAGAAAACTTGGATTTCATCTCAATTGCAAATGTCAAGATATTCATGAAAATCCATTGTTTACGTATCTTGTGCAATAACAACGGGCGCAACGACGCGACGCGAAGCACAATACGGTGAATTGAAAAGCATTCGTGCCTGATAAAGGTCAGCAGATATGGGCCGTCACATCGGGCATTTCTGCCGACGGTTTCTGAGCCGTTCTAAATGCACCAGGACACGCGCACGTCTTTTATGCACATATATATATTACGTATCATAAGCGTTCATTCGAGTGAGCAGCCAACCTTTTTTTAATGATGAGGCATATCGTTTAAAGCATGGGTTTGTAATGAATCCCACCGAGTAACTGCACATGACATTGGCCCACAGTGCGGCCTCATCTGTCTTGCTGTCAGGTGCCACGGCCTGGCGTGTTGGACGAGGCAAATGGATGTGAAGTGTTGACACGTTCAGCTGATCGTGCACAAGTGGCATTTTGGGGGCAGCAGCCGGGGGCCACGTGAGTCGTTGTCCACGCTCGCAAAGCACGTGCCCTGGCACGGTTGATTTAATTCAACACACGCGTCGCCATTGATCGATTCGTGCATTGCGATGTGAGGGGTGGTTGAGCCGACTGCATCACAGACAGAGCAGGGAGGTCTAATTGAAAGTTGGGCAGCTGCCCGCGTGTAGCAGTTCACTTGAGAGCCCCGACACGTGGCCGCTGCGTATGTCACCACCACGTCGTCCATTGAGGCAATTAACCCCAGCACGTGCTGTGCGAAACCCGAGATGGTGAGCATCGCTTCCCCACAGCCTGAGTCACAGCCTGCCTGCCTGCCTGCCGCTGTCGTGCGCTAGTGCTCAGCCTGAGTCACAGCCTGCCTGCCTGCCTGCCGCTGTCGTGCGCTAGTGCTCAGGGGTGCTTGGGGTTCGCTAAGTATTAAACAAATGATCATCGCCATCATTGGCTTTGGTCAATGTACAAATAAATAAAGAGTGAGTCTGCTAAGTATGAAACAAGATAATAAATAGGCAAGTGAAAGCGTAAAAGGCATTTACGTGTTCGCCACTGTTGAGTCGAACCCGGTGGAGCCGTCCTCGCCAATTTGCTAGTTGTGAGTTCAGATCCAGGTTGGATTGTGGGCTCGCCAATTATCACTCAGCGAGTAAATAAAATAGGCACCACTTTTTGCAAAGTCAACCAATGGCGAAGCCAGGATTTGCAGGTAGGGGGGCAACCTCTCCAGCAATGAAAAATGATAGAGGAGTTGTTAGTGAGTAAGGACTTGTTAGTAAGTAAGGAGATTTTAGTGAGTAAGGAGTTGTTAGTGAGTAAGGAGTTGTTAGTGAGTAAGGACTTGTTAGTAAGTAAGGACTTGTCCCTTGCTTTTTATTCGACGCGTATGTGGCGATGGAGCAGCCATCGATCGAGGGTTCAATTCGAACCGTGTGTGTGATCGGCATCGCGCTCGCTGCAGGTGTTGATGCCTTCAGGGAAGTCGTGTACTGTATACGCAACTGCGCACAATTCTGAGCCACTTCTAACCGCTTTGCCGTTACTTATTGCCAATTACGGACTCAGACTATTGTCCTATCATCTCATAGAGTTCCTGGCACGTAATAATATGCTACACAGTGCCAATGGGAGTCGCAAAATGCCGATTTATTACTAATAAACTCGAAATTAGGAATTTCGATCGGATCATTGGGGGGGGGGGGGGGCACGTGTCACCCCCCCTCCCCCCCCAGTCTCCGCCAGTGAAGTCAACAGTGGTCTTCGTGGGGAGAATGAGCACCGCACCGTAAGATTGTAAAGCGTTCCACCGCCCGGCTGGGCATCGCCCACGGAGACAACCAACACCGCCCCATCGCTTGATTGAGTGCGAGGACACCCCCAGCCTTTCAAAAAAACGTCACGTAAAAAAAGAAACACACCGAGAAGCCTGCATCTGCAAATTGACACGCAAGGATCGACTGAGCGCGCGGTTGGAAATCCCTGGGGGAAAATGTCGCGTGCATTGCTAAATGCGGGGGGGGGGGGGGTGGAGGTGGGGATGGAGGTTGGGCTGCATGCAATACGGTGGCAAGGCTCGTCCGCTCGCCAGTGGCGGCAGCGGCGGTGTGAAGACAACAACAACCCGGTCCGTTCGACCCAGCTCGACGAGCCCTCCTCCTCGGGTTTTCACTCGCTGAGCTCCGACCACGACTCAAGTTCAAGTTTCAAGTTAATTTATTAGGTATAGCCCTGTGAGCCATTCGGTTCTTGAATCGGGTGCAACCGCAACAAACAAAAAACTAAAACATGAACAAGAAAACATCTTAAAGTGAATATGTGACTAAGTGCAAACAGAAAATCCAAGAAAAGACAGCAAAATATTGCAGAAAAAAAAATCACCGTACACCAACGCTGTGTGCAAAAATCCCAGTGGGATGCAAGTCAAACAACAACAACCACAAGACAACTTAGGTTAAGGCCATCAGTCTAACTCTGTACTACAACAAACAAACATGGCTAAACCAATACACTTTTCGAAATCACCAAAATAAAGCCATGAAAGCAATGAAACAGCAGTGATCATAGGAACTGTGATGGGGGGGGTCCACGTAGGCGCTCTCAGTGCCGCACTTAAAGCGGAAAGAGTCCAAAGCGTGGGGCCCCCCACACACCTGGGCACGGGCACCAAAGCCAACCCACCGAGCCGGGTGCGGTCGTGACTCGATTGGCGCTCGCGCGGTAGATGCCAATTAATGCGGAGTGCAGCAACACGGCCCCTGTCCCCTCTACTAATGACCTCGATCTCACACACACACACAAAGTGAAGCTGCATCTAAAATAGACCGGTATCGCGCATGAGTGTCCATTACTGTAATGTGTGCGTTTCTCGTTACGTGATCGTGACCGGGTCCTGTTGCCGAATTTCTGCGGCAGCAGGAGCGTGTCCCGACCGTTGACGATTCGGACACATCGGCTGAATGTTGCTTGGTTTCCTTCAGCGAAGAGGCTAAAGGGATACAAAAAAATAGTCATTTGTCAAATGTGGGTGGATGAGAGGCTCCAGTCCCGTGGTGAGCGTGGCCAATGCCACTAAACCTCAAGGCCGTTCTCTAACACGTGGCTTGGTTGGTTTGACCAGATGAGAATGCATGATACCAGGATAGTCTCAATTAAAAGTTTCCCCTGGGGTGATGCTACATCAATTTTTTTCGATATGGAATTGGCTTTGTCGCGTGGCGATAACACCAATAGGCCGATGGGAATACGTCCGATAACAAAAAAATACAAAAAAGCTTCTCACGTAAAGACCAAAACCAATTCAGCGAGGGGTGTCGAAGTCGTGCCACAATTGCAGACTATCGGCGGTATCACATTTGGAGAGTACACAGAGAGTGTGTGTTGTTCTGTTTCCGTAATTTTGACATTCTGTATACCATGACTCTTATTATGTTATTCTGTATTGTACTACATTAGTAAGTGAATTGTGTTACGTTTTGTATGCTACGAGAGTTTTCCTGTTACCATAGGTTACTATGTTATTACAGTTCTAATTTACACTTTAATGTAACGTACTGTTATAATTGCTACCACTGATTGCTGCTTTAGTGGCGACAACTTGGGGAGGCCTTCATCTAGCAGTTGATCGATCACTGCTGATGACAATGATGAAGCAACCTACGAGTCCTATTGCAGTTGCGTTCAAAAAAGATGTGCTTACAAGATGTATATGCCACTCCGAAGGCAATTATGGATTGCCCATCACTTACTGCTCACACCTGTCCTGACAATCGATGAAATCCGTGGCAGAGTGGGTGCCACCGACGATGCTAAATTGGGCGCCTCCGATGATGTTTAATTGCCTAAGATGCATGCTTTTTTAATGAACGTGAAAGCCAAGCGCAGCGCGCTGGGAGTGAATCCCTTGAGTGAGGCGCATTTCTCTGGAGTGCGGCCAGGGGTTATTATAGGAATCATAAAATAGTGCAGCTGTCCTTATCAATATGCAGCTGATGCAGCACACTGTGTGTGTCATCCGTGTCCATGCACAAGCCTGCAAGGTGCCATGCACATGAACTCGTATAACCCTTATCTCTGCAGCAACGCTCATGATTGCAACGTGCAGTGCTTTGCGTTCACATACATGTACACGTAAATAATTATACATTTATATTTAATGTTTAGTGAATTAAATATGATGTCGCATTATCGCCAAACTGATTTCAGGAGGGTCATTTTGTAGATATTCTGTCTATTTGTTTTGAAGTATGCGTCTCTCTGCAGTGTATCACCAGCTGCTGATGAATACAATACTTCGTATTTGTTATAATTTCGCTTGTTCACCGAGGAAAGCCTCACTGCGTCTCGTGACTCTTCTTCTGGAGGGCGATGATTGCGATGTATAATTCCCGTTGAGTAATTTGCGGGTCATTTTTTTAAATGTGCCAAATATGGACCTTGACGCGAGCAACACAATGGCCTACTCTTACGAATGCCGTCATACGGGATCTGTGATGTCTTACTGTGACCAAGATGGTGCGATTGTTACACCAGCAGTATTACTACAGCGCGGCCAATGGATTCGAACCGTGTCGCTCTCGGACAAGTTGGTGAATGAGCTATCACTGGGCCACATCACCGCCCAATGAAACTCCTTCATTTACGATCAGTCAAGAGCCCATTGATAGCATTAGTGGTCAGCAGGGTGGCAAGAAGTCCCTGGGTTCGATTCCAGACTTGGGCTCCTTAACAGTGTGGAGTTTGTATGTTCTCCTTCTGTTCTGCGTGGGTTCCCTCCAGGTCCTCTGAAAAAAAATAAGAACGTAAAATGTATTGACCAAATATCCAAATGCTGACTAATTAACAGCAAACTACTCAATTGGGATAACACATAGCAACATCGCCCACGACTGTGAAAACTTAGCAAGACCCTCCTGAAAATACTATTGAGACTCAATGAGGCTTTCCAGGGTAAACAGGCATAGTAATCATAATATTAATACAATTTATGTTTTTCGAAGGAGACCCAGGTGAGAATAAACACATCGTAACAACTCGGGCACGGGTGCAACACATTAAAGCGTCGAATCAAGCAGCGTCTCTCTAGTGCAACACTCTAGCTTGAAATAGCGAACTAAAAGTTCTGGCGTGCCACAAATTGAATTCCCAATTAAACATCACCACAGCTAACATGTTGCAAAGTGCAACAAAGCCCTGTGTTGTTCCATCTTGCACCCTGCGATCTGCCTACTCGCCCCTCCCCAGTCCTTTCCTCGTCGTTTCTCCGGTGTAGCTCCGGCCACGTGGAATTCACGTCGGCGTCAGACTTTTGTTACAATCTTTAGCCCTTTCTATTTCTCTAATTTATTCTCCCGTGCCTCTGAATTTCCCTTTTTAAGCTCAATTAGTTGTTCGTGTTACAATTAGTTTTTATCAATGTGATGAACGAACGAATGAATGATATGGCACCGTACTTGTCAATAAAAAGGGGATCTGAAGTGTAAACAATGATGCAACATGCAATGACTTATTGATGATAATTGTAGTCAACAATAATGTTATAGGTTACTGAGAAAATATGTTTGGTTGCAATGACTTAATATCAGGCTGAAATGTTTTCATTCATTATAAAAGCACAGAAATAGGACGGGAGCATCGACAGACACCGACAGTATGTATGTTGAACATCTTTCGCACCGTACGTAGCCAACCGTGATAATCCGAGGTGCGCACAGAAAGAGAACTTGCATCAGAATTCATAACAGGACAGAGAATAAAGCCCACGAGTGAAAAAAAGAGTCCTGTATATTCTTCCCAGTGCTTTACAGCAATCGCGTTCCATTACATCTGGCTAAATTTAGGAGTTACATTGCTGAAGACTAAAAAAATAGATAAATATGAGCATATATTTAACATTGTAACACCACAACGTTGCCATTAACCATCATATTTATTCGTGTGTATTTACATTTATATTCAGAAATGTCAGTGTACGTTCGCGTGTTTGCCGTCAACACTTTGTGTGTGTGTATGGTCAATTTGCAAGGGAGTGGAAGCCACGTGGGGGAAAGCAGCTGACACGATGATAAAACACATTTTCGGGATGCGTTCATCAGCACTCAAGAGGGCATAAACATCTGTGCCTTCCTTTAGAAGCAATAACCACTCTTGCCTGACATCAGTGTTTTTGATACATTGGCATCATCAGTATTGCCTTCATAGCATTACAGCTTCGTGCGTGATCATAATTAGATGGCTACATACGGTGCGAAAGAATGTCATCATAAATTCCTCTTGATATGCAAATTCTTCCCTCTCCAACCCAGCTTAAATATACGCTGCCAAGCCTGGTGGTGTTTATTCAGATGCTGTCTTTCCGACAGACCTGTTCTTCACCTGAGGACGGCTGCTTGCGTTGTGGCCGAAACGTCGTGAGAATTATTTTATTATGTTTTATTTTTATTATTTTATTATTTCCCTTCTACGTGACTTTACCGAAAGAACCAAGAAGATGAATCCCTGCAGTCACGAAAGCTTTAAATCGAAATTTAATGTCATCATACATCATCATCTCAAGACTTTCCTCTTCTAAGATAGTAATTGACTGTCTTTCCATGAACTTTATTTAAACTAATTTACTGCAATCTGTTCCTCCCTTGACGACTTCACCACCACCCACGACTGATGACACCAAACGCTCCATTGCTATTCACCTTGGTTATTTCGATTCTGCTTTTTTAAATGGACATAAACATTTGAAGTCTAAATAATTATCAATGTTAAAACGAACTAAACGATGTTCATGGTTGCACTTTAATACACGTAGTGATGCAATGGCGTGAATGACCACATCTCCTCGAGGATGTCTTTCAAAGCCTCGCAGCGACTTCTGGCTAAGCCATCGAACAAGACGGCGGTCACCGCATCGCGCGGCGCTCTCAGATGCGCTCCTGCAGCCGTCTGGAACGCTCTTCCTTCTGATATTAGGAAGCCACTGGAGCTATGCACTTTTTAATCAAGTAGATTGAAAACGAATTTTTGTAGAACTGCTTTGTGTGTTTAGTTTGTCGTCCTTCCCAGCACCTCCGGTTAGCACGGTTGGCTACGTACGGTGCAAAAAAAGTTCAACATACACGCATGCAGTGGCACAGTATTGCATTTGAACCGTTGTAAAGCATGTCATTCCGTCTCATCCAGATTATATGATGCTCCTGAAAGTAAGACGCATCACAAACATGTGCCCGATGTGAATAAACTGATACAAATATAGCCACACACACATCTTTTGATTAAAATACGGGAATGGCAACCCAGAGAATATGCAACACCTTGGTGGTGACCCCCTCCACATCAATTCTACTCGTACAGCAAATAACAGCTCAATTAAAACGGTTATTCCATAAATTACTCTTATTGGCCACACAAGATTGGAAGTACTGCAGTTATGCCAGCTCAGGTGGTATTGATAAGTGAAATATCTGCTCTGGGCTCATGGGCCATCAACTCTGAGCTATTTCAGGTTTGATAGTGCTGTTTGTTGCTGACCACTCGGCATGTTAGGCGTGTTGTGCCTGTACTCGGCACCTTTTAAATCCAGATTGAAAACTAATTTCTTTAGAATTTCTTTTGGTGTTTAGTTTGTTGCCCTTCCCCCGCACCTCCAACGAGCACGGTTGGCTGCGTACGGTGCGAAAGAAGTTGAACACACATACCTGTGTGAAGTAAATAAAAAACGAACCATAAGGCCGCTGCGCTAACGAGGCCCTGGCAACGCCGCTGGGGTTTGCTCCAGGTGACTGCTGGGTCCTGGCAGCCATCGCTTGCATGACCTTGAACGAGGAGCTGCTGGCTCGCGTCATCCCGGCAGGACAGAGCTTCGAGGAGAACTACGCCGGCATCTTCCACTTCCAGGTGGGCACCCACCCCTGCCGAGTCACGCCGACCAATGGTCCCCAATCCTTTCCTACTGGCACATCCGAGCCGAGCTAGTGCGGAGCACCCAGACTGTAGGTGTTTTTTTTCCCAGGGTCTATTTGCCGTGTCGTGACCAAACCATGGCCCTACGAGATGCCTGGAAGTCTCCAGGCAAGGCTTATTTTCAGCTGCGGGTGCTGCAAGGTGTAATTGTTGAACACGCTGGACTTTTCAATGCTGAGGTCACTGGTTGAATGTCCCAGGGAAACAGTTGAAACGATGAGGCAAGTTGGTAACACCACAGTTAGCCAATCGGCAGGTCGTGCATGGTGCGGGTACTCCCACTTCTTCCAAGACACCTGTCCAGCACTAAAGAGTATGTCAAAGTACCCTCCAGCAGGGCTTTGTAGAGCCCCCTCGAGTATAGGCCCTTCTGACAGCAGTGACGCCATTCACTGCAGAGCTGCACCTTTCACCACTTTTATATCTGGGTCGGCAACCTGGAAAGCATTTTCTGCGCGTGGCACATCGTATCCATTCTACGTCTCGCTGTGGCTGAGGCTACTGGTCACGTGTCTACTCGAGCATCACAGACGACCTTGGGAAGGTGATAAATGGAATCCTGTTTGAGCCGGACGCAAGTGGTGCACACCTGCGACCCAGCGCTTAGAAGGCAACTCCCGGCGGATCTCGTACATTTGCAAAACGCCTAAAGCTGCTGAGCCGTGTCGTAGTCAGGCCACGGCAGTATAACAAGTGGGTTTGTGAACCCCATCTGCTTGTACTTTTGATCGTGTATCCCTTTGTATGCATGCTGGGTTGTTAGCCGAGTGCTCTGATTTCCTTACACGTGCCAAACCTTCAATAAATACAACTGGATTGTCCAAACAGTTTAATGGAGGACTCTACTGAAATTTGAGACACAACAGAAGTTTTCGTAAATGTAATTATTATAATTATCAGTTGGCATCATAGTAATCAACACCTATGTATCTTCCATGATGCGGATATCCCTTATGCCTTTGAGGCCTTTCAGCAGAACGAGCCATATGTCAGTGAGTGAATCTTAACATTGCACAATTATTTTGTTAATTAACCAGTATTAACATAGCTCATGAGTTCAGGTGCCGAGTGCTGAGTTCTGATCTCCCAAATGCCAGCTTGCATGCAGGGACTGCACTGAGAGATGGAAAGAGGAACACGTGGATTATATAACATCGTGACTTAATGACATCATTTGTGAAGAAATGGCAGTGGGCATGGGAAGAAATGGTCGTGGGCATATCGGCTGATTCTATGAATGGTTCTTTTGACCCGAACGCCCCACCCAACCCCGCCCCCTCTAGTTCTGGCGCTTTGGCGAGTGGGTGGACGTGGTGGTGGACGACCGACTGCCCACTTTCAACAACCAGCTGGTGTTTGTGCAGTCGGCCGAGCGTAATGAGTTCTGGAGCGCCCTGCTCGAGAAGGCCTATGCCAAGTGAGACTCGTTGCTTTTGAATCCAGATTGAAAACGAATTTCTTTGGAACTTATTTTTTGTGTTTAGTTTGTTGTCCTTCCCCGCACCTCCAATTAGCATGGTTGGCTACGTACAGCGTGAAATAAGTTTTATATATACATACATTGCTGCACATCCCTCCACCAGTTTTGGTTTTCCCAGGATCATCTCTTTGCAGGTCTGGGAAATATGTAAGTATTCCCGTGACATTAAGCACCATTGTTTTGTGTTAGTTGTGTAATAAAACTCCACGAAAGACAAAAACAACTATTTTCCACTCTTCTGATATTGTAAGAAAATTTTCTTCCAATGACATGTCCCGGTTTTTTCTGGAATTTAAAAGGTGGCAACCTTATTTATTTACTAGCTGCCCACAAACCCCTACCGCTCATTCGCATGGCCACTGGGAACCACGCTCTGACAGCCCAGGAATGATCGGTACAGGGGCCTGGGTTCACGTCCCCCATGTCCCTTGAGCCACAAGGTTCCCTATCCTCAACTCCTCCTGGAATGCCCCCTGGTGCCCTCCTCGCCCTCCGCAGCCAGAGCTGGGGTCAGGAAACAGTAGGAGCATGGGCCACATAAAGACAGTCACTGCATCGCGCGCTTTTAGATGCGCTTCTGCGGCCGTCTGGAACGCTCTTCCGATAATAGGAAGTCACTGGAACTATTCACTTTGAATTCTAGATTGAAAACTAATTTCTTTGAAACTGATTTTTGTGTTTAGTTTGTTGTCCTTCACCCACACGTCCGATTAGCACGGTTGGCAACGTATGGTGTGAGAGAAGTTCAATACATTATAAGGCCAATATCAAGTTCTTGTGGAAATTTGTCACGTGACTCATTGGACATGCAAGTAATGCAGCAGAGGCTCTCAAGAGGTATAAAGATGCACTGATTCATCGGTTAATGTTGATTGTTAAGCTTTCGGCGTACACATCGAATGGCGTGTGTAAGAATAATTTTATTTTTTATTTGTAGTATTTAATGGGTTCACATGACCTTTCAAGCTGCGAGCTACCACCGCATTCACCAGAACATGTATATATACACACAGAAAGAATTGATTCTCGAAATAAAAAGGCAACCCTAAATCGCTAGGGGTCATTGAATCACCAAGGGGTGAATTGTCACACGTCTATGGTCCAGTGACCTCGCAACAAAATGTGATTGTGCAACACCTATTACTGATGCCTCTACGTCAATGCACGTGCTGGTTACCATGCAAAATGATTTTGCTGTGCAGTGCTGAGTGTCCCATTGTGTTTGTGGAAGAGGATCCACAAACACTCAGCCTCAAATGAGTAACTAGTGCGTTGTGTAAACATCGCCATGAGGGATGCAAAGGCGGTCGGGCATGGTGCTGGCCACCCACCCACTCGTGTGCCGTGCCGGTCTTCATAGGTGCTTGCTGACAGCACTTGCTCTTGCAGTCTGCTAAGGCTATACGGGGGATCTTTGTCTGTGTGGAGGGCTCTTGCCTTTTAAAAAATACCGCAACAGCAATTGTTTAACAGTCCATAGTTTTCCTTCTTGACTAAATAATGATCGACCATTTTGGTCCAGAAGTGTAAATAGTATTTCATTTTATTTTGTCTACTTATTTCTGATTTAATGACGGTCACCGCATCGTGCGCTTTCAGATGGGCTTCTGCGTCCGTCTGGAATGCTCTTCCTTCCAATATAGATTGTTTAAAATTAGGAAGCCACTGGAGCGATCCACTTTAAAATCTAAATTTAAAACTCATTTCTTTAGAACTGTTTCTTGTGTTTAGCTTGGTGACCTTCGGCTATGTACGGTGCGAAAGAAAGTGAAACATACAGTGCATACCTCTTGCTTGATTCCACAAACCCTTGCCCTCATAAAGCACTGCATTACAATCGCGCGCAACCGCAACCGGTCAGCTTGCCTGTTGTCGCTGTGTGATCGCGACGAATACAAACACAGGGTCCATGGCTCCTACGAGGCCCTGAAAGGAGGGAACACGACCGAGGCCATGGAGGACTTCACGGGCGGTGTGACGGAGTACTTCGAGATGAAAAACCCTCCCAAGGATCTCTATAAGATCATGGTGAAAGCAACGTCCCGTCGCTCACTCATGGGCTGCTCCATCGACGTAAGCGGAAAAGCACAATTATAGCAATATCAAAGGAAACTCTAAGACACCAAGCACGTTCACTATAGCTTCAATTGACGTCCGCCTACATTTAGGGGCTGTCGCTTGCAATTTTGAAAGCTTGATTGGCTCTTTTAGTCAAGCCCCACGAGGTTCACATGTAATTTGACGAATCAATATGCCATTTGGATGAGCAGTAATTAGGAGAGTTATCATGATCCCGCCCCTACTGAGACAGGCGGACAGACGGACAGAGCTAATGCATTCAAAAGTAACACTGGGGACCTGTCTAAGCACCTCTGTAATAATCAATTGCATTTATAAAGCGGCTCTCTTTAAGGTACTCAAAGCAACACGTCCATCGTTGGCGGGGGAGGGTGCGGGGGCAATACTTAAGAAGTACCGGTGCTAATTTGGGGAATCTGGGCCGTTAGAAGACGTGCACCTGCTGTTGCTGCTGTGCCCACGCCTGTGCCCAGGATGGGATGTGCTGGCGCTGCGGGATCCCGGCTCCCGACAGCGTCGGCCTCGTCCGCTCCAAGTGCGACAGCTGCTGCGACGAAGAGGACCACGACCACGACCACGAGGGCGAGCAGGAGCAGGACCACTCGCACCTGCACCCCCCGGCCCAGGCGAGCGGTGGCTCCCCGCTGGCGCGCGGCTTCCCGCGCACCCCGTTCTCGGCGCTGCCGGACCCCTTCTCGCCGGGGCCTGGAGCGTCGTCAGCACAGGGAGGCGACATCAAGTTTGACTTCCCCGACGGAGGCGGAGGAGGACGCAGCCTGACCAGGGATAGCAGCGTTAGCGGCCCCATCACGCCCAAGGTGACCGCCCGCCAACGCGGTGGGAGGCGCGCGGTGGGGAGATATTAACTCCCACGGCCGGTGTGCAGGAAGTCGTGGGTTTGATCCTGACCTTGACGCCTGTTGTATATTTGGAGTTTGCGTGCATTCCCCGTGGTCGAGTGGATTTTTCTCCAGGTCCTCGGGTTTTTCCCTTCCACTTTTAGAAAGGTGCATTTAGAGTATTTGGCTGCTATAAATTTGCACATGATAAGCCACATGTTTAGTTTGTCCTTCCCCCGCACCTCCGATTAGCACGGTTGGCTATGTACGGTGCGAAAGATGTTCAACACGCATACATACAACTAGCAGATGCCGAGGCAGCCGCCCCATAACAGCTGCAGATGAGATTGTTTGCATGACTTAGATCAAATAATCTCATCAGGCCTTTGATGTTGAGCAGGCCTGAGTCTGGATAGTGCTTGGAAAACCAGACCCACAGTTGGGCTCTCTTGTGTGCAAGGCCCATGAAAAATTGCCTTCTTCTACAGTCACATCATGATGAACCAGATGTAGTCAGAACATGCTCAGGTTTTAAAATACATTGATGTCTTTTTTTAGATTTGGCAGGTCATTAGATGAGGTTTCAGATGTGAATCAGCAGTTGGTCTATTTATATCAGCAGATTTAAACTGCTGCACTGCCATGGACACTCATGGCTTCGATCGCAACATTAAAAGAAAGGTAGCAGCCATGCAGTTGTTAGCGGACTGCGTTATGCACCAGTCGACTTGAGGTGTTCTTCCTGTTCACGGCTAACATCAGTGGCGATATCTAAAACACATTCCTGCGGAGGGAGCTGGTAGGAACGTCGGGTTGCTCTGTCAATGGCCAGGGTCAACGGCGGCGTGGTGTATTCCAAAAATATGCCTGACTGTGAGGGCGGGCACAAGCCGGCGTGAGTAGGTTAAACGTTGAGTTTTATAAGGGCACCACGGGGTGACCAGCCCCTCCCCACCCAGCCCCACCCCTCCCACCCCCCACCCAGCCCCACCCTTCCCACCCAGCCCCTCCCCTCCCCACCCAGCCCCACCCTCCCCATCCAGCCCCTCCCCACCCTCCCCTCCCCACCCAGCCCCTCCCTCCCCTCCCCACCCAGCCCCTCCCTGCACGACCGACACAATAATCCCCTGTGGGCTAGTGTAACCTGGCGGTTCCTAACAGTACCAGGATGTCACTCCCCCATAGGAAGCCATACTTATCAGTTTGGTGAAGTCTGGGAAAACATCCTCCATGACCAATACGGTGTTTACGCGTGTGTGTTGAGACCTTCATTCCGTCGTGGACTGACAAAAGTGTGGATTTAAATTGATTTATTATTAACATTCAAAAGTCACAATTATGCTTGAACTTCCTTTTAATAGAATTCAACTAACACCAATAGGAATCAAGTGTCTTGTGTTTCACCAGGTAAGAACTCACGAGACCAGTATACAGGAGTCTCATTTGGAAGAGTGACCTGGGGGCATTCGTCTGCCCATGGGT
The DNA here is from genome assembly GCF_015708825.2 of Lethenteron reissneri. NCBI lineage: Eukaryota > Metazoa > Chordata > Hyperoartia > Petromyzontiformes > Petromyzontidae > Lethenteron > Lethenteron reissneri. The sequence continues at coordinate 12,574,211 of NC_083792.1, read as the reverse complement.
GGTGACGGTTGCCAAGTATCATCCCAAATTAGTAATTTGCGGGTCATTTTGAATTGGGCCAATTTGGACCCTGATGGAATATTCTATCATGTTAATATCAATGAAGACACCCTCACCAGGGTGTGGATATACATGCATGTGTTTGCTCGTGATAAAATACTGCAGCCGCTGCGTTTGTGCTCTTCACGTTATCTTCATGGTGATCACGAGCGGCAATGTTGGTCCTGAAATATCATCACCAGCAGCAGCAGCAGCAGAGGCTCACCTAGAGGGGGGCAACATTTTTTTTAAAGTTTTCAGTTTCATTTATTAGGTATAACCCTGTGAGCCATTCGGCTCTTGAATCGGGTGCAACCGCAACAAACAAGAAACAAAAACATGAACAAGAAAAGGGGCGGATACCCCATGCCCCCCTCCCCCAAAATGTTTATATGACCAATGCGTGTCATAGGATAATAAAAAAAGCAATGAAGTACACTTGTAAATATATAATCATGGTTGATGTGTGTTTTATTTTGATATATTTTATATGATGCAACATTGATTTGTTTTATTAGCCTATGACACGCAATGGGCATAAACACATTTTGTTTGTTGCGGTTGCACCCGATTCAAGAGCCGAATGGCTCACAGGGCCATACCAAATAAATGAACTTGAACTTGAACAAACGTATGCTATATGAAATATGTTGTTTGCAGAGCGACTTGGTACTCTTGGTAGGAAAATTATTGAATAATCACCATCACCCACTCAGCAATACATCTCAATCCTGCACGTGAATGCATCTCCTGAAGTCATAACTTAACAACGTTGAATTGCTGGATCATTTATGAAAACAGTCTGTGAGTGTACACTCACAAAACTGTGGAGCAGGACACACGGATTGTCCACAACGTGAGCACCGACACACGGCGCACGATAACCAGTCGTAGAGATCTTTTAACTTTGTCCAAATTTTTGTCCCGCCCGAAGGTTTTCAGACGTCACGCTCATCTCATGATGAGGACACAGGGCAGTGCTACCCGAGAAGTGGGCACAGTGGGCAGATGAGTAGGCCGGACCTCTAAACAGTAGGCCAGGCCAATGTAAGACAGAAAAGGGCTGCCCGATTGCCATACGTCTTGGTTGGAGCCTTCCAGAAGTACGGTAGCCTTACCGAAGAGGGACCTCAACACGTGCTTCTAAACCTTTGTTCCCTCTCCCATCTCAAATGTCTCCCCACAGATCGCCATGTTGACGCATGCAGAGTCGCGGACGCCCATGGGGCTCGTGCGAAACCACGCCTACTCCATCACGGGCTTGGACGAGGTCGACGTCCCTTCCCACCGCCGTCGCACGTTCATCGCCAGCCGAGATCACCTCCACTCACGCTGCATTTACGCAGCCGCCAGGGGGGGGGGGGGGGAAGGGTCATGGTGAAGTTCACAACCCCGGGGGGTAGCCAGCTCGGGGCCATGCTCCCAACGCAGTCCTGCGGCGCCGAACCCGACCTGCAATGGGCTCATGGGAGAGGGTCCAGCAGCTGTTTTTTTTGTAAACCGAGTCACATGCTTATGTGTCACCCGATGTGCCCAAAGCTGGCCTCAGAATCTGTTGTAATGTCACCGAGTCAATGCGGAGGCTGGCAGCGGGGTCAACGGCATCCTTCGCCTGGGCCATCTTACTCGCAGAAATAAAAGCGTATCAGCTCCGAAAAGCCTAACCTAACCCTGACCTGTGTTTCCTGAGTCTCTCAGCCTGGCTGCAGAGGGTAGAGAAGGGAGGCAGGGGAGGATGGGGCATGGGGGAGGACGCGTGAGGGTCTGAGCTCCTGGAGCCCCATGGCCTTTGAAGTATGGGGACTTGGATGCAGACTGCTCTGCTGATCCTGGGATGCAAGTTGGTGGTCATAGAATTGTAGCATTTGCGGCTCAAAGCCTTGAGTGACAGTGGTGCAGGTTCTTTGTGTGCTGTTGTAGTGATGAAGGAGATACACTAATGTAGAGCGATACCATTTAAAAGGAGGAACAAGAAAAAGCTGAAGTGCCATTAATGTCCACAGGTACATTTAGGTCTGTTCTCATCTACGGTCTCATTGGACCAGTTGAACTTTTATCGTTCTTGGAGGAGGGACGAGTTTTGTGTTTATCTAAATTACTCATTCATTGTAAACCTAACCCATGTTTGCCAGCACAGAGTCAACATCGATTTGACATTCTAGTACGAGGTGAATTTGCGACTACTTTGTGCCAGCCCGAACAGGTAGCCCACTGAAATCGCTCGCCCCAGCTGTCTGCACGCCAAATTCTGTGGTGCCTCTGCCTCTGTTCTGTGTTCACGTGTGACGGACGTGCAGGTGAAGCATCGCAGCAAGATCGTGCAGCTGGTACGACTGCGAAACCCATGGGGTCACGTGGAGTGGATCGGGCCGTGGAGCGACGCGTGCGTGACAGTGTCAATGTCTTTTCCACATTTTTCTGCTCGCTCTGATCCACCTTGACCCGACCGGTTGAGCGTCACCCGCCTCCACCCACCCTCTTCCTGGCACAGTTCTCACCCCCGCCCTCCGTTCGCTGGCTTGTACAATGGTTCGACAGCTTTTGCTGACTGCTGTAACAAAGGGAAACCAACTGATATACAATAGGTGGAAACGAGAAAGTAAAATTAGGAATGAAGTTTGGGTGGATCAGAGGAGGGACCGCAAAGCCACAAACGTGATGCCAAGGCTTGAAAGGAGCAGCGGCTTGACTTCTGCGACCCTTGTATCGTCCGTGTTGTTATTCTGGAGAGGCTCTGCAGTTGCAGTGGGTGCTGCAGTCATGTTTAAAGTCGTACTCATTATACACAAAGTGCTTGCTACAAATCAAGCACAATACCGTGCTGATCTCGTCAAGGAGCATAAACCATCATGGGAACTCCGGTCATCCTTTCAGCGGATTTTGGCTAGCCACTGAACAAAGACGGTCACTGCATTCCATGCTGTCATATGTATTTCTGCGGCTGTCTGGAGCGCTCTTCCTTCCAATATTAGGAAGCCACTGGAGCTATGCACTTTTATATCTAGATTTAAAACTAATTTCGTTGGAACTGCTTTTTATGTTTAGTTTGTTGTCCTTCCCCCGGACCTCCGATGAGCATGTTTGGTTATGTACGGTGCGAAAGAGTTAAACGTACATGCGTGCACACAAGCTACGAAGGCGTTTGCCGAATCTCCAAGCAGAGGTTGCACGCGTTACAATAAGCCGTACGGGGCTATCTGTGGTGATTGACTTCCAGCTAGTTCCCTCCAGATCAGCGACCCGGAAAATATTTCCGTATCTGGCACACACGTCCAGTAGACCTCGTCACGTGCCTACGTCATTCTCCAGTATATTCAGTAAGTCATTCAACGCTATGTGCACATAAAGCTGATCTAATTATTAATTGATTAACATTGATTTGCATACTCGCTTTACATGTGTAGGGACGCAGATCGGAGACAGTAATACTTGGATTAACTTATTTTATTTAACAAGCACCATCGGGATGATACACACCATGCGTGGGTGCACACTATTACAATTAAGAACGTCTATTGTTAGAGCAGTTGGCAGGCTGTCTGACTAACAGCACCCCGGGATGGCGAAGGCAGAGATGACGACGAGGAGATGGTGACGACGGTGATTTTGAGTGGCACGAACGGTCGTGCCGCTCAAAATCACCGTCGTCACGGGAGCTCGTGGCTGTTGCTGGAAGTGGGATCCCCGGATCCCACTTCCAGCGACAGCCCCGAGCTCCCGCTCAGGGCCCCCTCTTTTACTCTCAGCGTGGTCTGGCTCCGCCCCTGCCACGCCCCCTTCTAGAACCTACCAGCGGGTTCCCGGGGCTTCCCGATGGGCCCCCCTCTGTGACCTTTCCCCTTTAGATGTCCCCCTCTCATATATATCGTGGCCTGCTGAAGCGACTACTGCCCTACACCGAAGTTACCCTTTTCCACCAGCAGCCAACGCTATACTACTACAGATGCATGATAATGTACTATTTACACAAATGTTACGCTCTTCCATTTAGGCTCACGGACGAAACAAAACGTTTTCTAATCAGACTAAACGAATGATGATAACAATAATCATTTGAACTTGTAATGCGCCGCAGAGCGCTCGCTCGCTCGTAGAGAGAGAGAGAGACTCAGAGTCACGAGGAGGAACCACAGACGAGTGGGAAAGGGCAGCAACAGCCAGGCGGTGACCCGGCACCAATAATTGTCCAAGCTTTGTGGTCCTCTCTATATATACATGTGCAGATGTTTCCAGCTAATTAACGAGTGTTCAAGTTTAAGTTCATTTATTAGGAATAGCCCTGTGAGCCATTCGGCTCTTGAATATGGTCAAACCGCAACAAACAAAAAAAACATGAACTGGAGTGCCTGAATTGGTACATGTCAACTCGGCACGTCATTATTCAGTTCAAGGATTGATTCTCGTCCATCGTACTGAATGGATTATCTCTCGTGCCTGTGAAGCTTTGACATGCAAGGGATACAAAAACACAAAACATTCTTACAAAATGATTGCGCGTAATGTCAAATTTTTATCGACGATTAAACGCATCGTTACACACCCATACTGCCACGTGTGCTAAGCAAAGAGCAAAACCACCTCAACACCGTGCACCCATTAGCCCTTCATTGAGGCAGCGAAATAAACAGCAGGCTAACAATTTGGACATTGGTCCTCTTTCAGAAAATCACGGCCAGAGGCGGGGGGCGAAACGTTGCAACGCCACACCCGTCGCCCTGTTACTGGGCAGCGCCAATGATTATTATGTCGGAGTGATCTGTGTGAACGCTGGCATTTATTGGCCTGTTGTAAAGTTGTATTTTTCTAACCCCCCCCCCACTTTACAGCTCCAAGGAGTGGAATGAAATCACGCCGTCGGAGAAGCAGCGCCTTCAACTCATCAGCGCCGAGGACGGGGAGTTCTGGTGACCTATGCCCACTGCGGTCGCGTCAGCTGTTATAATTGCCGCCTCGCCGTCGTGTTCGGCGTCACGGTGACCCCCCGGTTCTCTGTCAGGCGTAGCACGAGATGTGAAAGGGGCAGCCCCCGCAAGTTCGGCAGCCTGAATTGTCGAGTTAACCTCGGGGACGCCACCTGGCCTGCAGTGGTGTCAGGAAAAGTAATACGTGGTCACAGTACCACATTACGTTACTAGCAAGGGTGTTCGCCGTTGTGTTACACGACCGCTTCCCTAATGGGGGGCGGTAGTGTAGCGGTTAGCGCACTGCACGGTGAACCCGGCCACCCGAGTTCGATTCCCGCTTACGGCCAATATCAGTGACGATTATCTGAACTGGTTCTGGGCCTCCCCTAGGTCGACTCTGCCTCAACTGAGTACTTTGTGCAGTGTGTGAACATCGCCACTGAGGAGACAAAGGCGGTCGGGCGTGGTGCTGGCCAACAACCCCCTTGTGTTGCTGTGCCGGCCTTCATAGGCGCTACTCGCTAGCAGCACTTGCGCCAACAGCCTGTCACAAAAACTCTCTGATGTCGTGTTTTCTGGCCGCTCCTGACGAAGCTCCTAGCACATTGAGCGAAATGTCAGACATCATGCGGGAGAACATGCAGTACGGCCCTTAACCACATCAGAGAGCTGAGGGAGCAAGTGCCTGCCAACAGCACATCACATCTGCATGCGACGAGATCTGAATATTAAATCATTTTACGATTGTTACATTGTTAAAAGGGTTTTTTAATGTATTCTCCTTCAGCCTTTGCCAAGCATGGCAGAATCATAGCCACCTGCAGTTGTATAAGACAACTAAAGTTAAAATGTCCCCGAGTGTCACAATTAATTCAGTGTAAAACAACGTACCACCTCTAACCGGTGAACATCATTCGAATTCGGAACGTTTTAAGCGTGCTAATAATGTTAGGCAATAAAAAAACATGACATCTTACAAAAAACGGCATGTAATTTTTTGCATTGTGAGACTGTGAGGAATGGAGACAGCTTCGCATGATCCCTTAATCCAGCAGTGGATAGATTAGGGCTGATAATGACGATTTTGAAAACAACTTAAGTGAACATTTCCCTTCGTGATATGTAACTCAATATACAGGAAATACTGAGATTAAAACTTTCATCACTCTCATATCTATACCGGTTTAAATTTCAGGAAATATTTTCTGAAGCTTATTTTGTAAATGGAAACAACAACAGAAATGTGATCCGTAGAAAATAATTCATATTTTCACCACTTGCAGACTGATGAACGTCAGTCATTTGGTAAATATGAAGTAGTTTTCTTGATCATTTCATACCAAAAACATACTTTTCTAATTTAAATGTAAGGTAAAAAAAACTCCATGAAATATATTTCACCGCAAAAATATTTGGGGATTTTTTTGTTAGAACTGTTATAGCTGTTCATACTTTTGGTAGGGGTTTAATATCAGGGGTGTAATTATGTATTTCATATTACTGTGTTTAAATAATATCTATAAAGTATGGGTTAATGCAACCCGCTCCAGTCCCGAGGAGCCACTACATTTCTCACAAAGTTAAAAACAATAATAATGAATCCTCGATTCAAACGATGAACCCAAAATCACGTCAGTTTGCTGAATTGCAAGAGGGGGGAGGGAGGAAGTCATTAATCCAATAGTTTTCTACCACGTAAAAGTGCTCTTTTTTTCAACAAACAACTGACCAACTCCATCACAAAATCACCTGGACCACGAGGCAAATGCCGGGGGGTCGGAGCTCGGCTCGTAAGCACCGGGCCTAACGTTGTGAGCGCAAACACAACCCATCGACGATCTTCTCTCCCCGCCCAAGGATATCCTTCCAGGACTTCTGCCGCAACTTCACCAAGCTGGAGATCTGCAATCTGTCGCCGGACGCGCTCGCCGACGACCGCACCAACAAGTGGACGGTGTCAGTCAGCGAGGGCCGCTGGGTGCGGGGCTGCTCGGCGGGCGGCTGCCGGAACTACCCGGGTACCGCCAGCACGTCTACCCGCTCCCCCGTCTACCCGCTCCCCCGTCTACCCGCTCCCTCCGTCTACCCGCTCCCCCGTTTACCCGCTCCCCCGTCTACCCGCTCCCCCGTCTACCCGCTCCCCCGTCTACCTATCCCCTGCCTACCCACTCCCCCGTCTACCCGCTCCCCCATCTCCCCGCTCCCCCGTCTACCCGCTCCCCCGTCTACCCGCTCCCCCGTCTACCCGCTCCCCCGTCTACCCGCTCCCCCCGTCTACCCGTTCCCCCGTCTACCCGCTCCCCCGTCTACCCGCTCCCCCGTCTACCCGCTCCCCAGTCTACCTATCCCCTGCCTACCTGCTCCTCCATCTACTCTATCCACTGTCTACCTGTCCCCTGCCTACCTGCCCCCCCCCCCCCCGTCTACCCGCTCCCTAGTCTACCTGCTCCTTTGTCGACTTTGCCTCCTGACTGTCCTCTCTCCCAACTCCCCCCATTTCTCAGCAGCACCTCACAAACACCAGCCCCCCCCACACAAACTCCCAGTCTCGATGTAGGACAGCAGCTGTTGACAAGCCAGCTGGTGGTGAAATTAATCCACCCCGGAGGCAGAGGCTTTGCATGGTTGGCATTGGTCCTGTTGCAAGGAATGAAATGGGCACTCGCTGTCTACATGTTTCTCTCTTCTGAGCTCCGTGCTTGGGCCCCCTCCAGCCCATGGGCCTCAGAAATGATGAGATTAATCAATCCTGTGCGGGATACGGCATCACAGAAATGAAAGTGTGCACCCATTCCTGCAAAGCTGCAACTGCTACTTAGATAAATACACTTCAGGTGTGAAACAATTGACTCGCCCAGCGATTCGATGAATAGTCACAATTCAGGGCCGCGATTCGAATTCGGACTTTATTCGTTCTCATATGACGTTCCCCTTTCTTTCGTATTTTCTATTTTAGTTTTCCTGTCTCGTTTCTATAGTTGCATTTCGCTCCATCCTTCCGAACGTGACCGGTCCCTTTCCCATCGTTGTTCACTCATGGAGACAAATCATGGCATGCTCAGTTGTGACACAAAGCAATCGGGGAACACTTGTGTGTTGTGAATTTGTTTTTCTTGTCACGAGACTTCAGAATCGATAGAGAAGTCTCCAAGAGCAGTGCAACTCCACCCGTAGTTTCTCCAAACTCTGATCCACGCAAACTCTCATGATGCTCATTTCCATGCTTCACAAATTACCGTTGGATTGCGAATAAAGTTGGCGACAAGCTGCACACTCCTGACGGTTGTGAAATAGTTCCCTCGTGACTTGGATAGAGCACCTGGTTCAAATTGACACCACGTGTGCTTGTGTGCGTGTAGAATGCACTTCTTAACAAGCACTCTGCAGTCACCTGGGGCTATTGTGTCGCAATAATGAGACACATGCGGCGGTGTGTAACGACTTGATTTGTGTTTGAACGGAGGATATTGGTGAACATGGAACGGAGGATATTGGTGAACATGGAACGGAGGATATTGGTGAACATGGAACGGAGGATATTGGTGAACATGGAACGGAGGATATTGGTGAACATGGAACGGAGGATATTGGTGAACATGAAACGGAGGATATTGGTGAACATGGAACGGAGGATATTGGTGAACATGGAAAGGCTTACCCTGGTGGATCATGAGGACTTTGAGAAGCCTCGCCATTCGAGAGTAGCCTTCAGCTTTTGAGATCGCTTCAAGTAACTTTTATCCACACACTTGAAGTTGCAGATAACCATTCAATGTATGCAATATTAAGTTAAGAGAAAAACTAACTTATTAGAAGAGGGGTATATTTTGGTGTGTGCATTCTGTGGTGATCAGGCTGAGACCATCAACTCACTACATTTGAGAACGACATTTATCCACGGGCGGCTAAAACCCAGACGAGGAACCTGGGATCTCAGCGATGCCCTCAACGACTTTGCCACCACTGATATTGCAACTTGTGACAATTGGCATCTACGCGAGTAGTGAATTTGTGAGTCTGTGTGGGTCCTGTGTAAGTCTATGCGCGTCTGTGTGATCGATGTGTGTCCGAGTCTATGTGCAGCTGTGTGAGTCCGTGCCACTGTGTACGCTCTCTGGCAGTGCATATACTAAAATTGGAACGATACAGAGCAGATTCGCATGGCCCCTGCGCAAGGATGACACTGTGTACGCTCTACGTGAGTATGCGCCGGTCGAAATCTGACACGTGTGCTGCTGCTGCGCTGTCCGCGTGCTCGCGCAGACACCTTCTGGACGAACCCCCAGTATCGACTGCAGCTCTACGACGAAGACGATGACCCCGACGACAGCGAGCTGCTGTGCTCCTTCATCGTCGCGCTCATGCAGAAGAATCGACGCAAGGAGCGCAGGCAGGGCAGCACTATGCTCACCATCGGATTCGCCATTTACGAGGTACGTGCGTCGCCCAGGCAAGCCGCGGCGATCTGAGCGTTCGCTCGCTCCGAGCAGCAGAGACAAATAAAAGTAGAAATTCCACCAGACACGGACCTTCAGAAATGAGAGCTTGACAAAGTGTCGAACTCTAATGTCTGTTGGTGAAAACAAAAGAAATGGGCTTTACCCTTTCTGGCAATAAAACAGGATGTGTTTAAGATGTTCAAACACCCAAATGATGCCTATTGCAAGGCATCACGTTTCAAAGACAATGCATATATAATTATCAGAGCACGTTTGTATGTTTTGCCGCAAGTATGTGTGGTTAATGCAGATTTTCTGCCTTCCAATAGGTATCTGCTTGGTGTTTGAACGTCTTAACGCCTCTTGTTTGATTTCCAGAAAGGGTCGAGCCTATTCTTGTTTACCCCCCCCCGCCCATCATTTTCATATTGGCACAATAGGTCCCATAGATACTACTGTCTGTGTTAGCGTGGAAAACACAGATATGCACGAGGGGAAATGCCACCGAGAAGGGACCCGTTGGGGGATTTCTGTAAGCGCAAATTTGAATTACCAAAGCGTGCCCGTGCCCGCAGGCTGCACGTTCTTATCAGACCTCCACTCCGAGCTCGCTCAGTGCCCAGCGTGCAGACTGCCAGGCTACATACACACTGACCTGTTTCTTGCAATCTGCAACGTTCTTTGCGAATCCCTGCAACCTAAAGGTAAAGGTGCAGCGCTGCAATTACCTGCTCTTGGCACTCCTGTAGACCCCCTTTAGATGGTATTTGGCTCGTTAATGGTATTATTTGAATAAAGACAGGTAAACCAAATGAAACATTGGTAATCTAGGTGTAGAAAAACATTGCGCAAACGGTTCTCTAGCAATCTCTGCTGAACTCGTAAATCCAACGCTGTGTTGGCTCTATTGCTGTAGACTTACAGCCCTTTCGTCAGTCCACTGCTGGATGAGGGCCTCCCCACGCCGTGTGGGTTATGGTGGTTTATCACCATACTTCACCATCCTGGTTAGTGCGGGTTGGCGAAGGTGAGCAGCACACATCGGGGAGATTAGCGTGGTACGGTGCGAAAGACGTTCAACATTCATATAATATGATTACGGTACAACAATGTATCTCGCTGCACTGGTCTCTGCAGCCCACCATACGGACCGTACGGTGACCTGTTTGTGCATGGAGGTCAGCCTTCCAAGCACTATCCAGGCTCAAAAACCCTTCTTGGCTTTCTGAGATCTGAGAAGACCGGGCACATTCTGGATAATGTTTATGATTGTTTATATATCTGTGTGTACTGGATCTACACAGCTGATGCTCACAGACGCAAAGGTCCACAATGTCAAGTGGCCAGCAAGCAAGGATCTGATGCTTTAACTTTGATAAAATCCCCAAAAACTGAACGTAAGTCACACGGATCCTGTTTGACGCCATAACCATAATGCAACGCAGAACAGGTTTAGAGCTGAATAGTGGTTCACGCACTGCCTCTTCGTAAACCGCCATGCCTAGCAAGCCTTGTGGTGTCTTTATAGCAAAATGATTAACGAGGAATGTTCTGTTTTCATTCCATCAAAGGCCGCAATGTTTGAACGTAGAAGCATCTTGCCCTCGTTGAAATCTCCACATAAACCGTGTTCCCTTTCCCTCTTTTGTGGCACTTTAAATGCACTTTAAAGGCACATCCTGCGGGTTTATAGTCAACTTCAGAGTGCACGGGCCAACTTTCTTTAAACCCAAAATCCTGGTTGGCTTTAGCTGCGCCGAAATAAATGTATCGTAGTGGCATTTCGGAAAATCTCACTTTTATTGATCAACAAATTGAGGCCTTAGAATGCTTTCCCTGGCTTCACAAAACCAACGTTCAATCCGCAATAACTTGCTGATCTCATCAAGGAGCATAAACCGTCATGCGAACTCTGGTCATCCTCGCAGCGACTTTTGGCTAACCATCGAACAAAGTCGGTCACTGCATCGCGCACTTTCAGATGCGCTTTCTGCAGCCGTCTGGAACGCTCTTCCTTCCAAGTTTAGGAAGCCACTGGAGCTATGCACTTTTAAATCATCTAGATTTAAAACTAATTTATTTTGAACTCCTTTTTGTGTTTACTTTGTTGTCGTTCCCCTGCATGTTCGATTAGCACGGTTGGCTATGTATGGCGCGAAAGAAGTTCAACATACATACAATCCACGTATACTGGAAATTCGGCATCATCACAACAACATTGATTATGGTGTACCAATTCACTTTCCCCACCTCCTTGTGGTTTCATGAATGGTTGTGATTCCATTCAAGGATCGATTATTTTTATTTGTTACAGTGTGGAGGATGTAAGCGGCTTTAATTGGCTGGATGGGTCATGTGAACCCGTTGCATAAAACATACACAAATCGGAACCCACCGATTGTCACACATGGGGTTCAATGCTTGCATCAGAGGCTTGAGAATCGATATTAATTGACGGATTGATATATCGTTACTCACCATCGATCTAACCACAAATAAGCACAACCCAACGGACTTAATTTTTAATCCACATGAAATTTTAAAGTGGGTGTTTTGCCAGCAAAAGCAAACAACCAACAGTGCAAGGGACAGTGAAAAATATTGAGAATGAGATCGTATACATAATGTTCACTGCAAGTTAAAATTCCTCTCCAGCTACACACCCATCGCTTGCAAGGAATTTGTTTTTGAAAGTCTGACAAAACTAACACGAGGCTTATTTTGAATACGTATGTTTGTGTTGTATGAACAAACTACGTGCATTGATGTTTTAAGCAATTATATATAAAAATAAACACACGTAATAAATGTGTTGCATGGAAAGTGTTTCGACCACCTCTTGTAGATTCAAGCTGGCATTCACTCCAGTCGGTAGATACCCTCGCCAACCAGAAGAAAAGGGTAAGTGGGGTTTGGGCAGAACGCGTCGCTAGAAGTGATGGTAGCCAACGGTCAAGGATAATTACGGAGTGGCAGCCACAGGATTGAACGTGCCCAAGATCACGTCGGCCGAGGAGACTGAGCGATGAAAGCAGTTCGTGTGCAGGTGCTGGCTGGATTACCGTGCAGGGTCATCAGAGATAGCAGCGGCTTGCGGAGGCCTTCATCCAAAATCGGATTGACCATGGCCACTGACGATGATAAAGTAAAAAAAACTCATTTAGCGATGCATTTTTGAAATGCAGTAATTGATGATTGGCCTGAAACCATCAACTTGCTACACTCGAGAACGCATTTCAACGATGGGTGCACGAAACCCCATTGCTGTCTCCGTGCCCCGATCCCTTGTCCCTCGTGGCCATGAGAACGAAACTTCCCTCTCGTGCCATCTCCCAGGTGACTGAGGATCTTCGCGGCAGCCGGGAGCACCTGCCCAAGGACTTCTTCCTGTACAACGCGTCGCGCGCGCGTTGCAACTCCTACATCAACCTGCGCGAGGTGACGGAGCGCTTCCGCCTGCCGCCCGGCGAGTACGTCATCGTGCCGTCCACCTTCGACGCGCACCAGGAGGGAGAGTTCCTGCTGCGGGTCTTCGCCGAGAAGCACAACGTGTCGGAGTGAGAGGCCCCGCGCGACCGCCCCCCCACCCCCGTGCGCCACACTCACACACACAGACGACGAACAGACGACGAACGGCCTTTAAAAGACTGTTGGGGCAGGAACACAACCACAGTCATTTAGAGTAATGTCTGATCTACTCCTTCATCTTAGTCTCGGTTTAAAATAATACAAATATGTATTATGATTGACAGCTGGATGAAGGCCTCCCCATGTCTTATCGGTCATGGGGTGCCCTATGACCAGACTTCGTCACTCTGGTCAGTGTGGGTTGGTGGAGGAGGGGCCCAGGGTCAGTTTAGATGTCTCTCACTACTCAGGTCAGCTACGTCAAGGAATCGAGATCATATCAGGTGATTCACTTTGACATTGCAGTGTGCTGACCACTTCACTTACCACTTAACCTCCAGTCTCTGTTTCCAGCACCCTAAATCGAAGGCACAATGTGCCTTACCTGAACTAAATGGAGTACCTTGTGCGGGTGACACACCGCAGCAGGTACTCATTTAAGGCTGAGTCGACCTCGGAGAGGCCCTCGACCGGTCCAGATATTCATCACTGATGTTGGCCGTGAGCGGCAAATCGAATTCGCGTCGCAGTTCGCTAACCACTGCGCTGCCGCTCCCTGCTATGCACCACGTGCGCGTGCACCCACGTGCGCGTGCACCCACGTGCGCACGCGTTCACACACGTGCGCGTGCACCCACGTGCGCGTGCACCCACGTGCGCGCGCGTGCACCTACGTGCGCGTGCACCCACGTGCGCGTGCACCCACGTGCGCGTGCACCCACGTGCGCGCGCGTGCACCCACGTGCGCGCGCGTGCACCCACGTGCGCGCGCGTGCACCCACGTGCGCGTGCACCCACGTGTGCACGAGATTGGCCGTGCGCACGTCTGCAGGCAGGCAGGGGGTTTCTCTCCCAGGCGCCTCGCAGCTACGAGCCCCCAGCGCTCGTGTCTCCGCTTGCCCGCGTGCGAGAGACCCTATTACGAGGCTAATTCCGCCGTATCTTAAAAATAAACGCAGCACTTAATCGCATAAACAGCTGCACAGGGGAGTAAACAAAGTTCTATTAAAAATAGCTCAAACTATGTTAACAAGGCACCTAATTACCATTTTGACCGTTATTAAGTGCGTGTATTTGTTTAGTATTGCGACATTACCAGGCTCCATTTACTCAGAAAAGAAGACTTTAGCAGCAGCAGCGTGTGTGTAAATATTTAATGCTCGTAGGATATACATCAACACAATGCAATGATGATGTAGCATCAAGCTGCGCCCAAATCTCAAGATGCTGTACAGAGACAGTTAAATTTAATAATAATAATAGATTAATGATAATAATATTTTTGGGTGTTTCAACCAGAAAGAGAGAGGAACGGTCACATGTAGAGGGAAATAAGGCAAATCATTAGATAACAGTTCGCATGTCCGTGATGAAACAAACCAATTCACGAGCGTGCACATCGATGATGAAAACGAGTCTCGTGACTAATTTTTCAGGAGGGGTCCTGCCGATTTATGGACAAAAATAAATGTGTTTTCAGGCTGATAAATGAAACAAGTCTGTAATTTTCACGAATAAATAATTTTCTCAAAGTTACACATTCGCATTTCACGTGTGTGTTTATTGTTATTTTTGTTAAATCAGTCTCTTACAAAGTGTTCTCATTTGTTTACCCCCTTCCACACCCCCCCCCTTCTCTTACCCCTCTGTCAGGGAAATGGACGACGTCATTGGCGTGGTTGGTGTAAGTGTGGATGTTGTGCAGAGCAATTCTCATTCTAATCTCAACCTTCCCTATTCCACTCGGCTACCTTGCCACCGACCGCCCGTTGTGTTGACCTCAGATGTACCCCCCAATGCCCCCCACCACCCCCCCACGTTGTCCCGTAACCCTGTTCACGGACCGATGCCGTGTGTTGTTGCGACGTAAAACACGCGCACGCAGGGCAAGAAGAAGAAGAGCAAGAAGAAGAAAAAGAAGGTACTGGCTTAGGCAGGAGCGGAGCGAGACCCACACCAAGTGGGAAACGAGCCCTGTAAACGACACGGCGACACATTTGCCTGGCTTCTCATATACGCCCCCCCCTTCTTTGTTTTCACGGCTCTGCCCGTGCCATATTTCTGATGGTCCTTCATCAAATTTGCCGACTTTTCCGCTCATAAACGTGAACCGCAATTGCAGCGAAGAAAACACGTGCATGCCAGCGATGTTCTCCCGTGCTAAAACCGCCTCGTGTTTGCATTCTAAGCTTGGCGTTCCCTCTGTTGCTTTGCATGCCATGGGACGATTTAATTATTTATTTCCCTGCTTGATATTGATAAACTGACGTGTTTTTCATTCTTCTGCTGAAGACCTTTGGGAAGACTAAATATTGTCTTTTGTGTTCGCCTAATTAACCACCTGGCCTGCTGTGAGCAATGAAATCAATTAATTTTCATTCTCATGAAAAGCCAGGACCATTGCTGATAAAGTCATCCGTCGAGCTCGTTTGCTTTCAATCTCTTGGGATCTCAAAATTGCATGGCAATAATGGGGTATTTTATTAAAATTCATTAAAGCAACATGCTTTGTGCTTTGATCTCATATCAGGTTTTTTCGCCCCTTTCTAATGGCAGTTTCTGGAATCTTCCGCACCCCAGAGAGATGCTTATCAGCTTTTGACACGTCTCTGTACAAAAGAACCTCGATTATCGGACAAAAATACTCATTGTTACATCATCAGAGTAATAATATAAATGATGAAAGGGTGGATAGCAGCTTCGCGATTCGAATGCTAACCACTGAGTCCGGCAGTAATTCCATGGAGAAGGTCCCAAAGTACTGCGAAGTTCATATACAAGACATTGTCCTGCATCATAGCCCATATCCACATTTGTTTTAATCGCCTTGACTACATTTTCCATTTCAAACTTAAATGCCATTTCTATGCAATATTGTTATGAAGGTATAAGAAATAATGCCTCCCAATTTGGATCAAAATAAATGCCAATTTCGGATTATAATGATGTTTATCTCAAACGTATCACCATTAATAGTATAACTCCTCCTATGAAATGTTGATCCGACTAGCTGCAATGTTATCTGCGGATTTATTCCACTTCTCTACTAGAACTGCGATGTTATCTGTGAATTTGCTGCACTTATCCACGAAAAAATGCGCCGCGAAACCACAGAAAACATGATCAATGTATCGTGCCACTCCAATGATTTTTTTTAATGCAATAAATAGAAATCCATTCCGCAGTGCAGGATGGGAAATGCCCCAGATAATTGTGGATAATCTGTATCCACAGCTCATCTAAATCCTCCTCCAGGATAAATAAATAAATAAATATCGATTCTGAAACAGGGTGCAGATAATAGTATTTTAGAATACCCTACAGCTCCCGTAGATGATAGAGTCATGGATAATAGGAGTTCTCCTGTCATCTATAAATGCAATGTAGTGTTACTTTTTAAAATAAATAAAAAAAACCCTCACCCTTTGTTTCTCAGTCTGGGTTCGATAATCAAGGTTTATTTTTGTACGCTATTTCTGAACCTTTCTCTTTCACTGAATTTTTTTATCCTGTTCCCTTTCTTTTCATATCGCCACTCATCATAGCCAATCGTCTTTATCTCGGACAGAACTAAGAAAGGGCAGCAACAGCCGGAATCTCCGGACGAGAACGAGTCGGAAGATGGAAACGAGGGTTTAGTGCCTTTTAGCGATGAAGCGTCTGCACGAAACAATGGCCTCGTCTCGCCACGGTTTTATGAGACTGCGTTTTGCCCGTGTGTGGGAGGAAGTGTGTGTGTGTGCGTCGCCCTCGATCGTCACGATGCTCTGCCGTGCTTCAACGATGAGCGGATGCGCAGTGTTTAATATTGATGCCAACTGACGATGCCGGGTAATGCATCGAAAAGGGCCACATTGTGCCGTGTTATATTTGGTGTAGGTTTGTTTTTTCTCTCTCTCTCTCTCCCAAACAAGATATACAAACAAATTGCATTACGTTGAGAACTATCATTGATGAATACATTTCACCAGGCACTTTGAAATTCGTAATTTTAGAGTAACACTGCACTCTAGAGTGTACCAATATATTAAAAAAACTGTTTTTAATACATCGTTTATTTAATTTACAAATGCTATACTTTGCTCAGTAAATGAAGTTAAAGCTTGCCGAAATTAGTTGATCGTTGAAGCACTGCAGTTTCAACAGTGATTTAATGGAGCCGTCATATCAGCACTGTGCATGGAACTTGAACCTAAACCTGACCTTCACGATGACGTTTCTGTTAGTTTGACCCGGTGTTTTCAAGCGGTTGCCGGCTTGCAGGGCTGAGCGATGCATCAGTGCTACAGGCAGTGTACCGCGCCTGCGGCAGAGACGGTGCAGCAAATCTCGTTGAAATCAAAATCAACATTCTTCATGTCACGTGACGCACAAGTCACCTCACATTTAATTGGCTGTCAGGTACTCGTAAAAAAATACATGTGCATCGTTAAAACCGAGCTTATGTTTTGCTGATTGCTGCAATTAGCTTCGTGTAAATTCCGGCACTTTGAACGGATAATCTCCATCTATTGCTCGGATTTTGCAGAAAGTGAACCTAAAGTATATTTTGCTACCCCGGCTTTGACCGACCGAGTCGCTGCCTCAGTGTTGGCATTCGGTGGTTGCATTTTTGGGAGGACAGGGCGAGGGTTCACTACTCAACCAGGGTTGCCTCCTGTCCTGATTTTCCCAGGATTGTCCTCTATTGGAGATAGCTGTCCTGAGACCTCTTCAAGTATTCCCAGGACATTAAAATTCCGGCTTTTTTTTGTCCGTTGCTTGACAAAATACCACTCACGTCAATGCATTTGCATGTAGTTCTCACCTCTTGCAGTATTGCGAGATAATCTTCCTCTCCTCGCGTTATGTCTTGGCTTTTTTACGAGTTGTAGGTGGCAACTTGATCACTCAACATTGGGGTGAACCAATATTTGGGTGTCAGTCGCTCAGCCCTTGCAGCTGGGAGAAAGTGCACTGCTGCATGCATGTGTTTGAAGTGCCTCTGCAGAATGCCAAGGAGTAAAGTACAAATGCATCCACACATCATGAATGGATCTGTCAGAACCCAGAGCATGAGAAGTCATTAAGTAATTTAAGTGTGCGTTGGAACACCGTAGTGGATTCTCACTGATTTGGCCAATACATATTTAAAGCTACAGTCGACACGGAAATTTGTCAAATATTAAATAGCATTATTACATCTTGATTTAAAGCTTTCGTGACTGCAGGAATTCATACTCTTGGGTCTTCCGGTCAAGTCACGTAAATAAAAAAAAATTATAGATCACGACGTTTTGATCGCACGATTGCTTGTGTTGCGATCGAAACGTCGTGATCTATTATTTTGTATTTACGTGACTTGACAAAAAGACCCAAGAGCATTATTACAATCAAAGGGGGGGGGGGGGGGGGCGGAGAGACGTGGTGCAGCGTCTGGCATCGTGTGCTATGAACACGGTAACCCGAGTTATTAGAATCCCAGCCACGGCTCACATCAGTGACAAGTGATATATCTAAATTGAATCCTGAGCGTCCCCGTTAACCAACGCGCGCTGACCGGCACGCTGACATTTAATTCACCCAGCGGTGGACAAAGAATGGATTGGCGACGTTATGATGTTTGTCACTAAAATCGCAGCGAAAGCATGCGCATGCTCATGTTTCGAAGTACATCTGCGCACAGTGTAAATGTTGCAAATCCCGGTCTCCATTGTGGGGTGAAGATGCACGCGGACTTCATGCGTGTGTCCCGCTGATGGATTTTCTGAAAGGACCCTGTCCAATTAGTCCAAATCAATGGGAGTCCGCTGTAGTTTAATTGCCCGTAAATTGTGTGCTATTTGTGTCCATGTTGTGCTGACTCTGAACATTGCAGTGGTGTATTCGTAGTGTATTCACACAGCAGGGCACATTGATGAGAACAACCTTTATCTTTTTGCATAAAAAAACGGTTTGCCCACCTCAAATTGCTTCAAGCGCTGGAAAGAAGGCTGAGCGAGTGTGATTCGTGATTGTAAACTGCTCTTCCTTTGCACATGTCGGTTAAGATGCAGCATAAAATCATATTTTTTCATGGCGCTATTTGTGCTGCGTCGTTGAGGTGGGAGAATTGGTCGCCCCACACTGACAGTGATTATGTCTGGTCTCGTATGAATACATCACTGCACGCACGCCGCGATGTGAGGAAACGTTACTGAGGTGAATGCACGAGCAATTACAATTACAAGGTCAGTGGCATTGCTATTCCGACTTGTGAGCTGGGTGGTTTGCTGAATGGCAGACTTTCAGTGATCGGGCTGCCTTAATCGTGTACGTGTGTTTGTGTGCGATAATTGCTGGGTGAGGAACCATTATCTTTTTTTGCTGTTCTGTCTGTCACTCTGTGTGTTTGTGTGTCCGTGCGTGCAACTGTGCGTGTCTATCTCTCTCTCTCTCTTTCTCAAATCTCTTGATTTTGTGTTCAGTCAAATAAGTTGGCTGAACCTGGAAATCCAAAGGAACCAGACCTGACCCCAGAGGATAAGCAGTTCAAGACAATCTTCAAGCAGCTGGCCGGAGACGTACGTTTACAGGAAAACGAGTTACAGCAATTCTGGGTTTTTTGTGGTTTAACTTGGCAAAACACTGCGACTCGTTCTGCTGGGTATACACACAAACTAGGAATTAAACCACGGCATTCCATATGAATTGCCAGGGTTTCGATTCGATTGGTGAAAAAAATTAACCCGTAAAAACAAAGTTTTTCACTATAAATCCTTTATATGCGTGTTCAATGGGCCACAACCCAGCCCACATTGGTCTTTGAAACGGGTGGCTAGAGTCCTCTCGTCCTCTGGCTTGAGATGGCTGCCACCTATGGGTCAGATGATTGCCTGCCACCATTAAGCAATTGGTAATTAAATATATAAAAAAATATTTTACCTAAAAAGTGTACAATTTTGGAAAAAAATGCTCACGAAAATAAATTGTCACGCACAACGAGTCTGTGTGCAAAATGTCAGCTCGATTGGATCACGGGAAGTGGGTTAAAAAACGACCGAAAGATTTGCACGGTCGTAAGCGCGCAAGCAAGCAAGTGAACTTAATATAAAGGATTTAAAAATGCATCGCTTATGCTCCGGACAAAAGACCAAATCACCTCATATTCACTAGATTCTATCAGATCTTGTCGCATTTGTAAGCTAAGGAGTGTTGAGTCTGGAAGGTGTGTTGATGGGCTACCACTATGCACAACAGGTGTTATATATTGTGACGGGCCTGTGGACATCAGACAGCAGTACAGCAAAATCTACTGTCCTATATTTCTATGCTCCCACATATATGCTCCCCACATTTAACAACCCACACTCACTGGCGTGGTGAAGTCCGGTCAAATAACCCCCAATAATTTGCATGGCTTAGGGCGGCTCTCATCCAGCAGGGCAGTAATGAGGGGCTGTACATGCATGTTTTAATAGAGACTGCAATTGATCATGCAAGGTGATTGATGAAGGTTCTGACTAATGGCTTTTGTACAACTTCATCCTGTAAACTAAAAGGCCCTGAAAGCACATAACAAATCTAATCATATCGATGTGCGGATGTAAAGCTGATGTCCAAAGTGCACTTCTTCATGTGCTATGTACCTATGACAGCAATTACATTTTTTATGATGTTTGTTTATTCATTGGCATGTATTATAGATACATTATCTAGAATAGATGAGGCCAGCGTGACAGGACACACCTTTATCCTCGGACTTTGAAGGCAAGGGTTAGTAGATCACTTAGGTTTGTTAAAATCCCTAACCCGCTGGGCTGAGGTGGCCAGCGGATAGCATTACAGACAGCGGTACGGGTTCTACAACCTTTGGTCGGGACCTTTGAATGTTTTCTCCAAATGCGTGTGGGTTTTCTCTGTATTAGACAGACGACTGGCAGGTTGCGTGTGCCGAGGCAAAGTGTGAGTAACCCAACCTCTTCCAAGATGTCTGGCCAGCTTAGAAGAAGAGGTCAAATATGCTCGAGAAGGGCTCTCTAGTGGAGATCCTTCTGCCAGCAGTGGTGCAATCAAGCAATTGCAGGGCTGCACATTTGCCTTTCACCTTTTCTCTGGGTACAGTACTCTGGTTTGAGCAGACATACAAAGTGCTCATTGAAACAATAATTGGCTGAATATTCTGATGCCGGACACTTCTGAAAAATAATCTTGAGACTCAGTAAGGCTTTGCTGTATGATCAAATTATTGTTCGATTTAAAGCTTTCGTGACTGCAGGGATTCATCTTCTTGGTTCTTTCGGTAAAGCCACGTAGAAGGGAAATAATAAAATAATACAAATAAAACATCTCACGACGTTTCGGCCACAACGCAAGCAGCCGTCCTCAGGTGAAGACCAGGTCTGTCGGGGAGACAGCGAAAGAGCCAAGAAGATCAAATTATTGTTTTGTTCATTCAAATAAAACAACAACTTCTTAAACCGATTTAAAATTAGTTCAAATATACAATGTATTGTATGTTGGGATGGAAATTGAGAATGTGGTGTTCGCCGATCTTACGTTTATCGTTGTGTTTGCCTCAGTGGGGGTGCTGCTGATGTTTTCTGTCTCCTCAGGACATGGAGGTCGGTGCCTGCCGACTTACATAACATTCTCAACAAAGTCATAACCAAACGTACGTTGGCAGAAAAAAAACATAACCCTCCACCTCACACCCTCGCCCCACAAGATGTGTGGTCAGAATGGAAAATGTGACTCCCACCTACTCTCTACACGGCTATTGATCAGCAACAAAAAAAGCATGGGCACACAAAGCAATTTTCATGATCGATGGCGCATGATCCAATCTTACTGAATCGAACATGCACTATTGTTTTCGTAATGCTGCCTCAGTCGAAAGCTCAGATGTCGACCTTGGTGTAGACTTTTGTGGTGAGATGACAATGTAAAATGTATAATAAACTACTTTATAAAATTATATCCGAATAATGTATGGCCCTTTGCCCAATACACTGCTGGATGAAGGCCTCCCCCACACTGTCGATTGTAGCTGTAGCTTGACCATACTTCACCACGATGATCATAGCGAGTTGGTGAAGGGGGTGCCCAGGACTGTTTCAGATATCGAGCGACACTGACGTTGACCGTGGCCGACAATTGAACTCGGGTCACCAGGTTCATGGCACATTTTGCTAGCCACTGCTAAATCCCAAATGTCTTTAGGGCGGAGCAATGTCACTGCTCCGCCCCAATTAACCAGATAACAATTCGCAATTTTGGTCAAGTCTTGACAATTTTAAATTTAATTACTCTGTGGTACCTTTCTGAAATAATCTTGCCATCCTAGATGTCAATTTTGCCTATAATTCTTGAGAAGAGCCACATGCAAACAGAATGTGTGGGTACGGTGATATACGCAGCCCAAAGCTACATGCCCATGCAACTGCAATATTCTAAAAGTCATCTCTAAATTCTACCTCAAAAGTATTGCTTAAAAATATGGGGACAAAAAATTTCATGCTTGGAAATTTTCGGATAATGCAACCTCACATTGACTAAACATCTTTAAAACGTAGATTACATCTGTCAATACAGTGCAAATGTGTGTACATTTCCATGTGTCACTTCAAACACAGGCATAGTGTATGTGTGTTCAGCAATAAAAACAAATGCCCATGTTAGATGGCAAAAAAAGGTAAGAAATCAGAATTTGCAATATACACATGAAGTATACACACTTTGATGTGATTACATATTGCAGCATATTCTGCATATGCCAAAAGCCTAAAACACTCAGGGAAGGCTGGTATAACCCATGTTGCCAATAGGCTTTTGACACAGATGTTCGGTCCTTATGGGGCTGATTAGTGTGGCGGACAGCTTACTTCCGCTCAGATTGGTCTCGTGTATTCACTAACTCAGGGTGCAAGGACGAATGATGCAAAGTATCCTTCTAACGTAAAGTGTACATGTTCTCAGTGATATATATACATTTAAAAATGAGGGAGTGTTAATAAGTAAAGAGAGAGATGCTATTTTCAGAGAAAATCTATGCAAGATTGCTTCTCCACATTTACGTGACTACTACTACTACGTTACATTCATATTCCATAGATTTACCCAAGAAAAGCTTAACCTGAGTATCAGCCTCCTTTCGGAAGCGTCCTGATAAGTTTCAGGCTCAGGAGGGAATGTTGCTCGTGTATTTTCCCAATTGATGATATTTAATTTAAAATTGCAAGTTTATTTTTGCCTAGCCAGGTGAAAACTCAAGAGACCAAAGCCACTTTCATCTTCGAGAGTGACCAGACCTGGGGTATTAGTCCGCCAGTAGGGGGCAATGGTTGCGATGTACAATCCCAATTGAGTCATAATGTGAGTCACTTTTTTAAATTGGCCAATTTGGACCTTGATGCCAGCACACATCAGGAGATATATAGAGCATATGAGTACCAGGGTCATGCCCCAATCGCTACTATATTTTCGTCACCAAAAATAGTACCGAAAGAGGCAGAAAATTGCTATAAAAATAGAAAAAACATCAAAGTACCGATGGAATTTGAGGACACATTCCAGTAATCAAGTGACTTGTATGAGGGGTTAATGGATGGATATTTAGAGGTCACATGCATGAGCAAATGTCGGGAGGGCGATGAGGTGACTAGGAGGTGGTAAGTAGACTGCTGATCTATGTTTTTAAAAATAATTTTAAAAAGTTTGATTGTTCCTCTCCAATGTACATTGGGTTTTTCCAGATATTTTATTTTCCTTCCAAACACAAACATGCTCAAAACAGATTTGGCCGAAACAACAAAAAGTAGGATCCTCCTGCAAACAGCCTTGAGAATGCGTTTATGGGAAAATGAAGACACAAATACGCATTAACATACAAGCAATAACTGTGGTGGAAATGCATAAAAATACATATGAATAGCATACATTATGTGTATGTGGTTGTCTTGTGTCGGTCCCATGACTCACTTTGCAATTGAAATTTGATTCTCAATGTCGCATAGTTATATAGGTATAAAAAACATAATGTACAGTGCTTTGTCAATCCAATGTTGGATGCAGATCTCCCCATGCCCTTTCTGACGTGAGTTGTTCGACCATGCGTTATCATGCTGGTCAGCGCTGGTTGGTGAAGGGAGTGGAGCATTACACTTTGAACCCAACGAAGCTGAGTTTGATTGCCGGCCGTGACTAATTCAAGTGGCGAGTGATACACCACAGATATATCTGAATCATTCAGAATCAGAATATTTTAGACTGGAGGAATCCGTTGAGCTATGAAGCTATTTTTCACATATGTCCAGTATGGGTGGGTCAGCATATTAGGAAGCCACTGGAGCTATGCACTTTAAATTCCAGATGAAAAACTAATTTCTTTAGAACTAATTTTTGTGTTTAGTTTGTTGTCCTTCCCCCACACCTCCGCTTAGCATGGTTGGCTACGTACGGTGCGAAAGAGTTTCAACAAACATACATCATCCAGTATGGGCGGGTCAGCATTCATGCATGGCCTCTTCGTATATATATTTAAAAAAATAACGTCACGTTCGCTCTTGCAGACAAAGACCTGAAGACGAGCGGCTTTAGCCTGGAGAGCTGCAGAACAATGGTGGCACTCATGGATGTATCCTTCGCTGCTGTTTCATGTCCTTGCTGCATCGCGGACTTAACGCTCATCTTCCCCTCACCGGGTCACTCGGCTGTGGCCACCAGAGCAGGAAATCCAGCCCAGTTTTGTCTGCTGATTTGCACGCTCTCGCAAAAGGTGCCGGTCAGATTTTTGCTCCGTAGATTTTTTTTTTGGGGTTGCTGGAGGGGTGAGAGATGGGTGCACTTGTGGAGGCAGCACTGTGGAACGGTCTTTATTTATTTAGGCAGCACCACCATCCTCCTCTTCCCCACCCTCTTACAGTAGGGGGTTCTTGTGAACAATACATCACAGGCCCTGAATTCCTGTTGGCCGCAGCGATCAGGCATATAAATAGCTTACATTCTAACCCCACTCCTTAACCAAGGCATCTGCAAAAAAATTGTTTTCACAAAAAGGTCCTCTGTTTCAGTAATGCGTGTGAGGTGTGGAAAACCACGTTTTATCGTGGGATATTAATGCAGTGCCAACGTTGAACTTCTTTTGCCCCTTACGTAGCCAACCGCGTTAATCCGAGGTGAACGTTAATCGGAGGTGAACGTCAACAGATGTACATGCAACATTGTGTCACCTAATTCCCTGTCTTCAGGGGATGCTGCCGTGGAATGCTGAAGTCGCCGGTTCACTTCGATCTCTCCGTTGCGGCAGTGTTGATCGGTGTACCACAGTCAGTCGATGGGCATGTCGCATGCGGTGGGGTGAAGCGTGGGCACCCACGACCTCTTCCAAGGCCGAATACTCTCGAGGGGCTCTCAAGGGCTGCCTCGAGTGGAGGCTGTTCCTCCAGCAGCGGCGTGAGCAACATATGTCAGGGCTGCACCTTTATCTTCGCTTTACTGCATTCATTCAGAACAGCAAGTCCATTGTAAGGGTAGATGATGCGTACACAAGGAAGGGCTTCAAAGGAAGTCTAACATCAGGTTCGTGTTACATATTTAATATTTCATTACGCATCTCAACCATGGTATACTGTATATGACAGTGTTACATATATCTATTTTTTGTACAAGCAGAGATGCCTTAACTTGGTTTGCTCAGACGGACCTTTCAGGAAAGCTGGGCTACAATGACTTTAAATATCTCTGGGATAAGCTCAAGTTCTGGCAGGTAATGTATGTGGGTGCACGGTGTGAGAATTGGTCTGCTTTACAAACACCGCGTCACGTGTGGTGCTGATAGACGGAGCCTGCTGTACCCTGCACAAAAGTGCGGCGTTACCGCAACCTCTGCATGCTATGCTAATTACTGCCCCTAATCCATGCTATTTAGATCACTCTCGAGACACCGCTGTTTTGTGTCTAACGTGTGCATATAATAATTTGCATATTTTTCCATTTAGGACAGCGAACCTGAAAGGGTAGGGTGCAGAAAAAGAGGTGGATGAGATTATTCTATGCCAAGGAATTTTCCATGTGAAATTTTTTAAAAATCTGAATGAAGTATTTAAGATTGTTGAATAATACCTTATATTTGGAACTTGTCTCAAAATGAAGACTTTCTATCTCAATGTGCTCCCAACGGTTTATAAAGTCATGAATTGTGTAATTCATCTTGGTTGATTCTGCCAGTGCCCTAATCCTTGGTAAATATAATCGGTGAGGCTATATATGAGCCATTGTGTGACGAGACAAAGGTAATGAATCAGGAAACTATAAAGATGAGAAGAATATGAGAGAAAGCTGATATATTTCATTGTGAACAAAGAAACACGCAATTTTAATCTGGTTTACTAATTATCAATTCCGGTTGTTTTGTTGAAATACACTGCGATTAAGATAACCCCTCAAATGTGTGTAAGAAATTGATATTAACTCGAGTTTATATAAGCTACCATACATACTTCATGAGTATGCCTTCTCGCATGATAAGTAGTTATTGCTGGCACTACACATTTGCCAGATGCTAAATTATGCACGCAGTGTTATGGTGTGTCTTGCATGTCTGTGCGTGCCATTGACATACTTTTGAATAAAGATAAATGAACGTGCCGTTAAATGTATTCACTTCTTGATGTTTTCGGATTTTCTTTCCAAAGCAAATATTTCGCAAGTACGATTCTGACAAATCTGGTTCCATGACTTCCTACGAGATGCGCTTGGCCATCAACGAGGCCGGTAAGTGATTGTGCTAAATTGACAGATTGCAATTTTTTTTACAATTAAAGGCAAAGGGCCTCAACTAGAGGGAGCTTGGGTACCCTCCCATGCTGGCTTGACATCTTTTGGTAAAGTCACGTAGAAGGGAAATAATAAAATAATAAAAATAAAACAATTAAATACAATTCTCACGACGTTTCGGCCACAACGCAAGCAGCCGTCCTCAGGTGAAGAACAGGTCTGTCGGAATGACAGCGTCTGAATGAACACCACGAAGCTTGGCAGCGTATATTTAAGCTGGGTTAGAGGAGGAGGGCGCCTTGACAAAGAAATGTGCATATCAACAGAGGAATTTAGCATATTTATGGAAAATGCAGATATGGGATTAGTCACTTCTTGTGGAATGTGTAGGAGGTGGGGGGGGGGGGGTCTCAAAGTCATATTATGCTCGTGTATTATGTAGGATTAGCAGTAATAAAGGGAAGGAATTTTAATAGTAAGGAGCTGCAGCAGCCCCCCCCCACCTCCTACACATTCCACAAGTAGTGACTAATCCCATATCTGCATTTCCATAAATATGCTAAATTCCTCTGTTGATATGCAAATTCCTTTGTCAAGGCGCCCTCCTCCTCTAACCCAGCTTAAATATACGCTGCCAAGCTACGTGGTGTTCATTCAGACGCTGTCTTTCCGACAGACCTGTTCTTCACCTGAGGACGGCTGCTTGCGTTGTGGCCGAAACGTCGTGAGAATTTTATTTTATAATGTTTTATTTTATTATTTTATTATTTCCCTTCTACGTGACTTTACCGAAAGAACCAAGAAGATGAATCCCTGCAGTCACGAAAGCTTTAAATCGAAATCTTTGAAGAAGTCGAAGAACCCACACTTTACCCCACTACACACGACCTGCCAATCGACTGTGGTGAACCCATTTATACTGCTGCATGAACAGAGGTGGGGAGATTTAATAATAATAATAAACTTGCATCGTTGTCTAAATTGCCATGCCTGGTAGATTGAAACGGCAACTATGGGTTGCACGTCCAGTGTAGGAAGCATTTACACCACGGCAGAGTATCCTCCTGTAATACCCAAACAATAATGAATGAATGTTGAAGAGCAGCCACTGCTGTTCCTGGTGCTGCTACCGAGGCAGCTGTGTATCAGTGTCAGGCCTCGTTTCCACGGATGTCACCAAGCTTGATGCAGCACTTGGCTGTTGAAATAGAGTCGCTCCCATGCTGAAGAGATCTTCCAACAGCAAGCAGGTCACAGGTGTGCATCAGCTCAAGTGGTGAGAGGTTTCTGACGAATCAGCCACTTGGTGAGGGCTTGGGTTAACAGCCATGATTCGGCATTTCTCAGTGTCCTGTGAAAATATTCTACCCCATTGACATTAGCATCGGGCATAGTTATGTGTAATGTAAATGGTTTTTGGTTGGTTATTGTGTTTGTATGCAATGATTGGCCTCGAAAGTAATTACAATTTTTTTTAAATTCTCAGTCACGATGTTTTTTATTTGTCTCATTTGTTCATTTTGGTTTTACGCTGCAGTGGCCTAAATATAACACGAGCATATGATTTGCATTATATTTGCATAAATTCTGAATAATTGATCATCAAGCACATGATTTAATGTGTGCATTGTGAGCATAAGAATATTTTAATCAACAAATCAATGCATTATTCAAGCCTATTAATAAACTTCCCGGACAACTGCGTGGAGTTTAAGAGAAAAACTGTCAATATGTTCGAATGAGATATTAACCTCTTGGCATAAACGCGTTGATATTTTAACTTTTTTCAGGCAATGCCCTATCTGAATAAAATTAAGGATCGTTAAAAACACATTGATCACATATACGTAAATATCATTTCAAAATAATATTCACATTACATTTGGACATTTTTCTCGCGTATCTTCCTTTTAAACCTTTATAACCCATCTCAATCACCGTTAAATAAATATTACACAGTATAATATTTATTAACAACACAATAGATTATTCAGCCAGACGGTATATGTAACGCCAACGGCCCTGGGTACTCAAACGCTTTCCTGAAATGTTTATATTGGAAACGCCATCAGGATGCAGGCACGCACACGTTAATATTTATTTTTGGATCTAACACTCAGTTTTCGCCGAGTACTGACACTATTTTGCGCGTTCAAACACTCTCCACAGGCTATCAGCTGAACAACCAGCTCTACCAAATAATCACGCTGCGTCACGCCGACGAGAACTTGAACATTGGCTTCGACAACTTCATCGCCTGTCTCATAAGGCTCGAGGCGATGTTCCGTTAGTATTCTCACACCATTGCGCGCACATGCTATTTTGTGCTCGTGAAAATTCTACTTTGTCACTGACCTGGCAGTGCGTCCGTGCTGTGCGGTGGATTTATTTTTGGTTCAGTGCCCTACTTTACGCTTGACCTTATTTACGGTTCTGCTTGGCTATCACTTTTGTGGTTCAGTGTATTGTTTTTTACTATGTGCAACATTGTGTTTGCTGTGAGTTAGACAGTGTGTATGTCTTGTGCTGAATTGTTTCATGAAGATAACTGTTGTGCTAATTCCACATAATGTATAATGAATACCTGTGTAATGCGGGCGTAAACGGCCCTCCGGAAGTGACGTCATGAGGGGAGGAGTTAGGTCACGTGGGGGAGAGGGGTTAAGCTATAGAGGGAGGGGAACCGGAAGAGGAGAGGGAGTGACGGGAGACCAGGAACGAGAGAGGCCACGTAGGGCGAAAGCGGAGGGTGGCGAGATCGCCACGGACATGGGGAGCGAGGATCGGCACCGTCGGCCAGCGGTGACCGACCCGAAGCAGCGAGGAGGCTGCAGTCAGCAGCGGGGCCGCATACGGAGTCAGCAGCGGGTCTGCATACGGAGTTAGCAGCCAAGAGAGTCTGCATATAGAGTTAGCAGTGGGGATCTGCACAGGGAGTCAGCAGCGAGTCTGCAGGGAGAGGAAGGAGGCTACAATAGCGACAGCAGCCGGGGGCTACAAATAGAGTGTCTACAAGAGAGTGCCGTGAGGGAAAAGACAAGAACCCAATAAAGGACACGAAGTCAGAGAGAAGCGTCCGAGTCCTTTATTACACCTGTATAATGGATTTCCCTTTGTATAGTGTGTGCAGTGTTTCTGTCTCGAGATATTTGGATGCCATGCAACCCCCTATGCTTCAATATGGAGCTGCCTCTGAGTGCTTGCTTTATGTCTGCATATGTATATACATATGCATCTGCAGGACTTGAGGATGTATAATATGTTCAGCTGCATGTATGGTTTAAACCTTGCCTTAACCAAAATAGGAATGTGGGCCCTTTAAGTATGTATATGTTAAGCTTTGTGTCAATCCACGACTGGATCGGGGCCTCCCCAAACTAAGGTCTGAGTACAGAACAAGAGTGGATTTTGCTGCCCTGCCCTCTGCTGCCCACTGCATAAACCTCGCAGTCCTATACCAACCTGTTTGTGTTTGGTGGTTACTTATCAAAACACTATCCGTGCACTATCAATGCTCAGCCCCACTTCGCTTTCGAGGCTTGACAAGACTGCGTGCATTCCGGGTGATTTGAACATGGGCGGCCCTTTAGTACCCCATTAAATACGGGCATTTGTTTTTAATCCTGTGTAAGGGTTCCAAACTGGATGTAATGTCGCACATGTCGAAATGGGAGTATAATTACAGTGCAAAGCCACCCACACGGGTCCTGCTTATCTCAGAGTCCTTACCGGTCAAGTGTGCCTGCGTACCTTACCAACCAGAGGCCTGGAATCCAGTTGCTTGCCCGCAATACCAACAAAACCACACATTTCCCTGGGGTTGTTTTTTGTAATTGTGCGTCAAGGTTCCCATATGTTTATGTGCATGCCTGTCGTTAAATTGTACAGTATTGACCGTGGCTTGCGTCCGCTAACCATTAAGGCTTGCTGAACACAAAAATACCAGTGGACTGACTTTCATGTAACAACGCTCTTGTTAATTTTCCGCTTATTTGTTCAAAATGTACCCGACCAACAATTCCATTATCATCTATTAGGAAGCCACTGGAATTACGCCCTTTTAAATCTATATTGAAAATTCATTTCGTGAGAACCGACTTTTGTGTTTGGCTTGTTGTTCTTCCCCCGCACCTCCGATAAGCACGGTTGGGTGCGTATGGTGCAAAAAAAGTTGAACATACATACATAAAGAGGCAATGGGTAATTAAATTTCGTGTGTTTTGTGCCTGTGCTTGACAAAGTGTGTGCTTTCTCTGTAAACAATTACCACTTCAAGACCACAGCGTTAACACTATGGTATGTGACTTTGATCTGCAGGAGCATTCAAGGCCTTTGATAAGGATGGGGATGGCATTATACGTCTCAACGTTTTGGAGGTGAGATGCAATCGTGCTGCATGTTAAAGTAAAAATGTGGATTCAGACAAAGGGAATATCTCAGAAATTTTAAAATGTGATACCTCCAGAAGGGGCTGAGCTGGGTAAGAGTCTGGGATTTAACTCATCAATGATTAAAGTGGCTTTTCAAGTACAGCGAGGTGATGGTCTCAGCTCAGTCAACGATGACGTTAAATGTCATATTTCACTTAATTTGGAAATTTAATACTCTTAGAATAAAAACATAAAACTAAGTTTTACATTTGGTGAACATAGCAGGGAATGTCAGATATTGCATCACTCTGAGTGTGGAGCAGAGGACGCACAAAATGATCTCATAAGTAGTTCGCTGACATCTCCTTCCATGAGCCATTTTCACACACTGAGTGCATGCATGACATTTAGATGTTTCTCTGTCTCATGTCATGATGCTGACAGCAAATATCCAAATGAAATTGAGAAAACCACAAGAAAATTGTCTCTCCGATCCAACAATAGTCTCGAGTTCTATACCAGCAGTGTGTCATGCCGGACATGACCCATTTCATCTCACACTTGACACCTAGTTTGCAAACGGCTGGAACAACTCGGCCAGCATGCAAACCTGGAGTAAAGGTGTGCAGATGTCAAATTTTATGTGAATCTGGCTTGTAATACTTTTGGGAGAAATTCATTGAAATGCCTCATGTTACCATATAAGCTGAGATTCTTAGCATGAGAGTAAACAATTTTTTTTATATAGATGTCATATTGTAATTGAAAATTGTTTAAGGCAGTTGTGTAATACTCTGCTGAGTGCATCGACATTTTAAGCAATCATCTGTACTCACTTGAACGACAAGGTGAAGTTGGATCTTTGTCCTGCGGCGTGCACAACAAATACAGCTTTCTGATGCATTAATTGACCATTTGCAGCCCAAATGTTGTGAATAAATAAACTTTCCTAACCGACATGCTAAAACATGCGAGAGCAAAACATTTACTGGAAATGCTTTCTCTCCTCCTATAATTGCCGGCCACAATGTGTTTTGATTACAGCCGGGGTCAGATTCACGCAGGGGCCTTAGGGGCTGCAACCGGGGCCTTTGGATTTACAGAACCCCCCAAAAACACAGATACTACATGATAGTATTTGAAACACAATACTACAGCACTATGATAAATCGTTTAGTGTCAGTTGGTAAATAAACCATAGCACCACTATATGCATTATTACCAGTTACGTATTGAACAAATGTTTGTTTTAACTTTGATTTAGCTTTACAAATCGTACATCACATTTAAAAGTTCAACCGAAATTGTCAAGGTTAACAACAATGGAGTGTTAGCATCGGGCGTAAATGGTGGTAAAACAGTCAAGAGAAGGAATGTAATATACAGAGGGGCCCTCCAAGCTATAAGGGGATCGCAGTGGCAAGATTTTCACTCCCTCGCCTGGTATACAGGAGTTCGTGGGTTCGATCCCGACCCTGACACCTGTATATTTGGAGTTTGCATGTTCTCCCCGTGGTCGCATGGATTTTTATTCTCCGGTTTTTCTCTCCACATTTGGAAAAATGCCTTTCGAGTATTTGGCTGCTATAGATTTCCACATCATACGGCACTTCGCCAAGCTATCTTTTGTGGTCATGTCGCCTATGAAAAAGAGCTATATAGCTCAGTGGGTCTTACTTGGTAAAATAAATATATTATAAATAGATAATTTATTTTGTTTATTAGAGCCTCGGGCCCCCCATCAAACGTAATGCAGCCCTGAATACACAAATAAGGTTCGCTCCTGCAGACGCCCAATGCATACAATTTAATTTAATGCCGATTTGTGTTTTCTTGTTTCCTATTTAGTGGCTCCAGCTGACAATGTACGCGTAAGAAGAGATCGCAGTGTGTTGCCGAACCACAGACATGCAATGAGTGAACAAAGAAGGCTCAAAGTAGAGGAATGCGACCTTGGGAACTTACGTGGCATTCATCATAGTTCTATCGGTGTGAGAATGCATTCATGTTTATCTTGTTTCAAAACAACAATGCTCACAACACAAGTCACGTCTCTCTGTTCATTGATGTATTATCACGTAGCAGCATGCTGTGAATATACCTTTAGGAGTATTTGGTCTGTGTGAAGAATCTTCAGGGCCTCGCTGCTGTCGGAAGTTTATGCAAAGGCTATCGTGGCAAGAGGTCACACGTTTGGCACAATGGTCCTTCACTGACTATGCGTGATGAATGAAGAATCTTCACCTGTAGGTACCATTGTAGGAAAATAAAATTCAAATAGAAGCTTGTAATGTACGTATGTATATTGAACTTCTTTCGCGCCGTACGTAGCCAACCGTGCCCTACCTTTTTGTACTAAAGTGCAAGGAGGTTTATTGCATGATCCAACTTGCTTGCAGTCTAAAATTGACAGAATTAAATTTCGGAGCATGTGTCATATTGTAGCCGAGTGATTGTGGTTGCATATCTTGTGTGCGATGCAGCATCTATCATGGTCACTGTAATACAGTTTGTATTGTTAAACATCATGGTGATACGGAGGTTTTTCTGTTTCCCATAAATAGAAAATAAAAAATTCAAACGACAAATCTCAGCGATGATTTATGCTAATTGAATATTATGAGAGGTTTATAATGTGACCTTCTGGTCTGTTGATTTTGCAAAAGGGTGGTAAATGGCAAATGATTATTCAGCAGCAGAGGGAAAAAATGCACCTGCCCTTTTCATACTATAATTTGTCATTTTTTTATGCTCGACACATGCCACTTAAAAAGAGATGAACATGCCACTAGGAATTGATCATGCATAAACTACATTGTGACCTAACGTTTGTCAATCACATTGCAGAGCTTCATTGTCTAGAAATTACTTTCCTTCATGCACATAAATATATAATCAGCCATGGTCAATCCACTGGTGGATGAAGGCCTCCGCAAGTTGCCACCACCTATTACGATCTTGTGATACAATGTGGCACCTAACACCTGCTGCCTGCACAAAAACTAGGATATAAATGAATAAGATCATGTTTTTGCGTGAAATTTATCCCTTTGGTCTTCACGGATAATGCATTTTTTTTGTCTGACAAAATGGACAATACTCGAATACTTCTGTGTTTTCCGGTTTAGTTATGTAACACTTACATTTACGAGTGGGCAGCACTTACTCTAGCTTTTTTTCAGAATTTAAATTGACTGTCATATAATGCACTTGCCAAATAAGCCATAAAATTGCCTTAAAAAATATTACAGTTTTTGTTATGAAGAGTATGACCCCTGCATATTAACGTCAGTGTAATACAAATGAAGATCACGGTACATGCAGAAATAGCTTACAAAAAATAATATACACAATGATGATTTTACACACGCGTCAGTCACTGTAATGAATGATTTTTTTAAAGACTATATAATTTACGTAGGCAGTCAAAACCAAAACAAAAAACATTTCAGCAGTTGGTGTGGTCACGATGAGTAATATAGTTTAGTCAAGAGTAGGATTATATCTTTCACAAACAATCCCAAACCGGTCGAGCAGGTAGGCATGGCAAGGGCTGATTCCATAGGAAGTATCGAGTGGCAGCCTATTAGCCGCCCAGACTTGTAGCCACATGGCCAAGAGGGGAGGAGAGTTAACATTTAGAGATACAGTAAATCGAAATTTATTTAAGGCCTGCACTATATGTTTGCTGTACAGTATTCTTATGCGTTTTCACCCGAATCGACGGGTTTTTTCCCACTTAGCAGTAAGAACAGCGACAAGAATGGCACAGAGAAGCTTGCTGTCTCAAACACTTCCATCCGCCTCTCCACGTATTTCCTTTCTGCGGACCGGTTTCAACCCTTCTGGGTCTCATCAGGGGCGGCGTGTGGCGAGTTGAATAATGTGCATGACGCTGGGTTGCCACACGTTATCGGCAACCATCATCCACTTTAGCTATAAGCTGCTCGCCTACGCTTACAAAACCCTCGGCTCTTTGCTATCGGCAGAAACGGAAGGGCATGTGCGTGGCCGAGGCTGTGACTGCCTAGAAGAATGACGGAATGTGTCTTGTGCTACATTAATCCGCCATGCAAATGCCAGTGCTGGGGATGCCTGTGTAACTTTAGAGCCAACCCGGATGCCTGTTTAAATACTGTAACACACACGTGCTGTTTACATTGGGCAGAATGATCTGGAAATGATTTTTTTTATAGCCGTCAATTGTTTAAATTCACCATGCCAGGTTTGAAAATCATCCATAATGTGCATGCACTGTTTATGAAGCCACACTTCATGTATCTTGTAAATGTTTGATACGAAGGAATTCCATTGCCTTTGGGAAGACATTTTTGCCAGCTTGGCTGACAATCGCACATCACAAATCAATGACGGAGTAGGGCATATTACCTTTATATTACCTTTTAAATCCTAATTTCTCACAGCATACTTGCTAGAGACATGTCCTTTAAAGATCAAGGGCTGGAATTGACCACTCACATTAAAAAGCCGATACAATGTTACAACATCCTATCATTTTTTTGTTCAGGAATTACGAGGCTATATGGTACACACAGAGGACTTGCACAAATTTGGAAATTTGAGGCAATAGAAATGCAATCCTCTATTGAGAAGTCATTTGGATTGACACATCAAGTACACGTGCATATAATCAATGTGTGAATGAGTGATTAAAATGTAGTCGTGAATTGAACAGAGGAGAATGTATTAATCATTGTTATTTGCCGCATATTAATGCAAATCACACCTACCAAAAGCCATAAAGAATGGTTGTTTGGTATCATATTTTTTAAAAATGAGTTTTGGTTGGCTTCATTTTTACCAGCTGTTGGATGTAATTGGATCTTAATTGCTTCTGACCAGCTGTTATACTGTTTAAAGTGTAACGTATAATCACTGTACAGTATATGCACTACCGTAATATTATGCATTCAACTTTGCTTCCCATATTTAACCAGATTAGTTTCCAACGGCATATAGCCTATGCAATACAGAAGTGAATGACTCTATCCGTGAAAATTAAAACAATAGGCGAAATAAGTTGTAGCTTTTGAATTAATTTGTCTCATAACACCAGACAATGACCTACACTTGGCAATCTTGTCATATGCTCTTGACCATCCAATATATAGCTACAAACTGGCCCAGTGGTAATTCCAACGCAAAGCTACTGCTCTCTCAATATATGTGTAATGAGTTCAACCAGGGTTGCGATTTCCGCATGGAAAATGCGGAAGGAGGGTTCAAATTTTCCCGCATTTTTGCTAAAGTCAACCGCAAACGGTGGAAAGACTACTCCTATGACCGCGCGCTTTTAACAACACGTTAATGCGTTCTATTGGAAAGGATACATCATGTACATGTGCTCGTAATGACGGCTCCGCATTTGAATAAAGTATGTGGTTCTTGTGCGGAAATGCGGAAATCATATATTCATTCCAATCAGTAACTCAAAGCCCTACGTGATGCTGGGCCTTGCATGTATCCTTTCCAATAGAACGCATTAACGTGTTGTTAAAAGCGCGCGGTCATAGGAGTAGTCTTTCCACCGTTTGCGGTTGACTTTAGCAAAAATGCGGGAAAATTTGAACCCTCCTTCCGCATTTTCCATGCGGAAATCGCAACCCTGAGTTCAACTGAGTCGCAGACGTAGACTTGGAGGCAACACATTTATTCAACTCCAACACACGGGGTAATTCTCCCCTAAACAGAATAACAACCTATGGTGGTGGCCACCAGGCTAACTACACTAATTACAACGTAACTGCCACTACGGACCGGGACCAAGAGCTCGGGTCCAGGTCCACGTGTTGGAGACTCGTTGAACGGAGAACGTAGACGAAGGTTTCTTCCAGGATGAACCACAATCCCGGTCCCTATCGGGACCCGGCTTATATTCTCTGCGGTGTGGCCGCTTCCGCCCTTGGCCACGACCACCTTCTCGAATCTTCGGGAAGGATCTGGGTTCCAATTACGTGACCACCCCTAGCCTCCTCTGGGGGCCTCTTTGTAGACTTAACTGGTCACGTGTCCTCCCGGGTCCACCAGAGTGCCATGGCCTCGAGTAACCTCATCCTTCGGCAGGCACTCGCACACCCTGTCCTGTAGGGTTGGCACTGCACGCAAAGCGTGGTGTCATCCAGCGCTATCAATCAGGGGTCACCGGGCCCCTCTCGGGCCGGCACTGCAAAACATTTATCTGGAGGGCCAACATGCTGATGGAGTTAATATTATTTCACGTGGAGAGATACGCGTGTCCATTTATTTATCTACGTAATTAATAATAATAAATGACAGCCCTTTGTTAATTTACTGGTGTATGAAGACATCGACGCACTGCAGTCATGAGAGTTGTTTGATCACAATTCACCAGTTCAGATATCACTATCTGCTGATGTTCGTGGTGGCTGGGAAGTCAATTCTGTTTTCCTGGGTTCAGAGCTCCGTGCAGGAACCACGGAGCCACCCCTACACCCCTATCAATATATCTGTACTGCATAAAATGAGTTCCAACGTAAGCTGCAATTTCTTAAATAGAAAAAACTGTTGAGTGGTGACTATTGGTAATGATTAACACGTACGTGAACCAGGTGTGTACAGGAGGACCTTTTAGTAAAGGCGTTGGCTTTACCAATACGTGCGTATGTAGGTTAAACCTCTTTCGCACCGTACGTAGCCAACCGTGCTAATCGGAGGTACATAGTTAGAGCTGCTATGCACATGGTGTTCTACAATGTGAAACGCCAACATTTATTTCTCAAATGGGGGCAACGGTAAGTGTGAATGATTCACATTTGCGCAAAGCATACTGCTCCTCGCAGTGCTGACATTTTATACCCGTACGTTTAATCTAAAACCAAAGCCACAGGGTCTATGTTTCTCAAGCTTGACTTAGGAAGGCTCAGAGCTTCCGTCTCGAAACACAAGACAGATGAACAAACTTTGTCTCCCAAGCGCTTGTGCGAGTGCCAACTTGAGATGGCATGTGATCCTGAGAGAGTATGGCAAGAGGGCTCAAGGGAAACCATCAATCTGAGCAGCGCTGCCCTCTGTGCCCTTTAATACGTTGCTGGCGATGACCCGATTACGGACTCACACAACCGCCATAAAATATTTTCGTGAAACAATTCAACCTCTGGCTCCAGTTTTTATGGTGAATGATGTGCCTTGCACTGCACATTCTATTGCACAAGGGCATCTGGCCCCAATGGAAGTTTTCCGGGTGCCTATAAAAATCGCCTTTAGGCTTAGCGTGGTAACAGCTGAAATCATACAGATGATAATACGATACAATTCGACTGTTGAAACTACATTTAACGTGATTTCTTGGCCGAAGAAAAATATCAAGTTCATTTTCTGTATGATAAAAGGATGATAGTATGATAGCAAGCAAGCATGCCATGTCAACTATATTTACAATGGTGTCGATATTTTCAATTTCTTCTCTGAAAACCTACTGCTGTCTGAAGGCCTTTAAACCATGGGGGTTAGCGAAGTGGTGGCCGAAGAGTGGTTCTCATATCAGTCACCAATTATGTTCGCCATGACCAAGAATCAAACGCAGTTCGCTGGGTTCATAGTGCAGTGCATGAACCACTGCACCACCCTAATGAGTCGTATATTATGCATTCCAAAACTACATTTATTTTATTTACAGTATCTAGAAGAGCATTTTTCCCCGCGAAGGTCCTGTTTGGAATGTATGTCAAATTCCTTGAATACATTTGCCTGTCGGTGGAGATAAGAGTGGCCAGAGTAAAACCGCATACTTTTTTTTAAGAAGTCAGTAATAGTTCTATGAAAAAGATTTCTCTCCACACTGTGGGGTGTATCCCACTGGTTGAGGGCTCTTGAACAGAAATGAGTAGAAGTTCAATAATGCATTTATTGATGTTTTCGTAGAACTCATTCGACTCATGACACATGCTTTTTAGGTTCATGGATTCACGTGGTCCCTACAAACCATAACATCACTTTTAACGTACCTACTACAATAACACAGTGTTTGAAATCTCCTTATGTAAGGGGGCATGTTGTGAGGCTTGACTTAAAACTAGACAAAGCGATAATGGCCATAGTTGTAATGGAAGTTGGCTACGTGATGTTGGAGATAAATTGACAAACGCTGTCACATGCCCTGCCAATTGTAGTTGAATATATGGGAACCCGTCACAAAAAAACAACCACAAGGACCTGTAAATGTACCCGGTCTTGAGTGAGACACATGTTTGAATTATACTGCAGAGTATTCCCTGAGTTTGATTTCCAGCCACGGCTAACAATCAGTGGCAAAGTGACATCATGACCGGTCTCTGCCCAACAAACGCTCACTGAGACCAGCGTGGTGAAGTATGGCCATCCAGCGTGATGACGTAGGGCAACCAGCGTGATGACGTAGGGCAACCAGCGTGATGACGTAAGGGGACGTGCCGAGGGGTTTCCGTGGACTTTGAACACTCAACGTGTCCGCTCCCGCCCCAACTTGGTTCCCGTTCCCTCCAATGGGTTTAGTGAAAAAATAAAGTAACAACGTGAACGTACGTAACTAGTTTAACACGTAGGCCTTCGCGATCAACATCATCCATAATCTAAGTTTAAAAAAATATATATTCCAGAATTTGTCAATGGCTTAAACTTTGTTTACTATCACTGTTTGCTACACTTTTTCACAATCGAGATGTGACGTTTTCGTGACAACGAAAACGTCGTCCAAGCCTCAACCGGTGGACAACCTCCTCACACTCTCTCCACCCCCCTCAGCGAGAAAAACAACCTTTCGACATCGTAAAACACCGATGTTTTCGTGGAGTTAACAACAAAAACCTCCTCCCGCCCACCCCCTCGACACAAATCGACGTAACGGCGTGGCGTGAGTGGAGGTGGGAGATGAGATGAGTAGAAGTAATAAAATGAAATAACACAAGGCCGGCTCAAGGCGACACGAGGGGGCGCGATGCCGACTACAGTTCCTCTCTCCCCGCGACGGGCGGCAGCCCTCCACAGCTCCCGCCGCGACTCGTTTTGTTTTGTTTTTTAGTTTTATTTTTTACACAAAAATTTGGTTTCTTCACCACAACGACGACGATCGCCAGAGGACGTTGAGTGGAGATTTTAGTTGTGGCTCTCGCTGCGAGCTTTGGTTTATGTTGTTGTTGGTGGTGGAAGACGGCGGCGTTGGCGTTCGCCTGAGGCCTGGAGTGAGCTGCTCCCCACCCAGAGGCCTGCCCTCACCTGTGAGTGCTGTCGACCTCCTGTTCATATACAAATCAGACTAACACACACACACTTTGAGTGATAAACAGCGACGTGAGGGGTGTGTTTGTGTGTGTGCCGACACTTTTATTCGCTGTTCGCAACATGCGAGAGAGCGGTGGTGATGAGGGTCCACCACCACCACCAGTAGCAGCCCCCCTCGCCCCCTTCACGTTCTTTAGCGTGGCACGGCAATGTTTAAATCTCACACAACACACACACAACACATACAACACACACATGTTGTGTGTGTAAAGGTTGCGGC
This sequence comes from Lethenteron reissneri, assembly GCF_015708825.2. Lineage (NCBI taxonomy): Eukaryota > Metazoa > Chordata > Hyperoartia > Petromyzontiformes > Petromyzontidae > Lethenteron > Lethenteron reissneri. Next base: position 12,533,581 of record NC_083792.1, on the reverse strand, counting down.
ACACACACACCGCTTGTGCACTTTAATCACGGCGCTTATATAACTATACACCTGACCTCGATGTTGTCCACCGCGTTTGTCGTAGGGTAGCGATTGCAGGCGATGCTGATTTAATTGGGTGATGCGAGTGGATTGTTTTTGTGTGTCTTGGTATGTTTAAAACATTAAATTACACGTAATTAATAATAGTACACGGTAAGTTAGGTGAATGCGGAACTGTGCGGTTGTAAAGGTGCTGACTCGATGTGGCCATTGTGTCCGCCGCATGCCGTGATGTACACACACGAGTTTAACTGGATATCCTCGTGTTTACTTTGTATTGAGTATTAATGTCTACAGCTAAAAGGTCGATCTGTACGTTCAACAACTGGGACAAACGTACAGTGTGTGTGTGTGTCATATATACATAAGGTTAACACCGATCTTTACCAACCAACTCACATTGACCTACGTGGGGAAGTATGGTCTAACGACTCCAATAATAAAAGTCCATACAGAAGTTGATTGGTAAAGGATGTTATTAAGTATAAATCGGTTTTAATATTTACAACAATAAAGGTGTACAGTTCTGTTTGTCCACTTTCATTTAATAATTATTAATCGTATGATTTAAAACTGGTCAATAATCCATAATATCCAGAGTTCAGGGAAAGTGTTGTTCATGATTAGCACGAACAGACACAAATTATTAATTAGGGGTCACCTTTCTGTTACACGTTCACAATGGTGACTACGATTGTACTGTGTTGACACATTATCTGGTAATTTAATTTGGATCCGACTGTGGGGACAATTGTAAATTGTTGTGAAATTGAAATTATGTATTTTAGTTTTCCGTTAGTGACATGTTTTTACCCCCAAACTACAATATATAATTACAGATACAGGGTATTTAATTGCCGGTCTAATGAATACACTACAAATGTAACTTAAAACTACAGTAATTGCACTGTTGAGATCGCAATTTTCCTTCGTTGTGGAGTAAATTAGTCCTTGAATCAAACTACTAGTATTTCCCAGACGTGACTTTATATATATTTACGTGTCATGAAGTTTGAGGAACTCTGCTGCGAGAAATCTAATTCTGCTGCATGATTTTGGGGCTCCTTCCGGACACAGTTTTATCTCCTTGACATTTTACTTAACAGGCAAACAGCTGATTGTGCAGTCCCATCCACACGAATGTGCTTGGCCCGGATGGAACATTTTCGTTCTTCGGTGTTACATTCCGAGACTTATACTGCATGGAATCCTTTCTACGACTCCAGATTGAGATGATGCTTCATCTGCACGATGCATAGCTGTGCAAGTGTGGTGAAATATACAGTGTACACTGCGTAACTCAATTGGTATTCAGTTTAGCACGCAGGCTTTCGCCTGAGGAAGCTGGTTGTGTTAACCAGCGAAACGTCGGACTCATTGTAAGTGTTGTGGGTTTCCTCTGCAGCACAGCGGGGTGCTGAAGTAGTAACTCATTGTCACGATTTGTTAACGTGATGTGCCTTACTAATTGGCTGTGTTGGGTGGAGGGTGGTTAATTACACTGAAATTTAAGCGATCGAACCCCACAAAAAACCTTTCTTATTCAACTAGATTCGAAGCTTTATTATTATCAGTTGATATTTAAGTACGCATGGGGTTGTTTTGCTTGGAAGAAGGGGTGCGTGAAAGGGAAATAAAAAAAGGCATTACCTTGGAGGAATGATTGCAATGTTTGCAACAGTTTCCACGGGTTATTGTACTGGAATCACTTCCTTGTGCTCGCCTTTCCGCAAGCTTGATTGTCGTGACCCCCTCCATGCATGGTGTGTAGGGTGAAATGCAGCAGTTCCTATTGAGGAATGGAATTTGTCTTAGCAATAGTAGCTCGCAGTGACCTTAATCATATTGGCCACGTGGCAGTCATGTGATGGTTAATGTAGAAACCACTGGCCTCAAGCATGGAGAGATTAAACATTAACAGAGAATAGAAGACATTACATTTCATGTCAGCACAAACAAAAAGAGATGGCTTGGGCAAGGCTTGGGCAAACCCTCGGCATAACTCCCTTAAGGCCGAGACGTGTGTAAACTAATGAAACGCGTTATTTGGAACTCGTCTACTCGAAGAGTTCCACAGGGTGGGGGAAAAAAACTATCATTGGCAGAAACCCAGGACCGCACTGTACGTGTGTAATATGCAGTTGTATGAAGTGTTTGCTCATCTGGGCTTTAGAGACGTTTTGGGCGACTTTAATGCTTGCTGTTTGCCTTGAGTTTGGCTAAATGTCAGCCAGAGGCCAAGTTAATAACGTTTGTTAAGCAATCTACTCGCAGTGTGGACGAGTGTCGGTTGCCAGTCGTGCATACAATGGTTCGGCATGATGGTTGTCAACATGGACCTATGCCAACCGCAGCTGTGGAAGTCGCTGGAGTGGAATTTGCAGAAAGAAGCATTCAAGTTCCAACTTTATGAGCCGTGACGAGCCACTGATTAAGAGCATTTCAGTTTGTGAGTTTTGGATGAATCGTTAAACTAATACGTAGTAGATTTCATGTATGTGGTAAACAAGATAGATTTGTACTCTGTTGTCAGATATTACCAACTTATTTTAGTTTACCACTGAGTAAAGGTGCATGACAAGTTCATATAAAGCTTTTATAGGCCATACCTACTTGTACCAGCAGTGCAGTTCGATCCGAGTTTTCTATTTAGAAAACATGTAAACATTTTTAAATGTCTTGTAAACTCCATAAAATCTGTATTTGCAATGTAAAAAGCTTGTTTTCTCGCTTAGGGGAGTGGAATAGGCTGTCGACTAGTTAAGGCTCGGACAAAGTTTTAATTGTTACCATACTCTTGCAAAAGTATAGCAAACACTGATAGTCAACAGTTGAATCCATTGAAATATTGTAGAATAAAAGATAATTTGGAACATGCCACTCTTGCTTTTCATTTGTGAGTTCAATTTTCCAAAAGGAGTCCAACCTGTTTTCGGATGCCTTTTGTATCATTTTGATCCAGATGCACCTTTAGTCACAGCCAAATGTACAGTGTGATGAAAAATAACACACCATTTTCCAAAAGAAGAACGATTTTAAGCAGTGTGTATGGCCTTCATTAAAACATGATCAGAAACATGAACATTGGCAGAGTAGAATTAAAAGGTGAAAAGTGCACAAAGAAGCATGGTGAGGTTCATTCTTGAAAATTTTCTTAGAGACAGGGTGACATACACAAGAGCACATACACAAGGGGAATCATATTGACTGTTATGAATTGTGGGCTGTGGCTGTGGTTGAGGCTAACGATGGAGTGAGCCGAAGGAGAGAACACAAGATGTCCACCTTGGAGATGGAGAAATATATTTGCGTGCAGGAGTTGGGTTGTTGCATTAAAATACTGGGATAGATCGCAATGGCTTGGTTGGTCAATAAAACAATGTGGATAGTTCAAGACTGATGATGATTAGGCGGCTCCTTTTACATCAAGACAAATCATCGTGTTTTTCTTTTCTTGCACAGTCATGATTTGTCAGTAAATGGAATTGATGTAAAATTGCTATTGTTTCAGTATATCTCAAAACATTTGGAAAGGCGAGTGTTGTTCAGGTAAATATCTTGCTCAAAATGCTGACTTGCACCCAGCTTCAAAAATACAAGTGTAGAACTCAAGTGCAGTGACATATGAGACACATGCCTGTGCAGGTATAAAGGCACATAAACTAGAGCATTCATGTTTACATTTTTTTTTTAACAGCACTTTAATTCCGCCAAAGAAAGTGGGAAGTCATGCTTGGCCAGAATAATCTAGAAAATGCCCTTGAACTATACAACTTAATTGGTATGCCAAGTGTATATGTGAGTATTTACAATATGATCGTATTATTTATTGACAAATTGAGCTGGGAATATAATGCATTATGCATAGAGATAACTCTAAATAAAAAACACTGGATTAATTTCAAGTGAAGTATAAAGTCAACTTAGTTTTTGGATCTACAGGAGAATTCCTCGTGTATATTACCTGTGGATCCTATTATCCATGGGATTAACCTTGATTTTACTTCCATCCATGGGGGTAAACAAATCGAGGATAATAAGATTAATCTACCACACGATGACTCTTATCCATAAAATAATTGCGAGCAATAGGAGTCTTTTAAAGCGCAGCAGAGGTCTTTGAAGCACCTTTATAATCCATTCCAACAGGTTGCAAGGTCCATAATGGAGGTTTTTTGGTTAGATCGCGTAAATATATAAATGTGTCGTTAAAACCCGCCACCACCCGACACGGTCAACTAGTAAGGGTTGTCACGTAAACAGAACGTGCCAATTCGTCACTAGTACAGCACACCGGTGTGATGGATAGCCAAGCCACAACATTTACAATCTGAGTACGACGTTTTCGCCAGTAATTACAACTAGCTTCATCAGGCTGTCGCATGGGATTAGCCTTCATCTGGCTGTCGCCTGATGAAGCTAGTTGTAATTACTGGCGAAACGTCGTACTCAGTTGGTAAATGTTGTGGCTTGGCTCTCCAACACACCGGTGTGCTGTACTAGTGAGGAATTGTCATGTTCTGTTTACATGACAACCCTTACTAGTTGGCTGTGTCGGGTGGTGGCGGGTTTTAACGACGCATATATTTACGCGATCTAACCCAAAAACCTCTATTATGGATGATATTGGTCGCGAAAGCCTACGTGTTAGGTTGCAAGGTGTTTAATGCATTAGCTCTGGTCCGTCTGTTTCTGCAACTTGTAAAGATAATCGAACATAAAGGAAATGTTCGTATAAAGATGTGTAAACCAGTCAATTTAATTAGAGTTGCTCAAAACCAGACATTAAATACCAGTGCTAAAATATTTAGCGCTGGTAACAAACCTTACTAATTGGCTGTGTCGGATGGTGGCGGGTTAAACAACACATTTTTATTTACGCAATCTAACCCCAAAAAAACCGTTTATTATGGATAACATTGGTTGCGAAAGCCTAAGTGTTAATCTAAAAATATATGCTTTGCCGGCCAAGGTAGTAACGTCATTACGTGTGACACGCGTTCCGCCTTCGCTCCAGATGACGTCATAATGCGTGACGTCATCTCGTGTGGCTTAGGCTGTAACATTGTTATAGCTAGTATTAAATACCTCGGAAGACAAAGACATGTTGGAAAACATTATATAAATCATGCTTATACATGGGCTTTTCCTCGTTTAGTAATTGAGCCTAAAGCCACAGAACGATTCCACTCCATATATAAAGGACTAGCTTTTTTGCCCGTCCAAGGACGGGTGTAGATTGCAGTAAATCTGAAATATTCAATAGAAAAATTGTTCAGCTCATGATTATTAATGAGGGGGGGGGGGTTGCCCCATGTGGAGTGACGTCACCCCTCATGGTTATTGTGGAGGGGTGCGGCATGTAGAGTGACGTCACCCCTCATGGTTATTGTGGAGGGGTGCGGCATGTGGAGTGCGTGACCTTGTGCGTTCGTGTAAATTTCCACGCGGGCATGAATATTAATGAAGGGGGGGGGGGGGCTCTTTTTCAGTGACGTCACGCACGGATGTAGCACTTTGCTGCGTATATTTATTTTTTTACGTCACTTTCTGTGAAGAAACGTCATATTTGAAACGACTTTGTGGAATCAATTATTTAATTCAGCTCGACCTGCGTTCGTGTAAAAATCCACCCACTCATGAATATTAATGAGGGGGGGGTGGGCCTCATGTGGAGTGACGTCACGTGCGGGACGGACAGACATTTCTGGGTGATTATATTGTAGTAGGTAATATCAGTCCTCTTCTTGGTCCTTTCGGTAAAGTCACGTAGATGGGACTTTACCGAAAGAACCAAGAAGATGAGAATCCCTGCAGTCACGAAAGCTTTAAATGGAAATATCAGTCCTGTTTACATTCGTTATGGTACTTTGAAGTTCCATCCATACTGTGTGGCTCTTCGAGAACTGCCAATTGCCTGTCATGGTGATTATTCTATCTCCACATTTCTATGGATTTCATTCTATGCGTATGGTTATCATGAAAAATACAATCTGCGCCTCAGGAAATGTATTATTAACCAGCAGGTGTTTTCTCCGTGTTGCCATCAAAATGTCAGTGCTGCGATCTTTTTTTAGACTATATACATGTGGACTATTTTAGACATAGACTATTCGACCTCGATAATATTATCCTATACGCGTGCATAAAATACACGTATGCATGGATATCAAGATGCATAAAAATAAATGCAATATTTTACGTGAAATGCATCAAACTCTTATGGTTGTGAAACCTGTCGTCAAGCAAATGCCCTCAACGATATTATAGCTTGTCTCGCTGAATTGTGGCAACCGATGCAGCTTCCACGTGGATGTGTCGATGCTGCGAGAGAAGGTGCAAGGCGTGCTGTGCAAGTTAAACGAGCCTCTGGTGAAAGCTTTTATATGTTAAAGAATTGTGTTGACTAACCTTGTCCATCTAACAGCACATGTTTCGGGCCGATTTATGTCCATTCAGTAGGGTGCGTAATGGTCTGATGCTTTGTGTGGTAACCTTAGTGCTCAATTTGGCATGCGTACAATGGACAGAATATTGGATGCATTTGGTTCCATGAAAGAAAAAAAGCCAGCAAAATTAAGTGATATACCCTTTTAATGTACAAACGTTGCACCTAAGAGTAATTGTAGAATGTTTTCCGTAAGTGATGTGAACAATTTACCATCTTCATGAATTGGCCTCCATGCATAATATCAGTACTTGCAGTTTGAGCAATTTTAAAATAAATAACATGTAATTTCCTTTGAACTGACTGCATTATATTGGTGTGGTGAGTTTAAATGTCACGGCAATGTTGTCAAAGGTGTGTTCCGGTTGGGCTTTAAAAGAACAGCTGTGAGCCCAGATCCAAATGCACGAACCACCAAGCCACACATCCGCTGTGAAATTCGCTTTGTATTAATGTTTAAAAGTAAGCGATTTTCTCATTAGTGTCCATTAATCATACTTGACACTAATGCCATTAATGACTTCCTGTGTGTACATAGCGTTTGGACCAACAAATAGTAAAGAAAGCACATTAAGTACAGTTCGTTTGAGCATTACTGACTATATGACGGTTTCAAAGCCACTTTTGAATGCAGTCTATAACCTCCCGAGATTTGTAGCGCTCTCACGCGATCATGCATGCTTTCTCCACATAAGTGTGGTAGGGTTATATTTGTTAAAGATACGTGCACGATTTCTTGAGCATTTCGAGTCCGGGGCTGCTTTCGAGAGGTTTCCTGCTTGTGCCGAGTCTGCCGGCTCTTGCTGGAACGCCCCGGCTGCTTATTGCTGCTGCTGCTGCACAGGCTAGCAATTCTCCCCAGCTTACTAATTACACGAGTCTCCTATAAACAAACCATTCAGCTCTGCAGAACTGTTTGGGAATTCGCTCAGCTTCCACAGGAATGCGAGCATTAAACAACAGTACGGCGCATCACAGCGCTCTGAATTGTTTTTTTGGGGATATCTTGCATTTGTACGAGGAGTGAAAATGTATAGGAATTGTGTGGATAGCCTAAAACTAAACCTCACACATAATTCGGGCAGTAGGTTTTCCAACAGCATAATTGATAATGTTGGTTAAATGTGATTTATTTTACACTGTATTGGCTTTGTATGTCATCGAGTGTGTTTTACAAACACTTAGCCGATGTCTTGATTAGTGTTGTGCTTCGGATAACACATGTCCAGCGTTGCATGCCACAAATTATCTGAATTCAATAGCCGAATCACTTTTTACTGGGGGCAAAAAGGCTTCCCTGCAAAGGGCGAACGACTGTAGAGAGAGAGAGGGGGGGGGGGAGGATGAGGAGGGTCTTTGAGCTGGGGCTGACGGAAAGGGTGGGAATGAACGCGCAGTAACAACACAATGCCCGTGTGTCACCTTGTTCTGGGGTTGAAAAGGAAGAAACTTTTCCACTAGATACAATATATAGGTGGGGAAAAGTAAACAATCTGGATCGAGAAGAGGAAATTGAGCACGACTTGGTTTGACTTTGTTGCACAGTCTTCACGGAAGAACCCAGCTGCTTCTCACAGCGAGTCATAAAAAAAGGCAGTTTCAGAAATGTCGGGCCCTGTCACAGTGGCGTGCATTGTTTTCTAAGTTTTGTCCGTGGCCAACGATTCACGGATTACCACAGGATTAAGTACCTTGAAAGGTAAGATTTGAATGCCTGTTCTGTTCGTTTAATGTCTCCAGATTACAAAAAAATGTTGTTAAACGGGGGGGTGGGCGGCGGAGGGGAATTTTTTTGTTCCACAATTCTGCTACACCACTATCTACAAGTAAGAGTAGCCTCCAGGCTTTGCTGTAGTGATGATACCTGCTTTGAAACTTTACGCTACTGTGCTATTGTTGTTGTGTCAATCATTAGAATATAACGGGTTTTGTTCAAGTCACAGCTTGAGTTCACTTTAAAGTGCACCCCCCCCCCCCCCCCCCCACATCATCAGCCCATGGGGCAGTATTGAGGTCTGTTAATTCTTTCTTTAACTGTCCTTTCTGGATCGGTCCCCTTTTCATGCCCCAGAAGTAATGTGTTGGGGTACAACATTAAATCCTGCTCCATTTTCTAGCTTGCAGACTTTATGTATGTGCCAGACGCCTTTCCCAGAATTAAGTAATCACGTGTCAGTCTTATATAATAGGTGATCTTTTCCAAAACCAAACACTACCAGCTTGTAAAGAAGCTATAGTTCGGACTTCAGGGTACAGTGCAAAGTGCCCTCTTATGTACATATGTTTTAATGACACCTCTTGTACAACTACAGTACCCTATCAATGTATTGTACTTTCTGTATCTTAACTACTGTTGTGCAATGACGCTTCTTTATACTGGTAGGAACCTCCTGGTTACACCAGCCCACAGGGGATTATTGTGTCCGTCGTGCAGGGAGGGGCTGGGTGGGGAGGGGCTGGGTGGGGGTGGGGAGGGGCTGGGTGGGGGTGGGGAGGGGCTGGGTGGGGGGTGGGAGGGGTGGGGCTGGGTGGGGAGGCGCTGGTCACCCCGTGGTGCCCTTATAAATCTCAACGTTTAACCTACTCACGCCAGCTTGTGCCCGCCCTCACAGTCGGGCATATTTGCGGAATACACCACGCCGCCGTTGACTCTGGCCATTGACCGAGCAACCCAACGTTCCTACCAGCTCCCTCCGCAGGAATGTATTTTTTTAGTTTGCATATATTGGGGATTTTGTGGACGTTTTAAATATGAAAGCAATATTTTTTTTCCTTGATGGTATACAAACCATTGTGGTCATACTTGAGAAATACTGCAAGATGTATTATTCTGTCCCTATATTTTTTTCCTGGTTCTACTAATCTTAGGATTGAACAAAAAAGTGCTCAATTTTACGTTAAACCCATACATGGTCTTATGCAAATAATCGTCTAGAAAAAGAAGAAATCGTGGAAAAACATTTCGCAACGTGCAGCAGATGCCAAGTGACTCATAATGGTGGTATTTACAGCGTTTAAGATTGTGGAGTGCTGAGTATTGACAGCGCATAACTTGGTACGTTGGAAGGATCTGTGCAAAGGTCTCAGATTTTACAATGCCCATTGCACTAATTATGAAACTAACCTGCCTGTATGTGTGTTTAGATACAAATATTTAGGCTTGTGTATTGCATAAATTAAATTACTCGCAATTCTTTTAATCGACATGACTGTAGATTTTATATAATTGTCTATGGAAATGTTGTGTAAGAGGCTGTGCTAAGTTTTACATTTGGAACCACCTGTAAACATGTTCTATAGCCGTTTGGCAGTCCACTGCTGGATAAAGGCCTTCCCCACACACTGTCAGCCATCGGAGTTTGTACTTCAAAAGACTTGTCAGTCCAGGTTGGTGAAGGGCGAGGCCCAGAACTGATGTTGTCCATGGCCTAGAATCAACCGAGTTCACTGCTTCACAGTAGTGCGCTATGTATGTATGTATGTTGAACTTGTTTTGCACCGTACGTAGCCAGCCGTGCTAATCGGAGGTGCGCTAACCACTGCGCCGTCACTCAACTGGGAACCACCAATGTCCGTGTCCAGCCCCTTTTTCAATACATTGACTGACGAGGATCTTTTCGTGTTGAGCAGCTTGTGGGAAATGTTAGACCACACTGGTCAGTGCAGATTGGTGAAGATGGGGAGCATAGACATGAGAGCATAGATTATGACAACGGATTTTACTGCATTGGCCTCTGCTGTCCACGACATAGCCGCCCGCGTATGACAACCTGGCATGCATTGTGATCACAATCATCATCAGGCGCAAAGCCCTCGGGGCATAGTGGTCCCCACGAGACATTGCCAGGCGATCCTATCCTGCACCATGGTGGTGAATGTCATTCTCGATTGTGCGCGTCTACGTCATCCGTAGCCTGCCTTGGGGTCGTCTCAAATCCCGTGGTGGTGCGGCAATGATTCTGCACAGGGCTCTGTTGTGATCAGCTGAGGCGTCCGCTCAAGCAACGTATCCGGAGAACCAAAGTCTTCTTCTGGGTCCAACTATCAGAGACTGATGGGCATCCTGTGTGAGGGTGGGCATCGGCATTCGTGAGCACCGAAGTGAATGCGGAATATCCGTTCAAGGTGCACCACTGGTCGAAGGCTGTCCAACTTGTGGCTCGGTGACGCTGTCGTCAGCCACGTCTCTCAGCCATACCGTGGTACGGGAACGATGGTTCACATTGTGGAGGCGGCTCTTTGTTGCTGTGGTAATGGAGGAGCACCAGTTGTATCTGTCGAGCTGTTTCATACACTCGCAAGTAATTCAGATTCACCTCTTAAATTCTGCCTCGCTTCCAGTATGTTGTCAAGTCAATGTTATATTTGCTTGAACATGTTGCACCTTTCTGGCACATTTGCCACTCAAAGTACGCCATGTTGCAAAATATAACCGAGATAAGTGAACGACTTTACTGCTTCAACATTTTGCCTGCTATTTGCACTTCGGTCAAGTCGAGTGGGTTGCTCACAAGTGGTCTGTTTTTTGGTTTTAGCCCGGTATATTTTGAGGCCAAATGGTGGGAGGGTTTAATTATGCATGGTCTCCAGTGCTAGGAATAAAACATGAATAATTCCAGCTCGCAAGGCTACATCATCTGCACAATCCGGATGGGAGTCGGTCCTATCCCCCACCAATATTCGGATTCAACTTAGTTTAGTGTCTGAGATCTAATGAGATTGGGTTCATTCTTGGTGATTGGAATGCCATGGAAATCATCTATCCATTTAATTCCAACAATTTTAGATTTTTCTTTTACCACATGTTCCATAGTCAGTTTAACACGTCGGCTTTCGCGACCAGTATGAATGTTCCATAGTCCCGTGCAACACCTAATGCAATGTCCTGTACGTCATTGGGTGTTGCAAGTCTTCAGTTTATCTTCCACCTTCCTCCACGTGGCTATCAGCCTGACTCAATTATCTTAACTGTTGTCATATATTTCGGTATGACAGAGTACAGGTTATTGGAACTTTTTTTTAAACAATGTTTAGTGTTCAATGTACATCTTATTTCTAGCCACAATTTTTTTTTCCTTGTGATGTATATTGCTTTACAGCCTGCTAAAGCAGCACAGCTTTCAAATATTTTAATAATTTGACGTGGAGTAATTAATAGTACGGTCATAAAATGTGTCCTACATATGAAAATACATGCTGGTTTTCCGTGATCAGCTTTTTTCAGCTGTGTATAATGTTATTGTTGGTGTGTAACTGTATACTGTAGTCATGCAGATGTATTGCTTGTATAGTTTTGAGTTGATATTAAACAATTTAAACCAATAATGCTATACCAAGTTAAAATATTATGTAATGTTGCAATGTATTGCCCATTGTTAATTTACTTCTGGATAAATATCTTGCTATTCCATGTCAATGATTTGGTATTTGAATCATACCTCACCATGCTTGTTAATGTCACTTGATGAAGAGGGAAGGCCAAGGACTGGTTCTGTTTTCACTTGCCACTGATGTTCGCCATTGCAATGAATCTTAATCTTGTTATTGGGTTCATAGTGCAGTATGCTAAGATGCTAACCACTGCTCCACCGGTTCAAAAAAATTGCATGTCTTCAAGACCATTTAAAGAGCAGTATTAAACAAAATCCATCTACTTTGTTTATTGTTTTCTCTGGTTAATTTATTTTATTCCCTAAACTTAACATAAATTATGTTTAGATTGTTATTTTGCATTTGCACATTGCCTTTGTTGTAACTTTAATTGGCTTAGTTCAATGGGCAAAAAAAGAATGTATCGGCAAGTGTGCCTTTAATGGCGAGAGAGATTGGTTTCTGGGGAGATGCGTGGGTGGCAAGTCTGAATGTCGTGTTCATTTCCTGTGTGGGAATGGGGAAAGACTATAAACAGCGTCACTGACAGGTCGCTAATATGGAGGGTGAATGAACAATCAGCAGAGGAATACTTAACAATTTGATCGCTTTGGAATAAGATAGTTTGTTTTGCTTTTTATTTTTTTCAAAACTATGCGGCTCTTTGAGATATGGCCTAATTTTAGTGTTAACTGCTAAAATGTAAAATGTATATTTGCACAAATGTATATTTTATCATATGTGGTTGTGATGCAATATTGAGAATGTTGAGTGAGTGTTATTGGGTATACATGCACAGCTATAAAATTACGTGTATATAATGTCTTGTACCAGAAGTGCAGAGACTAAGGGTCTCTTCTAAGCCATTACCAAATGAACAAAAGTTAATGTCACAGTAAGCTTTTTTTACTTCAGCAAGCGTTGTCTGTCACATGGCATTAGTACTTTTATATACCATTTAAGCAAAGACACAATTCAGAAAGTACCATGGTGTATTAAATGTTCAGAATACAGATTTTTATATGTGAACTAAAAATAACTAAATATTTTAAGGATTAGACATCCTAATCATCTTTGTTCAAAGCAAGTGACTTACAATGCCAGGTCCATCAATGGAACACTTTTCCAGCATCGTATTTCCAACCTACCTGGTACAAGGCAGTTTCTGGAATATTTGTACGCTTTAAGTTTGGTAAATAATGCTCCCGCTGATGTGAAAGTACATGCAACATAATTTAATCGGTTCCTACAGATCAGTTTAGAAAAGTGTACATCCATTGTTGTTAATCTGTGCATTGCTGTGCTTTCATAGAATTAAATGGAAGAATGCCGCTCAATATATCGCATTTTGTGCACTGATACAATGAAAGGTTAACATTTGATAGTCGATTGCGTTTTGTGGCATTGGAACCTTTGAACCTTGAACCTTCAGGTCTTCCCTTGCTGATTGTTAACTGTCCTCGAACATTTGAGAGAATGTCACTAATGCACGTGTACCTTGCAACTATCAGTCCAATTTAGGGCAGAAGATTTAGGTCTTTGATTTGAAAATGACAGCTTGTAAAATTGTCTCACAAATGTTGTATATCTACTGAACAACGTTCCCAATTATTTGTTGTGATGTTTTTTCTCCTTTAAGAAAACAAAGACATCAAGGAGCATTCTCAGCCTTCGCCCAAGATGATGAACAGACTGCGCCAGAGTTTTCGGAGAAAGAAGGAAAAAGGTGTCCCAGAATCCAGCCGGCCCCACCAGTGGCAGACTGACGAGGAGGCAGTGCGCCATGGTCAATGCAGTTTCCCAGTCAAGGTGAATTACATTCGTCAGATCCACAGAAACAAAGCAGACATCACCCCGCACCTCCGATTAGCACGGTTGGCTGTGTACAGTGCGAAACAAGTTGAACATACATATATCGTGTGCTTTTACATGACCGCTGTTTCTCTTTAAGGAAAAAGAGTTAACCTTCTGCACATATTAATTTTTTTTTTCCTAGAAAAGTTTCCAGCTTTGTGTCTCAGTGTTTTTGACATTTGGCTACCAGTGCCCTAATTGACCTGAGTTATGGGTATATCAAATGTTTAAGGTTCACCTATAGGTCTGAAGAACAATAAGGTTTATGACTGTGATGGACAGAGGCCAAAATAAATTATGGTTTTTATTGTTAGCTTTTCTGGGAGTGAGGTCAAGACAAAGCGGATGGGAAAATAACCCAGGAAACTCGAAATGGATGCTGTGGACTCGAAATACAGTCAATTGTCATAACTGCTTGGTAGAGGGTGATGCATTTTTAGCACTTAATTCTTATTTCAAAAGGACAGATGGACTGCTTGTATGTTCAACTTGTTTTTCCAGGGTGTGCCTTCATATTCGATTCAACTTTTGTTTAATTAATATAATTGGTTTCCTTTATCATTGTAAGGGAGGAAAACATAAATATGATTCAAATTACAATACAAAAAACCTTTCTAATGCTGCTTTCAGATATGTTAAATGAATGCGATACTCTGAAGAAAATGGTACAATTCCTGTTACTTGCACTTTTAAAGGTTGCAGTGAAATTGCAGCAATGCAAAATAAAAGAGCAATCATAAATTCCATTCCATCATTTTAATCCATTGCTCGTGGGGTGCGCGCACTGCATGGGCACAGAGCCACATCTTCCGGCTGTTTGCCTTTTTCCACACGAGTGAGATTTGCCTCGGTATCACCGTGTGTGTGTGTGTGCGCGTCTCCTGGTGCAGTACCTTGGAGCAGTGGAGGTGGATGAATCCAGGGGCATGCACGTGTGCGAGGATGCCGTCAAGAGGCTTAAATCTGTGAGTCAGTCCCAACTTCGTGGGTGTGGAATAATTACTACTTTTTGTGTGTGCATATTTTATATATTTTTCTCTTGTGATTGAAATCACAATATACGCTACAGTTTTTTGTTTTATAACTATGAACTAAATCTCCTTAAGTACAATGCCACAGCTGTAATTGTGAAATATTACAGCAAGTCCAAGTGGGGATTAACTGAAAGAGTGGCCATTATTGGGTTAATGATCTGGAGTCCATTGGGGAATTGATATGTGGGTACCATGAGCCTGGCTGTGAGAATATAGCTTTGCTGAATTAGATTGGTTGCTGCTTGTAAGAACCCCAGAGCCAGTATAAGTGTTTACCCAGCCGTATGCCATGGTCTGACTTGGCATTTGTGGCAGCTGCTGTTCTAATCCGCAGCTGGTAGACCCCTCGGTTAAATTATTTAAAACCTGATTTTTAGTCTTCAAACAGAATAGTTTGGTTATTTAATCCATAATAATGTCGACAAATCCCTGTGTAACTTCCCTTAACGTTTGAACAATTATCCCAAAGGAGGAAATGTGTGCCTTTGTCTATACAATTGCCATTTCCTAGATGAAATGTTTTGCTATTGTTCAGAAAAGGTTTAAAATGCCTGCACTTTTCATCCATGATGAACATTGATGCATGTAATTAACTATTATTATATTCTGATATGATTACAAGTGAGGGCACATGGTTTACGATATGCGCTCTACTTTAGCAGAATATATCCATCACTTTTTTTTTAGGGAGCAGTGTACACTTTATGGCTAGTCCTATCCCTGAGTGGTAACGCGTGCTAATTTATCTGTCTGTTTCGTAAACAAATTGTGTCCGTTAATGATTTCGCATCAAACTTAGATTTCATTCCAACTGATACAGGCCCATTGAGTTAAACATTTCTCTTATAAGGACGACCAACCCAAGACTGCCAGCAGTGTTGGCAGTTACAGAACATTGCAGAATGGGAATGTGAAAATGTATAAACTAACAAGAGGCAAAACTAAATAACTTATAATAAACATGCCACTTCAATCTGAAAACAGGCTGAAGCATAAACTGTTTAAAATAAAATGAGAACCCTATAAAAAAAATCATGTCACAGACATGTAAATAGACCATAGTCTCAGTTGTAATGGATGTTCGTTATAGTATTTGCAATTGTGACAGCGGTAGTCCTGCAGCGTGGCCTTAACACACATGCTAGCAAATGTAAATTTGGAATAATAATATTGGTTATGAGGACATTCCAAAATGTGGGTTCTGCTCAAGGGGAAGGCCCTGGAACTAGTCTGCTTTCTCGATCTAGGAATGGTCTACAGGAAATCGGAGGTCCGTTTCTGGTTTCTTGGAAGTTTTAACAGTTAGAGAATGTCAATTAAATCCTGAGATTATTTGGGTTGAGGAACTTTGTAGATTAAGATTGCCCAGTATAGATCTCGATGTAATTCCAGAAAGGTTAGATCAGCTTGGAGTAAAGCTCACAGTAGTGACTTTTTAATCCTGGCTTATAAAGTGAAAGCTAGTTTTTCTTCAGTTTTTACCCTACAAAGTAGATGCATAATTTAACCACATGCAGATGCATGGTTGTATACATACATACAGACAAAAAAAATCACGGATAAGATTTGCATCATGTTTATACACTAAAACTTGCCTGCCAATGTTCTTTACAAACCAAAACATGTGTAAGCTTGTGCTTGCTTGTAGGTATGCTGAATCTAAATTCATGCCAGGTATGTGGTGTGTGTATTGCGTATATATACACGTTTCACTTTTAATTTGGATGTTTTTTCTGAAATATGCAAATTGATGTGATGTGTATATGGTATATTGAAAGTAAAAAAATGAAGTGTTTTTTTTCTAAAATAAGAGTGAGAAGGAGCTTAACTCCAGTGGTTTTCTTGTGCTGCTTGTGAAAGTTCCACATTCCTTTGGTAGGGACCAATCTCTCGATAAGACACATATCAGTTGATAGTTTACACTTTGAAAGCACCTTGGTGGTACACTTGATTGTCAACACAGCACATTCCCCTGCAAGGCATCCTTTGTTGTGACGTATTTAAAACTAGGTAGAACAATGATAGATCACGACGTTTAGATCGCAACACAAGCAATCGTCATCAGGTGGGACAACCACAGCAAGAAAAACTGCTGTGTTTGTCCCACCTGATGACGATTGCTTGTGTGTTGCGATTGAAACGTCGTGATCTATTATTTTTCTAACTACGTGACTTCACCGAAAGAACCAAAGAGTATGGATTCCTGCAGTCACGAAAGTTTCAAATCAAGATTTAAAACTAGGTTTAATCTTCGAATAACCTTAAGTCGAATCATTGAAAGTCATGGCATATCACTGACATGTAAATTCAGTAAATGGATTTACGATTACATTCAAAGGAATCACATTATTAGTATGTTATGCACGTTAAAATGAATACAAATTCTCAAGTTTTTCTGTCGGTAATGTTAGAAACAAAACACGTTTCTGTTGGTGGCTCTGCTATTGTATTTTCTTCATGATGGCATGTTTTATCGTTATTTCTGTAGGTCGGGAGGACAAAGGTGCGAGCAGTACTGTGGGTTTCTGCAGATGCTCTCAGAGTGGTGGCTGATCTGACAAAGGTAAATTATTGTGGAACTTGGAACTGTAAGACTTCAATTGCATTCATCAGGTTGAAGTTTGGAGTGGCTATGCAATGTTATTAAATGCAGTCGGTTAGCAAATGGTGTAGAACCGTAGTGTGATTACTCTCTTACATTTTATTTTCAGTTTAATGTATTTCACTCAGCTTTGTATATACACAAGGGTCGAATTGGTTGTGACCTTGAACTAATGGTCTGTATTTGCACCATTGTAGAGTATTTAAATGAAAGTATAATATAAGCCATTTACATCACAAGCTTAATTTTCTATGTAGGTGTGATGCTTTTCAGAAACACATAAATGGCATACATCACAATTTTTTTCTGTGCGTTTATAACCTATGACTCACTATAATTTTCGGTTTTTATGAACAATGACACATTCCAAATCACAGAAATTCTTCATAGTCCTTTGGACAATATTAATGTAACATGCTCAATATATTTGAACACTCCTAAGCAAGTATATCAACTGGCATTACAATAAATTTCAGTAACTTTTTCTTTAATAGCATACCAATACTACTGTTGCTGTTTGCACAAGTTAGAAGGTTGTGCTTGTCAATTAGTTTGGTATAGTATTTTAATACGTAATTAAATAATTCCAGGAACAGAAATACACATCGACTGAGTAATGGCAACATTTCATGTCCAGAATTTTGAGCTGATAATTATGGTGCTTAGCATCTCCAATTAATCGGTTTAATAAAACACCTGTCTCCATATGTTATCTTAAAAAATTGCAGCAGATGCATTAACGCTTTATTGACTAGAAGGAATTTCTGCCATGAAACAAAAGTAAGCACTATTTGCACTGTTTAGTTTTAAATTACTTAAAATGCCTATTAAGCTTTTTATGGCAAAGCAGGCTGGGCAAGCAATTGAGAAGGAGGAGCTTCCTCTTTGTGTTATTAAATGGCATCCGCTCACATGAGAAAGAATAAACGTAACCTCTTGCAAACGTTGTAGGCCATTGTTCTACATGCAAATCACGTGTACTGCCTCAATGAATGGGAGAACACAATAGCCAAAGGCTTTGTGTGTTGGCAAGTTACATTTCATTACTCAATATTGGTCCAATGTGCCAGTGACCCTTACAATTCCCAAAACGTGGTTGGATTATCCATTTGAATATAATACATTAATATTTTCTCTTGCAAATAGTACAAGCAAGCACTTCATATAAATATCATTGTCAGAGCGCATGTGGTCAGCTGTGGTATTTGTTGGTTCTCACTCTGGAATGTGTTTTGTTTATGCCTTCCACCCCCTTGTTGTAGGATTTGATTGTGGACCAGACGATCGAGAAGGTGTCCTTCTGCGCTCCGGACAGGAACTACGAGCGAGCCTTCTCCTATATCTGCCGCGACGGCACTACACGTCGTTGGCTTTGCCACTCTTTCATGGCCGTCAAGGACTCTGTGAGCAGAATGCCTTAAGTGAAATGTGTGTGTGTGCCGTGAGCAATGTGTTTTGGTTTGTGCTATAGAAATAAATAAGGAAAAAGACCTTCAGTAACCCGCACAATCCCCGTGACTGACGTGGCATAGATAGGCTTTTATCCAGCAGCGAGTTGATGAAGGGTTGGAATTATAGATTATTTTTTTGGAGTCTATAGGGCCGCTGCTGCACTGCAGTTAGTCGGTGAGCAGGTTGCATGTGGTGGGGTTAAAGTGTGGGGGGGCTTCGTCCTGCCACTTTCAATGTCTCACCAGCATGGAAGAATAGGCAAAACTACCCCTTGGTGGGACTCTAGGGGAGACCCTTCCACTATCAGTTTCGTGATCAAGCAATTTTAGCGCTGCACCTTTACCTTTTTCCCAATGTGGCCACGTTTGCATTTAGCACTTTTAATTTAGGTGAATAGATTAGTCGCGTGGTTGTGGCCAGGGTTATGCATTTACGCATGCTTGTTGAAGTTCTTTCAAACCGTACGTAGCCAACCGTGCTAAACGTTTCTGTAACGTTTGCCCGCCCGCCTCCCTCCCTCCCCGCCGTCTCAACTCCCTGACAGGGCGAGCGCTTGAGCCACGCCGTGGGCTGCGCCTTCGCCGCGTGCCTGGAGCGCAAGCAGAAACGCGAGAAGGAGTGCGGCGTGACGGCCACATTCGACGCCAGCCGGACCTCGTTCACCCGTGAGGGCTCTTTCCGCGTCATGACCGCCACGGAGCAGGCCGAGCGGCAGGAGGCCTTGCGGCAGATCGAGGAGCAGAAGCGTGCAGGTGCCTCCTCGCTCCCTACTTCTGTTGGCAATCTGGAGCGAAAGCACTTTATAGATGCAACCCAAATAACAGGCAGCACTTGTAGATACTTTACCTAAGCTGTGTCTTCCCGGTGTAGGTTTGATGCTTAATCATGCTATATTACATTTTATATACAGTAAAACCTTGGATTGCGAGTAACTTGGTCTGCGAGTGTTTTGCAAGACGAGCAAAAATTTTCAATGACTATTAATTTGATAAACGAGCGAGGTTTTGCAATACGAGTAGTGCGTGTATTTGCTTTGTCTGCCGAGCGTCACGTGATCACAACTGATATACGAGTGCTTTGGATTACAAACACGTTTTCGGAACAAATTATGCTCGCAATCCAAGTTTTTACTGTATATGAAAACGAAGTTTTACTCTCTGGCGCGCGGGCGGGCACGTGTGGTGGTGCGGCTAGATGTCACACGCCATGCCTCTGTTCCACCCACTCTCCACAGCAGCTTGTGTATCCCACGCAAATGCATGGACAGTGCTCGTTAGTCTAAATACAAATCACAGGTGCTATTTAGTGACCTCCTCTCAATGTCATTCCTGCTCTTTTTAATATATCCTTTTAATCGCATGTACATTGTTAACACCTGAAGACGGTGCATTAATCTCCACTGGTATGTTGTACTTCTTTGCTCCTATACTGACCAGCGTGGTGGAGTATGGTCAAATAACCCCCGTGACCCACACGGCATTGGAAGCCTCTTATACAACAGTGGATTGACAAATAGGCATGCACTTAGGCATGTAACAAATACAGCAATTTATGTATTTCTTAAAATGTATTATTTTCTTGAAGATATAGGAATTTATTTGCATATAGGAATTGATTATTTACGATGCATCTATGCAATTTATTTTGATAAAACCTGTCTCTACATTCACTTCAAATAATCACATTAAGTGTGGGATGAACCATTGCATGCCTAACTTTCCTGCAGTGAATCACAACAATGAAACTGACCATATAATTCTATTTTTTTACTAACAAAGCTTCAAACTTGTGATGGACAACCTTTGACACAGCTTGGATAAGCATCTACTTCATAAGACGTTTTGTTTTTGGGTTGTATCTTTCAAGTGCTGGCACGTATCTGCTGGCTGTGGCACTGGTAGGTTGGTGGATAGCTTGAGAATAGGTGTAGAGTAGAACCTCTGGTCACGAACGCTTCTGACCAAGACCAAATCGGGTTCCGACGAAAAAATTCACGAAATTTTTTAATCTGGTCACGAACACAAACTCGGGTGACGATCAAACACTGCCGCGGCCGATTTCCCCTTCCGCGCCATTTTTTTTGGAATTACGCAAAGCGTAACAGTTACGTATATAACTTTTATATTAAATTCCTAGTAAGATATTAATTTTGTGAGTGTAGTCATACCCCTCCCCCCTCATTCAAGCCGTAATTTAGAGAGCGAAAGCGCTGAGTACGTAAATCGCTAACATAAGAACCCGTTAATCTCTTCTTGCATCATTCATACGATGATGCGGTGAAGTAAACGTTCATATGATATTACGGTGAATGCTTCCAAAAACAATACTGTACCCAAATATTACTGTTAACTTACTTTCAATGGAAACATGAATTGTTCGTACGAATATTCTCTCTCTCTCTCAGAATCGACCGACTGATGTAGCAGACGAAACAATCATCTTGTTGAACGATTCTAAACCTTGACGCGGCAATGTTAGTTTTCTCTGTTGTTCAAGGTTTTCTCAGTGTTATTCAATGTTTTTACATTTAGTTTACTATTACACTGTGAATTTTATGGTATAATTAATTATTTTTGTGCTTAAAAATCTTTAATGTTTATATACAGTTCGTAGGAGTCTGGAACGGATTAATCGTATTTACATACAATCCAATGGGGAAATTAAGTTCGAGTCACGACCAAATCGGGTTGCGACCAAAGTTATGGAACGAATTATGGTCGTGGCCAAGAGGTTCTACTGTATTATGTAACTTGCATTGTAACCTTGTGCCCAGCAACACTTTTTATGAGAATAGGTCAACATCCTTTCATCTGGCCAAGTTCCCAAACCGGTCTGAGATATATCTTCACATGTTCAAACCAGGAAATGAGGTCATGCTCAAGAGATCTGAGATTGTTAGCCTCTTACTTCCTGGTCTTCTGTAACCATTAACGTTTTAATGGGGAAATGAGTTATCAAATGAGTTATCATGCTTTAATTTGCTAAATTTGAATGAATGTATGGTAGGTCACATAACGTGTCAAATAACTGATGATCCTGAGAGAGATTGCTCATGGCAATGATTATTTCATGAAACAAAGCCGCTATATCATGAAACAAAACTTGTTGGTATCTTTTCAAGATTACTGTTAAGTCTTGGTTTGCAATTTTCCCAGTAAATATGTTTAAAATTGTAGCATGGGATTTAGCAGCCCTGTTAATTCGATCAGCATGTATATGTTATAATTGCTGCATATAATGTTACATTTTCATGTACATCTTATTCATGTGTAGACTTTGAGCCATATGCTCTCCTAACATGAAATGGCCATCATTCACCAGTGAATATTGAAATACGTGGATTTCAAGTGAAACATTATCAGAGTGAAAATGTAATTTGCTACTGGTGCTTTGTATTAACTAGAAAATTCTGCACTGACCATACTGTATATGTTTTTTTTAGGAGGCCAGTCCTGCAGGTTTCTAATAGGGGGTTTCTTTGTTATACTTTGCCCTGCCTGACAAGTTTAATTCACGGAATACCATGGAGTATGTGTAATGAGTATAGGAATTGCTTTCATTTTGCAGAACTGTTCCTCTTTGCATCTCAATTAGTTGACTGAATTAGCTGAAACCATTGATTGTAGTAACAATGTTCACAAGTGGCAGGGAAGAAACGTTTTTTAAATACCAAGGCTGTAATTTATTTCCAAAAGTTTTTTTGTTCTACATGTAGCTCATGATCACCTTTTTTAAGCCTTCTTTACTCTTAGCTTGTGTTTTTATAAACTATCGCAAACACTTTGCTGATGGCAAAAACATCAGCTTTGTTCTTATAATTTAACACTAACAATGGTATTAAGACCATAAATTGGGTTGCCTGATGAATGTAACTGGCTGGTGACCCCACGTCGGAAGTCCAGCTGACTGATGGATTTTCTGCTTGAGTACATGGAAGGAATGTTTAAGGTCAAATCTCGGTACTCTGCTCTATACCCTTTGATGTGTCAATCAGATTATGCTGATGCTTTGTCCGCCTGGCTTCTCACTGCCAAGCGCATGATCACAAATGCAAGGAGCTGAAATTGGCAACATTTAGCCCTTTAATGTAATTTAAATGAAGTACATTACTATTTTTTTATGTTTTCTGTGGCCAGTTAATGAGGAGCCTTGTTCTTTAAAGCTTAAAAGGGGCTACACAGTAGAGACGTCTATGTTTACTTTGTCCTTCCACCACTTCCGATTAGCATAGTTGGCTACGTACGGTGCGAAAAAAGTACACACATTACCTTACAATCAGTTCGCACTCAAAGCACAATGTTAATGGTAGTATAGAATAACAATCGAAGCAGATTTTCAAAGTGCTTTATTCGTGTACATTATCTATAGCTTTCAGGGTCAGCAGGTTGCTTTCTGGTCAAACCTACATCTCTTCGTGAAAACCCTGCAGAGTTGATGTATAAATGAATTCTAATTTCTGTTTGTATTAGGTTTATTTTTGGTAATTTTTATTTGGTACCTTGGCTTATGAAAGTTGTTTATGAAATGTTTAGTGGTATTAATATGACAAGTTTAACAACACCCTTCGCCACCCCTTCTCCACCCCTCCCAACCACAATGAAATGCATTATTCCAGTTCAGGGTTGTGATTTAATTCAAAGTAAAAATACGTAACCTTTTGGTGAATATAGCATTAGTCCTTTTAAGGGTCCATGAACCTATAATATAAACACTGTTTGGTAGGAGGTAGAGAGAATGGTTGTCCTCTAGAAGACTAATCTTTACCAGTAGTTGTTACATGGTATTTATAACCATTGGAGAAGAGCTCTCAACAATCACTCAAACATGGTGACTCTTGAGACGATTGTAATTGTTAGCAGATGTTAGTGCAGCAAAATTCGTTGCTTTACTGCGATCCCACATCTATAAGAACACAATTATTCTACCCACTGTCAGCCTGCATTGACCAGCATGGAAAAGTATAGTCAAAATACCCACCAAGGGCCCACACAGTTTGGGGAGACCCCTTAGTCGTCAGTGATTTTCCACGTGCACAATGGTCTTATGAAAACTAAAATCCTGGCCTAAATGACAATAGATAAAGGCGCAGCAGCTGCAATTGCTTACTCACACCACTGCTGGCAGAAGGGCCTCCATTCGAGGGAACTCTGCTCTTGGAAGAGGGGTGGGGGAGATTCCCACACCTTACCCCACCACATTGAAAACGAATTTCTTGAATTGAAGACTCATTTATTTAGAACTACTTGTTTTGTTTTGTTTAGTTTGTTGTCCTTCCCCTGAACCTCCGATTAGCACGGTTGTCTACGCACGGTGCGAAAGAAGTTCAGCGTACACACGTACATACATTCACTACTACAAAGAAACTATAGAATTCCACTTTTCTTTTTTATCGCAGCCGGTGTCGCTAATGGGCACGAAAACGGTGGTACGGGGGATGCAGTGGTGGCGGCGGCGGCGGTGGCGGCGTCATCAGCCCCGATTGAAGTTGTTAATCAGGTGGTCTCCAGCGGTCCGTCGGATGGGGGCAGCGTCCTCTCCATCCCGCGCCGGCATGCCCCCATCGATGAGCTCGTGCGGCAGGGTTCCTTCCGTGGCTTCCCTGCGCTGCTGCAAAAGAGTTCGCCCTTCAAGCGCAACCTCTCGCTCCGCCTCAACGACCTGCCCTCCACGCTGCAGCGCAAGACCGACTTTCAGCTCCTAAACAAGGGTGAGCGCTTAAAAGTGACTGGCACGTATGTATGCGTACATAGCCAACCATGTTTCTCGCAGGTGCGGGCATACGCATAGCAGTTAATGCACATGCGTGCGACGCGTTCATTTAAATAGTTTATTAGATCACGGGTTATAAGTATACCTGGGTTTTTTTGTACCACAGATGGTTGATTGGATGGTGGTGGTGAGTTTTGTGCAATGGAAAGTTTTACAAGGGTATTGAAAATGGGATTTGTAGAGTCTTGTGAAAGTGTTGGTGCGTTGTGTGTTAAGATAAATGTGTACAAGGAGTGTGTGGATGTTTGTATCGTCTTGTGCCTCAGAATAACTGTGGGGGGCGGGGAAGTGGTTTGTCTTGGAAACGTGTTTAACATTACTTCTACATTTGATTGGAGTGTCTTGAAGTTACCTAAAATGTCATTTTAAGCTATGGTATATGAATCATACGCAGTCATGACTCACTGTTTTTGCATGATAAACATTCACTTTTAATATTCTCTGCTAGATTTAATGGTAATATACTGGCCTATAGCATATATATCTGCCTTTGTGACCACTTTTCCTATTATAGTAATTTTACAATTACACTAATAGTGTCTCAGTTCCACATTAAATGTCGTGCTATCATGAGTTACATACCTATTAACTATACCTAAGTAATTCTGATAAACGGACAGATTTTTGAAGTTATGGGCACAACATGTATACATTTGTGTGCTCCCTGAGGGTCATTTTGGAATCGTGTATAAATTTGTGGTGTATAGTAAAGGTATTAAAACTGTTGGACCGTTTATTGTCTTTGGCAGTGCCGGAGGTGGAGTCGCCAAACAGCCCCGAACCGCCCAGCGCAGACGGTATTCACACCCTTTGCTCCCAGATAACCGGCAGCTTCCCTCCCGCTGAGGATCCATTCTCCGCCGTTCCCATGTCCCCGCCAAACGTTCCTGGTGTGGCCACCCTGCCTTTAGGTTAGTGCCACCCAGGGATATCCAAGCTGGCGCCCACAGAATGTAGCTGCCTACATGCCTACATCGGTTGCCCCCCCAGTGATTATCACCAGCAACATCTTTATTATGAGCAACTGTGGCAACTTAGTATGGCGTTTGCAAAGTGTGGTGTTGGGGGGGGATCTGTCCAGACAATAAAACACGAGTTTGTTGAAAAGTGTGTTTGAACAATTGGCTACAGAGCACACAACTTTAAGGTAGTCACGTGACTTGGGTTTTGTAATCTTATTGGACATTAATAGTTGCCCACATGATCATTTTTACACTTTAATGTTGTGGCAGCCATTGCCAGTGACACCCTGAAATTGCCTTTAGGAGGTACCAGTGCTTGTTCCCTGCCAGGCATTGAATTGGACTGTAATAGAAAAGTTGGGGTTTCCGTATTTGGCTGTTAATATACATTTTGACAATCCGTCCCAATGTGAAATAAATAATCCACAAACACTAAACTAATAGGTGAGTGATGGAGCACACAAAATAAAGGCAACAGCACTTACATGGCTGGCTTTACTGTACATTGTACGGTGGGAAGGTACATGTTTGTGAAACCTAACAGACTTGTTTATGTTAATGAATTAATGTGAGAACAGCATTCCAATAAACTGCCATAGCTTCAGTTGTTGCTAGTCTTTGCAAAGCAATTGAATGTAAAAGCAAAAGTTTGATTAATGTCGACTTTATAGCCGACAGAACTCAGTTCCCAGTGCAGGTGTGACTGATAAAACCGTCTGTTAAACCTTTGCACCTTGCCTTTATCTCTGCTTGCCTTTTGCTTCAGGCATTTCACGTACTGTGCGTTTGAAACAATGTCGCATGTTTATACGCAGTATTGTGTAGGCATGTACGTGATGCAAAAAGTGAATCCTAGGAAGTTTGATTCATAATATAAATTACACACTTTAATTCCGGACTTTGTTTACATAGATCAGAACTCGTGTGATAGTTTGAGACGCATTTGTGAGGTGCATAGCCATCAAATGAGGTGGCCTTGCTTAAGAGCAAAGGGGAATGGGGCCTATCCAAAGTCCCTTTTGGTGAGACGCTGAACTATTGAGGTAGCGAGCGCCCTCTGCTGGACCAGCTGGTTTCTTCTCCCTGGCAACAGTTTACATCGAGTAGAAGAACGAGCTGCATTGTATGCAAATACGCAGTCTCAGGATTTGTGTGCTGTTATTTATTTGTTACACCGACACTTGAGAAGCCTCAAATAAGGAGACAGAAATTCTCTCTTGACGCATTCTGCTTGCTACTTGGGATATTTTTTTGGGGGGGGGGGGCACTGGCATGCAATCCAGCAGGTCCATTATCTTGCTTCCACTGCTGCCCCAGCCATCAGACTTCATACATGCAATTTAAAGTGCAGCAAAATGTAAAGTGAATATAAGTGTATCAGGTCCCAGTTCCTTTGGATAAAGTCATAATGAATCTGTCGGTAAAATGCTTAATGATCAACCACTCATGTCTGGGTTATAAATATGATTTCCAAAATGAAATTGCTCCGGAGAACAAAGTGGTTAAATTTCGATTTAAAGCTTTCGTGACTGCAGGGATTCATCTTCTTGGTTCTTTCGGTAAGTCACGTAGAATGGAAATAATAAAATAATACAAATAAAACATAATAAAATAATTCTCACGACGTTTCGGCCACAACGCAAGCAGCCGTCCTCAGGTGAAGAACAGGTCTGTCGGGAAGACGGTGTCTTTTTTTTTTATTATTATATTATTTCCATTCTACGTGACTTTACCGAAAGAACCAAGAAGATGAACAAAGTGGTTGGCCAGCCTTTTGGTGACATGCGCCATACGTTATACGGAGGATTTATGTCGCCAGACAGCCACATTTCTGCACCGCTGTAAGCTGCACTGCCTTCGATGTTTCCTGACTTATTGGCCTGGACAAAAGAGAGTCATTCTCACAAGTTCATTGCTCATAAGTTATTGGTTGCAGAGCCCTGATACCATAAATAAATCCTTTTTTGACCATAAGACGAGATTACATTGTAAATTACAAAACCATTCGTTTTTGTTGTTGGATAAAACAATAGTGCCAAAATAGTTTTTTTTCCAAAAATATACAAATATTTGTCAGTTCTAACGAAATGAGTTTTCAATCTAGATTTAGCAGTGCATAGGTATAGTGGCTTCCTCATGTAATCTGGTGCTCTTGCCTCTGTTTCTAACTTATGTAATCTTAATTTTACTGCTGGCTGACAAACACAAAAACAACCAGCAGGTAATCGGAATATTTATTTATTCCGGAGGAATCCGATGAGCTATGAAGCTCTTCCACAGATGTCCAATAGTGACATGAATAATCTGGGTTTATTCATATAAAAGCCAATCCTTCAGTGTGATAAGACAACAGTGGGGGGGGGGGGGGGGGTGAGTGTGCTGTACATGCTAGTGCACAGGGAGACGTTCATAACCATTTCTCCTGCTGCAGCTTCTCCGTTTTACCGTTGCCTCTTTTATTTTAACTGGCTTTGCAATTTCTCGCTTGTTCCAGCTAACACCGTGCCTTCCGCGTTTCCTGTAACCAACTCTAAACCCCCCGTTTCCCCGCACTCGACCGTTGCACCCGTGCGTGACGTCAATCCTTGGACTCACGCCGCCTCTGTCACTGTCGCTACAGCAGGTAAGTTGTGCCTGAATTCCATGTTCCATGGCTTGATCTCTCGCCTTCTATTTATCCAGCTTTCTCGTCAAAATGTCTTAATAGGGCTTGCTGACAGTCGTGTTTAATGCTTTTTCAATAACAATATGTTAAACTCTACAAATGTAGCAGATAATTCACTTCAGTATTTGTTATTAACGTATCTGTAGCATTGTGGCCTAATACAATCCCATTAGTTTAATGTGCATCCTATTGCCACTACCAATGGCAATGTAAAAAAACAAGTTAAAACCAAACTAAATAACTTATTGTTGCTTTAACTTTTTTCAGATAGTGTGCTTGTTGTCGCGGTTGGCCATTAAAAAAATAGGTTGTGTGTGGCCTCGGGGCCACAGTGAGCAATGCAATGTGCACACAATACAAAACATGACTAACATGAGTGTTGGTGCCCACCTATCAACAAAACAAGACACTCTTCCATATGCAGTGTGCTCTAATTAGCTTTGTACACAACATCGGTAGTTTTACCGAAAAGTGTAATTTTTTTTGTCACTATCATGATTTGACAATTTTTGTTTTAAATGAGCTCATAACTCTACAAACTGTTTGGGCAAACACCGCAGACAAGAAAAAAAACAATGAGGTATCCTCAACCCAGGTGAATTTAATGTCATGGCTGAAAACGCGGCAAGTGCCGTGAAATGGTGTCCCGAGTTAGAATATGGGAACCCATTCTCTCCAACCACACGTGTGTTTGTGGGGACAGGTGCAAGCACCACTGTGGGACCGGCCTTCAACCCCGGACACCGGAGAACGCAGTCTGAAGCAGAGCGGTGGCTCGATGAGGTCGCCAAGTCCACGCAAAACCAGAAGCAACCACAAGGGCAGGCGCTGCCCCCCGGTGTCACGCCACCCCATGGCCTGTCCCCTACGCAGATGCAGCCTGTTGGGTCATTGCCAGGTGGGGTACCCTCTGCTGCGTTTGCCATGCAACATCATCATCATTACCAGCCAGTGGCGGTGGCAGCAGCAGCAACCTCTTACCCAGGCCACTTTACCGTGAACGGTGGTGGCCAGCAGCAGTACAGCACAGGGCCGACACCCAGTATGACGCCCTCGCAGATGGTGGCCAGCGCGTTCACGGTCGCAAGTAATCCCGGGGCGGTGGCGGCAGCACCAGCGGTG
Source organism: Lethenteron reissneri (assembly GCF_015708825.2). Taxonomy (NCBI): domain Eukaryota; kingdom Metazoa; phylum Chordata; class Hyperoartia; order Petromyzontiformes; family Petromyzontidae; genus Lethenteron; species Lethenteron reissneri. The sequence continues at coordinate 12,504,261 of NC_083792.1, read as the reverse complement.
GGACAGCCCACGCAGTCTCTGTCTCAATTCAACAGCAACCTCAACAATTCAACGCAGGCTGCTAAGCCCAGTTTGCCTGCCGGTGGCTTCGGTGGGAATGCTGCGTCCGCCTTTACAAATGGCAATGGGGTTTCGGCAGGCGAAGACCAGTTTGAGGCGCAGTGGGTTGCGCTGGAGACCAGGCATAAACAACAGCAGCAGCCGCACAACCCCACTCAACAGCAGCAGCAGCAGCAGCCGCAACGCTTTACCCCGTCTCCGACAAACCCTTTCAGCAGCGAGGTTCAGAAGACATTTGAGATTCGCATCTGATTATACCGTTTCCTTACCCTTGACACTCATGTCCATGCTGCATTTATTTTTTGTTCCAATTTTCTTAATTTGCTTAAAGCTTCTCTTAAAAGAATAACAGTGGCTTGGGATTTGTAAGTTCTTTAACAGTTAAGAACATGCAGGCAGTAGAGAGATGATAGAATGGCACAAAACCTCTGGTATTATAAAACAACAATTACAATTGTCTTAAACTGAAAAAAACACAACACATACAAACCCATATCTTAAATGATGACATAGCACAGTTTTATTTTCATCGTGCCTATTGGAAATGCCATTGTAGCTTTTGACAGAAAATGCTGTTTGTTTTATAACTGTAAAAATGAATGTTTCAAAATGGTGCAGCGTTAAAGAAATGTTAGGATGCCCAGTGACCGGGTCGGGTGAGTTATCAGCCATGGTTACTTATTCACAAGTGTGTGTTGTCAGTAGATATCTTTTTGTACAGTTCACGGACATTGATCAATGTATGATAGCAAAGCCTGTACTCGTGCAGGGTTATGCCTGCAATGATGGCAGTGCAAAGGAAACATTTGAGTCTTCTAATTTTTATTATTTTAGAATTTTTAAGAAATTGTCTGCTTAGAAGCAATGATGGTTATCTGTAAAATGTAAACAAATTTACCAATTTATACACCAAACTATACCATTTGTTAAAAAATGCCGTTATCTTATTTTAACTGCAGAAACATGTCATTGTGTAATTATATAATGGGCTTTGGATAAATTATAGAATTAGCCTTCTCTACTGTTGACCTTTAAACTTAGTTAACATACCTTTACCTTTTCATAATTAGGTTGACAATGATCGTAGCATGGTTATTTATATCCTGTATTGGGCGTCATAACTATTTAATTTTAATTTACCTTTCCCATCAGTAACTTGTTAACACTCACTTTATACTTTTTAAACAGAGGTACAAATTTATCACAGCTAAAATTAGGCCTTTTTAATGAAAATGTTACTTTGGACAAATGCGTTTAAAGGGCATGGCCACTTTGGTTTGTGTACGTGTATATATTTGCCTAAAGAAAACAATTGAAATTTATTAGATACACATTATAATGGGTCTCTTAACATGGTTTGTAATTACATTTATTGCAGTTTTTTTTGCTGCGTCTTATTTTATTAAAGTGAAATAGAATATACATTTAGCACTCACACTTGCTTTCTGGGTAATGCAAACAGCTTTGAACAAAAAGTGCATTATTGCAATGAAATGTTTCATTTACTGTTCATAAAAGAAAAAAAAACATTGTTCAAATGGATATATGAATAAAATAGTATATTTCTCTTTCGTTATAACATTTACATCTTTAGACATTCATGGACATTGCAACAGTGGCGTGATAGTGGAAGGAGGGATAAACAGCTTAACACATGACATGCTGTGGCCCAGCTGTTTCAAAGTAACGGGGACTTGAGAAAAAAGTGTCTTGTCCGTTGAAGATTCCACTGCACCATGCGAATGATCGCTGGCAACACAAAGCAGTGTGATGCAGGCAGGCGGAACACGGGTGCGTGCGAGTGCACAGCCCATGGCGCTGCACAGCTGTAACAAGGGGAACTTTGACACAATGCAGTCCGGGTGAACGTTAACCCCTAGTTGATGGAGACCCTTGTTCAGTGTCATTAAGAGAACGTTGTCCAACCTACATGGATTTATTGGCAAGTATTGTCATGATCGTCCCTATGCTGAACACGTGTGTGTGTGTGTATATCACGTGAAAAAGCGCTATTTTTACATCTTAATTTGCCAAAATGTGAAGTTAACTGCATAAACTACTGAGTTAGATTATATATGCAGGTGATGGGATTGGATTAGCTTTATTTCTTGTGTAATTCTACAGAATATCTTGGTGAAGGCACTGCTAGTGTAGTTTTATAGGTATAATGTTCATGCAGTGATTTTTAGGTTTGCTGTTGTGACACTGATGACAAAGCCGACGCTAAAAAAATATTTTTATGAGTGATTCTAAAACGTACAGTGTACATGTGCCCGATACGGTAGATTTGAGGTCATGTGGGTGTTTAGGTGAAATTGCTAACTTTTTTTATATATTTTGATACAAAAATGTATATCCCTATAAAAAATGTCAAAGGCCTTAACTGCTGTATGGTACAGTCAGTTGCAGATTTAAATATTTCTAACTTTGTTAGGACATGATTTTAAAAAAAATTGTCACCAAAAAACCAACCTAAAGTTTAATATTTTAACTATTGTGCTGGCCCACGGGTTTATAACACTACGTTGTGGTGACATACACTTAGAAACTTGAAGGGTTATTTAGATGTCCATTGTATTTCAGGTAAGCCGATTGTGTAAATCGTGGATATGAAATTAATTCATTTCAAATCGGACACTGAAATCTTACAATTTCAATACACGAATTTTCTACATTCTAACAGGGTTCCATAACTTGGCAGCAGAAAAAAAATAGGTGTTGCATTCAAGTTTGTTTTTAAATCGAAGAGATGTTATACGACACACCGTTATTGTTCGCTGGCTTTGTAAAGACCCTTTCACACTCGTCAAGTTGTTTTCTTTACATGCAATGTGTCGTGTGAGGACATTTTCAGTATGGAGCAAATTAGACTTGCGTGTGGAATTAAATACTGTTTTATCTTTTAGGAAATTGTGATTTCAGACTGCCTTTGATGAACTGTCCTGGCTTTATGCAGTTGGTGGTGGGTGGCCATGTATTGGTATCTGCATTGCACGGATTTTCGGCATTCCATCGTGCACCGTTTTACCTTGTCCCAAGTTGCGCACATTACCAGCCACAAATCTTTCTTTGCTCCTGATAAGAGAATTTGCCAAGTGTGTGAAGGCCTTACACAGTGTTTTTTTTACTCTTACCTCGCCTGTAATCAGCTAATGATACTAATACGATGGATTTTATGTAATACAAGAATCGATGTTTATAAAATGAAACGTACTGCTGTTTTAAAATTGCTAAATTGAGACAAATCCTATTACCCATGAGTTAAAATCGTTTTTCAGCATTCTTGTTAAGTATATCATACAAACCACTTTGCGTACTTTTATGGGTGCATGTGCTCTTACAAGCTTCTGTATTTAATGGCAAAGTATTTAGAGCAGTCCAGACATTCAAAGAATAAACAACTTTGAAATCCAATGTACTTGTTTCATGTCCATGGTTGAAATTAAATAAATGTATATTTTGCCACTTTCTTGTAATCTGTACTCTGAGCTAAACCTCAGCAACTTACAACAACAACGCCCGGTTGCTCTTGCAAATCGTTGACACTGTAAATACACTCGTCTGAGGCCTTGTTCACTTCGAGCTTGTGAGCTTGTGGTGATCTCTTTAGTTTTGTTGGAGTGCATCGCAATGAAAGCGTGTTTCTTCACCAACTTTTGGTGTTGAGAAAATGCGACCACCAGGTGGCAGCGTTATAAAACACAACTGAGTTGAGAACATGGAGTGTCTTGCATGAAGGTTAAACACATTTTACATCACATTTGAACGGTATTGAACATGCATTTTTATTTATTTATAAAAGGCCCTTGTCCTCCGTTGAAGAAAATCCTCACCTGCGGATTTACAGAACAGGATATTTCAACCGGAAATGTGTTAATTTCTCCACAGAAAGTTAAACTTTGGGAAGGTGTCCTATGGTTCTTTCGGTAAAGTCACGTAGATAGAAAAAAATAACAATAAAATAATACAAAATAAAGTGAATAAAAATATCACGACGTTTCGGTCGCAACACAAGCGGTCGTCATCAGGAGCAGGGAGGTTAGTCTGAGGGCAAGCTGTTTATAAAGGTTTAGAGATGGGCGGGGCAGCTAATGTTAATGTACGAGAGGGCTCTGACACCGGCAGTAGGTCTACACCAATCAAAGCATTGCACCTCGCTCAACACGCCAACACTGCTGATGGTAGAGGTTAAGAAAACAAATCAAGTCATAACCCAAAGTGGTTGGTGACATCTTTCCAAGTCAAAATTTGGGAAGGTGGTTGAGCTCTCCTGGTGATGAGTTAATTGTTTGCAGAGAGAGAACTTTTATCAGCAAAAAAAAATTCTTGCTGTGGTTTTCCCACCTGATGATGATTGCTTGTGTGGCAATCGAAACGTCGTGATTTTTTTTATTTTCTACCTACGTGACTTTACCGAAAGAACCAAAGAGTATGAATTCCTGCAGCCACGAAAGCTTCAAATCTAGATTGAACATTGGTAGTGTTCGCTAAAATCCGTAACGTCTCGGGGTGGAGTGGTGGTAGTGCAGTGTTTATCGAATTAACACTTACATCCTGGCGGTCCCAGTCTCTATTCCCAACCATGGCTTTCTGAAATCTAAAGCAGTCCTGGATAGTTCCTGTTCGCCTTCACCAAACCGTAATGACCCATTGCATATGTCCTCTAGATACAATCATGAGATTATGACATTTCCACACTTTGTTAAGTTTATCTTACTCATGTTTAACATATTATTCCCTTTTTTAAGTAAATGGCTACAAAAGTGAAATGTGAATTGCTGTAATGTTGGAAATACTGTGTATTTTTACCATATAAATAAGCAATGTTTATATACATGTGTGTATGTATGTATGATCTAATGTCTGCCTTGGTTTAACTTGTACACATGTTATGTTTTGTTTCTCGTAGAGGGAGGAGAGGCTCTGGAAAAGCATTGAAGCTTTTGGCGACTGACAGGGAAACGATTGAATTGTTTCCGTTTTCATTTTATTTATTGGCTTCTTTGACTCTTCAGGGAAGCCTTTCCTAAGCTATCTCGGCAGTCGCGACCTGAAGTTTGGGAAAGTGTCACCGTCATAAAGTCTACTTCCATTTTTTTTTATAACCGTGATCCTCCCCACCTGCCCCCCTCCTACAAGAAATCTCCGCTTTCACATTCCATTTACTGCTCAACTTCATACAGCAAGGCCCCAGCATCTCTTTGGTCCTCGCTGATTGCCCTTCGTAGCTGAGGGTCCCTTTCATTCGAGCGGTGACGAATCCATCGGGCCATCAGGCTGCCCCCGAGCGCACGGCTCGCTGGCGAGTTGCGCGTCTTGAGGGCGCGTGCGCGGCGCAGCTGGCGCAGCAGAATCTCGCGTGATATGCGTTGTGACACAGGCTGGCCTGCACCACCAGCTCGCAGTTGGCCAGCTCGGGCCGGTCAATGCAGGACCTCTCGCTGGCGGTGCCCAAGAGCCCAGCAGACGCATCGATGGCGGCACCACCACGACCGCCACCGCCACCATCGCCACCACCAGCATCACCGAAAGAAGCACCGTTGACGATACCACCACCATCACCACGAGGTACAGAAGCAGACGTGTCTGCAAGAGGCAGGCGGAGCGAAGGAGAGTTTTTGCAGAACAGGAAATAGAAGTAAGAAGCATGAGAATTTTGCAAACGTGACCCTGCGTTGTTGCGCAATAGCCTGAGCTTATTAATGCGAGCTGAACTCTGCCCAAATATCACTTGACTATGTTGGTTATTTTGGGGTTTGCAGAAGCAACGCTTTTTATACAATCGTGCATTTGAATTAAATCACGTGACTTTGTGTTTAAACAAGCTCTTTATTGCTAAGCGCAAACTTTTCACAAACTTGTAAAAACAGTAACATGCAAAATGGAAACTAGCTGTAGGTATATAAACTCTATGATTACAGAAAAGTATCAAGTAAACAGTAGTAGATACAACATGAAAAGCACGAGTGTTCACCAGTATTAAACTGTTAACGGACCCAGTTTCACAATTTTGCCCCAAAGGTCTGCAGATAAGTTTTCCGTCATAATTAGCCTTTACATCGGTTGAAAAATGTGCATATGTATTTTAAAGTTGAGGAAACTTTCAAGGTTTTCCCATTCCAAGACATGACTAATGCTACACCGCACTTCGCGGTTGGGCTCAGACATTTTTCTTGACAACGGAGCGCGTGGGTTTGATTCGCAGCACGTGAAGCGTGAAGCAATGTATCTACACCCCCTTCCCAGAAGAGGTGCAGAGATTCAAATTCTGAAACCGCACGTGGTTTAAATCCGCCTCATGCAACGAAGCATATATATATGCATTAAAACATGGTACCAAAATAATGACAAAAATTATCTCACCGTTAATGTTTCCTACGAGGATGTTCGTGTTTTTGGGGGTCAATGACGCAGGGGTTCACCAATATCAAGTGCTATTCTGTCGTAAAACTGCACCGTTTAATACACCAATATAAATAAACTTTGCATGCAAAATTCTCGATTACCATTACCCATAGATCACAATGCAGGACCCCTTGTGAAAAAAAAAAAACCTTGAATAGCTAATGCGCTTCTGGATAAATGCAACTCTGTTATTATGGAATGGTGAGCCATTGCTCATTAGCCCTATCAAATAATGTTTTTAAACCGAACTTAAGCTTTATACATTTGGTATAACGTGTCAACAGGTAAGCTTAAGCCGCTGGTTAAAAATGTGCAAAATCTACACACTCCAAGAAAGAATATTGAGGTAGGTAGCCTTTGAAGGAAGTTTTTATTACGTCATTTTTATTTTTGGGATGTCAGAAAGATCATATAGATTGATCAGAATGTGATTTACTCCAAATTGAATGGTTATTGGTCAATTTAGTCCAGTCAGTATTCAGATAACCTCAATATATTAAGCAAGAAATACAAACCATAACCATGGTTTAGGCATGATAAACCATCCAGGCAGTTCACGTGGGAAGCCTGCCTATAGAACCATAAATGTTCCAGTAGTAACAGTACAGCAGGAAGGTTGCATATGTACAAGTACCTGACACCTAATTCTGAGTGTTCTCCCCTCATCTGAGAGTTATCTCCTGATTTCCTCACACAGAGAAGGTTTAAGCCAAACATCACAAGTAAAACCATCCTGAGAACAGTACTCCCTGAAGAACTCGGTTGAGACTTTCCTGAGTCAATAACACTCGCTGTCTCCTGCGCACCTCTGCAAGTAAACGTTCCACACGTCTGCGGATTCAGTAGGAGTCGGAGAGAGGAAGACTTTGAACAACATGGAAAGGGCCTTGAGGGTCACGGCTTCACTGGTCAGCGGTGAGGTGGTGTGTTCACGCAATCCATTGTGCCTATCCTTCCGTCTCTTGGTCTGCCCTTCCGAACTCTCTCTCTCTGGCCATCCAGCCTCCGTCCATCCTCTTTCCTCTGTCAGTCCATCCCTTCTCTCCGTACAAATGTCCTCTATGTCCATCTGTCCGTTCACCCTTCTCTGTCCGTCCATTCCATCATCTCCATCCGTCTGTCCCATCATCTCTGTACGTCCGTCCTCTCCATCGGTCCATCCTCTCCGTCGGTCCATCCTCTGTCCATTCGTCCATCCATGTGATCGTCATCCTTTCCGTCCCACTGCCCACCCACCCATCCATCCACTCACCCACTCACTCACCCACCCACCCACTCACCTACTCACCCACCCATTCACTCGCTCCTCGCCAAGGCTATGGCCCTATCTTTTGGCCGGGGAGCCCGACCTACCCTGCACGGTGAGGTGTGCACTGGCGCTGACGGAGCGGGAGCCGCTGTACACGTTGCACGTGTAGCGGCCGGCGTCGCTGCTCTGGACGTTGCGCAGCACCAGCATGCCGTCGCCGGACACGAGCACGCGGCCTCCGCCCACCTCCCCGGATGTCAGCGACACGCCGTTCCTGACAGAAACGGGAATACCCCCCACGGCGCACTTGAGTCGGTGGAGAACAATGACACATTCCTGTGGAAAAAATTCTACAATTCCATTACTTCAAGCTCCTCGATGGACTCGGCCCCGCCTGCCTACGCTGTGCGCTCGTACTGCTCTCCTCCCCTCCTCGTGTCCTCTGCTCCAGCAACCAATTCTTGAATTGGCTCCAACTGGCTCCAACTGGACTGCTGCCCTTGCGGTCTGGAATTACCTTCCTCTGGCCATTCATACAGCTGATTCCACCCCCCTTGTATTAACGTTCCATGTTTTAAGCCCTTTTCTCCTCCACCTACGAATTATTTTCATGGATCCATGTGTCTTATTTAATGCCGGTCTCTTCCTAACGTATGCCTTCAACTTCTTAAAAATATATCCAACCTCTTCCCTGCGATAGTCCAATGAGCATATCTCCCTTTGCGTAGAACGTCTCAAGATGCAGTCACATTTAAACACTTAATTCAAATTGTAATTGAATTGGCTATGTGTTGTAGATCAAGACATACCCTGCCACTCCATTCTTGCTCCAATATGGCCTGTCCTTGCTAGTAATTGAAAAAAACAATCCAGTTGCATCCATGAAGTATGTAATGTTGCATCCCGCTGAGATGTGCATTATCGCAATTCCAGGTCACGATCCAATTCAAGAACAGTCATTTTGGTTTAATTTGAACTCGTTTGTATTGTTGCATTGTTATCCACGAGTTTGTAGTTTTCTCAATTCGCCTAAATTTAACAGCATGTCTGTATTATATTTCCACAAATGATAAACAATTGAGTCTCATACAAACTTTCTATGCATGTATATTGAGTGAAATAATAGATTTTAATCGATGGATTAATGCATCATCATCAGCATCATCATCTACATCATATCGTGCCTGTCTTAACGCTATTTACGACAAACAAAACACAGCCCACGTGGAAGGAGTCCACCTGGTCCAGATGACATTGGCTTCCTTGTCGGACACGGTGCAGGGAAACGCAGCCTCGTCGCCTTCTTCCACCGCGACGTCGCCAGGCGGCTTCACGATGGAGAGCACTCCTGCCCGCACGCACGCACGCCCAGGGAGACAAATGCTGCAGACTCGCTCGCGGCACAGGCTGGCGACGATGACGGCACTTTCCAAAACAACTTGTGCTCGCTGTTCGCGAACTGCGTAGACAAGTGAGCGATGGTTCCGCATGAACGCAGTTTGGTTGAAGAAGAAGAAGTAGGAGGACCAATGCCACACCAGGCTGAAGCATAAAATCAGTGTACTTCATGGGCCAGATTTAGACAAATGGCCAAAACACATCGACTTGGAGATTTGTGGTATTGATGGCAAGAGAGACACTCGGTGCAGTTTCACCAAAAATAGGATAATGAGAGACATTCGCCCACGTGAATATAACTCAATAATACTATTTTTTATTGCTGAATGTATACTGATTTTAAGGTAGTATTTATTAAATTCCAACTTCAACATAACAGGTTCCGTTTGCAAAATGTGTCCAGCTTTATCCAATTTCATAATACATGTGGGGGTACGGGTAACTTGTGCTTTTTGTTCGAGATAGTTTTTTACAAACTTGACGGATTGCTGATTAAAGTTTGTGGAGCGACATTGGCAACATCAGGCAACCTCTGTGTGAAGTGACATCACAGCTGCGCAAAGCCGTCTGGGTATTTGCCAGATGGCAGCGAACTGTCCGTCACGTACTATGGAACAGCATTGTGTAGGTGAAGTTCCTGGTGTTGGAAAATGAAACCAGTTCATTGGTGATACTGTATTGGCAAGTGGTGTACAGCACCATTAACAAAAAAATAATTAGTCACATTGAAAGGAAAAAAATATAGAATAGGAAATGTTTTTGGCAATCACGTTTTTTTTTTGACAGAGAAAGCCCAATTGGCTATTTTTCAGCGGTGACCTGACCACAAATGGTAGCTCATCGAAGTGGCTTCTATCACATGTGGGGATTTATAGTAGCCGCTAATTCACCTAAATGTATGTTCCTAAATGTGGAGGGCAAAACCTGGAAGACCTAGAGAAAATTCCACGCGACCCCAGGAAGAGAGATCACGCAAACTACAAATATACAACAGCAGGCATCGTCAGGGTCGGGATCGAACCCACGACCTCCTTCATCGCAGGCGAGGGAGGTGACATCTCCTAATCATCACTCTTTCACCCTGGCCTCTTTATGTGCTTATAAAGAAGGGCCATTTCCCAAAACGTCACCTATTATATGCCACTTTTAAGGCAATGTTATTGACGAATGTGAGTTTTTTTGACAATTACAGAAGGTTAGCTGAACAGATGGGTGATACGTGCCTCGCATGCAGAAGAGGGAGTAATTAGAGTCGGTCGATGTGAAAATGTGAAAGCAGAAATCCTGACATGGAATGCGTATCTGTCCTGAAGAATGTCGCACTTTTGCCATGAAGGTGTTACACCACCGATGGGGCAAATGGCATTAGTGTGGCAGGGGAGTAGCTTGAAAATCAGCGTGAGTTCAATCACTTCACTGTTCACATTCTGTGGAACTAAAAGCACACGTTCACCTTGAGCCACCCTTGTAAGCATGTATTGCACTGGAGCTTTTTCTCCATGAAAAGGCAACATTATTTGTTGCGAAGGACACAAATGCATGTGTATAGTGTATATAAATACACACAAACATATACAACTTAACCTACAAC